>NC_048569.1:14799890-15399890 GCF_013265735.2 Oncorhynchus mykiss | reverse complement strand
TGCTAAATGAATGATCTACAATGGGAGTTGAATTACCAACTGTATTCTATTGGAAGTACGTTTTCATGAATGATCCCACTGGCATAACCATCTCCTCAGAATCCCTATCACCTTTACTGTACCAGGAATTTGACCTGGGTGTCTCAGAGTAGGAGTGCTGATCTAGGGTCACTTTGGCCTTTCAGATTATAATGGATAAGATTATATGGACAGGTGGGGTCAAGATCCTAGAACAGCACTCCTGTGTGGATACGGGCCCTGGTGAAATGATGCTGGCAGCAATAAATGATCTCTTTTAGACATCAGTGATGGACTTTTCCACAGTGGACGATATCCCTGTGATCTCTTATCTCAAAGCAATAGTATGACTCCTCTTTAGATATAACTCCATTCAATAATTCAATGATCTCCCTATCACAGATCCATATTAGAATTCACTTCCTTGTCCTATCAATCACTGGTAGTTGCATCAGCATTGGAGTTGTGTGTGATAGACTGAGGTTGGTAGAGATCAATCGTGTCAGAGGCACTATTCCCCTGGCCTTTCTGTATCCCAGAAGGTCACTTTGCCGCAGGCGCTCCTCCTCTCTCCTTCCCGCTCTGAGGGGAGCATGGAGCTCATATGAGAGAGAGAGAGAGAGATACTCCACCTTCGGTTTTGTATATTTCTACACCAGGTGCTGTTTGTACAGGGTACAGTGCTGTATACCAGTCCAAGCTAAACCCCCCTCGTCATAATGAGCAAACAGGATAGTGGGTAGGGTGTGAGTTGTTTCCTTAACACGGATCAAAAGCTGATGATTTGCCTGTTTGCTTTGTGTGGATGTTTGTGTCAGACCCGGCACCAGGATAAAGTGACTAAGGGGGCAGTAGAAATTGGTGGGGTGCTACAATTTGGGGGAGTTCTTGCATTGGAATAATATAGCATTTTGCTTATATCACACTAAACATACTGTAAACATCAAATGCCGAGAATCCGAGACAGTTGAGTGATTTTGAAGGCACAGGTTGGCGCAAAATCTGTATCATCACAATGGACAGCGACCTACACACTAAAGCAAGGTCGTTTTGGTAATGAATATAGGCTACAAGATAGATAGGGTAATTCACCAACAAACAGCCTATGTGAATGCAGCTGTACACACAGCTGTCTTACCAAAATAATGAAAGTAGTAGCCTGGTTATTAATAAATGCAAACCAAAAAACTGAATAGTGGTTTGGCTTAGAATACCGACACAACTGTGAATGTGAACAAATGAATGTGAACAGAAGAAAACAGAGCTACCAAATAGCAACCTGTCACTCAAGCATTTGAAAATGTTTAAACATTTTATATAGGGACATAAAACTAAAACTAAGGTGGCACAAGTTTCAACTGAGTGGGCTAAGCCCCCTTTTGGACCCTCGTGGAGCCGGGGCGGTGTGTGTGTGTGTGTGTCTGTGTGTGTGTGTGTGTGTGCGTGTGTGTGTGTGTGTGTGTGTGTGTGTGTGTGTGTGTACAGGGAGTTGAAGGCCGTTGTCTCTGTGTGTCTTTTCTCAGTTCTCTTTAATTATCTGTTGAGTGAGGCCGTAGCCAGAACCCAGTAGTGATCCTCCACTACTGCTTGCCCACACTAATCCCTATGAGTGTGTTTATATGTGTGTGTGTGCTTGTGTGTGTCTGTGTACGTGCATGTGTGTGGTGTGTCCCGCTATGCCTACTAACGAGCTAAAGGAAAATAATCTCTCTGTGCTGTAATGACAGAAAACACATCCTCTCTGACGCTCTGCTCCTCACTAATAACCTGGTCAATCTGACACCAAAAAGTGATATCACCCCCCAAAACATATATGAGAAAAAGAAAGTAAAACGACCAGAACAGAACCCTTAGAGACAACAGAACCCTTAGAGACAACAGAAACATTTAGAGACAACAGAACCCTTTAGAGACAATAGAACCCTTTAGAGACAACAGAACCCTTTAGAGACAACAGAACCCTTTAGAGACAACAGAACCCTTTAGAGACAACATAACCCTTTAGAAACAACAGAACCCTTAGAGACAACAGAAACCTTTAGAGACAATAGAACCCTTTAGAGACAACAGAAACCTTTAGAGACAACAGAACCCTTAGAGACCATAGAACCCTTTAGAGACAACAGAAACCCTTAGAGACAACAGAACCCTTAGTGACAACAGGAACCTTTACAGACAACAGAAACCCTTAGAGACAACAGAAACCCTTAGAGACAACAGAACCCTTCGAGACAACAGAAACATTTAGAGACAACAGAAACCCTTAGAGACAACAGAACCCTTAGAGACAACAGAAACCCTTAGAGACAACAGAACCCTTAGAGACAATAGAACCCTTAGAGACAACAGAAACCTTTAGAGACAACAGAACCCTTTAGAGACAACATAACCCTTTAGAGACAACAGAACCCTTAGAGACAACAGAACCCTTAGAGACAACAGAACCCTTAGAGACAACATAAACATTTAGAGACAACAGAACCCTTAGAGACAACAGAACCCTTAGAGACAACAGAAACATTTAGAGACAACAGAACCCTTAGAGACAACAGAAACCTTTAGAGACAATAAAACCCTTTAGAGACAACAGAAACCTTTAGAGACAACAGAACCCTTAGAGACCATAGAACCCTTTAGAGACTACAGAAACCCTTAGAGACAACAGAACCCTTAGAGACAACAGGAACCTTTAGAGACAACAGCAAACCTTAGAGACAACAGAAACCCTTAGAGACCACAGAACCCTTAGAGACAACAGAAACATTTAGAGACAACAGAAACCCTTAGAGACAACAGAACCCTTAGAGACAACAGAACCCTTAGAGACAACAGAAACATTTAGAGACAACAGAAACCCTTAGAGACAACATAACCCTTAGAGACAATACAACCCTTAGAGACAACAGAAACATTTAGAGACAACAGAAACCCTTAGAGACAACAGAACCCTTAGAGACAACATAACCCTTAGAGACAACAGAAACCCTTAGAGACAACAGAACCCTTAGAGACAACAGAAACATTTAGAGACAACAGAAACCCTTAGAGACAACATAACCCTTAGAGACAACAGAACCCTTAGAGACAACAGAAACATTTAGAGACAACAGAACCCTTAGAGACAACAGAACCCTTAGAGACAACAGAAACATTTAGAGACAACAGAAACCCTCAGAGACAACAGAACCCTTAGAGACAACAGAACCCTTTAGAGACAACAGAACCCTTCGAGACAACAGAAACATTTAGAGACAACAGAAACCCTTAGAGACAACAGAACCCTTAGAGACAACAGAAACATTTAGAGACAACAGAAACCCTTAGAGACAACAGAACCCTTAGAGACAATAGAACCCTTAGAGACAACAGAAACCTTTAGAGACAACAGAACCCTTTAGAGACAACAAAACCCTTTAGAGACAACAGAACCCTTAGAGACAACAGAACCCTTAGAGACAACAGAAACATTTAGAGACAACAGAACCCTTAGAGACAACAGAACCCTTAGAGACAACAGAAACATTTAGAGACAACAGAACCCTTAGAGACAACAGAACCCTTAGAGACAACAGAAACATTTAGAGACAACAGAACCCTTAGAGACACAAAAAGTCCAGAAACTTTAGCGGTGCAAGAAACCTTGACTTTGAGATCTGTCAGATGTGTGTTTATTCTTTTGATGGGGCAGGGGGTCCGCAGAACAGAACGAAACACAACTGAGTGGCAGAATCACAGTTTGTTTGTTTATCTTTTAAACGGCCAGTTCCTCATTAAAACCGGTCTAAGGCGGCAGGAGACCTTTGATAAAAAGCGGTGCCGTGTTTGCGTTACTTCTTCCACCACGCTGTTGTCTGGCTTCATCTGCTCCGCCTACTGTGTGTGTTGGCTGCAGACACCAGGAGACTATTGATTTGGCATGAAAACATGTAGCATTTTTGTATAATGTTCATAAAATTATCATTATCATCTGTGAGAGGTTTTTCATTCCAACACCCTTATACTTTGCTGCATGAGAACATTCAGTGCTTGATCAGGAGCTGAAAAGCCCAAAGGTTGGCAACGTGCTACATGAAATATGTTACAAAACACTACCGCCACCTCCCCTCTGCCCTCTCGCACTCTCACATCAAAAGGTCCCTTTCATCTAATTACTCCACTGCGGCACGTGTGTGTGTGTGTGTGTGTGTGTGTGTGTGTGTGTGTGTGTGTGCACGTGTGTGCACGTGTGTTCACACATACATATGTGTGAGTGCATGTGTGTGCTTGCCGGGCGTGTCTGTGTGTGTGTGCTCTGTTCTTGCGCATGTGTATGTGCATCAGTGTGTGAAACCAGAGCAATGCTGTTTCATTGGTCATCCCCCCTCTGTACCTGAACAAACCACGTCCATCAGACTCCAGACTGACTCCAGCTCATTTTTCAACTCTGCTACCTCATGTACACTTTCTAATAAAGCCAGTGGATGAAGAGAATTAGGAGAGAGGGGAAGGTGGGGAACGGGAGAAAAGAGGGCAAACACCACTAATTCCAGTTGCGGCCGGTGTTGGTTTGCGATCTCATTAACTCACTATTGGACTGTCAAACACACGCGTCCACTTGTTCAATCACTGGGGGCAATACAGGCGGCTTTAAATCCAAAATGAGTTTCATGACTAGGAACCTGTCCCCTCGCGTCCGCATATCCCACGGAGGCTGATTTATAAGGGCCCGACCCAGGAAATACCACAGACCTCAATCTCATCGGCTCTTTCTTCAAAGTTCGGAGATTGATTTCTTTGTTACGCCATTACTCTGGTTCAAGTTTCTCTCTTCAAATCAAATCAAATCGTACTTGTTACATGCGCCAAATACAACAGGTGTAGTAGACCTTATATGCTTACTTACAAGACCTTAACCAATAATGCAGTTTTAAGAAAAAAAGTGCTAAAGTATTTTCTTTTACAAAAAATGACAACAAATAATTAAGGAGCAACAATAAAATATATACTGGTACAGAGTCAATGTGCGGGGGCACCGGTTAATGGAGGTAATTGAGGTAATATGTACATGTACTGCAGGTAGAGGTAAAGTGACTATGCATGGAAAATAAACAGAGAGTAGCAGCAGCGTAAAACTAGTCTGGGTAGCCATTTGATTAGATGTTCAGGAGTCTTATGGCTTGGGGGTAGAAGCTGTTAAGAAGCCTTTTGGACCTAGACTTGGCACTCCGGTACTGCTCGCTTTGCGGTAGCAGAGAGGACAGTCTATGACTTGGGTGGCTGGAGTCTTTGGACATTGTTAGGGCCTTCCTCTGACACCGCCTGGTACAGTGGTCCTGGATGGCCGGAAGCTTGACCCCAGTGATGTACTGGGCCGTTCGCACTACCCTTTGTAGTGCCTTGCGGTCGGAGGCCAAGCAGTTGCCATACCAGGCGGTGATAAAACCAGTCAGGATGCTCACGATGGTGCACTCTCAATGGTGTACTTTTTGAGGATCTGAGTACCCGAGGCAAGTCTTTTCAGTCTCCTGAGGGGGAAAAGGTGTTGTCGTGTCCTCTTCACGACTGTCTTGGTGTGTTTGGACCATAATAGTTTGTTGGTGATGTGGACACCAGGGAACTTGAAGCTCTCAACCTGCTCCACTGCAGCCCCGTCAATGAGAATGGGGGCCTGCTCAGTCCTCCATTTCATGTAGTCCACAATCATCTCCTTTGTCTAGATCACGTTGAAGGAGAGGTTGTTGACCTGGCACCACACTGACAAGTCTCTGACCTCCTCCATATAGGCTGTCTCATCGTTGTCGGTGATCAGGCCAACTGTTGTGTCGTTGGCAAACTTAATAGCGTTGGAGTTGTGCTTGGCAGTCATGGGTGAACAGGGAGTTCAGGAGGGACCTTCGTTTTGAGGATCAGCATGGTGGATGTGTTGCTACCTACCCTTACCACCTGGGGGTGGCCCGTCAGGAAGTCCAGGATCCAGTTGCAGAGGGAGGTGTTTAGTCCCAGGGTCCTTAGCTTAGTGATGAGTTTTGAAGGCACTATGGTGTTGAACACTGAGCTGTAGTCAATGAACAGCATTCTCTTACACTCCTCTCTATTTTTATAGCACTCTCCTTCCTGCCACTCTCTCCGTTGCTCCCTAGTCTCTATCCCCCTTTTCCTTCTTTCTCTATACCACTCTCTAAATTAAGATACTCTCCTCTTCAAACCTCACACCTCCTCTTCTCCAGTCTGTTGTCCATCCCCATCTCCACTCTGTTGTCCATCATTTTCTTCAGTCATCTGTTCCTTCCTTTTTTCTCTACCCATCAGCTGGCACCTTCTGTCCCTGAGCTACACCTTTAGGGACAATTTCCCACATTATTTATATTCCTGGACTAAAAAGCCCTTTCAATAGAGATTCTCTGTCCAGCATGCTTGTACAGGTTTCCTCAATTGCTTAGACACAATTCCTGGAACAACCCACCATTTTCTCAAATCTTCACACACAATTTAAAAAACTCATACCCAACGGTACAAACATTTAACTTCTGGGTGCCAATTCAAACTTTGCCCTCAGACAACACACACAAGCTTTCAAAAACACAGGCTACATGACTGTTTGTTACACTGGAGGGATTCATTCAAAAAGTACTGTAATAAATACCTCTTACATTAGTGGATAAGGGAATACTACTGTATATGCTGTTTTGGTCAAAAACCTGACATTTGAAAGCTTTATTTCCAAATGCAGCAAATGTACAGGTTACTCAGCATCAGCGTTCTCATCATCTCGTCTCAGGTCTGGGTCAGGCCATAATATCTCATCAACGTCACACAGTATGTTTGCTCTTGCCAGGCAGTGTTAGGAAAAATGCCCTTGTGTGCCTTAGAAAACCCTGGATAGACTCCACAGACACATCACCACAGGCATCCACCATTGCCTCCAGGAGGTTTTGCTGTGCGTAGGGGTTTCAGTCATACACTCTCCACCGCCATGCTGAGAAAAATTCTTCAATCGGATTCAGAAATGGGGAATATGCTGGCAAAAAAATAATGGTGAACCTGGGGTGGTCATTGAACCAGGCGCGAACCAGAGCAGCTTGATGGAAACTCACGTTATCCCAAATGACAACAAATTGGGCTTGCTCTGGTTGCCCTGCTCCCCTTTCTGTTGAGGAATGTTATTGTGCAGCTGATCTAGAAATTGAAGTAGTTGTGC
Organism: Oncorhynchus mykiss; assembly: GCF_013265735.2. Taxonomy (NCBI): domain Eukaryota; kingdom Metazoa; phylum Chordata; class Actinopteri; order Salmoniformes; family Salmonidae; genus Oncorhynchus; species Oncorhynchus mykiss. The sequence goes on along the minus strand of NC_048569.1, from coordinate 15,392,695 downwards.
CGTGTTGCATGGACCCACTTTGACATGGTGGTGGAGGATGCCAGGACTGATGATGGCTGATTAATATATAGTGCAATGAATGATTTATTTGGCCACGTTTGAGTAAGGTTTTGCAGAAACAGTTTTGAATATTGAAACATGTGGAAACAGGAGAATAGTGTTTACGGTTATGGGAAATGTGTGTTTTTGGGAATGACGTAAAGGTATGGGTTTTTGTGCTACAGGAACCCGTTTTTGTGTTTAAGCAATCGAGAAAAACTGTATTTAAAGGGGAAATCTGCAGTTCAACAAAGCAGATGACGCATGTCTAAGTTGTTATCTTTATTATATTAGTCATTTAAAAGTTCCATAAAAGGATGTATCTATCACAGATTTCCCCTTTAAACGTTTACTGTGTATGTGTATACTACTCCATGCTAGTACAGTATTCAGTACGATATTCCCCTCCCCTCATTAAGAGTTCACTCTCTGTTCCACCCAGGAGGGTTTGATCATTAGGACATGTACGGACCGGTACAGACCAGATCAATCCTACAAGCCGATTCACACCACCTCCATGGCTTCAGTGACCTTGACTGCTGGCCTATCCTTGTGGAGATATGAGGTAGGTAGTGTGATATAGAGCATGTGAGGTGTAGATGAGGTGATGCATATTAAAGGAAATAGTGAGATGGGAGAACTGAACACTAATGAATCTTCAACCAGGTTCAACCAGCTTGACTAATTCAAAGGTACGGTAAGGAGTTCCAGTAATAAAAATACATTTCTGGTAAGCTCGGGTGGCAGGTTTCTAGGTTCTCTGGTAATAGCATTGGTAGTCTCTTATGAGATGTGAGTGACAGAATGGTTCCGGGTACTGAGTATATAGCATTGGTGATGGGAGCTGCAGTATTGTACAGCTAGAGTTGGATCACTGATTTGGGCTTGTGGAACCAGGATAGTGTGTGCAGGGCTGATTCTCTGCTGGGTGTCAGTAACTGACATCTAAGACCAAGTGATTATGCCCTCCTGGATCGTGCATGCTCTTGTTATCTTCAAGTAACAAAACATACTTAATTAAGCTGTGGGTGGGCCATGACTCTTGGTTAGACTATGTGTTTGTCACTCTGAGTAGATACAGACAGACGGTCGCTACCCATTAGATCTGATTGTGTCATCTGCATGCGTCTCAGATATTTGCCTGTAATTAAGATGAGATCTCCATAGCCAGCAGTTCTTCAGGCAAGATGCAGGTGGCTGGACGGTATCTAGATGAATGTGTCCCAGACTGGGGCAAATGTCAGTACTACACAACTGAAGAGTAATGACTAGCTATGTGGGCCAGCTCCTCTTTCCACTGTGCAGAGACAGGAAAGTGTTACCGGGACACTCTGTTTTAGGCTTCTTCTTCTCTTCTTACAGAGGAGAGAGACACTGGGACACGCTGTTACAGGCTTCTTCTTCTCTTCTTACAGAGGAGAGAGACACTGGGACACGCTGTTACAGGCTTCTTCTTCTCTTCTTACAGAGGAGAGAGACACTGGGACACGCTGTTACAGGCTTCTTCTTCTCTTCTTACAGAGGAGAGAGACACTGGGACACGCTGTTACAGGCTTCTTCTTCTCTTCTTACAGAGGAGAGAGACACTGGGACACGCTGTTACAGGCTTCTTCTTCTCTTCTTACAGAGGAGAGAGACACTGGGACACGCTGTTACAGGCTTCTTCTTCTCTTCTTACAGAGGAGAGAGACACTGGGACACACTGTTACAGGCTTCTTCTTCTCTTCTTACAGAGGAGAGAGACACTGGGACACGCTGTTACAGGCTTCTTCTTCTCTTCTTACAGAGGAGAGAGACACTGGGACACACTGTTACAGGCTTCTTCTTCTCTTCTTACAGAGGAGAGAGACACTGGGACACGCTGTTACAGGCTTCTTCTCTTCTTTTCTCACTGAACCAGAGGCAGAAAAGAGAGGGAACAAGATAAGAGAAAGTGTCTCTCTTTCACCATCAGACTGGAGATGTTTCTCTTTTTTAGTCATGACACTGAGATTCATAGTTGGAGAGATGTGCCTACCTCTTCAAAGAGTATCTTAAATGAATCCCCCCCAATCATAAAAGTATATACAGTACCAGTCAAAAGTCTGGACACACTTACTCATTCAAGGGTTTTTCTTTATGTGTACTATTTTCCACATTGTAGAAAAATAGTGAAGACATCAAAACTATGAAATAACACTATTGGAATCATGTAGTAACCAAAAAAGTGTTAAACAAATCAAAATATTTTATTTAGATTATTCAAAGTAGCCACCCTTTGCCTTCATGACAGCTTTGCACACGGTCATTGTCATGTTGAAAAACAAATGATAATCCCAATAAGCGCAAACCAGATGGGATGGCGTATTGCTGCAGAATGCTGTGGTAGCCATGCTGGTTAAGTGTGCCTTGAATTCTAAATAAATCACAGACAGTGTCTCCAGTAAAGCACCATCACACCTCCTCCTCCATGCTTCACGGTGGGAACCACACATGCGGTGATCATCCGTGCACCTACTCTGTGTCTCACAAAGACACGGCGGTTGGAACCAAAAATCTGAAATTTGGACTCATTAGACCAAAGGACATGTTTCCACCAGTCTAATGTCCATTGTCGTGTTTCTTGGCCCAAGCAAGTCGCTTCTTATTATTGGTGTTCTTTAGTTGTCACGCCCTGATCTGTTTCACCTGTCCTTGTGATTGTCTCCACCCCTTCCAGGTGTCGCTGATTTCCCCCAGTGTATTTATCCCTGTGTTTCCTGTCTCTCTGAGACAGTTTGTCTTGTTTGTTTTCAAGTCAACCAGCATTTTTCCCGTTCGCCAGCTTTTTGCATTCTCCTTTTTCTAGTACTCCCAGTTTTGACCCTTGCCTGTTTCTGGGCTTTGTACCGCCTGCCTGACCATTCTGCCTGCCTTGACCATGAGCCTGTCTGCCACTCTGTACCTCCTGGACTCTGATCTGGTTTTGACCTATTTGCCTGTCCACGACCATTCTCTTTGGATTAATAAACATTGTAAGACTCCAACCATCTGCCTCCTGTGTCTGCATTTGTGCCTTGATATTAGTGGTTTCCTTGCAGTATTTTGACCATGAAAGCCTGATTCACACAGTCCCCTCTGAACAGTTGATGTTGAGATATGTTTGTTACCTGAACTTGGTGAAGCATTTATTTGGGCTGCAATCTGAGGTGCAGTTTACTCTAATGAATTTATCCTATGCAGCAGAGGTAACTCTGGGTCTTCCTTTCCTGTGGCAGTCCTCATGAGAGCTAGTTTCATCATAGAGCTTGATGGTTTTTGCGACTGCACTTGAAGCAACTTTCAACGTTTTGGAAATTTTCCGTATTGACTGACCTTCATGTCTTAAAGTAATGATGGACTGTCATTTCTCTTTGCTTATTTGAGCTGTTCTTGCCATAATATGGACTTGGTCTTTTACCGAATAGGGCTAACTTCTGTATACCACCCCTACCTTGTCACAACACAACTGAAACATTAAGAAGGAAAGAAATTCTACAAATTAACTTCTAACAAGGCACACCTCTTAATTGAAATGCATTCCAGGTGACTACCTCATGAAGCTGAGTGAGAGAATGCCAAGAGTGTGAAAAGATCAAATTGAACTTTATTTGCCGAATACAACAAGTGTAGATTTTACTGTGAAATGCTTACAAGCCCTTAACCAACAGTGCAGTTCAATAAGAGTTAAGAAAATATTTACCAAGTAGACTAAAATAAGTAACACAATAACAATAATGAGGCTATATACAGGGTACACTGGTACCAAGTCAGGTTAGAAAATATGTCATCAGGGCAAAGGGTGGCTACTTTGAAGAATCTCAAATATAAAATACAATTTGATTTGTTTAACAGTTTTTTTGGTTACTACATGATTCCATATGTGTTATTTCATAGTTTTGATGTCTTCACTATTATTTTACTATGTAGAAAATAGTCAAAATATAGAAAACCCTGGAATGAGTAGGTGTCCAAACTTTTGACTGGCACTGTACATGTTTCTAGTAGCACTGACTTTGTTAACTACTTTATTGAGGGAAAATGTACTTGCTATAACTGTGATGTGTGGTTGTCTCACCCAGCTATCTCAAGATGAATGCTATGTATAATAGTGTCTGCTAAATGACTAAAATGGAAAAATTGAATGTGTCATCAGACTGTGATTTGGCGGCTCAGGCTATTGTTAGAGCCAAAATCTCTCTCACTCTAACTCTCTTTTTTTGTCTCTCTCTCTCTCTCTCACTCTCCCTCTCTCTGGCCTTGGTATTTGGACATCAGGCGTTCCTTATTCTTCGGGCCAGCACATTTATTCCTGTCTAACGCTCTGTTTCCTAGTCATAAGCTGTGTTCGAATAGTCATTCTAACCACACTAACTGTCCTATGTGTGACGTAAATTGAGTATACAGTATGGTTCTTGGTCATAGTATGGATATAGTTAGTGTGCCAAAAGTTCCCGGATGTCGTACTACATTCGACAAAATATGACGTATACAAGCAGTGGGTACTATTTCCAGGCTTTTAGGGCTATAATGCAATTCTTCAGAAAATGGGCATGGCTTCACAACACTTTCAGATTTGAAGAAAATGGAGGAAAATATGCAGCCAAAGTATATCGAGAGCGGATACAAATTCGTTGCTTTAACTAATTAAGACAAAGGTTAAAAAAAATGTTGAGCAATGTAATAAAGTAATGACTTATGTTATGCTAACAATCTAGCAAGAGGTTGCATAGCAACAGCATAAACCTCCGGTAGACAGGCGTAGCGCTAGTACGCTCAACTGAAAGGATACTGTTCGTTTACGGTATACTAAAATGAACTAACAGTATTTAGTATGTAGTATATTCTCATTATGTATGTAGTATACAGTATGTTAGTATGGGTATTTGAACACAGAGAACTGTAGCATAGACTAGTTATTCCGGGGCTGGTCACATGGTCAGGACATCCTCCTGATGGTATCACCCTCTGCCTCTGAGTGAGCCCTACCACTGCATAGCATTTTAAACATGCTTGTTTATTCACACATTTCTTCTACTTATTTTTTCATAATTGTATTTATTTATCTATACATTTTGTTTTAGGAGCATGCGAACCCTCGCTCCCGCTGAACACACATGATGATAAGTCGGCTTGTTTTAACTAGGCTCATTACCCGGTGGGAAACCACTCCAGTTAATTAAAATAATTTTCTGTTATCGCGGCTGCTGCTGTTGCTGCTTTGGCTAGCCACATGTTACCGGGGGAGTGCTGTGCAGAGGCAGCCTGCTCCTCTCTCTCTCTCACCCTGCCTGGCGAATGCTGCTCCTCGGCCGCCGCCGTTTCTCAGGCTAATTATCGACGTAGGAGGAATATTTTACCGCCATATTAACATGCCGTGCTTTGGCCCGCTTCTGTGGGTGGGAGGAGGAGGAGAAAAAGAAGAAGAAGAAGCAGAGAAGAAGAGAGAACGAGTGTAGAAACATGCCCTGAATGTTGAGGGGTTTCGTAATTAGCCAGTATCAAGAAAGCAGCTGGTTTAGCAGGTCTAGTTTGGTTGATTTTTATATGGGTTATGTATTTAGTGATTCAGTTATATATTTATATGACTTCACACTCATTGCATAAATGAAAGAAGAGCGTAAGAAGTGCATGGTTGGGGTTAGGTAGGCTGCTGTAGTAACTATATCCCCAGTACATAGCCTATCAACCCTCAAATTCATACAAATGTCAAATTTAGCAAGTTTCGTCACAGTAGCAAAATAGTCCTGCAGCAGGAGAATCTGGTTATTACAAAGAAAAGGTGATAATTTCAACCGGAAATTTGTTTTGATATTTAACTACTTTATTGATATTTTAGGCGTAGCCTATGGCTGCATTTCTGAAACCCTTGTATGTCGTAGTGGAGACCAATATCTATCTTGTGTTATTAAGCTATATTAAACGAGAGTTGTTGATGTGTATGGCTTTATTTCAGATACATTTTTGAATGTCGCAGTAGTAGGACCCACAGTAGTAGCACATTTACTATGTCTGGTGTTTTACCATTTGAGCACGAGAGAAAAAGAAAGAGAACTGAAGGTTTTCAGTGAATTTATGTAAATCATGACTCATTAGAATTTTCTGCTGTGCGGAGTTATCAAATGAAGATACATCCGTACTAATGAATATGACCTAATATGTCTTCTTGGGTGACATACAACTACAAGGGTTAAATGTCACTATGTTTTCATATTTTAACAAGACCAAGGACCTTGGCAATACATAGTACATACACCCCTATACGGCTTCATTCAGCTCTGAATCAGGGTATCAAACAGCAACAACAGACAGTCATTGTTGCTCAATAGCCTAACTCAGAATTGATAATACTGACAAGACATACGTCTATGGTCCCCAGTCTGAACATCAACCATTGTTGATGAGAACCAGACTTAAATGACATTGAATGACGTTGAGAGAAATAGTGGGTATTAAATGAGAAATAGTGAAAAGGAGATATTTAAATGTAATGAGTGTGGCAAGTCTCTCCAGTGATTAGCTGATCCAGACACTGGGGAGCCCGTACCCGGAGATGAGGACTCCTCCTGGGGTTGACTATCGACCTGTAAGGCCCCCCCTGAATCTGGATTCTGGATCTCCATGTTGTACGTTTATGGGGGAGGGGTGCAAAACTACTGTGGGGGGCCTCCCGGGTGGCGCAGTGGTTAAGGGCGCTGTACTGCAGCGCCAGCTGTGCCATCAGAGTCCCTGGGTTCGCGCCCAGGCTCTGTCGTAACCGGCCATGACCGGGAGGTCCGTGGGGCGACGCACAATTGGCCTAGCGTCGTCCGGGTTAGGGAGGGATTGGTCGGTAGGGATCTCCTTGTCTCATCGCGCACCAGCAACTCCTGTGGCGGGCCGGGCACAGTGCGCGCTAACCAAGGTTGCCAGGTGCACGGTGTAGCCTCCTACACATTGGTGCGGGTTGGATGCGAGCTGTGTTAAGAAGCAGTAGGGCTGGTTGGGTTGTGTATCGGAGGACGCATGACATTCAGCCTTTGTCTCTCCCGAGCCCGTATGGGCGTTGTAGCAATGAGACAAGATAGTAGCTACTACAACAATTGGATACCACGAAATTGGGGAGAAAAAGGGGTAAAAATTTTTTTTTAAATACTTAAAAAAGTATCAAAAGTCAATTTACGATGTAAAAGGCACTCTCATTAAATATTGGCAGAGAGAAACCGAAATGGTTGGTTACAGTTTTTCTCAATTGCTTAGACACAATTCCTGAAACAACTCCCAATTTTCTCAAAACTTCACACACAATTTAAAAAACTCACACCCAACGGTACAAATATTTAACTTCTGGGTCCCAATTCAAACTTTGCCCTCAGACAACACACACAAGCTGTCAAAAACACAGACCACATGACTGTTTGTTACACTGGAGGGATTCATTCAAAACAGTACTGTAATAAATACATCTTACATTAGTGGATAAGGGAATTGTCACGCCCTGGCCATAGAGAGGCTTTTATCCTCTATTTTGGGTAGGCCAGGGTGTGACTAGGGTGGGCATTCTAGTTTCTTTATTTCTATGTTTTCTGTTTCTATGTTTTGGCCGGGTAAGGTTCTCAATCAGGGACAGCTGTCTATCGTTGTCTCTGATTGGGAATCATACTTAGGCAGCCTTTTTTCCTTTGTATTTTGTGGGTAGTTCACTTTGTTAGTGGCACTATAGTCCTAGAAAGCTTCACGGTCGTTTCTTTGTTTCTTGTTTTGTTGGCGACATTTACATAAATAAAGGAAAATGTACGCTCACCACGCTGCACCTTGGTCCGGTCATTTCCACCACGCTGCACCTTGGTCCAGTCATTTCCACCACGCTGCACCTTGGTCCAGTCATTTCCACCACGCTGCACCTTGGTCCAGTCATTTCCACCACGACGTCCGTGACAGGAATACTACTGTATATGCTGTTATGGTCAAAAACCTGACCTTTGAAATGTCACACTGACAAAACATGTAAGGAAGAGTCCATGCACAGTAAAATACCCAATTTCCAAAAGCTTTATTTCCAAATGCAGCAAATGTACAAGTTACTCAGCATCAGCATTCTCATCATCTCGTCTCAGGTCTGGGTCAGGCCACAATATCTCATCAGCGTCACACATTATGTTTGCTCTTGCCAGGCAGTGTGGGAAAAATGCCCTTGTGTGCCTTAGAAAACCCTGGATAGACTCCACAGACCCATCACCACAGGCATCCGCCATTGCCTCCAGGAGGTTTTGCTGTGCGTAGGGGTTTCAGTCATACACTCTCCACCGCCATGCTGAGAAAAATTATTCAATTGGATTCAGAAATGGGGAATATCCTGGCAAACAAAGAATGGTAAACCTGGGGTGGTCATTGAACCAGCCCGATGGAAACTCACGTTATCCCAAATGACAACATCTTGGGCTTGCTCTGGTTGCCCTGCTCCCCTTTCTGTTGAAGAATGTTTTTGTGCAGCTGCTTTTTCCTTGTGGTTCTTCTGAACGATCTGGTCAATGATGGAAATGTTGATGCTGTCAATTCCTTGGAAGACTACCTGGTCCTCAACTATTTGGGTTTGAATTTCCCTCAAAGGGATGGCATTATTGGCAATCACCATATTCACCAGGGCAGTCTCCTGCTCAGCTGTGAGATGTCTCCGCCTACCTCCAATAGATGGCCGCCTCTCAGTTCTGCAAAAATTTAATTTGACCATTACTGACCTATGGTCATCCATTACTGTGGAAAAACTACCCTGAGAACAAAGTGGAGATTCAGTCTATATGCACTACAACATTACATGTAACAACAAGGCAAATGACCTGTTTTCCCTTCTGAAAGTACGGACAATGGATGTAACCGTGTAATGGGTTAGGTTGGGTTCCACTAGCTGTCCAGCTTCTGTCGTAGTCCTCACATGTATGAGCACATGATGAACTAGGGTGGCACGGATTTCATCTGTTGTTGTTGTCGTCCTCGTCCTCTTCCTCTCTGTTGTCTTGCAACTTCGGCATTGTTAGGATCCATTGTTCCAAAGGACAATGACATGCCTCTAGTCATGTCCATGTGATTGGTGTGTTAACAATTTTGAGGCTTAATGTGTCCACCTGGAGAAAGGTGTGCTCTTTGAGTTTAGGTTGTGATGACTTCAGTTAATTATATTTAGAGCATGTGTTTGCTGAATGAATGTATAGTGCAATGAATGATTTATTTGGCCACTTTTTTGTAAGATTTAGAAGAAAGAGTTTTGAATATTGAAACATGTGGAACCAGGTGAATAGTGTTTACGGTTATGGGAAATGTGTGTTTTTGGGAATGACGTAAAGGTATGGGTTTTTGATCTGGTGAGTGACGGTGCCACATTTGATGTCTGTTATTTCCTCTTGTAGTATCTCTGGGTGTGTTTGTTCTTAGCTTGTTAATCCACCAGTCAACACAGTCTAATCCCAGTGATGAGGATTTATAGTTGCCCAGGCATCCCTCGTTGTGTTTGATCACAGCACCGCCGCCTGCTGAGCCCATAGCCCCTAAAGTGTGTGTGTCTCCGTGACTGCAGTTTACATATACATTATAAGGTACACACATATGCATGAAGACACACACCCACACAGATACATACACACCAGTGGAGCCCCCCCCCTCCCTTTTACCCTCAGAACAGCCTCAATTCGTTGGGGCATGAACTCTACAAGGTGTCAAAAGCGTTCCACAGGGATGCTGGCCCATGTTGACTCCAATGCTTCCCACAGTTGTGTCCAGTTGGCTGGATGTCCTTTGGGTGCTGGACCGTTATTGATACACACAGGAAACTGTTGAGCTGAAAAACCCAGCACCGTTGCCGTTCTTGACACAAACCGGTACGCGTGGCACTTACTACCATACCCTGGTAAAAGGCACTTCAATCTTTAGTCTTGCCCATTCACCCTCAAACGAGACATACACGATCCATGTCTCGTTTGTCTCAAGGCTTAAAAATCTTTCTTTAATGCGTTCCTCCCCTTCAACTACACTGATTGAAGTGGATTTAACAGGTGACATCAATAAGGGATCATAACTTTCACCTGGATTCACCTGGTCTGTCTGTCATGGACTGAGCAGGTGTTCATAATGTTGTGTACATGTGAAGGTTCTCACATAGAGACACATTCTCTGACACAGGCAAGCATCCCCCCCCACACACACACACACTGGAGCCCACTCCCTGACACAGACGTAGAGCCTCCATGGGCCTAGGGGAGCACTAATGGCCTTGTACAGCGCAGTCAGGGAGAGTGAGGGTGAAGAGCAGAGCAAGGTGAAGGCATGCAGCTTCCCTAGTTAATCACTCCCACACATACACACACACACACACACACACACACACACACACACACACACACACACACACACACACACACACACACACACACACACACACACACACACACACACACTTACTAAAATGCACAAACACACACACAAACACACACACACACACACACACACACACACACACACACACACACACACACACACACACACACACACACACACTTACTAAAATGCACAAACACACACACACATACACAGAGCATATCTCCAGTCAAATAGGCCTATCCTGATGAAGCTGCCGTTTCTAAAAGGAGCAGAGCATGAATTATGCAGTTCAGTCTTCACATGAGGCTTTTTTCTTCCTCTCCACTGCGTTTCTCTTAGCCAGCTGTTTTCTCCCTCATCTTTCTCTCTATCCTCCCCACTCTTAACCTCTTCTTCATCTTACTGTCCTGCAACTTAACCATCACTGCTCTGCTCACTACTGTACCTTCTACACTTCACTTTACCTCTCTCACTTACTCTCTCTCTCTCTCGCTCTCTCTCTCTTACTCTCTCTCTCTCTCTTACTCTCTCTCTCTCTCTCTCTGCTCACTACTGTACCTTCTACACTTGACTTTACTTCTCTCTCTTACTCTCTCTCTCTCTTGCTCTCTTTCTCTTCCTCTTGGTTTCCATCCCTCTCCCTCTCTCTCTCTTACTCTCTCTCTCTCTCTCGCTCTCTCTCTCTCTTACACTCTCTCTCTCTCTCTCTCTCTCTTACTCTCTCTTACTCTCTCTCACTCTCGCTCTCTTTCTCTCCCTCTTGGTTTCCATCCCTCTCTCTCCCCTCTCTCTCTCTCTCTCTCCCCTCTCTCTCTTTCTCTCTCTCTCTCTCTCTCTCTCTCTCTCTCTCTCTCTCTCTCTCTCTCTGTCTCTCTCTCTCTCCCCATACAGTATCTCCCTCTACTCCCTCTCTCTTTCGTTCTCTCGCTCCCTATCTTTATCTCTTCCTCTTTCTCTCTTTCTTCCTCTCTCTCTCTCTATTTCCCTCTCTCTGTTGCTGGATGGAGTACTGGGTAGATGAAGGTGAAGGAGACTCACTGCTCTTGTCTGCTGTTAATAGTGTGTAGGAGGAAAAGTGAAAGCTTCACGTCATATAATATAATCTGCTCTGTCATTATATAATATAATCTGCTCTGTCATCATATAATATAATCTGCTCTGTCATCATATAATATAATCTGCTCTGTCATTATATAATATCATCTGTTCTGTCATCATATAATATAATCTCCTCTGTCATCATAAAATATAATCTGCTCTGTCATCATAAAATATAATCTGCTCTGTCATCGTATAATATAATATAATCTCCTCCGTCGTCAACAAAATATAATCTACTCTGTCATCATAAAATATAATCTGTTCTGTCATCATATAATATAATCTGTTCTGTCGTCATATAATATAATCTGTTCTGTCGTCATATAATATAATCTGTTCTGTCATCATATAATATAATCTGCTCTGTCATCATATAATATAATCTGTTCTGTTGTCATATAATATAATCTTCTCTGTCATCATATAATATAATCTGCTCTGTTGTTATATAAAATAATCTGCTCTGTTGTTGTATAAAATAATCTTCTCTGTCATCATATAATATAATCTGCTCTGTTGTTATATAAAATAATCTGCTCTGTTGTTGTATAAAATAATCTTCTCTGTCATCATATAATATAATCTGCTCTGTTGTTATATAAAATAATCTGCTCTGTTGTTGTATAAAATAATCTGCTCTGTTGTTGTATAAAATAATCTGCTCTGTCTTCATATAATATAATCTGCTCTGTCATCATATAATATAATCTTCTCTGTCATCATATGATATAATCTGCTCTGTTATCATATGATATAATCTTCTCTGTCATCATATAATATAATCTTCTCTGTTATCATATAATATAATCTGCTAGGTCATCATATAATATAATCTGCTCTGTCATCATATAATATAATCTGCTCTGTCATCATATAATATAATCTTCTCTGTCAACATATAATCTGTTCTGTTTTATCATATGATATGGAGAGGAGGTCAGAGACCTGGCAGTGTGGTACCAGGACAACAACCTCTCCCTCAATGTCAGCAAGACAAAGGAGCTGAACGTGTACTACAGGAAATGAAGGGCCAAGAACGCTACCGTTCACATTGACAGGGCTGTAGTGAAGTGGGTCGAGAGCTTTCATTTCCTCAGTGTCCACATCATTAAGGATCTATCATGCTCCACACAAATTAACACAGTCGTGAAGAGGGCACGCCAATGCCTCTTCCCCTCAGGAGGCTGAAAAGATTTGGCATGGGTCCTTAGATCCTATAAAAGTTCTACAGATGCACCATTGAGTGCATGGAGACTGGCTGCATCACCGCTTGGTATAGCAACTGTTTGGCATCCGACCGCAAGGCGTTACAGAGGGTAGTGCATTCAGCCCAACACATCAATGGGGCTGAGCTCCCTGCTGTCCAGGACCTTTATACCAGGCGTGTCAGAGGAAGGCCCTAAGGAAGGCCCTCTAGCCACCCAAGTCATAAACTGTTCTCTCTGCTACCGCATGGTAAGTGATACCGATGCATCAAGTCTGGAACCAGTGGGACCCTGAACAGTTTCTACCCCCAAGCCATAAGACTGCTAAATAGTTTGTTAAATAGTTAACCAAATAGCTACCAGGACTACATTGACCCTTTTTGCACTAACTTCTTGACTCATCACATACGCTGATGCTACTGTTTATTATCTATCCTGTTATCTCGCTTTGTGCCCGGGTTATTGTCATGCTCAAAAACAACTAAATCTCAAAAACAACTTTTTATTCAAACATGCAACCTTTTGCACCAGAGGCAGATGCTCGCCATGCATTAGCAAAACCAAAACCTACTTGAAGGTAACAGCGCTCACTGTTTCCCTCTAATGGCCGGTTTCCTCGTCATCTCCCAAGGTCCTCAGACATGGATGGACTTCTAATACTGACTTGTATTACGGGTGACCTGGCTGTGTTTACGAAGAATCATGCACTCTGTTGGCTCGTTTCTCAATGAGAGCCACTATGGCAGAATTCCACCGTAATTGGGGGAGGCAGGTAGCCTAGTATTTAGACCGTTGGGCCAGTAACTGAAAGGTTGCTATATCGAATCCCTGAGCTGACAAGGTAAAAATCTGTCATTGTGCCCCTGAACAAGGCAGTTAACCCACTATTCCTAGGCCGTCATTGTAAATAAGAATTTGTTCTTAAACGACTTGCCTAGTTAAATAAAGGTTAAGAAAAAAAAGAAAAAAAAAACCTATACAAACTGCACCAAAGGATGTACTACTGTACGCCTACAATATGTGTGTCAGTGTATGCGTGGGTGCCCACACGAGCACGCCTGTGTGTGTGTCACAGAAAGTAAGAGAGAGAGAGAGAAATAGTGATGCGAGAGAGAGAGATAGAGTGCCATAGCTGGAAACACACCAAGCACAACAAGGTCACCTCCCCCAGATCAGAAACATGGTGGGAAGTCTCAGTTTAGCCAATCAGAGAGTCCATCTCTCTTTGAGCTTTACTGTGTCCTTGAGGACTGGATCCAGAGTAACTTTGCTGTCCTGTTCTGTCATGTCACTACTGCCATGTTCCTGTCACAAGTGAAGCCAGGCATGGATAACTATAGAAACTCACATGGTCAAATCTTGTGGGCAGCAGCACCCTTTAGGTGGAACTTTGGAACCCATTGCCATTCATAGGCTATGCTGTACTATCAGCATGTCTGTAGCGATGGGGCTACGGTGTGTGTGTGTGTGTGTGTGTGTGTGTGTGTGTGTGTGTGTGTGTGTGTGTGTGTGTGTGTGTGTGTGTGTGTGTGTGTGTGTGTGTGTGTGTGTGTGTGTGTGTGTGTGTACAGTACCAGTCAAAAGTTTGGACACACCTACTCATTCAAGGGTTTTTCTTTATTTGTACTATTTTCCATATCACAGAAAAATAGTGAAGACATCAAAATTATGAAATAACATATATGGAATCATGTAGTAACCAATAAAGTGTTAAACAAGTCAACATGTATTTTATTTAGATTATTCAAAGTAGCCACCCTTTGCCATCATGACAGCTTCATGACAGTTTAACCTGGAATGCTTTTCCAACAGTCTTGAAGGACTTCTCACATATGCTGAGCACTTGTTGGCTGCTTTTCCTTCACTCTGTGGTCCAACTCATTCCAAAACATCTCAATTAGGTTGAGGTCAGGTGATTGTGGAGGCCAGGTCATCTGATGCAGCAATCCATCACTCTCCTTTTTTGGTCAAATAGCCCTTACACAGCCTGGAGGTGTGTTGGGTCATTGTCCTGTTGAAAAACAAATGATAGTCCCAATAAGCCCAAACCAGATGGGATGGTGTATCGCTGCAAAATGCTGTGGTAGCCATGCTGGATAAGTGTGCCTTGAACTCTAAATAAATCACTGACAGTGTCACCAACAAAGCACCCCCACACAATCACACCTCCTCCTCCATGCTTCACAGTGGGAACAACACATGCAGAGATCATCCGTTCACCAACTCTGCGTCTCACAAAGACACAGCGGTTGCAACCAATAATCTCAATTTTGGGCTCATCAGACCAAAGGACAGATTTACACCGGTCTACTGTCCATTGCTCGTGTTTCTTGGCCCAAGCAAGTCTGTTCTTCTTATTGGTGTCCTTTAGTAACGGTTTGTTTGCAGCTGTTCGACCATGAAGGCCTAATTCACACAGTCTCTTCTGAACAGTCGATGTTGAGATGTGTCTGTTACTTGAACTCTGTGAAGCATTTATTTGGGCTGCAATTTCTGAGGCTGGTAACTCAAATTAAATTATCTTCTTCAGCAGAGGTAACTCTGGGTCTTCTTTTCCTGTGGCTGTCCTCATGAGAGCCAGTTTCATCATAGCGCTTGATGGTTTTTGCGACTTCACTTCAAGAAACTTTACAATTTCCAGCTTGACTGACCTTCTTGCCTTAAAGTAATGATGGACTGTCATTTCTCTTTGCTTTTTTGAGCTGTTCTTGCCATAATATGGACTTGGTATTTTACCAAATAGGAATATCTTCTGTATACCAACCCCTACCTTGTCACAACACAAGTGATTGTCTGAAATGCATTAAGAAGGAAAGAAATTCCACAAATTAACTTTTAACAGGGCACACCAGTTAAATGAAATGCATTCCTGGTGACTACCTCATGAATCTGGTTGAGAGAATGCCAAGAGTGTTCAAAGCTGTCATCAAGGCAATGGGTGGCCACTATGACGAATCTCAAGTATCAAATGTATTTAGAGTCTACATGATTTCTACATGATTCCATATGTATTAATTCATAGTTTTGATCTCTTCACTATTATTCTACAATGTAGAAATGAGTAAAATAAAGAAAAACCTTGAATGAGTAGGTGTGTCCAAACTTTTCACTGCTACTCTATGTGTGTGTGCGTGTGTTCATGACAAGGGACTCAGGGTGGGCACTCTGACCTTGTTCTTACCTGTAGAGAAAAATAAGGCTCTCACAAGAGGTGGCTGAACCATCGCAATCGAGGGGAACAAAGTTTGTCATTCTTTTTAAAACTCAGCATCCGTGACATTATGGTCCAGTATAGAATGTTGTTTAATGTGCTAAGGTTGTTTTGCTCTCACACAACCTCCACACAACCTTAAAATACCCATCTGATCACTCCATTCAATACTCCATGTATTCAAAAAACAAAGCATCCATATCAAATCAAATTGTATTAGTCACATGCACCAAACAGTGAAATGCTTACTTACGAGCCCCTAACCAACAATGCGGTTAAAAAAAAGATGGATTAGTATAAGAAATAACACTAACAAGTAATTAAAGAGCAGCAGTAAAATAACGATAGTGAGACTATATACAGGTAAAATTGAGGTAATATGTACTGTACATATAGGTATAGTTATTAAAATGACTATGTATGGATAATAACAGAGAGTAGCAGCAGCGTAGACGGGAGGCAATGCAAATAGTCTGGGTAGCCATTTGATTAGCTGTTCAGGAGTCTTATTGCTTGGGGGTAGAAGCTGTTTCGAAGCCTCTTGGACCTAGACTTGGCACTCCCGTATCGCTTTCCGTGCAATAGCAGAGGGAACAGTCTATGACTAGGGTTGCTGGAGTCTTTGACAATTTTTAGGGCCTTCCTCTGACACCGCCTGGTATAAGGGTCCTGTATGGCAGGAAGCTTGGCCCCAGTGATGTACTGAGCCGTACGCACTACCCTCTGTAGTGCCTTGCGGTCAGAGGCCGAGCAGTTGCCGTACCAGGCAGTGATGCAACCAGTCAGGATGCTTGCGATGTTGCAGCTGGAGAACCTATTGAGGATCTGAGGACCCATGACAAATCTTTTCAGTCTCCTGAGGGGAAAAGGTTTTGTTGTGCCCTCTTCACAACTGTCTTGGTGTGCTTGGACCATGTTAGTTTGTTGTTGATGTGGACACCAAGGAACTTGAAGCTCTCAGCCTGCTCACTGCAGCCCTGTCCATTAGAATGGGGGCGTGCTTGGTCCTCTTTTTCAAGTAGTACACAATCATTTCCTTTGTCTTGAGGGAGACCAAGGTTATTACAGGGGCATGACTTAACAATGACATTCCATTCCAGAACAGGCATGGATTAACTATGTCATTAATTGTATTTCTATGGGATGAAGTACAGAACAGATATGAAGGCGTCTTAAAACTGATAAACCCATAACCCATCCTTCTGCAAAAAATATCTATTCATTCTCCTTTTCTTTAGTTCATATTTTTCTCCTTGTCCTATTTCTCTTCCTCAACCTACAACCTCCCTTCCCCTCCCATCAGAGTAGAATGTACACTGTGCTGCTGGCCTGTTGCGTAACCTCTGTGCTGTTTCCAGCTCTTGTTAGGGACATCTTTTTGTGTTTAATCGTGGGAGATTTAGGAGATTAGATTATGTTCGGACGGATTACACTGACCCCGATATCAGGAGGGCTGGCAGATGGGTGAGATGGGGGAAGAGACAGGGGAGGGAGAGTAGGGTGGGGGGAGCCCAGGGGGAGAGGGTAGAGCTGTGGGAGGTGGGAAAAGAAGGGAGGGGTGGGGGGGATGGTGCAAGGCTAATAAAGAGAAACGGGGAAGGATGGGTGGAGGACAGAGGGCTGGGCTGGGGGAGGGATGGATGGAGGACAGAGGGCTGGGCTGGGGGAAGGATGGATGGAGGACAGAGGGCTGGGCTGGGGGAAGGATGGGTGGAGGATAGAGGGAGGGATGGGCTGGGGGAAGGATTGATGGAGGACAGAAGGAGGCCTGGGGGAAGGATGGATGGAGGACAGAGGGAGGGCTGGGGGAAAGATGGATGGAGGACAGAGGGAGGGATGGGGGAAGGATGTATGGAGGATAGAAGGAGGGATGGGGGAAGGATGGGTGGAGGATAGAAGGAGGGATGGGGGAAGGATGGGTGGAGGATAGAGGGAGGGATGGGGGAAGGATGGGTGGAGGACAGAAGGCTGGGTTTGGGGGAGGATGGATGGAGGACAGAAGGAGGGCTGGGGGAAGGATGGATGGAGGATAGAAGGAGGGCTGAGGGAAGGATGGGTGGAGGATAGAGGGAGGGATGGGCTGGGGGGAGGATGGATGGAGGATAGAAGGAGGGCTGGGGGAAGGATGGGTGGAGGACAGAGGGCTGGGCTGGGGGAAGGATGGATGGAGGATAGAAGGAGGGCTGGGGGAAGGATGGGTGGAGGACAGAGGGCTGGGGGAAGGATGGATGGAGGACAGAGGGAGGGATGGGGAAAGGATGGATGGAGAACAGAAGGAGGGCTGGGGGAAGGATGGATGGAGGACAGAAGGAGGGCTGGGGGAAGGATGGGTGGAGGACAGAGGGAGGGCTGGGCTGGGGGAAGGATGGGTGGAGGACAGATGGAGGGCTGGGCTGGGGGAAGGATGGGTGGAGGACAGAGGGAGGGCTGGGGGAGGATGGGTGGAGGTCAGAGGAAGGGCTGAGCTGGGGGAAGGATGGGTGGAGGTCAGAGGGAGGGCTGGGGGAGGATGGGTGGAGGTCAGAGGAAGGGCTGGGCTGGGGGAAGGATGGGTGGAGGTCAGAGGAAGGGCTGGGGGAGGATGGGTGGAGATCAGAGGAAGGGCTGGGCTGAGGGAAGGATGGGTGGGCAAAGGGAAAGTTTGTCAGACCAACAAGCAGACAGTGAGATCTATTGGTTTCTCTACTTGGCCTGCAACCTATAGTGTTAGTTTTATTGACCACATGTTGTTCTATAAATGTTTTGGTGTAGCATGTGTTTCCCTCCCCAATACAAGGGGACTTCAGTAGTGGTCAACTGAATGCAACTGAGGAAGATTTAAAGCCACATTTTTTAATTTCTAAGCATTTTGATTAAGCCCTTCTGGGATGTAACATCAATGTTTTTATAATAATGATCTGATCTTTGCCAGTTTTCTGTGATGCAGGGTTTTGTCTGTCATAGCGGAAAGCCAATTGTCCACAAGTCACCTTTATTTCCTGTAACGCAGTGAGACACACACACACACACACACACACACACACACACACACACACACACACACACACACACACACACACACCGTTTATTCAGTAGATTTGTGTATTTTTATTCAGTGTAATTTCCTCTTTTCCATGTTTTATTATATTAACAATGTTATGTCATGTTTTATTATATTAACAATGTCATGTCATGTTTTATTATATTAACAATGTCATGTCATGTTTTATTATATTAACAATGTCATGTCATGTTTTATTATATTAACAATGTCATGTCATGTTTTATTATATTAACAATGTCATGTCATGTTTTATTATATTAACAATGTCATGTCATGTTTTATTGCATGTCACATCAGGTTTAGACATGACTGAGTCATGGTGAGAGAGGAGGTGGGAGGGAGGGAGGACAAAGTGAAAGAATGAGAGAGGAGTGAACGAGGGAGAGACGGAGGGAGAGCGGGAGAGAAGGGGAGAGGAAGAGAGGGAGAGAGAGAAACTCGGAAGAGAGAGGGTTGTGTGTGAAAAGAGGGAAGTCCTTAAAGTTAGTGCCTCTAGGGCAGGGCTCTCCAACCCTGTTCCTGAAGACCTACCATCCTGTAGGTTTTTGCTCAAACCCTAATCTAGCGCACCTGATTTGAATAAATAGCTGGTTGATTAGCTGAATCAGGTCAGTTACAACTGGGGTTAGAGTGAAAACCTCCAGGAACACGGCTGGAAAGCCCTGCTCTAGGCAATGCAGGAAGATGTTAGAGGGCTTTCCCCTGAATGTTTCTTTCATATGATGGTGTTTTATTTTTCATATTCTGTGTTTTCTTTTCATGTATAGTATAATTGATATGTATATAGATATGAACAGTGTAATTGATATGTATATTGACATGTATAGTGTAATTGATATGTATATAGATATGAACAGTGTAATTGATATGTATATTGATATGTATAGTGTAATTGATATGTATATAGATATGAACAGTGTAATTGATATGTATATAGATATGAACAGTGTAAGTGATATGTATATAGATATGAACAGTGTAAGTGATATGTATATTGATATGTATAGTGTAATTGATATGTATATTGACATGTATAGTGTAATTGATATGTATATAGATATGAACAGTGTAATTGATATGTATATTGATATGTATAGTGTAATTGATATGTATATAGATATGAACAGTGTAATTGATATGTATATAGATATGAACAGTGTAAGTGATATGTATATAGATATGAACAGTGTAAGTGATATGTATATAGATTTGTATAGTGTAATTGATATGTATATAGATTTGTATAGTGTAATTGATATGTATATAGATTTGTATAGTGTAATTGATATGTATATAGATACGAACAGTGTAATTGATATGTATATAGATTTGTATAGTGTAATTGATATGTATATTGATATGTATAGTGTAATTGATATGTATATAGATATGAACAGTGTAATTTATATGTATATAGATATGAACAGTGTAATTGATATGTATATAGATATGAACATTGTAATTGATATGTATATTGATATGTATATAGATATGAACAGTGCAATAGATATGTATATAGATATGAACAGTGTAAGTGATATGTATATAGATATGAACAGTGTAATTGATATGTATATAGATATGAACAGTGTAATTGATATGTATATAGATATGAACAGTGTAATTGATATGTATATAGATATGAACAGTGTAATTGATATGTATATAGATATGAACAGTGTAATTGATATGTATATTGATATGTATATAGATATGAACAGTGCAATAGATATGTATATAGATATGAACAGTGTAAGTGATATGTATATAGATATGAACAGTGTAAGTGATATGTATATAGATATGAACAGTGTAATTGATATGTATATAGATATGAACAGTGTAATTGATATGTATATAGATATGAACAGTGTAATTGATATGTATATTGATATGTATAGTGTAATTGATATGTATATAGATATGAACAGTGTAAGTGATATGTATATTGATATGAACAGTGTAATTGATATGTATATAGATATGAACAGTGTAATAGATATGTATATAGATATGAACAGTGTAATTGATATGTATATTGATATGTATAGTGTAATTGATATGTATATAGATATGAACAGTGTAAGTGATATGTATATAGATATGAACAGTGTAATTGATATGTATATAGATTTGTATAGTGTAATTGATATGTCTATAGATTTGTATAGTGTAGATAAAAGGAAATACAGGAGTTACCAGGAAATACAGGAGTTACCAGTAAAAAACAGTTGATAGCACTAATGACAGGTGTTAACAGTAGATTTCAGTAGATACCAGAAAATACAGGAGATACCTGGAAACACAGGAGATTCAAATAAAATGTTATTTATCACATGCGCCAAATACAACTGGTGTAGACTTTACTGTGAAATGCTTGTTACAAAGCTTTCCCAACGATGCAGAGTCAAAAATTATAATAATACAAAATAAAATAGCAACTAACACAAGAGGAACAAATACACAAGAATGGAGCCATATACAGGGGGTACCAGTACCTGGTAGATACAGTGGGGCAAAAAAGTATTTAGTCAGACACCAATTGTGCAAGTTCTCCCACTTAAAAAGATGAGAGAGGCCTGTAATTTTCATCATAGGTACAAAATGAGGAAAACAAATCCAGAAAATCACATTGTAGGATTTTTTATGAATTTATTTGCAAATTATGGTGGAAAATAAGTATTTGGTCACCTACAAACAAGCAATATTTCTGGCTTGCGCAGACCTGTAACTTCTTCTTTAAGAGGCTCCTCTGTCCTCCACTCGTTACCTGTATTAATGGCACCTGTTTGAACTTGTTATCAGTATAAAAGACACCTGTCCACAATCTCAAACAGTCACACTCCAAACTCCACTATGGCCAAGACCAAAAAGCTGTCAAAGGACAACAGAAACAAAATTGTAGACCTGCACCAGGCTGGGAAGACTGAATCTGCAATAGGTAAGCAGCTTGGTTTGAAGAAATCAACTGTCGTGTTTGGAAGACAAAGAATAATGAGTTGCATCCAAAGAACACCATACCTACTGTGAAGCATGGGGGTGGAAACATCATGCTTTGGGGCTGTTTTTCTGCAAAGGGACCAGGACGACTGATCCGTGTAAAGAAAGAATAAATGGGGCCATGTATCGTGAGATTTTGAGTGAAAACCTCCTTCCATCAGCAAGGGCATTGAAGATGAAACGTGGCTGGGTCTTTCAGCATGACAATGATCCCAAACACACCGCCCGGGCAACGAAGGAGTGACTTTGTAAGAAGTATTTCAAGGTCCTGGAGGGGCCTAGCCAGTCTCCAGATCTCAACCCCATAGAAAATCTTTGGAGGGAGTTGAAAGTCCGTATTGCCCAGCAACAGCCCCAAAACATCACTGCTGTAGAGGAGATATGCATGGAGGAATGGGCCAAAATACCAGCAACAGTGTGTGAAAACCTTGTGAAGACTTACAGAAAACGTTTGACCTCTGTCATTGCAAAAAGGGTATATAACAAAGTATTGAAATAAACTTTTGTTATTGACCAAATACATATTTTCCACCATAATTTGCAAATAAATTTATTAAAAATCCTACATTGTGATTTTCTGTATTTTTTTTTCTCATTTTGTCTGTCATAGTTGAAGTGTACCTATGATGAACATTACAGGCCTCTTATCTTTTTAAGTGGGAGAACTTGCACAATTGGTGGCTGACTAAATACTTTCCCCCCCACTGTATGTACAGGAGATACCAGGATATACAGAAAATACCAGGAAATACAGAAGATACCAGGAAATACAGTACCACAGATAGACGTCCCACTTCCCCTTCCATCCTCATCTCCGTCTTCTTCCTCCTCCCTTTTAATTACAATGCTTCTCTCTCTCCTGCATTGGCTATGATACCTTGCTGTGGCTCATCAATTGTAAGCACTTAGAGCCACGAAGCACCAAGGCCCTGATTAGAATACAATTAGGATTGCCCCGCAGCCCCTGGGAGAGGGATGGGCTGGAGGATGGAGAGACAGCACGGCTGACACAGTGGCTCCTCTTTCTGCTGACGTGAACTGGCCGGGACAGAGGTGGGGTCTCAGAGGGCGCAGGCGGGGTGAAGCATGTGCCAAGCTTGTATTGACTTCTGGGGAGAGGGGGGAGGTGTCGTCTCTGGCGCTGACAGTGGCGCTGACGGAGCCACTGTCACCCGCCTTAATGACCGAAGTGGGAGAGAGGGGGGATAGGTGTCGTCTCATAATGACCAGAGTGGGAGAGAGGGGGAGAGGTGACGTCTCATAATGACCAGAGTGGGAGAGAGGGGGGAGAGGTGTCGTCTCATAATGACCCGAAGTGGGAGAGCGGGGGGAGGTGTCGTCTCATAATGACCAGAGTGGGAGAGAGGGGGAGAGGTGACGTCTCATAATGACCAGAGTGGGAGAGAGGGGGGAGAGGTGTCGTCTCATAATGACCCGAAGTGGGAGAGCGGGGGGAGAGGTGACGTCTCATAATGACCAGAGTGGGAGAGAGAGGGGAGAGGTGTCGTCTCATAATGACCAGAGTGGGAGAGAGAGGGGAGAGGTGTCGTCTCATAATGACCAGAGTGGGAGAGAGAGGGGAGAGGTGTCGTCTCATAATGACCAGAGTGGGAGAGAGAGGGGAGAGGTGTCGTCTCATAATGACCTGAGTGGGAGAGAGGGGGGAGAGGTGTCGTCTCATAATGACCAGAGTGGGAGAGAGGGGGAGAGGTGTCGTCTCATAATGACCAGAGTGGGAGAGAGGGGGGAGAGGTGGCGTCTCATAATGACCAGAGTGGGAGAGAGAGGGGAGAGGTGTCGTCTCATAATGACCAGAGTGGGAGAGAGAGGGGAGAGGTGTCGTCTCATAATGACCAGAGTGGGAGAGAGGGGGGAGAGGTGGCGTCTCATAATGACCAGAGTGGGAGAGAGAGGGGAGAGGTGTCGTCTCATAATGACCAGAGTGGGAGAGAGAGGGGAGAGGTGTCGTCTCATAATGACCGGCAGGGGGGAGAGGTGTCGTCTCTTAATGACCTGAGTGGGAGAGAGGGGGGAGAGGTGTCGTCTCTTAATGACCTGAGTGGGAGAGAGAGGGGAGAGGGGTCGTCTCATAATGACCGGAGTGGGAGAGAGAGGGGAGAGGTGTCGTCTCATAATGACCAGAGTGGGAGAGAGGGGGGAGAGGTGTCGTCTCATAATGACCCGAGTGGGAGAGAGGGGGGAGAGGTGTCGTCTCATAATGACCAGAGTGGGAGAGAGGGGGGAGAGGTGGCGTCTCATAATGACCAGAGTGGGAGAGAGAGGGGAGAGGTGTCGTCTCATAATGACCAGAGTGGGAGAGAGAGGGGAGAGGTGTCGTCTCATAATGACCGGCAGGGGGGAGAGGTGTCGTCTCTTAATGACCTGAGTGGGAGAGAGGGGGGAGAGGTGTCGTCTCTTAATGACCTGAGTGGGAGAGAGAGGGGAGAGGGGTCGTCTCATAATGACCGGAGTGGGAGAGAGAGGGGAGAGGTGTCGTCTCATAATGACCAGAGTGGGAGAGAGGGGGGAGAGGTGTCGTCTCATAATGACCCGAGTGGGAGAGAGGGGGGAGAGGTGTCGTCTCATAATGACCTGAGTGGGAGAGAGAGGGGAGAGGTGTCATCTCATGATGACCTGAGTGGGAGAGAAAGGGGAGAGGTGTCGTCTCATAATGACCTGAGTGGGAGAGAGAGGGGAGAGGTGTCGTCTCATAATGACCGGAGTGGGAGAGAGGGGGGAGAGGTGTCGTCTCATAATGACCAGAGTGGGAGAGAGGGGGGAGAGGTGTCGTCTCATAATGACCAGAGTGGGAGAGAGGGGGGAGAGGTGTCGTCTCTTAATGACCCGAGTGGGAGAGAGGGGGGAGAGGTGTCGTCTCATAATGACCCGAGTGGGAGAGAGGGGGGAGAGGTGTCGTCTCATAATGACCAGAGTGGGAGAGAGGGGGAGAGGTGTCGTCTCATAATGACCAGAGTGGGAGAGAGGGGGGAGAGGTGTCGTCTCATAATGACCCGAGTGGGAGAGGGGGAGAGGTGCCGTCTCATAATGACCCGAGTGGGAGAGAGGGGGGAGAGGTGTCGTCTCATAATGACCAGAGTGGGAGAGAGGGGGGAGAGGTGTCGTCTCATAATGTCCCGAGTGGGAGAGAGGGGGGAGAGGTGTCGTCTCATAATGACCAGAGTGGGAGAGAGGGGGAGAGGTGTCGTCTCATAATGACCCGAGTGGGAGAGAGGGGGGAGAGGTGTCGTCTCTTAATGACCCGAGTGGGAGAGAGGGGGGAGAGGTGTCGTCTCATAATGACCAGAGTGGGAGAGAGACGGGAGAGGTGTCGTCTCATAATGACCAGAGTGGGAGAGAGAGGGGAGAGGTGTCGTCTCATAATGACCAGAGTGGGAGAGAGGGGGAGAGGTATCGTCTCATAATGACCGGAGTGGGAGAGAGCGGGGAGAGGTGTCGTCTCATAATGACCAGAGTGGGAGAGAGGGGGAGAGGTATTGTCTCATAATGACCGGAGTGGGAGAGAGCGGGGAGAGGTGTCGTCTCATAATGACCGGAGTGGGAGAGAGCGGGGAGAGGTGTCGTCTCATAATGACCGGAGTGGGAGAGAGCGGGGAGAGGTATGAGGTCCTTTTCACACTGCCACCTTGGTTTTCAACTCTCCCCTGCCCTATAACCATATATACGAGAGGAAACACACACACACACACACACACACACACACACACACACACACACACACACACACACACACACACACACACACACACACACACATAGAAGCTTGCTAATACACACACATACAAGCTAGAGCAAACATATGCGTAGAACTACACCCCTCCTCATTTGCACAGAAACAAACAGAGACACAGAGACAAACAGAGACACAGAGACAAACAGAGACACAGAGGCAAACAGAGACACAGAGACACAGAGGCAAACAGAGACACAGAGACAAACAGAGACAAACAGAGACAAATAGAGACACAGAGACACAGAGGCAAACAGAGACAAACTCATGTATCTTGTGTAGAGGGTGTCTTCTCCTTCAGGTCTGCTGAGGACAAACGGTACAGTGCTAGGCTACTGGACTTCAAGTGGAACTGACAGCATTTTAGCAATATTAAATATTATTAAAGTTTATACATATACACCCCCAGGAAGAATATTACACTTTTTATAAACATTTTCTGAAAAGCGAGCACTTAGATACGGACGGTCATTGTCACGTTTTCATACATTCTTAGAATGTTTGGGAATTACGTATACTAGTGATGGACAGGTTGACTCATGAAGTAACAATGTACATATTGCCAAAGCTTACTTTGGAGATTTACAATATTAACATAATTAATATAATAATGATCAATATTGTCAATGGGAAAACAATAACTACAATAATCAAGGGTCAAAATAACCATACATTGAACAATAACAGGGCATGAGGACATGTGCAGGTTGATTGGTCTGTCAGACACTGTCCCTCATCTTATGGCAGGCAGCAATGTTGTGTGCTGCCAAGCCACAGCTCTTTGTGGGTAGCCTATCCTCATCAGAGAGGTCTTTGAAACCTTGAATAAGGGTTTCAAATAATTTGGGGAAATGACATACAACATTGTTTTTTAAATAAACATTTGGCCAGGAAATGCAGCTCCGTCTCAGGTTTTGCTGTGGTGCAGTGGTTGCACAGCCTTTCCTCTGCAGGGAGCCAGATTTTTCTGTCTACCCTTCTCAATAGCAAGGCTGTGCTCACTGAGCAATCATGGTCAAACAGTTTGCCATGGTGTACAGTCTATTTAGGGCCAGATAGCACTACATTTAGCTTTGTGCTTGTGCTTGTGTTTCAATAGGTAATGGTAATAGGTAGTATATCTTTCCTCTCTCTCTCTCTCTCTCTCTCTCTCTCTTCTTCCCACCCTTCTTGTCCCTCTCCCCCTCTCTGCAGTAAGACCCAGATAGAGGCAACAGACCAGCAGAATCTCAATGCTATTGAGTCCTGTAACCCTTCTGGTGGCCTGTACATTTGTTCTGATGCATTGACGTGTTATTGACAAGAAGCGGGACGGGGAACAGTGACAAATTCAAATGTCAACGGTGGCAAAGGTGAGTCCCCTCTCCTCCCCTTGCTTCCTCTCTCTGCGTCCTTAAGGTGGTGTGATGGGCTAACGGTTCCAACGATTGCCGATGAAAATGCTGACACCAGAAACAACAAGGACATCAGAAAGAGAGAGACAGGGAGAGTGAGAGAGACAGGGAGAGAGAGAGAGACATAGAGAAAGAAAACAGTGTTAGAAAAGGGGAGAGAGAAAGATAGACAAATGAAAGAGAGATGGAGAAAGAGAAATGCAGAGAGAGAAAGAGAGAAAGAGAGCAGAGCTAGAGGTGCATTTGACATTTACTCTTCCTGTTGTATACGTCACCTTCTCTGACTAGAGGATAAGACATTACAGTAGTACAGCATCTGAGAAACAAAACTCTTCTAACCAGGACACCTTCTCAGTGTCTTCTGGCCAGGACACCATCTGAGTGTCTTCTAACCAGGACACCTTCTCAGTGTCTTCTAACCAGGACACCTTCTCAGTGTCTTCTAACCAGGACCATTTCTGAGTATCTTTTAGTCAAGACACCTTGTGGCTTCTAGCCAGGATATAGATTCAGGAAGTTGACGGGTGGATCGTTGACAGCCGCCTGGCCTACCCGAGCGCAGCAGCAGAGGAAGTCTGGCCACAGAGGAACCCCTGTCAGCCAACCAGAGTTAAGGAGAGCCTGTGATTGACAGCTCTGTCTTGGTTGCCTCAGTTACATCTACATTAAGTCATTTCTGTTTGCATGACATGCATTTTAAAACTAGCGATATATCATTATTATGGGAACCGCTATAATTGGGTATTCAATAGTTTTTGTCTGGCCTGGCATGGTATCATTTTGTTTTAAGGAGTAGAATGTTAGCAGTAGTTTAATTTGGGGCCTGTATTGATAAAGCGTCTCAGAGTAGGAGAACTGACCTACAGTGGGACCTTTTGAATGAATGGATAGGGGGATATGATTCTAGATCGGCATTTCTACTCTGAGAATGGACCCTGATGTCAGATACAGATGTACCACAGTTGTTTGTTATATCTAGTCAGCTTTACCTGTACTGTAATGATGTGAGTGACAGTGTTAAGTCCAGTAGCTTCACCTGTACTGTAATGTTGTGAGTGACAGTGTTAAGTCCAGTAGCTTCACCTGTACTGTAATGTTGTGAGTGACAGTGTTAAGTCCAGTAGCTTCACCTGTACTGTAATGATGTGAGTGACAGTGTTAAGTCCAGTAGCTTCATCTGTACTGTAATGTTGTGAGTGACAGTGTTAAGTCCAGTAGCTTCACCTGTACTGTAATGTTGTGAGTACAGTGTTAAGTCCAGTAGCTTCATCTGTACTGTAATGTTGTGAGTGACAGTGTTAAGTCCAGTAGCTTCATCTGTACTGTAATGTTGTGAGTAGCAGTGTTAAGTCCAGTAGCTTCACCTGTACTGTAATGTTGTGAGTAGCAGTGTTAAGTCCAGTAGCTTCACTACACTAATAGATGGATGCATGATTAATATAATTCTTAAATACATTTCTTGGTAGTCCCAAAACATTGCTATCAGGTTGTAAATCACAGCTGGCCTGGGTCATTGTTTGCTGCCTCCATTCAGGATGCACTGTTTCAGTTTCAATGACTCAATACTCTGTACAAAAACTGTCGAATATAACTAAGGCTGTGAATGTCAACATAATCAAACTAGCAAGGGCAATGACCACAAGTCAGTCATAATGTGGCTAATAGGCTATGTATTTAGCAAGCTAAAAACACAGAGCCTAATGTTAGATGGCTACAGTAGCTAGCTAGTGGAGGATGTCATGTCTTTGGAGGTGTGAGCCAGTGACTTTTTCCCCTCATATACATTTTCAGTGGCTACCCTTACAAAAAAAGATTGCAGTCAGAGTACAGTATAACTGCAGTACACTGAAGGACAATTAAGAAATAAGGCGGTGTGGTATGTGGCCAATATACCACGACTAAGAGCTGTTCTTAGGCACAACGCAATGTAGCCTACAGCATAGAAATTGAACAATCATTATACGTCCTTCAGCCACACAATATGTAATGACCCTAAACCAGTCCGGCCTGCGGATATAACCACTGATATAACCACTGGGACTGCAGGTTATGAGTCAACTCGCACATCACTAGTATATGTCATTCCCAAACATTTTAAGAATTTATGAAAACGTGAAAAGGACCATATCTATGTGCTCGCTTGTCAGAAAATGTTTATAAAAAGTGTAATATTCTTCCTGGGGGTCTATGGTTTATATTAACCAATTTGAATAATATTTCATGTTGCTAAAATGCTGTCAGTTCCACTTGAAGTCTAGTAGCCTAGCACTGTACTGTTTGTCCTCAGCAGACCTGAAGGAGAAAACACCCTGTACACAAGCCACAACTGATACAGCTGCCTCAGGAAAATAGTTGTGTTTTATCCCTCCTTCTCTCCCTCCCTCTTCATATCTCTCCCTCTCTCTCTCCATCCCCAGATTCCCCACCCCTCAATCCTCCAGACAATTATATCCTCCTCCCTCCCTCCCTCCCTCCCTCCCTCCCTCCCTCCCTCCCTCCCTCCCTCCCTCCCTCTCACACTTTCTCCTACCTCCCTCCCTCCCTCTCGCATTTTCTCCTACCTCCCTCCCTCCCTCCCTCTCGCATTTTCTCCTACCTCCCTCCCTCCCTCTCCATCTCTCTTCCGGTGGTGGATGATTGGCCCAGACCCGTGAGCTATAGTCCTCCAGATGGCCGGACCACAACAACTGACTTAAGAACAGCTGATCTCCTATCCCACACATAACTTAATGGGTGTTACTCCAAGACACTGATCTAAGTTCCGTTGTATTCCCCCCCCTAATGGTTAGGGGTTGGATTAGGGAGGGGATGCTGGCTCTAGGTCAGTGTCAATGGTCACAGAGGAGAGAGACTGAAACAGGGACTATTTGAGTCTACATTATCCCTAAAATGTGTTGTGTTTTTTAAAAGTGAAAATAGAGATGTACGGCCTCTGTGTGTCCCCTCCTTATCCCCTATATAGTGCACTACTTTAGATCAGAGTTCATAAGAACACACCCTATCCCCTATATAGTACACTACTTTAGACCAGGGCTCCTAAGAGCACACCCCGCCCCCTATATAGTGCACTACTTTAGACCAGGGCTCCTAAGAGCACAGCCCACCCCCTATATAGTGCACTACTTTAGACCAGGGCTCCTAAGAGCACACCCCACCCCATATATAGTGCACTACTTCAGACCAGGGCTCCTAAGAGCACACCCCACCCCCTATATAGTGCACTACTTTAGACCAGGGCTCCTAAGAGCACACCCCACCCCCTATATAGTGCACTACTTTAGACCAGGGCTCCTAAGAGCACACCCTATCACTCCAGGGTTGTTTAAGGTCAGGAGACCTGTGAAGAGAGAGAGAAAGGGATGGAGAGGAGACCGATAGAGTGCTCACCAGAGCACGGCTGACAGCTTGTGATGCCACATTAGTCACGGGTTGCGTCTCAAATGACACCCTCTTCTCTCACCCTATTCCCTATATATATAGGGCACTACTTCTGACCCGAGCCGTATGCGTCTAGGTCAAAAGTAATGAACTAAATAAAGGAATAGGATGCCATTTGGGATGCATACAATGTGTGAGGAGTGGTGAAGAGACTTCTGGGGTGTGTGTGTGTGTGTGTGTGTGTGTGTGTGTGTGTGTGTGTGTGTGTGTGTGTGTGTGTGTGTAGCCTGTTTAGCGGCCATCTACACTGTCCGTCTCTCTTAATGAACGTTTTGGAGCAGGAGCAGAGCTGATGGCCCGTGTCATGTTACTTCACACACACACACACACACACACTTACATAATGAGTGTGTTGGAGGAGTAGAGCGGATGGCCATGTTCCTTCACGCCTCTCTCTGTGTTTAGAGTCTGTTTAGTAAATGGTTAGAGGGGGAAGGGGAGAGAGAGATCTGGTAGAGGGGGGAGGGGAGAGAGAGAGAGAGAGAGAGAGAGAGAGAGAGAGAGAGAGAGAGAGGGAGAGCGGTAAAAGATGGAGAGAGGGAGGAAAAGAGAGTGAGACAGTGGAAGAGCGAGAGAGTGAGTGAAAGATGGAGAGAAAGGGAGCAGGGCAATGCTAATTGGGCCAGAAGAGGCCAGGATCAAGAGAAGGAGAGAATGAAGGAGAGAAGGAGAGAGAGATGAGTCCTCTCCTCATCGTTTTGCTTAATGACGCGTCTCCGAGGTAATTAGCAGACTGTAATTAACGCCTGGATGACCCAGGTCTCTCTGGCTCTGGTCTCTCTCTCTCTCTCTCTCTATTTATCTCTCTCTCTCTTTCTTTATCTCTCTCTCTCTTTCTTTATCTCTCTCTCTGACACTCTGCTTCCACCTCGGACTGGCATGGACACCACAAACAAACCCAGATGCCAACCTATGGTTTAACTGCATTGTTCTCTTAGGAGTGTGTTAGCGATGTGTGTGGGTGTGGGTGTGGGTGTGTGTGTGTGTGTGTGTGTGTGTGTGTGTGTGTGTGTGTGTGTGTGTGTGTGTATACGTGCATGTGTGTATGGCAGGCAGGCAGGCAACCTGTGTTTGGTACACATGGTCTATTGTTTCGTGTTGAAGTGGGTCTGACTCCAGGCTATTTTAAATATTAAGACTGAGTGGTGTCTCCACATGTATATTTAACACACAGGCCTTTGTGCTGATGGAGAAGTAGCACAGGCCCATGTGCTGATGGAGAAGTAGCACAGGCCTTTGTTCTGATGGAGAAGTAGCACAGGCCCTTGTGCTGATGGAGAAGTAGCACAGGCCCATGTGCTGATGGATAAGTAGCACAGGCCTTTGTGCTGATGGAGAAGTAGCACAGGCCTTTGTGCTGATGGAGAAGTAGCACAGGCCTTTGTGCTGATGGAGAAGTAGCACAGGCCTTTGTGTTGATGGAGAGGTAGCACAGGCCTTTGTGTTGATGGAGAAGTAGCACAGGCCTTTGTGTTGATGGAGAAGTAGCACAGGCCTTTGTGTTGATGGAGAGGTAGCACAGGCCTTTGTGTTGATGGAGAGGTAGCACAGGCCTTTGTGCTGATGGAGAGGTAGCACAGGCCCATGTGCTGATGGAGAAGTAGCACAGGCCTTTGTGCTGATGGAGAAGTAGCACAGGCCTTTGTGCTGATGGAGAAGTAGCACAGGCCCTTGTGCTGATTGAGAAGTAGCACAGGCCCTTGTGCTGATTGAGTAGTAGCACAGGCCCTTATGCTGATGGAGAAGTAGCACAGGCCCATGTGCTGATGGAGAAGTAGCACAGGCCTTTGTGCTGATGGAGAAGCAGCACAGGCCTTTGTGCTGATGGAGAAGTAGCACAGGCCTTTGTGCTGATGGAGAAGTAGCACAGGCCTTTGTGCTGATGGAGAAGTAGCACAGGCCTTTGTGCTGATGGAGAAGTAGCACAGGCCTTTGTGCTGATTGAGAAGTAGCACAGGCCCTTGTGCTGATTGAGTAGTAGCACAGGCCCTTATGCTGATGGAGAAGTAGCACAGGCCCATGTGCTGATGGAGAAGTAGCACAGGCCTTTGTGCTGATGGAGAAGTAGCACAGGCCTTTGTGCTGATGGAGAAGTAGCACAGGCCTTTGTGCTGATGGAGAAGTAGCACAGGCCTTTGTGCTGATGGAGAAGTAGCACAGGCCTTTGTGCTGATGGAGAAGTAGCACAGGCCCATGTGCTGATGGAGAGGTAGCACAGGCCTTTGTGTTGATGGAGAAGTAGCACAGGCCCATGTGCTGATGGAGAAGTAGCACAGGCCTTTGTGCTGATGGAGAAGTAGCACAGGCCCATGTGCTGATGGAGAAGTAGCACAGGCCTTTGTGCTGATGGAGAGGTAGCACAGGCCCATGTGCTGATGGAGAAGTAGCACAGGCCTTTGTGCTGATGGAGAAGTAGCACAGGCCTTTGTGCTGATGGAGAAGTAGCACAGGCCCTTGTGCTGATGGAGAAGTAGCACAGGCCTTTGTGCTGATGGAGAAGTAGCACAGGCCTTTGTGCTGATGGAGAAGTAGCACAGGCCTTTGTGCTGATGGAGAAGTAGCACAGGCCTTTGTGCTGATGGAGAAGTAGCACAGGCTTTGTGCTGATGGAGGTTCCAAACAAAACTAACTTACCTACCAGCCTTTACCACGAGCAGGTCCTCCCCCTACCAGCCTTTACCACGAGCAGGTCCTCCCCCTACCAGCCTTTACCACGAGCAGGGCCTCCCCCTACCAGCCTTTACCACGAGCAGGTCCTCCCCCTACCAGCCTTTACCACGAGTAGGTCCTCCCCCTACCAGCCTTTACCACGAGCAGGTCCTCCCCCTACCAGCCTTTACCACGAGCAGGTCCTCCCCCTACCAGCCTTTACCACGAGCAGGTCCTCCCCCTACCAGCTCTCACAGTCTCACGTCAGAATTAGATGTTCATCCATGTTTCTCAAACGTCAAATGTCAAAGTTGTTGCGAACACCAAATTTCAAAATGTTCAAGGTTAAGTTTAGTCATTAACTTAACATTTTTAAAGGTTGGGGTTAAGTTTAGGCATTAACTCGGAATGGTAAAGGTTAAGGTTTGGGATAGGCTTAAAACAAACAACAGCAAAAAACGACTTTATATTGCTGGATTCAAACTGGCAACCTTTGAAATCAGAGGCAGATGCTTACGCCTATCCGCCATCCCCCCCACAATGCCCTAGCAAAACCGAAACCTATTTGAAGGTAACAGCGCTCAATGTTGCCCCTAGTGGTCGGTTTCCACGTCATCTACCGACATGCTCAGACATGGATGGACGTAGAATACTGACTTGTATTATGGGAGACCTGGAGGGACTTACAGCCTCAACATATGTCATACTCTACAGTATCTTTCTCTCTTTTTCTTTCTCTAAACACAATACATTACATTTTAGATACAGTATAAGCTTGTTAAACATAACCTTTCTGTATGCTGTTGTATGCAGTGTACACTTTATCTATGCACAAATGGATACACACACACATAGACTCACACAACCCCCCCCCAATACTGTAGAAATACACATACAGATGGTGATACCAAATACAAATATGCCTTTGTTGGATCCCCCGTCTATTTAGCATTAATAAACCATGGTATGTTGGGGAGACATTCATTTCAGACAAAACTAATCTCCAAACACACACTTTGTCGTTAATAATACAGGTTGGAATCTATCTATCCCCGTCGCCTTCTCTCATTCCGTCTGTGTCTGCACCCCTCTTTATCCCCCTCTCTTCCTCTTGTCCTGTCTGTTTCTGTCCCCTTCTTCCTCTCTCCTCTCACTCCCCCTCTATTCCTCTTGTCCTGTCTGTTTCTGTCCCCTTCTTCCTCTCTATCCCCCTCTCTTCCTCTTGTCCTGTCTGTTTCTGTCCCCTTCTTCCTCTCTCCTCTCTCCCCCTCTCTTCCTCTTGTCCTGTCTGTTTCTGTCCCCTTATTCCTCTCTATCCCCCTCTCTTCCTCTTGTCCTGTCTGTTTCTGTCCGCTTCTTCCTCTCTCCTCTCTATCCCCCTCTCTTCCTCTTGTCCTGTCTGTTTCTGTCCCCTTCATCCTCTCTATCCCCCTCTCTTCCTCTTGTCCTGTCTGTTTCTATCCCCTTCTTCCTCTCTCCTCTCTATCCCCCTCTCTTCCTCTTGTCCTGTCTGTTTCTGTCCCCTTCTTCCTCTCTCCTCTCTATCCCCCTCTCTACCTCTTGTCCTGTCTGTTTCTGTCCCATTCTTCCTCTCTCCTCTCTACCCCCCTCTCTTCCTCTTGTCCTGTCTGTTTCTGTCCCCTTCTTCCTCTCTCCTCTCTATCTCCCTCTCTTCCTCTTGTCCTGTCTGTTTCTGTCCCCTTCTTCCTCTCTCCTCTCTATCCCCCTCTTCCTCTTGTCCTGTCTGTTTCTGTCCCCTTCTTCCTCTCTCCTCTCTATCCCCCTCTCTTCCTCTTGTCCTGTCTGTTTCTGTCCCCTTCTTCCTCTCTCCTCTCTATCCCCCTCTCTACCTCTTGTCCTGTCTGTTTCTGTCCCATTCTTCCTCTCTCCTCTCTACCCCCCTCTCTTCCTCTTGTCCTGTCTGTTTCTGTCCCCTTCTTCCTCTCTCCTCTCTATCTCCCTCTCTTCCTCTTGTCCTGTCTGTTTCTGTCCCCTTCTTCCTCTCTCCTCTCTATCCCCCTCTTCCTCTTGTCCTGTCTGTTTCTGTCCCCTTCTTCCTCTCTCCTCTCTATCCCCCTCTCTTCCTCTTGTCCTGTCTGTTTCTATCCCCTTCTTCCTCTCTCCTCTCTATCCCCCTCTCTTCCTCTTGTCCTGTCTGTTTCTGTCCCCTTCTTCCTCTCTATCTCCCTCTCCTGCAGTGAGATTGGGTTATGTAGGGGCTACTCCATTACCCGTTCTAGTAATTCTATGTCTTTGGCCTGCTCCTTCAGGGGTGGTGAGGGGCACTGGAGATGTAATGTTGATCACTACTTAGTTATTAATTGAATTTTAAAGTGACCTTGCGCTGCTATTGATCTGCATTCATAAAAATATGACAAACACACACACACCCTCCACAGACTCAAGGTTACCGCATTAGCCAAGTAGCTAAGCGCAGTATCAGAATGCTTGGGTCTGTGGCAATGCTGTTGGGGTTTGGTGACGGCTGAAGTTTCAGAGTTTTGCTGAGCAGAGCAGTTAGGTAAGGGAGGGGAGAGGAGAGGAGAGGAGGAGAGAGGAAAGAGGGGGAGAGGAGGAGAGGAGAAAACAAAGAGCAGAAAGGTGTAAACATAGAGGGGGAGTGGAATGGTATTAATGAAGGCTGGGAAAGGGGGATAAAGAGATGGAAAAGAGTGTGTATGTGTATGCATGTGTGTGTGTGTGTGTGTGCGTGCCTGCATGTGTGTGTGTCTGTGTGTAGGCAAAAGTGCCTGATAGTTCTCTGACCTATTTTACTGAAGACGGAATGTATCTGGCCTGAAGACACACACTGAGACGCTCCCTCTGCTGTTTCACACTAGCACTGCAGCACAAACTGTCTCCCTTGTCAAACTCAACTCCTGGGCTCTGACTGAAAACGTTATGTAACGTTATGCTTCCACTGCTTCCATCACGTGGACTGGGAGATGTTTCGTATTGCGTCAGATAACAACATTGACGAATACGCTGATTCGGTGTGCGAGTTCATTAGAACGTGCGTTGAAGATGTCGTTCCCATAGCAACGATTAAAACATTCCCTAACCAGAAACCGTGGATTGATGGCAGCATTCGTGTGAAACTGAAAGCGCGAACCACTGCTTTTAATCAGGGCAAGGTGTCTGGTAACATGACCGAATACAAACAGTGCAGCTATTCCCTCCGCAAGGCTATCAAACAAGCTAAGCGCCAGTACAGAGACAAAGTAGAATCTCAATTCAACGGCTCAGACACAAGAGGCATGTGGCAGGGTCTACAGTCAATCACGGACTACAGGAAGAAACAGCCCAGTCACGGACCAGGATGTCTTGCTCCCAGGCAGACTAAATAACTTTTTTGCCCGCTTTGAGGACAATACAGTGCCACTGACACGGCCTGCAACGAAAACATGCGGTCTCTCCTTCACTGCAGCCGAGGTGAGTAAGACATTTAAACGTGTTAACCCTCGCAAGGCTGCAGGCCCAGATGGCATCCCCAGCCGCGCCCTCAGAGCATGCGCAGACCAGCTGGCCGGTGTGTTTACGGACATATTCAATCAATCCCTATACCAGTCTGCTGTTCCCACATGCTTCAAGAGGGCCACCATTGTTCCTGTTCCCAAGAAAGCTAAGGTAACTGAGCTAAATGACTACCGCCCCGTAGCACTCACATCCGTCATCATGAAGTGCTTTGAGAGACTAGTCAAGGACCATATCACCTCCACCCTATCTGACACCCTAGACCCACTCCAATTTGCTTACCGCCCAAATAGGTCCACAGACGATGCAATCTCAACCACACTGCACACTGCCCTAATCCATCTGGACAAGAGGAATACCTATGTGAGAATGCTGTTCATCGACTACAGCTCGGCATTCAACACCATAGTACCCTCCAAGCTCGTCATCAAGCTCGAGACCCTGGGTCTCGACCCCGCCCTGTGCAACTGGGTACTGGACTTCCTGACGGGCCGCCCCCAGGTGGTGAGGGTAGGCAACAACATCTCCTCCCCGCTGATCCTCAACACTGGGGCCCCACAAGGTTGCGTTCTGAGCCCTCTCCTGTACTCCCTGTTCACCCACGACTGCGTGGCCACGCACGCCTCCAACTCAATCATCAAGTTTGCGGACGACACAACAGTGGTAGGCTTGATTACCAACAACGATGAGACGGCCTACAGGGAGGAGGTGAGGGCCCTCGGAGTGTGGTGTCAGGAAAACAACCTCACACTCAACGTCAACAAAACTAAGGAGATGATTGTGGACTTCAGGAAACAGCAGAGGGAACACCCCCCTATCCACATCGATGGAACAGTAGTGGAGAGGGTAGCAAGTTTTAAGTTCCTCGGCATACACATCACAGACAAACTGAATTGGTCCACTCACACAGACAGCATCGTGGAGAAGGCGCAGCAGCGCCTCTTCAACCTCAGGAGGCTGAAGAAATTCGGCTTGTCACCAAAAGCACTCACAAACTTCTACAGATGCACAATCGAGAGCATCCTGGCGGGCTGTATCACCGCCTGGTATGGCAACTGCACCGCCCTCAACCGTAAGGCTCTCCAGAGGGTAGTGAGGTCTGCACAACGCATCACCGGGGGCAAACTACCTGCCCTCCAGGACACCTACACCACCCGATGTCACAGGAAGGCCATAAAGATCATCAAGGACATCAACCACCCGAGCCACTGCCTGTTCACCCCGCTATCATCCAGAAGGCGAGGTCAGTACAGGTGCATCAAAGCTGGGACCGAGAGACTGAAAAACAGCTTCTATCTCAAGGCCATCAGACTGTTAAACAGCCACCACTAACACTGAGTGGCTGCTGCCAACACACTGACACTGACTCAACTCCAGCCACTTTAATAATGGGAATTGATGGGAAATGATGTAAATATATCACTAGCCACTTTAAACAATGCTACCTTATATAAATGTTACTTACCCTACATTATTCATCTCATATGCATACGTATATACTGTACTCTATATCATCGACGGTATCCTTATGTAATACATGTATCACTAGCCACTTTATACTATACTATGCCACTTTGTTTACATACTCATCTCATTTGTACATACTGTACCCGATACCATCTACTGTATCTTGCCTATGCTGCTCTGTACCATCACTCATTCATATATCCTTATGTACATATTCTTTATCCCCTTACACTGTGTACAAGACAGTAGTTTTGGAATTGTTAGTTAGATTACTTGTTATTACTGCATTGTCGGAACTAGAAGCACAAGCATT
Organism: Oncorhynchus mykiss; assembly: GCF_013265735.2. NCBI lineage: Eukaryota > Metazoa > Chordata > Actinopteri > Salmoniformes > Salmonidae > Oncorhynchus > Oncorhynchus mykiss. Next base: position 15,354,266 of record NC_048569.1, on the reverse strand, counting down.
TCGCTACACTCGCATTAACATCTGCTAACCATGTGTATGTGACAAATAAAATTTGATTTGATTTGATTTGATTTGATTTATTAGATCACTCCAATATGGTATCCTTCAGGACGGATACATTCTGAGTAAGGTTTTCAGATTGGTCCCGTGTAACGGGTAGTGCTTAGATTGTGGCTGACCCTGGCACTACTTCCACCTCTTCCTTTTCTTGGCTCATTCCAGATAGGATTCGCTTGGTAAGAGCGAACAAGAGAAGTGTACAAGAGAAGAAGTATACCCACAGATATTCAATAGCTTATAGCAGCTAGCTAGCTAGCCTTTCCATCAGAAGAGTCTATCAGAAGTAAACCTGCAGCTATTCAATAGCTTGTAGCAGCTAGCTAGCCTCTCCATCAGGGTGCTCTACTGTCCCCCCACTCGGTTTGGCTTGTGCCATTTTGTTTGGGGTTTGTCCTTGTTTTAATTACTTGTTACAGTCTACCAACCTGGGTGGTATTGGTTTGGTGGCGCTGAGGGTGTGTCCTAGTTGTCTGTGTAACTTGTCTGTCTGCCGGAACCCTCCCAGTTTAGCCTTCGGGCTCTGGCACCATGCCTAGATCGGGAAACTGTGTATGCTTCCCTGTGTTTTTGCCAGTCTTTTTGCAGTTCTCCCCTAGGAGTAAGCAAGGTGTTGCGAGGCGCACCACGTTTCATCTCTCACAGGGCACAGTCATCTTGCCTAGACTCTTGTGTTCCGCGCTGGATGAGCTATGCAGGACTAAGCACAGTTATTAACACTTCCCCTTAAGTCCTGCCAACCTGAACCCCCACCTATATAGCGGAGATAAGCTATGTGAGGTAGAATGCCCTGTCCCTTCACCATCAGGCAGTTCACACTCCACGTCTCCTTACTAATATACAGTATTGTGCAGTGTACACTATAGACACAGCAATATTACACTTTTGGCTTAATTTTCCACTATTGGGTTGAGTTTATGCTAGCCCCGCCATAGTGAAATTACACAGCTGATCTCCTATCCCTATCCCAGTTGCTGGGTTGCTGGGTTGCAATACTTTCTATTACACTATCTGACAGTGCAGACAGTAACTATCATAGTTTCCCATGGAAACACATCTCAGCTCTATTACACTGGGTTTACTGTAGTTCTGTTGCACTACTTTACAGTGCAGACAGTAACTATCCCTTCATTGGAAAATGACAGCACTATTACACTACAGCTTTTTTCACACAGTGTGTAGCTGGGTTTACTATAGTGTTTATGTTGCACTACTTTACAGTACAGGCAGGCACAATCCTAGCTAGTTTCCCTTGGAATCTCACAACTCAGCTTTCAGGTTATAGCTGAGTTAACTATAGTTCTGTTACAATACTTTACAATACAGACAGTAACTATCCTAGTTTCCCTTAATTCCCACAGCAGCTAGATTAAACTGCTGTGTGTGTATCTGGGGTTAACATATGTTTCTGTTACACGGCATGGCATAAACTACCCTTCTCTTTTTCCCACAGAGAGAAACGACCATTTCCAGTATGGTGTTTCGCCTTGAGAAATGCAAGGTGTCCCTGCCCACAGGCAGTGGACCAAGTCTCAGAAGGGTGGCACTAGGCAGTCACCTTGAGGTGCTTGCCACCGAGATTGGCAGTTTTTCACAGGGCCAAAGGTCAAACTGAAAGAGGTAAGTGGTATCCCCATAGGTACTGAATACAGTGATGGAAATTCTACAAATTCGATGCCAGCCACGGTTATAGTTCAGGCTCGTCTAATGTCTCAGGGTCTTCTTGTGTTGAAGCTCTGGTTGACTGAATGTTTCTGAATGAGATCAGATGAAAGGTGTGTCAACCCATTCTGGCCAAGGGTTCTGTATGACAACCACATGAACTGGTCATTACCGTTGTCCACATACACCACTCTCGCTGTTGCGGGTGAACTAGGAGCTTCCTTCCCCCAGTTTGTTGTGCCTGGCTGGTGCAATGGGCACTTAGTTTTCACAGATAGTACGAAAGCTTTATCAGTTTTCGTTTACTATGGTGAGAGAGTTCTGGACGTGGGCCTATTCAACCAGACTCTTACATTGCATGGTGAACACTGTTATTGCAGAATTTATATTGGCCTGCTGGCTTTTGCCTTTTGCTGTGGTGGCACATTCTACTGAAGGAGTAACTGTCTTACCTGGACGATTGGATATTCTGCCCATCCAGGTGAAGAGTCACCTGACCCCTATCTTTTTATTTCTTTTATTTTATTTAACCTTTATTTAATTAGGCAAGTCAGTTAAGACCAAATTCTTATTTACAATGACGGCCTACCCCGGCCAAAACCTAACCCCGATGACACTGGGCCAATTGTGCACCACCCTATGGGACCACCCCACGGCCAGTTGTGATACAGCCTGGAATCGAACCAGGGTCTGCAGTGACGCCTCTAGCACTGAGATGCATTGCCTTAGACCACTCGGGAGCCCCTACCTTTACCTTGGGATGTCCATAGACTCGACTCTCATGAGGGCACGTCTCCCTCAGGTGAGAGTAACAAAATGGAGCCATGCCGGTGTTAGAGTGCCAACAATTACTTGGCCTACTGACGGTGGCTTCACTGTTGGTTTGGCTGGGCATTCCCCATCAGGCCACTCCAGCAATGGTTCAACTCCCACAACCGACACACAACACAACACAGACACCGTCGACAGTTGGTGCTGAGTGCATGTTTGAGGACCCTATTGAAGTGGCTATCCCACTCCTTGCTATTAAAGGGGGTGAGCCTTTATCAGAGTCCACCACAGAAAGCTGGTGTGTTCTGAAGCTTCTCTCAGCACTACCCGGTACACAGGACCAATCTGAAATCCTTACTCGGAATGTAATCTGTCGTGCTGAGGGATACCATATCGGAGTGATCCAATAGCTCACATAACCATGGTTACATACGTAACATTTGTTACTAGCTATCAAATCCTTGCTTCCTCTGTCCTTGTATCCTCAATTCCTGTCAAAGCCAATTGAAGTCCGAGGGAGGGATCTTGGATCCTCTCCTTCAAAGAGTTTTGAGAGGAGTGGAGGAAACAAGGACAGAAGAAACAAGGATGTTCTCTCTAGAAAACATTTAAACGTGTTAACCCTCACAAGGCTGCGGACCCAGACGGCATCCCTAGCCTCGTCCTCAGAGCATGGGCAGACATGCTGGCTGGTGTGTTTACAGGCATATTCAATCAATCCCTATCCCAGTCTGTTGTACCCAGATGATTCAAGAGGGCCACCATTGTTCCTGTTCCCAAGAAAGGAGGGCTCTCAGAGAGTGGTGTCAGGAAAATAATCTCTCACTCAATGTCAGCAAAACAGAAGAGATGATTGTGGACTTCAGGAAACAGCAAAGGGAGCACCTGTCACGCCCTGACCTTAGATATCTCTGTTTTTCTATATATTTTACGTTAGGTCAGGGTGTGACTAGGGTGGGTACTCTAGTTTTTGTACGTCTAGGGTTTTTGTATGTCTAGGGGTTTTTGTATGTCTATGTTGGCCTGATATGGTTCCCAATCAGAGACAGCTGTTTATCGTTGTCTCTGATTGGGGATCATATTTAGGTAGCCATTTTCCTCATTTGTGTTGTGGGATTTTGTCTATGTATAGTTGCCTTAGTGCATTCAGTAGCTTCACGGTTCGTTCGTTCGTTCGTTCGTTCGTTCGTTCGTTCGTTCGTTCGTTAGTTTGTTTCAGTTTATTAAAATTATGTGGAACTCTACTCACGCTGCACCTTGGTCCGATCCTTACAACGAACGTGACAGCCCCCCCCTATCCACATCGACGGGACAGCAGTGGAGAAGGTGGAAAGTATTAAGTTCCTTGGTGTACACATCACAGACGAACTGAAATTGTCCAGTGTGGTGAAGAAGGCACAAACAGCGCCTCTTCAACCTCAGGAGGCTGAAAAAATGGGGTATGTCATCGAAAACCCTCATTACCTTTTACAGGTGCACTACTGAGAGCATCCTGTCGGGCTGTATCACTGCCTGGTACGGCAACTGCACTACCCACAACCGCAGGGCTCTCCAGAGGGTGGTCCGGTTTGCACAAAGCATCACCAGGGGGAAACTACCTCCCCTCCAGGACACCTACAGCACCCGATGTCACAGGAAGGAAAAAAAGATCAAGGACAATAACCACCCAAGCCACTGCCTGTTCACCTCACTTCCATCCAGAAGGCGAGGTCAGTACAGGTGCATCAAAGCTGGGACCGAGAGACTAGAAAAACAGGTTCTATCTCAAGGGCATCAGATTGTTCAACAGCCACCACTAACACAGAGAGGCGGCTACCTACTTACAGACTTGAAATCATTGGCCACTTTAATAAATGGAACACAAGTCACTTTAATAATGCCACTTTAAGAATGTTTACATATCTTCCATTGCTCATTTCATAGTATAGGATACAGTATATACATATCTATTGCATCTTATCCGCTCTCTCACTGCTCATCCATATATTTGTACATTTATATATTCTTATCCCATTCCATTACTAGATTGTGTGTATTAGGTTTTGTTGTGGAATTGTTGATATTACCTGTTAGATACTGCTGCACTGTCTGATCTAGAACCATAAGCATTTCGCTACACACGCAATAACATCTGCTAACCATGTGTATGTGACCAATGACATTTGATTTGATTTTAGAAATGTTGTCAGACAGCCCTGAATGATTTGATTTTAGAAATGTTGTCAGACAGCCCTGAATGGCTACAGTCTTTCTGATCAGTTTCTAATTTAGACCTTTAAAACTAGCCAATCAGCAATGTGCATTGCTAGAGGTGGAGATGAAAACCCACCTGCAGTCCTCGATGAGTATAGTCAGAGAAGGAAGAGGAAGCGAGACATCTCCTTCGCTTCTTTCTTCTGGTTTACACCAGTCATTGAAGTTGACCAGACCAAGCTGCTGTCACATTGGTGTCTACCGGTGATCCATCCCTTAAGTAGACCAGAACGGTCTAGGTAAGACATCTTCATTTATCCACCATCTTTGGTACAGTTTGATACCACCCCCACCCCCAATCTTTAGGATATATTATTTTGGCAAGTTCATGCAATGCAAAATTCACTCATTTGTGGAGCCCGTCTCTCTACTCAGTCAACTTGATTCCCCAACTGTGTATCCCTCCCTATGCATCTGTGCCAGAGGGCTCTGGTTAGAAATATATAATGTATGCTGTGCATACTCACGCAATTTCCCTCCTCTACCTCTCTCAGAGCAGTCACAAGCTTGCCGGGGACAACATGAGAGACACACGATCAAGAGAAAGTGGGGGAACGACCTCCCAATCTCAGGTGTGTCTCACTACAGTATCTTTCTCTCTTTTTCTTTCTGTCTTTCTTTTCTACCCAGCAGCCTGCCACCTCCCCATCTCCTTGTCTACTAAAACTTGGTATTGTTTGACTATTGAGTATTGTTTGACTATTTTTGACTATTTGTCATCCATTTTGAATCAATAGCCTATTTGCCTTGCGGATTACTAAGCACTTTTTAAATGGATAAGGGACCTCACCAACTGATAGTTAACTCAAATGTTTGAGGATTATATTAACAGTGGACTAATTACCAAAATAGAGTTTTTGAGTGAAGTTATACTTTAAGTAGGCTGATTTCACAAGTTGCCTGAAATCTGTTGGCTATCTTTTACATAATCTATTAACTGTAGAAACGCTGCGCCTCGATGGACCCCCCCTTCAAGATAATGAGTAGTGATTCTGACCAACATTCTAACAGGGTAACAAATATATTTACTATATGGTATCGCAAAAATGATGATTTTATTGTGTTTATGAAGATCTTGGCTAGCATTAGAATACGATTTGTATATTTCAAATAAAATAATAACATTTTCATTAGTTTGTTACTGAGCTAAACTGACAGACACACCTCCAACAACACATAAAACCTCATATAGTTCTGCCCAACTAAAAGTTGCTCAACTAAAAGTTTTGCGATTATGCTGCGGAACTTAGAGGTAATTTGTGGTTTAGTACGGTACCCTGCGTCACCACTTCATTGCTCCAGACCAGCGCAAGGCGGAGTTAGAGCACTGATTATGCTTTTGAGTCCCAAGGCGCTACTGTGTCTAACTGACAATGAAAGGCGACAAACTAAATAGAAACGGATAATTGTGCACGACTTCAAAATTGAATTTCATTGAACTGAATGATGAGGATGAAGGTGATTGAATTTCATGCGCACACCCTGAAAAATACACCCTTTTTTTGTTTCTACTCATCAGTATTACTTACTAAAACTGTTACTCTAAGGTTTTTATTCTAAGAGGAAATAAAATGTTCAATTATAGTCCATGATATTCTTAAGAATATATATGTATGTGTTATGTGTTGACTGAATATAAGCAAGTGATGTCTGCTAAATAATAAGGTTGATGGTGCAGTCATGTAGCCTCGGCACCTACATAAAGCTGAGTGACTCAGTCATGTAGCCTCGGCACCTACATAAAGCTGAGTGACTCAGTCATATAGCCTCGGCACCTACATAAAGCTGAGTGACTCAGTCATGTAGCCTCGGCACCTACATAAAGCTGAGTGACTCAGTCATATAGCCTCGGCACCTACATAAAGCTGAGTGACTCAGTCATGTAGCCTCGGCACCTACATAAAGCTGAGTGACTCAGTCATGTAGCCTCGGCACCTACATAAAGCTGAGTGACTCAGTCATATAGCCTCGGCACCTACATAAAGCTGAGTGACTCCGTCATGTAGCCTCGGCACCTACATAAAGCTGAGTTACTCAGTCATGTAGCCTCGGCACCTACATAAAGCTGAGTGACTCAGTCATGTAGCCTCGGCACCTACATAAAGCTGAGTGACTCAGTCATATAGTCTCGGCACCTACATAAAGCTGAGTGACTCAGTCATATAGTCTCGGCACCTACATAAAGCTGAGTGACTCAGTCATGTAGCCTCGGCACCTACATAAAGCTGAGTGACTCAGTCATGTAGCCTCGGCACCTACATAAAGCTGAGTGACTCAGTCATGTAGCCTCGGCACCTACATAAAGCTGAGTGACTCCGTCATGTAGCCTCGGCACCTACAAAAAGCTGAGTGACTCAGTCATGTAGCCTCGGCACCTACATAAAGCTGAGTGACTCAGTCATGTAGCCTCGGCACCTACATAAAGTTGAGTGACTCACTCATTCATGGCTTTGGATCAAAATAAATAAGTACCAACATTCTTTCTGATAGTCTTTAATAAAGAAATGTTTTGGTTATCCTGACCTGGACACCATGTATTATACTTGCCCGTTATGGGCTATTAGCAGGACAATAGACTCTTGCCAACACTTCTCTGTATTTTCATACTTTGTGCAAGGCAATTAACCTGCATTAAAAACTTTGTAGATGGGGCCTCCCGAGTGGTGCAGCGGTCTAAGAAACAAACTCCGTTGCTACAGATGCTGGTTCGATACCCGTGCCGGCAGTGGCGGATCTAGCTTGTATGGCTCCCTTCCTTGATGCAAAGTCATCAATTACATCATAAGAAATCTGCCCAGCTATTGCATGGTTAATACTGATGACAGCAAGGCCACTAAGGCGTTCTTGTGACATGGTGGACCTCAGGCAGGATTTGATGAGCTTCAGCTTTGAAAAGCTCCTCTCTGCTTCAGCTACAGTCACTGGAAGATAAAGACACATTCTGAAAGCTTCCTATGCAAGCTGTCTGCCATCCAAGTCTGAGTGTTCTTTATAGTGCAGTGTCATACTAAGGACCTCACATTGTTCTGTCAGCTCCTCATTTGAGAGACTTCGGAAGGTTGACAGCACTCCAAACTTCTCTCCCACATTTTCCAATGTGGAACATCTTTCCTGATGAGCTGAGGTTGCAGCATCAACAACGACATTGAAACATGTCACCTCCAGCTTCCTCAGTGCATCCTCCGCCTTTTTTGTTGTAGAACGGACTCTACGTTTATGCCCTCACAAATATCATTGGCTGACATTTGTGCAGTCAACACACTTGTTGCCCTGTAGTTGCTGAGACCTATGTCTGTCTTTCTGAGAAGACTGACTGCAACATCCACATGCATACTGGAAGACTGCATTAGCTTGCTCACATGTTGGATATGGCTTAAGATGTTATACCACTGTACAGATGCTGAAGCGGTATGATCCCACCTCCTCTGACAAGGACTGGGCCTCATTCTTTATCACAGGGTCTTTGATTTGATCCCTCACCTCAATCAGAGCCTCTCTCCCTGCTGCTGCCTGATACCTCAGTGGCTCAACACTCTTAACTTTACTCTCCAATCTTGTCTCAGTCCACATCTTCAAAGTGATGTCCACATGTTTTTTCAGGATGGTCACCAAAGCCCCGACTTGTATGTTCTTGACAGCTGGCCCTCGCTACATATTCGTCGCCATACCCACTGGATCCAGGTCATCTATAAGTCTACGCTAGGTAAAGCTCTGCCTTATCTCAGCTCACTGGTCACGATAACAACACCCACCCGTTGCACGTACTCCAGCAGGTATATCTCACTGGTCATCCCCAAAGCCAACACCTCCTTTGGCCGCCTTTCTTTCCAGTTCTCTACTGCCAATTACTGGAACGAATTGCAAAAATCGCTGAAGTCTTATATCCCCCTCACTAACTTTAAGCATCAGCTATCTGAGCAATTTACCGATCGCTGCAGCTGTACACAGCCCATCTGTAAATAGCCCATCCAATCTACCTACCTCATCCCCATATTGTTTATATTTACTTTTTTGCTCTTTTGCACACCAGTATTTCTACTTGCACATCCTCATCTGCACATTTATTATAATTTGCTAAATTGTAATTACTTCGCTACTATGGCCTATTTATTGCCTTACCTCCTTACTTCATTTGTACACACTGTATATATATTTTTCTATTGTTATTGACTGTATGTTTGTTTATTCCATGTGTAACTCTGTGTTTTTTGTTGCACTGCTTTGCTTTATCTTGGCCAGGTTGCAGTTGTAAATGAGAACGTGTTCTCAACTGGCCTACCTGGTTAAATAAGGGTGAAATAAAAAATCCAATTGAGAATCTGTGGTATGACTTAAAGATTGCTGTACACCAGCGGAACCCATCCAACTTGAAGGAGCTGGAGCAGTTTTGCCTTGAATAATGGGCAAAAATGTGATGTGCCAAGCTTATAGAGACATACCCCAAGAGACTTGCAGCTGTAAAAGGTGGCTCTACAAAGTATTGACTTTGGGGGGGTGAATAGTTATGCACCCTCAAGTTTTTTTGAAAGTCTCAAGTTTTTTCTGCAAATCAAATGATACAAACTCCCCAAAAATCCATTTTAATTTCAGGTTGTAAGGCAACAAAATAGGAAAAATGCCAAGGGGGGTGAATACTTTCGCAAGCCACTGTACATCACGTTTACATAAATGAATTATATCTAACGAGCTTTCAACATTGTCTCCCATTGTTCCCTATCTTGGACATTTATCATACACATCACTCCCAACTGTCTGCTTAAGCATGTAGGCACGCACGCTCTCAAACACACACACAAGCACACACACACACACTTGTCCAGCGAGAGGTTAATGGTGGATTGATCAGCTGTTGTTAATCACCAAGCTTTGTGATTACCTGGCAGGGTACTATTGATCCTACATCGATCGGCCATCTTTGCTCCATCTCCCTGTCCCTTAGCTCACTGTCATTTAGCGCTTCGCAGGCACAATATTGTAATTATGTCACCCCAGGCGTCTGCTCTTGGTCAATGACTCCCTGGCTGATAGTTGTGTTATTATACGCTGTGTCCACTCAGCTAAAGTCAGATTTGCAGAGCCGTGTCAGAGGGTTGAGTGTGAGTTGTAAATCTTGGAATGAGGTAACTTGCTGTCTCTTAGGGAAGCCTTGGATCTCTTTTTGTCTTTCAGACCTTACTGTTACTGAGAATGGTGTGGTTTTGCACACCCAACTGTAGAAAAGAGACTGGACAAGAAAAGTGTCAATGTTGCCATCCCAGAAGTTTCCTTCCACCACATTCAGACAGGCCAGGTAAGAGGCACAATGTGGTGTCCAACAGTTAAGTAATTTTCATGCTTTCTTAATGCTCCTGTGATCTTTCTCTTTCTCCATGCCCCCCCCCTTCTTTCTCCATGCCCCCCCCCCCCTTCTTTCTCTATCCCCCCACCTTCTTTCTCTATGCCCCCCCCTTCTTTCTCTATGCCCCCCCTTCTTTCTCTATTCCCCCCCCTTCTCTCTCTCTGCCCCCCCTCTTCTCTCTCTCTGTCTCCCTCTCTCTTACCATAACCTCCCGGTCTCCCTCTCTCTTTCTGGGGCCTGATGGTGCTTTGGCTGCAGCCTCCATTAAAAGCCTGTCTGAAGTAATGAGTTTAAACTCAGAGCACCTGTCTCAGGACAGGAGGGAGAGCTAGAGGTGTGTGTGTGCATGCACATACATGTGTGTGTATGCACATACATGTATGTGCATGCCTGTGTGTGTGTGTCAGAGCTTTGAGTGTGTTTGTGTGTGGGTGTGCAGCAAGGCTTTGAGGTATGCTTTGACAGCTGTGAATTTAATAAGCAAACGTTAAAGGTAGAAGGGAGGGAAAGAGGGAGGGAGGGATGAGTGGGGTCTTGCATATGAAATATTAATGACTGTTTCTGCATTTTCCTCAACGCTGCTTGATAATGTCTCTAGTTTCCAATTCTCCTGTTTCACCCTGAGCAGGATATACTTTAGAAATATCTTTCTTTTGTTGTGTCAGTTCAAACTGTTCAGCTGTTAAGTGTGTGTGTATTCTTGGCAGCTTTGTATGGCATAAGGAATGATGTTTTGGTGCCTTTTCAGGTGACTGTGTCTATGATAATTTGTGTTTGAAAGAAGTATGTCAACATCAGCCTATGATGTAAAATAGAGAAAATAATGACTCCTAATCCAGCATAAGGGATATTCAATATTAGGAACAGTTGAATATATGTTTTTTAAGATGATTTTTAAGATATTTTAATATGTACACTTGTGTTGGTGCTATCTCAGTGCTCTACCTCAGAACGATGGAGATGAATAGAGAACTATATCGGTACTCTTATCTTATTGAGTGGATGCTCACTCAGAGGAAAAGTCTAATTTGTTTGCGATCACAGAAATAATTTTCCTGGCTAATTTATTGGGCACTTGGGCACTATGACGCTAAACTCTATATCTCCCTCCCCCCTTCACTCCATTCCTCCTTTCCCTCTATCCCTCCCTGCTCTCCATCCATATCTGTCTCTTTATCTATTTTTCTCACTCTCTCAGACACACACATGCACACTCCTCACTGCATGCATCCTAATGAGAGAGAGAGTGAAACAGAGAGACAAAGAGAGCGAGAGAGAGAGAGAGGAATATTGTATTTTCTCTCACTTCATCTGCCAGTCGTCTTCATCCCTTTAGAGTGTGTTCAGTGATCATCTCTCCAGTTATCTTGAGACGAGAGGCCCTTTCATAGCTTCTGACTAGCTAGTGGGTTTCCAGCACCAGTTACACAGGACTAAATCACGTGTGTGGGACAGCAAGATGCTCCTCCTTTTAGGATCTGCTGGATCTAGTGCATATGCATATGTTCTGCATCAGCATCGAATAGCCCCTGTGATATGCAACTTTTCAGGGAATTTAGGAACCAATATACAGTCAGTTAGGAAAGCTAAGGCTAGCTTTTTCAAGCAGAAATTTGCATCCTGTAGCACAATCTCAAAAATGTTCTGGGACACTGTAAAGTCCATGGAGAATAAGAGCACCTCCTCCCAGCTGCCCACTGCACTGAGGCTAGGAAACATTGTCACCACCGATAAATCCACTATAATTGAGAATTTCAATGAGCATTTTTCCACGGCTGGCCATGCTTTCCACCTGGCTACCCCTACCCCGATCAACAGCCCTCCACCCCCCACAGCAACTCGCCCAAGCCTCCCCATTTCTCCTTCACCCAAATACAGATAGCTGATGTTCTGAAAGAGGTGCAAAATCTGGACCCCTACAAATTGTTCTGGCTAGACAATCTGGACCCTCTCTTTCTAAAATTATCTGCCGAAATTGTTGCAACCCCTCTTTTTCCTGTAGTCCACAATCATCTCCTTTGTCTTGATCACGTTGAGGGAGAGGTTGTTGTCCTGGCACCACACGGCCAGGTCTCTGACCTCCCTATAGGCTGTCTCGTTGTTGTCGGTGATCAGGCCTACCACTTGTGTCATCGGTAAATTTAATGATGGTTTTGGAGTCGTGCCTGGCTGTGCAGTCATGAGTAAACAGGAGGTACAGGAGGGAGCTGAGCACGCACCCCTGAGGGGCCCCTGTCTTGAGAATCAGCGTGGCAAATGTGTTATCTACCCTCACCACCTGGAGGCGGCCTGTCAGGAAGTCCAGAAACCAGTTGCAGAGGAAGGTGTTTAGTCCCAGGGTTCTTAGCTTGTTGATGAGTTTTGAGGGCACAATGGTGTTGAACGCTGAGCTGTAGTCAATGAACAGCATTCTCACATTGGTGTTCCTTCTGTCCAGGTGGGAAAGGGCAGTGTGGAGTGCAATAGAGACTGTATCATCTGTGGATTTGTTGGGGTGTTATGCAAATTGGAGTGGGTCTAGGGTTTCTGGGATGATGTTGATGTGAGCCATTACCAGCCTTTCAAAGCACTTCATGGCTACAGACGAGAGTGCTACGGGTCGGTAGTCATTTAGGCAGGTTACGTTAGTGTTCTTGGGCACTATGGTGGTCTGCTTAAAACATGTTGGTATTACAGACTCAGACAGGGTTGAAAATGTCAGTGAAGACACTTGCTAGTTGGTCAGCGCATACTCGCAGTACACGTCCTGGTAATCCGTCTGGCGCTGCAGCCTTGTGAATGTTGACCTGTCTAAAGGTCTTGCTCACATTGGCTGCGGAGAGCGTGATCACACAGTCTTCCGGTACAGTTGGTGCTCTCATGCATGTTTCAGTGTTATTTGCCTCGAAGCGAGCATAGAAGTAGTTTAGCTCGTCGGGTAGGCTCGTTTCACTGGGCAGCTCTTGGCTGTGCTTCCCTTTGTAGTCTCAGAATGGTTTGCAGGCCCTGCCACATCTGACGAGCGTCAGAGCCGGTGTAGTACAACTCCATCTTAGTCCTGTATTGATGCTTTGGCTGTTTGATGGTTCGTCGGAGGGCATAGCGGGATTTCTTATAAGCTTCCTCGGTTAGAGTCCCGCTCCTTGAAAGTGGTAGCTCTAGCCTTTAGCTCAGTGCGGATGTTGCCTGTAATCCATGGTTTCTGGTTTGGGTATGTACTGTACGTACAGTCAATGTGGGGACAACGTGATCGATGCACTTATTGATGAAGCCAATCACAGATGTGGTGTACTCCTCAATGCCATTGGAGGAATCCCTGAACATATTCCAGTCTGTGCTTGGAAAACAGTCCTGCAGCTTAGCATCTGCTTCATCTGACCACTTTTTTATTGATCTAATCACTGGTGCTTCCTGGTGCAGATTTGCCAAATGGAGCGCGAGGGAGTGTTTTGTCTGTGTGTGGAGTATAGGTGGTCCAGAGTTATTTTCCCTCTGGTTGCACATTTAACATGCTGATAGAAATGAGGTAAAACTAATTTAAGTTTCCCTGCATTAAAGTCCCCGGCTACTAGGAGCGCCGCCTCTGGGTGAGCGTTTTCTTGTTTGCCTATGGCAGCTCCTTCAATGCTATCTTGGTGCCAACCTCTGACTGTGGTGGTATGTAAACAGCTACAAAGAATATAGATGAAAACTCTCTCGGTAGATAATGTGGTCTGCAGCTTATCATGAGAAACTCTACCTCAGGCAAGCAATAGCTCGAGACTTCCTTAGATATCGTGCACCAGCTGTTGTTTACAAAAATACATAGACCGCTGCCCCTTGTCTTACCAGACGCCGCTGTTCTATCCTGCTGGTACATTGTATAACCAGCCAGCTGTATGTTGATATTGTCGTTGTTCAGCCACGACTCCGTGAAGCATAAGATGTTACAGTTTTAAATGTCCTGTTGGTAGTTTAATCTTCCCAATAACTTGTCCAAAGATTGCATGTTTGCGAGCAGAATTGAGGGGAGTGAGGGTTTAGTTGATCACCTCCTACTCCTCAGAAGGCAGCCTGCCCTCCGGCCTCTCTTTCTCCTCCTCCTCTTCACACAGATCACTGGGGTCGGGGCCTGTTCCAGAGGGAGCCGTATATCCTCCGCCTCGGGTTCGTCAGAGTCGTGAAAGAAGGAAAAGGATTCTGCTAGTCTGTTGTGATAAATCACAGTCCTGATGTCTAGAAGTTATTTTCGTTCATAAGAGAAGGTAGAAACATGATGTACAAAAATAGTAAAAAAAGAAGTTACAAACAACGCAGATAAATAAATAAAAAACGTTGGGGGCACGTAAAACATCTGCCTTCTGCTTCGGTGCCATTTTTACATCACTGTCACCAATGCATCCTTGTTGGCCGAGCTCACATACAGGTTTTTGTGTTCACTATGTTGTATCGACATACTCAAGTGTTGTGTGGTGCTGCAACTGTTAAATGATATACTACTGTTCATTGAAACAGGATTGTACAGTGAAATAGGGTATGCCGATTGTTTGATTTGGGATCTCTGGAAAACCATTCCATAGATGCGGGGAATGGGAGGCACACTTTATCTTCCTTTGTTTATATTAAATAAGTCAGATTCCAGGCCCCACCTCCATACTTACACTACTCCTGATTGGATGTGATATGAGCGCGTGTGTGTAGCTTTCCTTTCGACTCAGGCCAGGGAGTTTGAGTCCTTTTGAATAGACGACAATAGGCAATAAACTATGACAGGCCTTGATCATTGTGAATTACGGGAGGGGACCTAAGGCCCTGAAACTACCAGAGTATGGTAATGTGTGACTGTGAGGAGGGGAGAATGTTTGGGAGGAGGTGTGGGAAGGAAGAATGTGTGGGGGGGGTGGGAGGGGTGAATGTGTGGGAATGTGTGTATGTGCATTCGTGCATGTAATTATTAGGCATTAACTCCAAATGGTTAAGAGAGGCTTAAAACAAAAAAATCTAAAACAACTTTCTATTGCTGGATTCGAACACGCAACATTCATAATGCCCGAGCAAAACTGCCCAAGCAACAGTGCTCACTGTTGCCCCTAATGGCCGGTTTCCACTTCATCTCCCGACGACCAGGGACATGGAAGGACATTGAATACTGACTTGGATCACGGGTGACCTGGCTGAGCCACCGGAGGGCAACCCCGGAGGGCAACCCCGGAGGGCAACAGTATATAGACGTTCTTTTTTTTCTATTGTGTTATTGACTACGCTTGTTTATTCCATGTGTAACACTGTTGTTGTTTCTGTCGCACTGCTTTGCTTTATCTTGGCCAGGTCGCAGTTTTAAAAGAGAACTTGTTCTCAACTAGCTTACCTGGTTAAATAAAAGTGAAAAAACAACACAAAGAGATGCAACAATTAAAGTTTTTTCAGTCAATGACGTTTTGCTTTTGATGTGATGTGATTGGTGTGAAGCCAAATCCATACTGGCATCCCTTGACACTTTTTTGGGGTGTGCCAGGACCATTCACAGTTGAGCTCACTCAGTTTAGCTCAACGCTGATTTGCCGTTATTTATTTTTTTACTAAGGGAGACAGATCAGATAGATGGGGTACACATATAGAGAGAGCGGCACTGTTTCGCTTGCTCGGATGCTTTCTCCGGTGAGATACATTCAGCCTCTTGTGAATTGAAAGACAATTATGGAACACAGAGAGACGAAAGATTAGTTATTTTATATGTTTTTTCTTGGTAAATTGTTGGGGAAAGCCTGGCTTCCCTTGGCATCCATGAATACACACCACTATAAAACTAAACATCCAACTTTAAATGAATAAATAAATAAAACACTTTCTGCACACAAGTAAAAGGAAGGCTAACAAGGTCATAAGACAATTAACTTTGTTTGTTTTCCCATCCTATTCCCCCATTCCTAATGTACATTAGGCATTAATTCCACCCCCTCAACCCTAAGATTAGACTTCCCAACACGTCCCAGTAGGGGCGCCCACCCCCTTTCCCACTTCCCGCCTCGCACTGCATCACACCACAATAATAATACAAAAAAATCCACTGCCCTTCTCTCTCATTTCCCAGATGCCCCAGCGCGGTCCCCCATAGTGTCTGTGTGTACTGTCTCTCTCCTCTGTTCGTATAATACCCAAAACTGGCAGTGAGCCTAATAATATTATAGGCAGTGAATAGACAGTTCTACTCAAACACAAACACCCTCATTAGTAATCTCACCACACTAAGACAGCAGATAAAAAGCTCTGGTGTGCCTGTGTGTATTTAGTATTGTTTTATGATGAGCTTACGCTATGCATTACACCACTCATCTCATCAGAGTTAGGAGGCGTGTGTGTGTGTGTTGAAGCGTCGTTCGTAGAGACGAGGCGACGTGGAGCAGAGGGGAGGATGGGAGGGTGTGTGTGTGCATTAGTGATGGGGGGGAAAAAATTGCTACAGTAACATATCAAAATATAATTTGACGATATATCGTAAACTTATAGTTTTGGCAATATCGCAATATCATTTTTGTCTGTACCAAAACTCCAGTATTTTCCTTCATAGCTTGTTCTCCAACTTCTTTTTAAAAAGGGAGCCAATTTGTTTTCAGCACTTTCATGTCCATGACTGATCAAAACGTGTTGTCATGGTTCCCTCTTGTCCCTCTGCAGCAGACATATGATGAGCAATATGTTTGGAACCTTGAATCAAAATAAAATCACAGCATCGAATCACAATACATATTGTATCGGCACCAGAGGAGGCTGGCTGGAGGAGCTACAGTATAGGAGGACGGGTTCACTGTAATGACTAGAATGGAATAAATGGAACGGTATCAAACATATGGAAACCACATGTTTGTCTCTGTTCCATTTATACTATTACAGACATTACAATGAGCCCGTCCTCCTGTAGCTCCTCCCACCAGCCTCCTCTGATCTGCACCAAAGTATCATGATAACATCGTATCGTGAGAACGCTGGCAATTCCCAGCCCTAGTGTGTGTGTGCGTGTGTGTGTGTGTGTGTGTGTGTGTGTGTGTGTGTGTGAGAGCACAGTGAGGATGGGAAGGCCCACTGAGAGGCTTTTGTCTCTGGAATATATGTGATAAAGAGAATATATGGATGAAAAGAGGGAAGAAAGGATAAATGAAGTAAAGAAATAAAGATTAATTTGCAGGTGTCTAGGGGTCAGTGAATGTTCCAGAAGACAAGTTTGTGTAGTTAGACTGTTACAGTGTCAGTCACTATCTGCATCAGATCATAGTCCTACACCTGTATCCACAGAAACCTGAAAGTTAACATAATCTGCGGTATGTCATTTTCATATTTTGTTAATTGGATTGCCACAATGTTCCAGAAACTGAGTACATCCTTTTTGATCTATCCGTAAGTAGATTTTTTGTGGAAACCAACCCCAGAAATGTGAGTACTAATTTACTCTTTCTATCTGTCTGTCTGTGACTGTTTTACTCCCTTTCTCTCACTCACACACGTGCACAAACACACACACACACACACACACACACACACACACACACACACACACACACACACACACACACACACATATATATATATATATACAAACACACACAGACATATACACACAAACACACACACCTCTTTAGAGGTGTTAAAAGCCATTGTGGTGATTGGGTGGCTGTTGATCAAGCGGCTGATCAGAAGACCATACATTGTACCCCCGTACTGGGTTCTGGTCATACTGTATGGTTGTGGTAAAATAAAGCAAATGTATTTGACAGGAGAGAGAGAGAGTGTGTGAGTGTTACTAAAGTTATCTGTCCCCATCTAAGAATCACTGTCCTTACTGTCACCAATGCATCCTTGTTGGCCGAGCTCACATACAGGTTGTTGTGTTCACTATGTTGTATCGACATACTCAAGTGTTGTGTGGTGCTGCAACTGTTCAATGGTATACTACTGTTCATTGAAACAGGATTGTTCAGTGAAATAGGGTATGTCGATTGTTTGATTTGGGATCTCTGGAAAACCATTCCATAGAAGCGGGAAATGGGAGGCACACTTTATCTTCCTTTGTTTATATTAAATAAGTCAGTTTCCAGGCCACACAGCACGTTCTTACACTACTCCTGATTGGATGTGATATGAGCGCGTGTGTGTAGCTTTCCTTTCGACTCAGGCCAGGGAGTTTGAGTCCTTTTGAATAGACATAACATGAGGTAACTATGACAGCCGGGACGGCCCTTGATCATTGTGCATTACGGGAGGGGATGGCCCCGAAACTACCAGAGTATGGTATTGTGTGATTGTGAGGAAGGGAGAGGGGGGAATGTGTGGGAGGGGGTGTGGGAGGGAAGAATGTGTGGGTGGGGGGAATGTGTGGGAGGGGGAATGTGTGGGAGGGGGGATGTGTGGGAGGGGGTGTGGGAGGGGAGAATGTGTGGGAGGGGGGAATGTGTGGGAAGGGGGAATGTGTGGGAATTTGTGGTAGGGGGGAATGTGTGGGAGGGGGGAATGTGTGGGAATTTGTGGGAGGGGGGAATGTGTGGGAGGGGGTGTGGGAGGGGGGAATGTGTGGGAATGTGTGGGAGGGGGAGTGGGAGGGGGGAATGTGTGGGAGGGGGAATGTGTGGGAGGGGGGAATGTGTGGGAGGGAAGAATGTGTGGGAGGGGGTGTGGGAGGGGGGAATGTGTGGGAATGTGTGTACGTGCATTTGTGCATGTAATTATCAGCAAATACACCAGGTTTTCCCATTCACCACTTCATACACACAGATTATACACACAAATGCAAACACACTCGTACAGCAACACACACATTTAAATAAGTACATAAGCTGTCACATACATGAGGTATGCACACACAAAAACAACAGGATTTTAACGATACAAAATATACTAGGTGAATAATGAAAGTTTAATATTCAAAGTACAACAGAGAATTACACTGAGATTTAAAGTGGTTGCATCATCTACAACAGGGATGTCAAACTCATTCCATGGAGGGCCTCGTGTCTGTGGGATTTGGGTTTTTCTTTTCAATTAAGATCTAGACAACCAGGTGAGAGAAGTTCTTTACTGATTAGTGACCTTAATTCATCAATCAAGTATAAGGGAGGAGCAAAAACCCACAGACACTTGGTCCTCTGTGGAATGAGTTTGACATGTGATCTACAAGGAGCTGAACAGTGTTTGGAATGAGAAACTGAAACTTTACTGAAACTGAAGAGAGGAAGACTATCAACTAGACCAACTAGATGATCAAATATTTTGTGTGCCTTTCAAACTTTTTTGTCAGCGTTTTGTCACCTGTCTTTGTTTCTCGTGAATCAATGGTACATAAGTTAGCGTTCAAATAGTGTTCAGTGAAAACAATCAAAGTAAAATATACACTACAGGCCAAGGATCAGAACATGGATCAGTATGTCGATGGTCTCAGGGGTCCTTGGGACTCGGACGTCAATGAACGTGACAGATTATTCATTTAAATCTATCTTAATTTTCCACACATGGGGAGAATGTAGCTGTGCACCTTCCTTCCTTCCTCCCTTACTTCCTTCATTCCGTCTTTCCTTTCATACTTCATTTTGTACTTATTTTCTTACTACTTTCTTATTCCATCCTTCACTGATCTGGCATGACTGAATAGGTGAAAGCTATGTTGTGAAACCCTTCCATTCACCCATCCAGTTTTGTATCAGATAGTATTCAGGAAGACGTTTCAACATCTCTGTAGTATAAGCTGGGGCAATTTAAATTTGTACTACATAACTATGTGTGTACATGTGCTTTTTGGAGACCCGTCTGACGAGAAGTTCTAGATTTGAACATGATATCCCAGACACAAAAGAGCTGTATTCGAAAACTGATATCAACATACTGTACGCTACATACTCAATTAGTATACTACAGTTGAAGTTGGAAGTTTACATAAACTTAGGTTGGAATCATTAAAACTTGTTTTTCAACCACTCCAAAAAATGTCTTGTTAACAAATTATAGTTTTGGCAAGTCGGTTAGGACATCTACTTTGCATGACACAAGTCATTTTTCCAACAATTGTTTACAGACAGATTATTTCACTATCACAATTCCAGTGTGTCAGAAGTTCACATACACTAAGTTGACTGTGCCTTTAAACAGCTTGGAAAATTCCAGAAAATTATGTCATGGCTTTAGAAGCTTCTGATAGGCTAATTGACATCATTTGAGTCAATTGTAGGTGTACCTGTGGATGTGTTTTCAAGGACCTTCAAACTCAGTGCCTCTTTGCTTAACATCATGTGGAAATAAAAAATTGTAGACCTCCACAAGTCTGGTTCATCCTTGGGAGCAATTTCCGAAGTCCTGAAGGTACCACGTTCATCTGTACAAACAATAGTAAGCAAGTATAAACACCATGGGACCACACAACGGCTAACACCGCTCAGGAAAGAGATGCGTTCTGTCTCCTAAAGATGAACGTACTTTGGTGTGAAAAGTGCAAATCAATCCCAGAACAACAGCAAAGGACCTTGTGATGATGCTGGAGGAAACGGGTACAAAAGTATCTATATCCACAGTAAAACGAGTCCTATATCGTAATAACCTGAAAGGCCACTGCTCCAAAACCGCCATAAAAAAGCCAGACTATGGTTTGGAACTGCACATGGGGACAAAGATCATACTTTTTGAAGAAATGTCATCTGGTCTGATGAAACATATATAGAACTGTTTGGCCATAATGACCATCGTTATGTTTGGAGGAAAAAGGGGGAGGCTTGCAAGCCAAAGAACACCATCCCAACCGTGAAGCACAGGGGTGGCAGCATCACGCTGTGGGGGTGCTTTGCTGCAGGAGGGACTGGTGCACTTCACAAAATAGATGGCATCATGAGGAAGCAGAATTATGTGGATATATTGAAGAAACATCTCAAGACATCAGTCAGGAAGTTAAAGCTTCGCAAATGGGTCTTCTAAATGGACAATGATCCCAAGCATACTTGAAAAGTTCTGGCAAAATGGCTTAAGGACAACAAAGTCAAGGTATTGGAGTGGCCATCAAAAAGCCCTGACCTCAATCCTATAGAAAATCTGTGTGCAGAACTGAAAAAGCATGTGTAAGCAAGGAGGCCTACAAACCTGACTCAGTTACACCAGCTCTGTCTGGAGGAATGGGCCAAAATTCACCCAACTTATTGTGGGAAGCGTGTGGACGGCTACCCGAAACAATTTAAAGGCAATGCTACCAAATACTAATTGAGTGTATGCAAACTTGCGCCATCGTGCATACATTTATTTTGTCCGCCTACACCAAACGCGATCATGACACGCAGGTTAAAATATCAAAAAAACTCTGAACTAATGGCATTAATTTGGGGACAGGTCGAAAAGCATTAAACATGTATGGCAATTTAGCTAGTTAGCTTGCTGTTGCTAGCTAATTTGTCCTGGGATATAGACATTGGGTTGTTATTTTGCCTGAAATGCCACAACCGACCGGAGTGTGGACCTCAGTTCATCTTTCAATCGCCCACATGGGTATATGGTCCTAAAACCAATGAGGAGATGAGAGAGGTAGGACTTGCAGCGCATCGAGCGTCACAAATAGAACCAAATTCTGTTTTAGCGCCTGGCTACACTGACGCTCGTGAGCAGTGTGGGTGCAATTATTGAATAACATGTATGTGTACATTTATTTTGCAATGCTCCCAAACGCGACGTGTCCGGTCTGGTGAGCATGTTATGGACAAGATTGAAGATAACTTGATTCCATTTTAGCTGTAACGACGTGCGCTGAGAGTCGGGAAGCAAGTTCAGGGAGTGAGTGTTTGAAATAAATAAAATAAACATAATACAAAACAAATTTGAACAGCACACAGACAAGAACCAGAAACAGAAACAATGACGACTGGGGAAGGAACCAAGGGGAGTGACATATATATATAGGGAAGGAACCAAGGGGAGTGACATATATAGGGAAGGAACCAAGGGGAGTGACATATATAGGGAAGGAACCAAGGGGAGTGACATATATAGGGAAGGAACCAAGGGGAGTGACATATATAGGGAAGGAACCAAGGGGAGTGACATATATATATATAGGGAAGGAACCAAGGGGAGTGACATATATAGCGAAGGTAATCAAGGAGATGATGGAGTCCAGGTGAGTGTCATATTGCACTAATGCGCGTAACGACAGTGAGAGGTGTGCGCCTTAACGAGCAGCCTGGTGACCTAGAGGCCGGAGAGGGAGCACGTGACATTAGCAACAATGTCTTCAGAACAGGCACAAATGTATACATGTTACAATATTCACGTTGTCAGCCAGAATGGTAGCTAACGTTAACAATGTCAAGGTAGTTAGCATGGTTGATAATAGCTACCATGAATTTCCCTGCCTGTTAGGCATTAGTAAAAAAGCTGTGAAAAAGTTTGACTCTTAGCTCAGCATTCATGGAAAATAACTGTTGTGTACATGTTTTTTCAGTAGGATTCCAGAAGAGCCACAGACCGTCCAGGGGCACAGACAGGGGTGGAGAAAGAATTGGACAGGATAACCTTGAAAGGGCAGCCCGACAGCAAGAAGAGGCTGGTCGAGATGAGGGTTATTAAAAATCTTTAATCTGTGGTACTGTTTAAAGATATGTGGGACGCTAGCATCCCACCTGGCCAAAAGCCAGGGAAAATGCAGAGCGCCAAATTCTAATAAATTACTTTAAAAATCAAACTTTCATTAAATCACACATGCAAGATAGCAAATTAAAGCTACACTTGTTGTGAATCCAGCCAACATGTCAGATTTCAAAAAGGCTTTTCGGCGAAAGCAAACGTTGCTATTATGAGGATAGCACCTCCGTAAACAAAGAGAAGGCATATTTCAACCCTGCAGGTGCGACACAAAACAAGCTTCTTTTGTTGGCACTCGAATATGTCCCATAAACATCACAAATGGTCCTTTTGTTCGATTAATTCCGTCAATACATATCCAAAATGTCCATTTATTTGGCGCGTTTGTTCCAGAAAAACACCGGTTCCAACTTGAGCAACGTGACTACAAAATATCTCAAAAGTTACCTGTAAACTTTGCCAAAACATTTCAAACTACTTTTGTAATACAACTTTAGGTATTTTTTTATGTAAATAATCGATAAAATTGAAGACGGGATGATCTGTGTTCAATACAGGAGTAAAACGAACTGTAGCATGCTTTCTGGTCACGCGCCTCTATCTAACAGTACACTTCAAGTGACCCTTGTTCAATATGGCTGTACTCCTTCATTACACAAAGGAAAAACCTCAACCAATTTCTAAAGACTGTTGAAGCGACAGGAACTGCAAGAAGGTCCCTTCGAAATCTGGATTCCCAATGAAATTTAATTGAAAAGAGTGACCTCAAAAAAATAATAATCTGAATGGTTTGTCCTCTGGGTTTCGCCTGCTAAATAAATTCTGTTATACTCACAGACATGATTCAAACAGTTTTAGAAACTTCAGAGTGTTTTCTATCCACGTCTATTAATAATATGCATCTCTTATCTTCTGGGGATGAGTAGCAGGCAGTTGAATTTGGGCATGCATTTCATCCGGACGTGAAAATACTGCCCCCAGTCACCAAGAAGTTAACTGTTTCACAACATAATCATATATCACAACATTTGGCTGCATTCTGTAATTTCATGCTGACTTTATTCTTATCATTACAGGCTAAATTGCAAGAGCTGTCCTTTGACGAAAGGGAAGAGGTGCAGGAGCTGGCCGCTTTCCGTCTACCTGGAGTGATGATTTTTTCCATCATGGAGTACCAGAGAGCTATCCCAGGGTATCTGGACAACCTCGCTAGTGCACCTGCATGAATTGCAGGGAGACTCCTGCATCTTACAACACACAATTGCTGCCATTTCACCACTGCAATATTCCATTTATTTATTACCAAGCATGTTTACATAACAGGTTAACACTTTCCATGACTACACATTAATTTATTCTTCATTTGGATCCCAATTAGGAAAAATACTCAATGGGGATGTCTTGGTAAGTAGTTTTTTGTGATTTTTTTTCCTTGGTCTGGGTGATATCACTTTGTTAGAATGTTTCCCTTACATTGTGCTTTTGATATTTTGAGGAAGGTTACAGAGACTACCTTGTATTCTTGTTTATCTTTCTAATAAAATTATTTGAGCTGATCTGTGTATTCAGACCGACTTGTTTTGTACTATTTACATAAGGGTAGTCCATCCATCTTTCTGGATATCGACCCACTTGTACGTGTGCTAATTTGAAGTGTAAGAGCAGGGATATCCAGGAAAAGAGAACAGTTTAGTAAATCCTTCTAAAAAAATATTCTAAAAGTACAATAATGATAACTATACGCTAGATTAAAAAAATCACAAATATTGTTTCTTGCACAAGTTTGTTGCCCACACAAACTTCCCTTATTTATATGATTCATATATTTGGTTGTAGGCCCACCTCATTCAACAATAATGTTGAGTATTCTGTAGGTTTTCACACTTCCCGAGAACCACCAAATCTGACAGCCGGAAAAGCTCTGGTCCTTCCTAGCTCAAAGGTGTACTTGCTGCACCGTGTGTTGCGTGTCTCCTGGAAGTTGTAGCATTACTATCAGTGCAGAATTGTAGTGTTGACATATAACAGCGATAACATGTATAATATTGTAATGAGTTCTAATAAACTTTTTTTGTTTTACATTATTCAAATCTTTTTCACAACCAACACTTGCATCTTGTTGCCCTACGCATTCTCCAAGGCTGGACGATGGTTACAAAGGTTATAGTCATGTGCTAAGAGTAGGGTTCCAGCCTCATAGACTGGAGGACGGAAAGCAAACTGAGTACATGAGTATGTGATTCTGGAAGAACTCCAGCTCAGATGTAGACCTGGATCAGGGATGGCATACTTTTGCCCCAGACCCAGCTAACACATGACATCAATAATCAACTAATCATGGGCTTCAGTGTAGAATGCAATTAATTTAATCAAGTGTGATAGTTATGGGGCTGGGGGAAAGTGTAACACCAGGTGTATGAGTACTTTCCGACTGCACTGTATATCTAGCAAGATATATTACCTAGCTAACTATGTTTTACCTTTCCAGCAGAAAAAAAACAAATTCTGGTTCGGTTTTGAATCCCTTCAATTCTCTTAGTTCTCTCCTCTGTGTGAGCACAAATCCGAGGTGTACTCTCTTCTTCCCCCGGGCTCTATAGCTTTTCCCTTTTGCCTGTCTGCTTCCTTTGGCTTAGCTGGAAGAGTAACGCTAGTTGCTGCTGGGTCAAGTCATTTGCCCCTCGTGTCTGCCATGTCTGTAAGCTAGCTACAGTGCCTTGCGAAAGTATTTGGCCCCCTTGAACTTTGCGACCTTTGCCACATTTCAGGCTTCAAACATAAAGATATAAAACTGTATTTTTTTGTGAAGAATCAACAACAAGTGGGACACAATCATGAAGTGGAACGACATTTATTGGACATTTCAAACTTTTTTAACAAATCAAAAACTGAAAAATTGGGCGTGCAAAATTATTCAGCCCGCTTAAGTTAATACTTTGTAGCGCCACCTTTTGCTGCGATTACAGCTGTAAGTCGCTTGGGGTATGTCTCTATCAGTTTTGCACATCGAGAGACTGACATTTTCTTTCCACAGATTCTCGATTGGATTCAGGTCTGGACTTTGACTTGGCCATTCTAACACCTGGATATGTTTATTTTTGAACCATTCCATTGTAGATTTTGCTTTATGTTTTGGATCATTGTCTTGTTGGAAGACAAATCTCCGTCCCAGTCTCAGGTCTTTTGCAGACTCCATAAGGTTTTCTTCCAGAATGGTCCTGTATTTGGCTCCACCCATCTTCCCATAAATTTTAACCATCTTCCCTGTCCCTGCTGAAGAAAAGCAGGCCCAAACCATGATGCTGCCACCACCATGTTTGACAGTGGGTATGGTGTGTTCAGGGTGATGAGCTGTGTTGCTTTTACGCCAAATATAACGTTTTGCATTGTTGCCAAAAAGTTCAATTTTGGTTTCATCTGACCAGAGCACCTTCTTCCACATGTTTGGTGTGTCTCCCAGGTGGCTTGTGGCAAACTTTAAACAACACTTTTTATGGATATCTTTAAGAAATGTCTTTCTTCTTGCCACTCTTCCATAAAGGCCAGATTTGTGCAATATACGACTGATTGTTGTCCTATGGACAGAGTCTCCCACCTCAGCTGTAGATCTCTGCAGTTCATCCAGAGTGATCATGGGCCTCTTGGCTGCATCTCTGATCAGTCTTCTCCTTGTATGAGCTGAAAGTTTAGAGGGACGGCCAGGTCTTGGTAGATTTGCAGTGGTCTGATACTCCTTCCATTTCAATATTATCGCTTGCACAGTGCTCCTTGGGATGTTTAAAGCTTGGGAAATCTTTTTGTATCCAAATCCGGTTTTAAACTTCTTCACAACAGTATCTCGGACCTGCCTGGTGTGTTCCTTGTTCTTCATGATGCTCTCTGCGCTTTTAACGGACCTTTGAGACTATCACAGTGCAAGTGCATTTATACGGAGACTTGATTACACACAGGTGGATTGTATTTATCATCATTAGTCATTTAGGTCAACATTGGATCATTCAGAGATCCTCACTGAACTTCTGGAGAGAGTTTGCTGCACTGAAAGTAAAGGGGCTGAATAATTTTGCACGCCCAATTTTTCAGTTTTTGATTTGTTAAAAAAGTTTGAAATATCCAATAAATGTCGTTCCACTTCATGATTTTGTCCCACTTGTTGTTGATTCTTCACAAAAAAATACAGTTTAATATCTTTATGTTTGAAGCCTGAAATGTGGCAAAAGGTCGCAAAGTTCAAGGGGGGCGAATACTTTCGCAAGGCACAGTATCTCTACTAGTCTTTAGCCAAGTGTTGGCCATGGACTGAAGGAAAACACATCACTCATTTTGCGCCCCATAAAATCGGGCGGGAAAATCCGACCCAACAGGGAAAACTAGCGACTTATTGGAGCTTTTGAACATAAAAAAAATCCAAAAGTTACATATTGTAACTTTAAATGAATAGTACTAATGGGTAGTGAGAATGATGTAATGGGCATTTCATCGTACAATACTCCAGAGAGACTTCTGCCCACTCCTCCCCATGCTACAGGCTGTGTTCAATGGATCATAATTCACAGTTTCTCTGAGTATTCCCTGGTTCATCACTGTCAGTGTGTTTACTAATGCTGCTTGGAGGGCTGCTCCGGCACCCCACTATGTCCATATCCCTAGGGTCATATTTAGTACACTGATTAAAAAGCTAGCGTGTGTCTGTGTGTCTGTTCACATGTATGCATGGGTGTGTGTTTGGAAACCTTGTTGTGTATGGAGAGAGGGAGCGAGGGAAAGAGAGAGAGAGATGGAGCGAGGGAAAGAGAGAGAGAGATGGAGCGAGGGAAAGAGAGAGAGAGATGGAGAGGGAGCAGAGAAAAGAGCGCTATCAAATGAGGACTTCAAAGACTATCAGCCGCGTCTCCAGGGTAATTTGAGATCCTGCATTCTTTCGAACTTCAAAGGGTCCACTGCGTGTTGAAATACTGCAGGGGGGGGGGGGGGGGGGGGAATCTGATTTCTCTAATAAATGCTGACACCAGGCCTGTTTGATATTAGGATCAGGGAACAGTTTGATTTGTTATAGCCTTTTGAAAGTGTTCGGATGTCCTTCAGAGAAACAGTCTGACTAGTAGAGTACAACCGAGCTGCCGAGGAGGAAGGAAAGGCAGGTAGGGAGCGAGAGAGTGGATAAACTGATCCATTACGATACCCAGAACAAAAATGACTAGTAAATACATTTGATCAACTGATCAGTGTAACTAATTGATAGAATAATTAGCACAAAATCAATTGACCATATTGATAGTAGTCTTGATAAATCTTTGTCTGGAGTCCTTTTTTACCCTTTTTTTACCCCAATTGCGTGGTATCCAATTGTTAGTAGCTACTATCTTGTCTCATCGCTACAACTCCCGTACGGGCTCGGGAGAGACGAAGGTTGAAAGTCAAGCGCCCTCCGATACACAACCCAACCAAGCCGCACTGCTTCTTAACACAGCGCGCATCCAACCCGGAAGCCAGCCGCACCAATATGTCTGAGGAAACACCGTGCACCTGGCAACCTTGGTTAGCGTACACTGTGCCCAGCCGCCACAGGTGTCGCTGGTGCGCAATGAGACAAGGATATACCTACCGGCCAAACCCTCCCTAACCCGGACGACGCTAGGCCAATTGTGCACCGCCCCACGGACCTCCTGGTCGCGGCCGGTTACGACAGAGCCTGGGCGCAAACCCAGAGTCTCTGGTGGCACAGTTGGTGGCACAGCGCCCTTAACCACTGCGCCACCCGGGAGGCACTGTCTGGAGTCCTTGATGAGGACTAAGCACAATAAACACACATGCAAGCAAGCACACACACACACACACACATACACACAAGAGATGGATGGACTTTCCCTCAAAGAGATTCTGAATATGATTTGAATTGATTTGAGAGGCATTAATTAAAATTCTGTGCAGAGAAAATGGGCACACATAAACACAAACACACACACACACACACACACACACACACACACACACACACACTTCTAAAGTGATTCTAAGTGAAAAAGTATATAGATCATTTTCCTTTCTTAACTTCCTTCTCTATTTCTTTCCTTCCTCAACATGACAAATTAGGCTTGAAAATGATGCCTAATCGGCAGCAGTACACTCCTATGACTGCTAAAAATCCAAACACACACACACACACACCTAATCCTGCAGTCTCATTAGTGTTACAATGTGAACACAGAGCCATATGGGTGCTGCTACCTGCCAGCTCAGGTGGGTCTTTACAGGGGGAAAAGGCTGTTTTCCTCAACATCTGTTTCAACTGGATCAAAGAACCTTCTGTTTACTTCTCCGTCCCCCTCCCTCTGTCACCACTAAAACCTCCCTCATAGACACTTACAGACTAAACCTGTGTGTGTGTGTGTGTGTGTGTGTGTGAATGTCTGTCTCCTCCCCTCTTGTCACTTTCTCATTCCTTTCTTCCCTTCAGGATGTCACAAGCACTCTTCCACTCTAGTTTGTTTTGGTTCATTTCTTTGTAGTGAATGTGTTTGACGTGATTTGGTAATTTATCTCCTTTTTCGTACCTCAGCTGTCATTTGAAGTCTAAATCTTCAAATGTTTGTCTCCTGTTTTGGGTTGGTGCAGATCTTCAAGTGGGAGAAAACTGATTTTTCTTTGCATGTGTGTGTCTCATGATTGTCATATCAGTCTATGACCACATAGGTGTGTTTTCTCTGTCCAAACCACCCATGTCTACTTAGCCATTACTACCAGTTGAGGCTGCTAAGGGGAGAATGGCGCATAATAACGTCCGGAACTTAGCAAATGGAATGGCATCAAACACCTGGAAACCTTGTGTTTGATACCATTCCACTGACTCCGCTCCAGTCATTACAACAAGTCCGTTCTCCCCAATTAAGGTGCCACCAACCTCCTGTGATTACTACACATATGAAACCCTGAGCCTTACTGTCCAGCCAGCGCGGAATCATCCTCCAGATGTACAGCTTGTAATCAGATGCAGATGGCTCCCTTGCTGCTCTGCGAGACCCTAGTAAAACAGGACTATTGATATGTCATCCACTTTTAGAAAATGATCACGTTTGCTTTCGACCCGGTAACATAGCTGTTATGACATAGTGGTACTGAGCTCCTGTATTCTCTCCCTGGAGTCCAGTAGCATAACCTTTAAGCCAGGTGCTGTTGTTCAACAAGCTCTGTTCCCTCTAACGGAAGGGTTTCCCTGCATGAAAACACTGTTTACACAGTACACTGTGAGCACATGTATCCGACTTGGTAGAGGAGCTAAAGACTGTAGATAAAGCTTTAAATAAAGCTTTAGTGACATAGTAATCTCCTGGAGTGATAAATATAATTTTTGTCTTAATCTGTTGTTGTCTAGTACTGTCTTTTTGCTAGCTAAGACCATCTACTTTAAGTGCTGCCTGTCTTCCCTGCTGTCTACTCATAACTTGCAGATGATTGATGACACATCAACCAGGATTAAGGGGTGGGGCAATTTATGATCGTTGTGGTTTTGTTAATTAATCAGTGTCAGTCTTTCCCAGTTCACATTCAAGAACTGCCCTTCAGTCCCTAGATTTTTTGGCCCTGACGGAGACATGAATCACCCCAGAGAACACTGCTACTCCAGCTGCTCTCTCTTCATCTGACAACGTTTTCTCTCATAGTCTGAGAGCATCTGGTCGTTGCGGTGGTGGCACAGGGCTGCTCATTTCTCCTAAATGGAGATTTTCTCTTTTGTCTCTCACTCACCTGTCCATCTCCTAATTTGAATTCCATGCTGTCACTGTCTCTTGTCCACTCAAGCTTAACATTGTTGTCATTTATCGCCTGCCAGTTGCCCTTAGAGAGTTCCTCATGGAGCTTGACACCTTGATAAGCTCATTTCCTGACGATGGTTAACCGCTCTTTGTACTGCGTGACTTCAACCTTCTGATGTCTGCCTTCGATTCATTTCTTTCCAACTCTTTCTTTCCCCTCCTTGTCTATTTTGACTTCACCCTTTCCCAGTCCCCTCCCATGCACAAGGCAGGCAATATGCTTGTCCTCATCTTTACTAGAGGGTGTTCACCTACTAATCTCACAGCAACCACCCTCCAGGTCTCTGATCACTAATTATTTTCCTTTTCTGTCTCCCAAACCTAGCAACTTAGCCCCTACCCAGATTGTCATACGCCGTCGCAATCTTTGCTCCCTCTCTCCCACTACTCTCTCTTCTTCTCTCCTATCATCTCTCCCTTCTGCTAAATCCTTCTCTTTCCTGTCACCTGATTTTGCCTACTTTCCTCCCGATTGGCTCGGCCCTCCCCTCTTGCTACGTGACTGAGTGACTCATTGCGAGCTTACAGAACAGGGCTGCGGGAAAACTAAACTTCTAGAGGAGTTATCATCCTTTCACTCCCTCCTCTCTACCTTCTCTTCTCCCTATATCCACTTCTAAAGCCACTCTCTATCACTCAAAATGTCAAGCTTCAGCCTACTGTCATGAAGTTGGCCTCATTGGGTATAGCAAGCCCCATCGCCCTCTCCCTGCCTCCCCCTTGCCTCTTTTAACTAGGTTGCTGTGGTCAGAGAGACGTCGTAAATTCCTGAGGATCTCCTCATGGACACACAGTATAGAGAGAGTAGATTTTCATGGAGAACAAAGGAAATTCTTCCACCTCACAGAACTTGAGGTACGACCAAATTTCATGTTCCGGACAAAGTGTAAAAGATTGGTGAAGAATCCAGCTACGAACTGGTCCGTTTGTCACAACTTGGGGAAGCTCATGGGAGACGATGTGGCCACATTACCATAACGCTGTTTATATAATAGCCTCAGATATGAGGTTTACATCTAATTGTTGTATAAGATGAATGAGTGAGTATGATACTGTTTGTATAATTGTGTAATATGATTTTGGACTGTTTAATGAAGGAAAACTACAATCCCCTTTTTGAGTTAACTAAATCAGAGGACCGCCCCTGAGCCCAGTTAGGGTCAGGTGTCCTGGGACAGCCCTTTTCTGCCTTCCGAATAAAACCCCCACTCGGGTTTTCGATCAGCAGACCGAGCTTACCTCAATTACGAGATGGCTAAAGGTTGCAGACCATGCTTTTCTCCATTAGGAGAGTACAAAGGTTGTAGACCATTGCTGAATCTTTTAACCATACCACGTGGTTAAACTCCTAGACTATCCATACCAACAGAATAAGAACAAGTATTTGATATTAATTACTAGTCTGCAGCTAGGAATTCGGTATCATTGAACGCGAAGAACGACAACCGCCGAAACATTCATTCTATAACGAAACTAATGAATGTCACTGAACTATCCACATTTACCTTGTTTATTTGTTTATGCATTTCTGTGAATTACTTAGTTAGTAATAAATAAATGATTTAAGACAGTTGATGTATGGATGACTCATAGTGAAGACTGGGTTCGTGCAGATAACCAACAATTTATGACGTTTGGAATGAGACTAACTTGAGGTAAAGTAAATAATTCATTAATCAGAAGACTATGGATCAGATATGAAAATATCTGAAAGGTTATATTAGGAAATTATAACCCTGTAATCTGAATATTTTTCCTTGGTGCCCCGACTTCCTAGTTAATTAGTTACATGATTAATCAGTTGATCGCGTAATACTAATTACAGAGAATCTTTGATAACAACTATAAGTCTTCAGTTAATGATAGTAAAGACACGACACTACCCTAGGAAACACCTTTCCACCTCCACCTCCCTCCTTAATCTTCCACCCCCTCCCTCTCTGCGGACGATTTTGACAACCACTTTGAAAAGAAGGTTGACGACATCTGCTCCTCATTCACTCAGCCTATTGCGTCCACTAGACCCACTCACACAGAACTACCCTATGCCTTGTCCTCTTTCTCCCCTCTCTCTCCAGATGACATCCTGTGACTAATGAGATCTGGCTGCCTGACAACCTGCCCATCTCAACCCCATCCCCTTCTCCAGACAATCTCTGGAGACCTTCTCCCACTCCTAATTTCCCTCATCAACTCATCCCTGACCACTGACTACGTCCCCTCTGACTTCAAAATGACCAGAGTTGCTCCCTTCCTTGGGAAACCAACACTCCACACCCCTGACGTAAAAAGCTACAGACCGGTATCCTTTCTTTCCTTTCTTTCCAAAACACTTGAGCATGCTGTCTCTGATCAACTCCCTCATTTACTCTCACAAAACGATCTTCTTGACCCTAACCAGTCAGGCTTCAAGACGGGTCACTCAACTGAGACAGCTCTTCTCTGTGTCATGGAGGCTCTCCACACGGCCAAAGCTGACACTCTCTCCTCTGTTCTCATCCTCCTAGATCTATCCACTGCATTCAACAATGTGAACCATCAGATCCTCCTCTCCACCCTCGGAGGGCTGGGCTACCTGGCAGGCCGCTCCTAACAGGTGACGTGGAGAGGATCTGTGTCTGCGTCATGTACTCTCACTCCTGGTGTCCCCCAGGGCTAGGTTCTATGCCCTCTTCTCTCTATACACCAAGTCAATTGGCTCTGTCATATCCTCACCTGGTTGCTCCAATAATTGGTATGCAGATGACATTCAACTACTTTTCTTCTTCCACCCTTCTCACACTCATCTCTGCGTGACTGGCAGATATCTCAGCTTGGATGTCAGCCCACCACCTCAAGCTCAACCTCCACAAGGTGGAGCTGCTCTTCATCCCGGGCAAGGCCTGCCTGCCCCAAGACCTCTCCATCACAGTTGGCTACCTCTGGCCTCATGGGATCTCACAGCCCTAAATAAAAAAAGCCTTTCATGAACTACCACTCGCACTTGACTCTTTTCCCCCTTACTAGCTGACTTCAAAGAGGAAAAATGTACTTACTATGACCCTACTTTCTTTAGCCCCCAGGGACCAACCCTCTTTAACCTCCGGTGACCACGCACACCCTAGCCTCCTTAAACAACCCCCTAGGCTCTTTAACCTACACCCTAGCCTCCTTAACCTGCTCCGTAGACTTCTTAATCCATACCCTCCTTAACCCGCCCCCTAAACTCCTTAATCCACACCCTCCTTAATAACCCGCCCCCTAGCCTCCTTAATCCACCCCCTAGCCTCCTTAACCTACACCCTAGTCTTTTTACTACACTAGTGGACCCATCCGCTCATTGTCCAGTTGCTTCAGCATCATGTTCAGCAGGAGACAGACAGCTGAAGTATAAAACAAGGCTGCGCTGTCCAGTCTGCAGTCTGGAGCTGCTACCCACCACCTCCGTCTGAGCTCACCTGCAAGTAAATTCACTGTGACAGGTGCGATCACAGCATCTCGGCAGGTGGCTGCAGGCTGTAGTCTCCCGACAGTGAGGGAAAAAGAAGGTTGGAGTCATAGTTATGAGAGAGGGGCTCCCACAGCTGTAGCTTGGAGGTACAGTATATTCTACGCAACCAATGGAATAGGACAGTGAACATTGACTACAATGCTGCAAAGCCTGCTGTTGAATGTCTTTAGTCAGGTCTGTCTCGCTTGGGCTGCTATCTTGGGAGTTGGAACAACGCTCCCTTGGAAAGGGATTGTACATACTATATACATTTTATGACACAATGTATTTTACAATAGTTATCTTTTGTTTGTTTTTAATCCCATCCTCAACCCCTGCCATCCATCTCTGAAGACCATCCAGTTTGAGTTCTATTTTCCATATATTTTTAAATGTGCTGTTTCACAAAAGTTCTGGACCTACATACATTTTACAGACATAGCATGTTTTTACATTTGTTATCTTGTTGTTTTTAGTCCCACCCTTCAGCTCCACTCAACCACTCCCATCTATCTCTCTTTTTACATTTCTATTTGTCATATATTTTTCAACTGTGCAGTGATGTTTCACAAAAGTTCTCAACCTTTCTATTCTCATAGTTTCTACAGATTGTAAATTAAAGATAAACCTTTTTAATAAAATTATTATTAAGTTATTGATCGATTGACTATGACTTTTCAAATCACCCAGCAGTGCTATTTGCAGAGTAAGCTCCAGGTAAATGTTGCAATTCTTCAGCCATTCCTGAAACTGCGACCAAAAACAAGCTACATGTGGACAGTACCAAAACAAAGGATCTAATGATTCTGTCTCTTCGCAGCAAAATCTGCAGAGCTGAGATGGTTGTATCTCCCATATACCGTAAATAACATTCTATTGGTTGCAATCATTTTGTATAATAATTTCAAGTCAAAGTCTCAGTCTTAGCCTCAGTCTCACTTGTATGGATTAAGGACAAAAAAAAAACAGTCTGTAACGGTTTTCGTTGGTGGAAGAAGGAGTAGACCAAAACGCAGCATAGTAAGTGTTCATGTTGGAAATGTAATCAAAACTGAACACTAAACAAAATAACAACGAGGAATAACGAGAACGAACCAGTTCTGTCAGGTGATACACACAAAACAGAAAACAACTACCCACAACTCAAGGGTGAAAACAGGCTGCCTAAGTATGGTTCTCAATCAGAGACAAAGATTGACAGCTGCCTCTGATTGGGAACCATACCATGCCAAACACATACATATACAAACATAGAATGCCCACCCCAACTCACGCCCTGACCAACCTAAAACAGAGACATACAAAAAAAAAGGAACTAAGGTCAGAACGTGACACCTAATTTCCTACAGTAAGGTAACCTGATGAGAAGTGGGGTCAAATTTTACCTTTATTTAACTAGGCAAGTCAGTTAAGAACAAATTCTTATTTTCAATGACAGCCTAGGAACAGTGGGTTAACTGCCTGTTCAGGGGTAGAACAACAGATTTGTACCTTGTCAGCTCAGGGATATGAACTTGCAACCTTTCGGTTACTAGTCCAACACTCTAACCACTAGGCTACCCTGCCCCCAGTGTCGTCCCACTGCCATTTCATGACTATAGATCTCAAGTGTTGACCCTCAGTAAAAACTCACTGAAGGGATACAGAATAGATTGTTTTGGTCAATCTCCCTTTTCTCTTTATAATTACAAAAGCAACTCTGAATTTGAGACTGAAGATGACTTCAATCTGTGATGTTACTGCTGAGTGAACAGTTGCATTGGACAGTTTGTTCTTATTAAAATCCACTTTGTGGTTGAATCAAACTGGTGCTTCATTGCTACAACCATATACAGGTCTCAAATGGGATAGAAGTCTCATGTTAAATACTGTTGAAGTAATATGCTACAGGTTCATCTGCCTCACCTGAAGCCCATTCTTGTGGGAAGCTGCTATAAACCACCAAGTGCTAACAGTCAGTATCTGGATAATATGTGTTAAATGCTTGATAATGTATGTGATATCAACAGAGAGGTTTTCTGTGTGATTTAAATATTGACTGGCTTTTATCAAGCTGCCCACTCAAGAAAAAGCTTCAAACTGTAACTAGTGCCTGCAACCTGGTTAAGGTTATCAGTCAACCTACCAGGGTAGTTACAAACAGCATAGGAATGAAATCATCATGTATTGATCACTTCTTTACTAATGATGCAGAAATGTGCTTTTAATCACTATCCAGATCCATCAGATGAAGTGATCACAATATAACAGCCATATCTAGGAAAACCACAGTTCCAACGGCTGGGTTTCTACTTCTATACAATACGTTTTGTAGTGATTCCTATGTTGTTTATGTAAAGAATATTTGTTGGTCCATGGTTGTAATGAAGTAGCTGCACTTGACACATTTTTTAAATTGCTTACTAATAAGCATGAACCCATTAAGAAAATGACTGTAAAAACTGTTAAATCTCTGTGGATTGATGAGGAATTCAACAATTGTATGGTTGAGAGGGATGAGGCAAAAGGAATAGCAAAGAAGTCTGGCTGCACAACCGATTGGCAAACGTATTGCAAATTGAGAAATCATGTGACTAAACTGAATAATAATAAGAAGAAACTACACAATGAAACAAATATAAATGACATAATGAATGATAGTAAAAAGCTTTGGAGCACCTTAAATTCATTATTTTTTCAAATTAGGCATGACATGCCAGCAACAAACACTGACACTACACATCCAAGTATATCTGACCAAATTATGAAAGACAAGCATTCTCATTTTGAATTCAGTATAGTGAGTGTGGAAGAGATAAATAAATATATTGTTGTCTCTGAGGATAATAGCGGACGATATCGCCACTCCTATTTGACATATTTTCAATTTAAACCTACTAGAAAGTGTGTGTCCTCAGGCCTGAAGAGATGCAAAAGTCATTCCCTCAAAAGACCCCTTTACTGGCTCAAATTGCCAACCAATCAGCGTGTTACCAACCCTTAGTAAGCTTTTGGAAAACATGGTGTTTGACCAGATACAATGCTTTTAGCATTCTTATAGGGAAGGACATTCAACAAGAACTTACACAAATTATTGATGATTGGCTGACAGAAATTGATGATAAAAATATTGCTGTTTTGTTAGACTTGAGTGTGGCTTTTTACATCATCTATTATAACCTGCTGCTGCTGTGTTATGGCTTTACACCCCCTGCTATATTGGGGATAGATAAATAAATACTGTACTGTACCTGTCTAAAAGAACACAGAGGGTGTCATTTGTTGTATTTTTGTGTATTTTACCCCTTTGATTTCCCCAATTTTGATCTTGTCTCATCACTGCAACTCCCCAACGGGCTCCCCAAGGTTGAGTCATGTGTCCTCCGAAACATGACCCGCCTAACCTCACTTCTTAACACCCGCATTCTTAACCTGGAATCCAGCCGCACCAATGTGTTAGAGGAAACACCGTTCAACTGACGACTGCAGGTGCCCGGCCTGCCACAAGGGGTTGTTAGAGCACAATGAGCCAAGTAAAGCCAAACCCTGCCGACTCTGGGCCAATTGTGTGGCACCCTATAGGACTCACGATCACGGCCGGTTGTGATAAAGCACAGGATCGAACCCGGGTCTGTAGTGAGACCTCTAGCACTGTGATGTAGTAGCTTAGAGCACTGAGCCACTCGGGAGGCCCGCAGAGGGTGCTCTTAAATAGAAGCCTCTCAAACATAATCCAGGTAGAAACATACACATGGATTTAATACTGTAGATATGTGGTAGTGGTGTAGTAAGGGCCTGAGGGCACACAGTGTGTTTATGAAATCTGTGAATGTATTGTAATGTTTTTAAAACTGTATAACTGCCTTAATTTTGCTGGACCCCAGGAAAAGTAGCTCCTGCCTTGGCAGCCGCTAATGGGGATCCATAATAAATACAAATACAAACATTCTGACCCCAATAATGGCAGTTCATAGTTAGATAAAGGTTCATTTAAAAGTTCATATTTAGCAGGTTTGTTGGAGTGTAAACATGTATTTTGATGCTTCATTTCATACAGGAGCGGTTCTTAAATATGTCATGACCCAGTGGGATGGAGGAGAGGCGTTCTGGTCTTTGCAGGGAGGGAATTAAGAGTAGGTTTCTAAAAATAGAGCCTGGACTCGGGGTCAGTCCAAATGTTTGGACACTGGTGGTGGTGGTGTTGGGGGGGGCACGTGTGTGTGCACGTGTGTGTGTGTTTGTGTGGAGGGGGCATAACTAGGCTTATGGCTGGGGTTTATATCTCATCAACCTGGTACCAAAGTCAGTGGCCCAAAAACGGCAAAACCCATTGCCCCCCCCCCCACTGCTTAGTGTTATACTCTTTCCCCAAATGAAAAAGTAAAGGAATAATCCCTTTGTTTACATTTTTTCACTTTTTTTCTGCCTCTGGCCTGCTTTTCCAGATCGAAGTGAGGATGATGATGATGAAGAGAGACTAAAATGAAACAAGAGGAAAGTTGAGCATTGTATTTCATTACACCATTGTGTTCCTCTGTTAAACTTTGTTGTGCAGAGTTACTTCTCTCACCTTTCCTTCCCGTTGCCAATGGAAGTGTTTTTGACTTCACTCAGGTCCAAACACACTGGGGAGGGAAAGCGCTTATCCCCTCCCACTCCACCCTCCCCACTTCACCATCCCATCTCAGCTCCACCTCCATTGCAACTCAGCAAATGTAGCAGAGATTGGTTTCATTTTCTGGCCCCCGCCTCAGCTCACAGACTCATGCATGTTTCATCACATCATCCAAGCCCCACCCCACCTCCTCACCCCTCCCATTCCCCACCCCCCATACCCTAAAGCCGCTGCTGCACAATGCTATTGATTGGGGTGATTAATCTATCAAACTGTTATAAAGAGTTTCATATTTTAAAGGTGTTACCCCTTTTTCCACGTTTACGGTAGGGTAACCTACTAGAAGGGTTTGTTAGTTACCACTTCGACTTCCAGTCCCATTGGAACGTGATGAAGACTGACATCTTCTTATGCGATCATATGCCTATTGCAGTACCTGTACTTAGTGTGATCAGCCAATCAGCTGACTTTGCCAGGTTCAAACTCATTAGCGAGAACGAGAGGTTCATATAGGTAACCACCTAAAACTGGGATGTCTGGGATGTCTGATTAGTTGACCTATTTGTTGACGGTAATTTTCATAGATCTCTGGGGACCGGCATTATTGATGGTTCAGCTGTAATTGTAAGGAGTGCAGCTTGGAATCTGGAGTTTCCATTTGTAATGGATTTACTTTTTAGAAGTTAACCCCTGAGATGGATTCCTCTCTTCTCTTATCCTCCCCAGTGTGATACGTCTTCAGTTAATGGCATGGTATTCACAATAAATTACATTTTCCATAATTTAAAAAAATATTTATTTTAAAGTATTTTCTGATTTAGAGGATGACTGTGGAGAAAGATAGAGATAAATTGGGTCAAAAGGCAGTAGAGCAGATTCAAACTGTTTCTCTACTCAACTTCAAGTGTGTGTGTGTGTGTGTGTGTGTGTGTGTGCATGCATGTGTTACACGTTAGTAAAGGCTATAAAGGAATACAGGACATACAGAACTATTTCAGGTCACATACAGACTGTTATAATAGTAAGGAAATGCCCATCCACCAGCTGAATGGCTTAGGTTAGTACAGAGAGAGGTATATATAATAAGACTGTTCTACATTAGTACCAGACCATTGGCCTTGATTCAGTTATTCTGGTGTTCTACTTCAGGGCAGAAACACACACACACACACACACACACCTGGTTAACACGCTTGAGCAGTGCCCCGATCACTGTGATCACATGTGACAAACCGCAGCGGCACCCAATCAATATACTACTGTTCTGGGGTAGAGGGATTAATGCTCTACCGGAGTGTGTGTGTGTGTGTGTGTGTGTGTGTGTGTGTGTGTGTGTGTGTGTGTGTGTGTGTGTGTGTGTGTGTGTGTGTGTGTGTGTGTGTGTGTGTGTGTGTGTGTGTGTGTGTGTGTGTGTGTGTGTGTGTGTGTGTGTGTGTGTGTGTGTGTTTGCATTGTATCCTGATTTGGCCCACATTAGTATTGTGTCTATATTTTATGTACACAATAAAACGATTGTGATACATTGTATCTGAATAGATAAAGACAGGCTCTGGAGGTTCCACCCCCAGTTGCCATGGGGTACTATGTGGTCCAGAGGCTCAACCCTCCTTTGCCGTGGGGTACTGTGTGGTCCGGAAGCTCAACCCCTTGTTGCTATGGGGTACTGTGTGGTCCGGAAGCTCAACCCCTTGTTGCTATGGGGTACTGTGTGGTCCGGAAGCTTAACCCCTTGTTGCTATGGGGTACTGTGTGGTCCTGAGGCTCAAACCCCCATTGCCATGGGGTACTGTGAGGTCCGGAAGCCGACTGTTCTTTTAAAGAGCTTGGAAATTTCCAGAAAATGATGTCATGGCTTTAGAAGCTTCTGATAGGCAAATTGACATCATTTGAGTCAGTTAGAGGTGTACTTCTGGATGTATTTCAAGGCCTAATAATAATTATAATTATTATAAGAATAATTTTGCACGCCCAATTTTTCAGTTTTTGAATGTTAAAAAAGTTTGAAATATCCAATAAATGTCGTTCCACTTCATGATTGTGTCCCACTTGTTGTTGATTCTTCACAAAAAAATACAGTTTTATTACTTTATGTTTGAAGCCTGAAATGTGGCAAAAGGTCGCAAAGTTCAAGGGGGCCGAATACTTTCGCAAGGCACTGTATATCCACAGTAAAACGGGTCCTATATCGACAACCTGAAAGGCCGCTCAGCAAGGAGGAAGCCACTGCTCCAAAACCGCCATAAAAAAAGCCAGACTACGGTTTGCAACTGCACATGGGGACAAGGACCGTACTTTTGGGAGAAATGTCCTCTGGTCTGATGAAACAAAAATAGAACTGTTTGACCATCGTTATGTTTGGAGGAAAAAGTGAGAGGCTTGCAAGCCGAAGAACACCATCCCAACCATGAAGCACGGGGATGCAGCATCATGTTGTGGGGGTGCTTTGCTGCAGGAGGGACAGGTTCACATCACAAAATAGATGGCATCATGAGGAAGCAGAATTATGTGGATATATTGAGGCAACATCTCAAGACATCAGTCAGGAAGTTAAAGCATTGTCACAAATGAGTTTTCCAAATGGACAATGATACCAAGCATACTTCCAAAGTGGTGACCAAATGAACTGAACTGAAAAAGCGTGTGCGAGCAAGGAAGCCTACTAACCTGACTCAGTTATTCCAGCTCTGTCAGAAGGAATGGGCCAAAATTCACCCAACTTATTGTGGGAATCTAGTGGAAGGCTACTTGAAACGTTTGACCAAAGTTAAACAATTTTAAGGCAATGTTATCAAATACTAATTGAGTATATGTAAACTTCTGACACACTGGGAATGTGATGAAAGAAATAAAAGCTGAAATAAATCATTCTCTTACATTTATTCTGACATTTCACATTCTTTAAATAAAGTGGTGATCCTAACTTACCTAAGACAGGGAATTTTTACTATGATTAATTGTCAGGAATTGTGAAAACAATGTATCTGGCTAAGTTGTATGTAATCTTACGACTTCAACAGTATATCTTTATATATATCTTTTTATATATTTTTTCTTTGCAAGTATTTAAAAAATATTTTTCTTAACCCCAACTTCACCATACTCTCCTGCAATCCGCCTCACCCAATGTGGTATGGATCTGCTATTTTCTTTACTTTAGAACTGGAACCACCAACAGCACCTAGCCAGCTAACTAGCTAGTAGCTAGTAGTAAGCTAGCCACTGCTAGCGGTCATCAGCTAACCTTTAGCCCCGACAACTCCTGCCAGTCTGCACAGTGCGATTCAGCCCAGAGCTTATCGGTCTTCTTTTTCTCCATATTTCCGGATTCCTACCGCAAGCTCTGAACCTCTTCATCTGGATCATCGCAGCTAGCTAGCTGCTATCCGATTGGCTTCTCCTGGCTAACGTCTCTGTCCCGAAGCAAGTACCAATTAGCCTGGAGCTAGCCTATGCTAGGGCCATCTCCTAGCTAGCTGAAGTGGTCCATCAGCCACTCCTTGGGCTACAATACCTATTTTTCTAATAGGTGTTCAAATACTTATGTCATGCAATAAAATGCAAATTAATTACTTAAAAATCATACAATGTGATTTTCTGGATTTTTGTTTTAGATTCCGTCTCTCACAGTTGAAGTGTACCTATGATAAAAATGACAGTCCTCTACATGCTTTGTAAGTAGGAAAACCTGCAAAATCGGCAGTGTATCAAATACTTGTTCTCCCCACTGAATGTGTACTCCAGGCTGGTTTGCGCCGGGTTATTGTAACTTGTTTGTGTAAAGCTTTCTGAGTGCCGTGTTTTGTTCGCCTCAATAAAGGGCTCCGTTTGCTATCCATTTCTGCTCTCCTGCGCCTGACTTCCC
This sequence comes from Oncorhynchus mykiss, assembly GCF_013265735.2. Classification (NCBI taxonomy): domain Eukaryota; kingdom Metazoa; phylum Chordata; class Actinopteri; order Salmoniformes; family Salmonidae; genus Oncorhynchus; species Oncorhynchus mykiss. The sequence continues at coordinate 15,311,891 of NC_048569.1, read as the reverse complement.
AGCAGCCAGTTACACCCTCCATTACAAAAGAATCCTTCACTCATGCTGCAAAACATACCCTTGTTAAACTGACTATCCTACCGTTCCTTGACTTCGGTGATGTCATTTACAAAATAGTCTCCAACACTCTACTCAGCAAATTGGATGCAGTCTATCACAGTGCCATCCGTTTTGTCACCAAAGCCCCATATACTACCCACCACTGCGACATGTATGTCCTCGTTGGCTGGCCCTCGCTTCATATTCGTCGCCAAACCCACTGGCTCCAGGTCATCTAAGTCTTTGCTAGGTAAAGCCCCGCCTTATCTCAGCTCACTGATCACCATATCAGCACCCACTCGTAACATGTGCTCCAGCAGGTACATTTCACTGGTCATCCCCAAAGCGAATTCCTCCTTTGGCCACCTTTCCTTCCAGTTCTCTGCTGCAAATGACTGGAATGAATTGTAACATCACTGAAGCTGGAGACTCACATCTCCCTCACTAACTTTAAGCACCAGCTGTCAGAGCAGCTCCCAGATCACTGCACCTGTACATAGCCCATCTGTAAATAGCCCATCCAACTACCTCATCCCCATACTGTTATTTATTTATTTTTCTCATTTGCATCCCAGTATCTCTACTTGCACATTCATCTTCTGCACATCTATCCGTCCAGTGTTTAATTGCTAAATTGTAATTATTTTGCCACTATGGCATATTTATTGCCTTATCTCCCTTATCTTATCTCATTTGCACAAACTGTATATAGACTTTTTTCTATTGTTTTATCATTATGTTTGTTTATTCCATGTGTACCTCTGTGTTGTTATTTGTGTCGCACTGCTTTGCTTATCTTGGCCAGGTCGCAGTTGTAAATGAGAACTTGTTCTCAACTAGCCTACCTGGTTAAATAAAGGTGAAACAAAAAATAAAAAATATATTTTGTCAAGAGGGTGATCCTGTGCCAATAAACAACTTTGACTGCCTTTGAGAGTTTTCCTTAAAGCATCATATCAAGGAAGGTGTCAGAAGGGAATTACATTCAAATCAACCTGTCAACCTGCTTTATATCTTACAGATTAATCAGTTTCCTTTTACACAAAAAAACACAACTATGGCTTCTGATTACAGTATTGTCCTAATCAGTGAAACCCTGCTGGAAGGTTAGATTGGGAGATTTAAGCCTACAGTAGAAAGAAAGAAAATAAAACAAGAAAAAAAACATGGAAACTAAGACTGAAAGAATGAAGAAAATACAAAAATAAAGAAATAGGAGAGAAGGTAGGAGAGGTGGGTAGTCTTGGTAGAGAGAGTTAGAGATCGTGAGTGAGAGAGTGTGTGGGAGACATACTGTATACCGCTTGATTCAGGCAGGGGGGAGTTGCAGAACTCAGCCGGTTTCTCCGGAGGGAGAATGTTCACAGCTATATTCACACAACTCAGAGGGAAGATTTAGTTAGAGATGGCTTTGTTTGTCTTGGGCTACCTCCCCCTCGCCACGATAATAGTTCTGTCAATATGGGAGAAGAAGAAGCTTGGAGAGGTTTTATTTCATGAGTTTTAATGAGAGTGTATCTACCAGACATTCTGTACAGTTGTGTTGTGATTTGGGATAGTATATTTGGATCATGTTGTTTTTGTTTATGACTTTAATTTTTTGTTTTATTAATGAGTTAGGGTTTTATTCAATGTAATCATCAGATATTATATTTTAAAGTGATAATAAAACTCGGTCTAGTAAAATCAGTCTAATACAAACAGTCTAGTGAAATCAGTATAGTACAAACAGTCTAGTAAAATCAGTCTAGTACAAACAGTCTAGTGAAATCAGTCTAGTACACTCAGTCTAGTAAAATCAGTCTAGTACAAACAGTCTAGTAAAATGAGTCTAGTACAAACAGTCTAGTAAAATCAGTCAAGTACAAACAGTCTAGTAAAATCAGTCTAGTACAAACAGTCTAGTAAAATCAGTCTAGTACAAACAGTCTAGTAAAATAAGTCTAGTACAAACAGTCTAGTAAAATAAGTATAGTACAGTCTAGTAAAATCAGTCTAGTACAGTCTAGTGAAATCAGTCTAGTACAGTCTAGTGAAATCAGTCTAGTACAAACAGTCTAGTGAAATCAGTCTAGTACAAACAGTCTAGTAAAATCAGTCTAGTACTGTCTAGTGAAATCAGTCTAGTACAAACAGTCTAGTAAAATCAGTCTAGTACAAACAATCTAGTAAAATCAGTCTAGTACAAACAGTCTAGCGAAATCAGTCTAGTACAGTCTAGTAAAATCAGTCTAGTACAAACAGTCTAGAAAAATCAGTCTAGTACACTCAGTCTAGTAAAATCAGTCTAGTACAGTCTAGTGAAATCAGTCTAGTACAAACAGTCTAGTAAAATCAGTCTAGTACAAACAGTCTAGTAAAATCAGTCTAGTACAAACAGTCTAGTAAAATAAGTCTAGTACAAACAGTCTAGTAAAATAAGTATAGTACAGTCTAGTAAAATCAGTCTAGTACAGTCTAGTGAAATCAGTCTAGTACAGTCTAGTGAAATCAGTCTAGTACAAACAGTCTAGTGAAATCAGTCTAGTACAAACAGTCTAGTAAAATCAGTCTTGTACAGTCTATTGAAATCAGTCTAGTACAGTCTAGTGAAATCAGTCTAGTACAAACAGTCTAGTGAAATCACTCTAGTACAAACAGTCTAGTAAAATCAGTCTAGTACTGTCTAGTGAAATCAGTCTAGTACAAACAGTCTAGTAAAATCAGTCTAGTACAAACAATCTAGTAAAATCAGTCTAGTACAAACAGTCTAGCGAAATCAGTCTAGTACAGTCTAGTAAAATCAGTCTAGTACAGTCAGTCTAGTGAAATCAGTCTAGTACAAACAGTCTAGAAAAATCAGTCTAGTACACTCAGTCTAGTAAAATCAGTCTAGTACAGTCTAGTGAAATCAGTCTAGTACAAACAGTCTAGTAAAATCAGTCTAGTACAAACAGTTTAGTAAAATCAGTCTAGTACAAACAGTCTAGTAAAATCAGTCTGGTACAAACAGTTTAGTAAAATCAGTCTAGTACACTCAGTCTAGTAAAATAAGTCTAGTACAGTCTAGTAAAATCAGTCTAGTACAAACAGTCTAGTAAAATCAGTCTAGTACAAAAAGTCTAGTAAAATCAGTCTAGTACAAACAGTCTAGTAAAATCAGTCTAGTACAAACAGTCTAGTAAAATCAGTCTAGTACAGTCTAGTGAAATCAGTCTAGTACAGTCTAGTGAAATCAGTCTAGTACAAACAGTCTAGTGAAATCAGTCTAGTACAAACAGTCTAGTAAAATCAGTCTTGTACAGTCTATTGAAATCAGTCTAGTACAGTCTAGTGAAATCAGTCTAGTACAAACAGTCTAGTGAAATCAGTCTAGTACAAACAGTCTAGTAAAATCAGTCTAGTACTGTCTAGTGAAATCAGTCTAGTACAAACAGTCTAGTAAAATCAGTCTAGTACAAACAATCTAGTAAAATCAGTCTAGTACAAACAGTCTAGCGAAATCAGTCTAGTACAGTCTAGTAAAATCAGTCTAGTACAGTCAGTCTAGTGAAATCAGTCTAGTACAAACAGTCTAGAAAAATCAGTCTAGTACACTCAGTCTAGTAAAATCAGTCTAGTACAGTCTAGTGAAATCAGTCTAGTACAAACAGTCTAGTAAAATCAGTCTAGTACAAACAGTCTAGTAAAATCAGTCTAGTACAAACAGTCTAGTAAAATAAGTCTAGTACAAACAGTCTAGTAAAATAAGTATAGTACAGTCTAGTAAAATCAGTCTAGTACAGTCTAGTGAAATCAGTCTAGTACAGTCTAGTGAAATCAGTCTAGTACAAACAGTCTAGTGAAATCAGTCTAGTACAAACAGTCTAGTAAAATCAGTCTTGTACAGTCTATTGAAATCAGTCTAGTACAGTCTAGTGAAATCAGTCTAGTACAAACAGTCTAGTGAAATCACTCTAGTACAAACAGTCTAGTAAAATCAGTCTAGTACTGTCTAGTGAAATCAGTCTAGTACAAACAGTCTAGTAAAATCAGTCTAGTACAAACAATCTAGTAAAATCAGTCTAGTACAAACAGTCTAGCGAAATCAGTCTAGTACAGTCTAGTAAAATCAGTCTAGTACAGTCAGTCTAGTGAAATCAGTCTAGTACAAACAGTCTAGAAAAATCAGTCTAGTACACTCAGTCTAGTAAAATCAGTCTAGTACAGTCTAGTGAAATCAGTCTAGTACAAACAGTCTAGTAAAATCAGTCTAGTACAAACAGTCTAGTAAAATCAGTCTGGTACAAACAGTTTAGTAAAATCAGTCTAGTACACTCAGTCTAGTAAAATAAGTCTAGTACAGTCTAGTAAAATCAGTCTAGTACAAACAGTCTAGTAAAATCAGTCTAGTACAAAAAGTCTAGTAAAATCAGTCTAGTACAAACAGTCTAGTAAAATCAGTCTAGTACAAACAGTCTAGTAAAATCAGTCTAGTACAAACAGTCTAGTAAAATAAGTCTAGTACAAACAGTCTAGTAAAATCAATCTAGTACAAACAGTCTAGTAAAATCAGTCTAGTACAGTCTAGTAAAATCAGTCTAGTACAGTCTAGTGAAATCAGTCTAGTACAAACAGTCTAGTGAAATCAGTCTAGTACAAACAGTCTAGTAAAATCAGTCTAGTACAAATAGTCTAGTAAAATCAGTCTTGTACAGTCTATTGAAATCAGTCTAGTACAGTCTAGTGAAATCAGTCTAGTACAAACAGTCTAGTGAAATCAGTCTAGTACAAACAGTCTAGTAAAATCAGTCTAGTACTGTCTAGTGAAATCAGTCTAGTACAAACAGTCTAGTACAAACAATCTAGTAAAATCAGTCTAGTACAAACAGTCTAGTGAAATCAGTCTAGTACACTCAGTCTAGTAAAATCAGTCTAGTACAAACAGTCTAGTAAAATGAGTCTAGTACAAACAGTCTAGTAAAATCAGTCAAGTACAAACAGTCTAGTAAAATCAGTCTAGTACAAACAGTCTAGTAAAATCAGTCTAGTACAAACAGTCTAGTAAAATAAGTCTAGTACAAACAGTCTAGTAAAATAAGTATAGTACAGTCTAGTAAAATTAGTCTAGTACAGTCTAGTGAAATCAGTCTAGTACAGTCTAGTGAAATCAGTCTAGTACAAACAGTCTAGTGAAATCAGTCTAGTACAAACAGTCTAGTAAAATCAGTCTAGTACTGTCTAGTGAAATCAGTCTAGTACAAACAGTCTAGTAAAATCAGTCTAGTACAAACAATCTAGTAAAATCAGTCTAGTACAAACATTCTAGCGAAATCAGTCTAGTACAGTCTAGTAAAATCAGTCTAGTACAAACAGTCTAGAAAAATCAGTCTAGTACACTCAGTCTAGTAAAATCAGTCTAGTACAGTCTAGTGAAATCAGTCTAGTACAAACAGTCTAGTAAAATCAGTCTAGTACAAACAGTCTAGTAAAATCAGTCTAGTACAAACAGTCTAGTAAAATAAGTCTAGTACAAACAGTCTAGTAAAATAAGTATAGTACAGTCTAGTAAAATCAGTCTAGTACAGTCTAGTGAAATCAGTCTAGTACAGTCTAGTGAAATCAGTCTAGTACAAACAGTCTAGTGAAATCAGTCTAGTACAAACAGTCTAGTAAAATCAGTCTTGTACAGTCTATTGAAATCAGTCTAGTACAGTCTAGTGAAATCAGTCTAGTACAAACAGTCTAGTGAAATCACTCTAGTACAAACAGTCTAGTAAAATCAGTCTAGTGCTGTCTAGTGAAATCAGTCTAGTACAAACAGTCTAGTAAAATCAGTCTAGTACAAACAATCTAGTAAAATCAGTCTAGTACAAACAGTCTAGCGAAATCAGTCTAGTACAGTCTAGTAAAATCAGTCTAGTACAGTCAGTCTAGTGAAATCAGTCTAGTACAAACAGTCTAGAAAAATCAGTCTAGTACACTCAGTCTAGTAAAATCAGTCTAGTACAGTCTAGTGAAATCAGTCTAGTACAAACAGTCTAGTAAAATCAGTCTAGTACAAACAGTTTAGTAAAATCAGTCTAGTACAAACAGTCTAGTAAAATCAGTCTGGTACAAACAGTTTAGTAAAATCAGTCTAGTACACTCAGTCTAGTAAAATAAGTCTAGTACAGTCTAGTAAAATCAGTCTAGTACAAACAGTCTAGTAAAATCAGTCTAGTACAAAAAGTCTAGTAAAATCAGTCTAGTACAAACAGTCTAGTAAAATCAGTCTAGTACAAACAGTCTAGTAAAATCAGTCTAGTACAGTCTAGTGAAATCAGTCTAGTACAGTCTAGTGAAATCAGTCTAGTACAAACAGTCTAGTGAAATCAGTCTAGTACAAACAGTCTAGTAAAATCAGTCTTGTACAGTCTATTGAAATCAGTCTAGTACAGTCTAGTGAAATCAGTCTAGTACAAACAGTCTAGTGAAATCAGTCTAGTACAAACAGTCTAGTAAAATCAGTCTAGTACTGTCTAGTGAAATCAGTCTAGTACAAACAGTCTAGTAAAATCAGTCTAGTACAAACAATCTAGTAAAATCAGTCTAGTACAAACAGTCTAGCGAAATCAGTCTAGTACAGTCTAGTAAAATCAGTCTAGTACAGTCAGTCTAGTGAAATCAGTCTAGTACAAACAGTCTAGAAAAATCAGTCTAGTACACTCAGTCTAGTAAAATCAGTCTAGTACAGTCTAGTGAAATCAGTCTAGTACAAACAGTCTAGTAAAATCAGTCTAGTACAAACAGTCTAGTAAAATCAGTCTAGTACAAACAGTCTAGTAAAATAAGTCTAGTACAAACAGTCTAGTAAAATAAGTATAGTACAGTCTAGTAAAATCAGTCTAGTACAGTCTAGTGAAATCAGTCTAGTACAGTCTAGTGAAATCAGTCTAGTACAAACAGTCTAGTGAAATCAGTCTAGTACAAACAGTCTAGTAAAATCAGTCTTGTACAGTCTATTGAAATCAGTCTAGTACAGTCTAGTGAAATCAGTCTAGTACAAACAGTCTAGTGAAATCACTCTAGTACAAACAGTCTAGTAAAATCAGTCTAGTACTGTCTAGTGAAATCAGTCTAGTACAAACAGTCTAGTAAAATCAGTCTAGTACAAACAATCTAGTAAAATCAGTCTAGTACAAACAGTCTAGCGAAATCAGTCTAGTACAGTCTAGTAAAATCAGTCTAGTACAGTCAGTCTAGTGAAATCAGTCTAGTACAAACAGTCTAGAAAAATCAGTCTAGTACACTCAGTCTAGTAAAATCAGTCTAGTACAGTCTAGTGAAATCAGTCTAGTACAAACAGTCTAGTAAAATCAGTCTAGTACAAACAGTCTAGTAAAATCAGTCTGGTACAAACAGTTTAGTAAAATCAGTCTAGTACACTCAGTCTAGTAAAATAAGTCTAGTACAGTCTAGTAAAATCAGTCTAGTACAAACAGTCTAGTAAAATCAGTCTAGTACAAAAAGTCTAGTAAAATCAGTCTAGTACAAACAGTCTAGTAAAATCAGTCTAGTACAAACAGTCTAGTAAAATCAGTCTAGTACAAACAGTCTAGTAAAATAAGTCTAGTACAAACAGTCTAGTAAAATCAATCTAGTACAAACAGTCTAGTAAAATCAGTCTAGTACAGTCTAGTAAAATCAGTCTAGTACAGTCTAGTGAAATCAGTCTAGTACAAACAGTCTAGTGAAATCAGTCTAGTACAAACAGTCTAGTAAAATCAGTCTAGTACAAATAGTCTAGTAAAATCAGTCTTGTACAGTCTATTGAAATCAGTCTAGTACAGTCTAGTGAAATCAGTCTAGTACAAACAGTCTAGTGAAATCAGTCTAGTACAAACAGTCTAGTAAAATCAGTCTAGTACTGTCTAGTGAAATCAGTCTAGTACAAACAGTCTAGTACAAACAATCTAGTAAAATCAGTCTAGTACAAACAGTCTAGTGAAATCAGTCTAGTACAGTCTAGTAAAATCAGTCTAGTACAGTCAGTCTAGTGAAATCAGTCTAGTACAAACAGTCTAGAAAAATCAGTCTAGTACACTCAGTCTAGTAAAATCAGTCTAGTACAGTCTAGTGAAATCAGTCTAGTACAAACAGTCTAGTAAAATCAGTCTAGTACAAACAGTCTAGTAAAATCAGTCTAGTACAGTCTAGTGAAATCAGTCTAGTACAAACAGTCTAGTGAAATCAGTCTAGTACAAACAGTCTAGTAAAATCAGTCTAGTACAAATAGTCTAGTAAAATCAGTCTTGTACAGTCTATTGAAATAAGTCTGGTACAGTCTAGTGAAATCAGTCTAGTACAAACAGTCTAGTGAAATCAGTCTAGTACAAACAGTCTAGTAAAATCAGTCTAGTATTGTCTAGTGAAATCAGTCTAGTACAAACAGTCTAGTAAAATCAGTCTAGTACAAACAATCTAGTAAAATCAGTCTAGTACAAACAGTTTAGTGAAATCAGTCTAGTACAGTCTAGTAAAATCCGCCTAGTACAGTCAGTCTAGTGAAATCAGTCTAGTACAAACAGTCTAGAAAAATCAGTCTAGTACACTCAGTCTAGTAAAATCAGTCTAGTACAGTCAAGTGAAATCAGTCTAGTACAAACAGTCTAGTGAAATCAGTCTAGTACAAACAGTCTAGTCAAATCAGTCTAGTACAAACAGTCTAGTAAAATCAGTCTAGTACAAACAGTTTAGTAAAATCAGTCTAGTACACTCAGTCTAGTAAAATAAGTCTAGTACAGTCTAATAAAATCTATCTAGTACAAACAGTCTAGTAAAATCAGTCTAGTACAAACAGTCTAGTGAAATCAGTCTAGTACAAACAGTCTAGTAAAATCAGTCTAGTACAAACAGTCTAGTGAAATAAGTCTAGTACAAACAGTCTAGTAAAATCAGTCTAGTACAAACAGTCTAGTAAAATAAGTCTAGTACAAACAGTCTAGTAAAATAAGTCTAGTACAGTCTAGTGAAATCAGTCTAGTACAGTCTAGTGAAATCAGTCTAGTACAATCTAGTGAAATCAGTCTAGTACAGTCTAGTGAAATCAGTCTGGTACAAACAGTCTAGTAAAATTAGTCTAGTACAAACAGTCTAGTAAAATCAGTCTAGTAAAGTCTAGTGAAATAAGTCTAGTACAGTCTAGTGAAATCAGTCTAGTACAGTCTAGTGAAATCAGTCTAGTACAAACAGTCTGGTGAAATCAGTCTAGTACAAACAGTCTAGTAAAATCAGTCTAGTACAAACAGTCTAGTAAAATCAGTCTGGTACAAACAGTTTAGTAAAATCAGTCTAGTACACTCAGTCTAGTAAAATAAGTCTAGTACAGTCTAATAAATTCAGTCTAGTACAAACAGTCTAGTAAAATCAGTCTAGTACAAACAGTCTAGTAAAATCAGTCTAGTACAGTCTAGTGAAATCAGTCTAGTACAAACAGTCTAGTGAAATCAGTCTAGTACAAACAGTCTAGTAAAATCAGTCTAGTACAAATAGTCTAGTAAAATCAGTCTTGTACAGTCTATTTAAACCAGTCTAGTACAGTCTAGTGAAATCAGTCTAGTGCAAACAGTCTAGTGAAATCAGTCTAGTACAAACAGTCTAGTAAAATCAGTTTAGTACTGTCTAGTGAAATCAGTCTAGTACAAACAGTCTAGTAAAATCAGTCTAGTACAAACAATCTAGTAAAATCAGTCTAGTACAAACAGTCTAGTGAAATCAGTCTAGTACAGTCTAGTAAAATCAGTCTAGTACAGTCAGTCTAGTGAAATCAGTCTAGTACAAACAGTCTAGAAATATCAGTCTAGTACACTCAGTCTAGTAAAATCAGTCTAGTACAGTCTAGTGAAATCAGTCTAGTACAGTCTAGTGAAATCAGTCTAGTACAGTCTAGTGAAATCAGTCTAGTACAAACAGTCTAGTAAAATCAGTCTAGTACAAACAGTCTGGTAAAATAAGTCTAGTACAAACAGTCTAGTAAAATAAGTCTAGTACAGTCTAGTGAAATCAGTCTAGTACAGTCTAGTGAAATCAGTCTAGTACATTCTAGTGAAATCAGTCTAGTACAAACAGTCTAGTAAAATCAGTCTAGTACAAACAGTCTAGTAAAATCAGTCTAGTACAAACAGTCTAGTAAAATAAGTCTAGTACAAACAGTCTAGTAAAATCAGTCTAGTACAAACAGTCTAGTAAAATAAGTCTAGTACAAACAGTCTAGTAAAATAAGTCTAGTACAGTCTAGTGAAATCAGTCTAGTACAGTCTAGTGGATTCAGTCTAGTACAATCTAGTGAAATCAGTCTAGTACAGTCTAGTGAAATCAGTCTAGTACAAACAGTCTAGTAAAATTAGTCTAGTACAAACAGTCTAGTAAAATCAGCCTAGTACAAACAGTCTAGTAAAATCAGTCTAGTAAAGTCTAGTGAAATAAGTCTAGTACAGTCTAGTGAAATCAGTCTAGTACATTCTAGTGAAATCAGTCTAGTACAAACAGTCTGGTGAAATCAGTCTAGTACAAACAGTCTAGTAAAATCAGTCTAGTACAAACAGTCTAGTAAAATCAGTCTGGTACAAACAGTTTAGTAAAATCAGTCTAGTACACTCAGTCTAGTAAAATAAGTCTAGTACAGTCTAATAAAATCAGTCTAGTACAAACAGTCTAGTAACAGAGGGACAGAGGTTCACCTTCCAGCAGGACAATGACCATAAGCATACTGCTAAAGAAACACTCAAGTGATTTAACGGGAAACAAGAGACTTACAGCTGTTATTGCTGCAAAAGGTGTTTCTAAAAAGTATTGACTTTGGGGGGGGTGAATAGTTATGCACACTCAAGTTTTCCGTTTTTTTGTCTTATTTCTTGTTTGTTTCACAATAAAAAAATATTTTGTTTCCGGAGGCTCCGGACCGTAGATCGTCGCCGGAGGCTCCGGACTGGGAACTCCCGTTGGAGGCTCCGGACTGGGAACCGTCGCTGGAGGCTCCAGACTGGGAACCATCCCTGTAGGCTCCGGACTGGGAACCATCCCTGTAGGCTCCGGACTGGGAACCATCGCTGGAGGCTCCGGGCCATGGATCATCACTGGAGGCTCCGGGCCATGAATCATCACTGGAGGCTTCGGGCCATGGATCATCACTGGAGGCTCCGGGCCATGGATCATCACTGGAGGCTCCGGGTCATGGATCATTACTGGAGGCTCCGGGCCATGGATCATCACTGGAGGCTCCGGGCCATGGATCATCACTGGAGGCTTCGGGGCATGGATCATCACTGCAGGCTTCGTGCCATGGATCATCACTGGAGGCTTTGTGCGTGGAGCTGGCACAGGACGTACCAGGCTGGAGACACGCACTGGAGGCCGGGTGCATGGAGCTGGCACAGGATATACTGGACCGTGGAGGCATACTGGAGGACATCTTGGTCATGTTCTGTTATAATCTCCACCCGGCACAGCCAGAAGAGGACTGGCCACCCCACATAGCCTGGTTCCTCTCTAGGTTTCTTCCTAGGTTTTGGCCTTTCTAGGGAGTTTTTCCTAGCCACCGTGCTTCTATACCTGCATTGCTTGCTGTTTGGGGTTTTAGGCTGGGTTTCTGTACAGCACTTTGAGATATCAGCTGATGTACGAAGGGCTATATAAATACATTTGATGATTTGACTGGAGCGTAGAGCTGGCACAACGCATCCTGGACAAATGACCACCCTCGCACGGCAAGTGTGGGGAGCTAGCACAGGACGCACTGGGCTGTGAAGGCGCATCGGAGATACAGCGCGTAGAGCTGGCGCAGGATATCCTGGACCGAGGAGGCGCACTGGAGATCAGGCGCGTTGAGCCGGCACCACCCGTCCTGGGCAGATGCTCACTTTCGCACGGCAAGTGCGGGGAGCTGGCACAGACCGCACTGGGCTGTGGATGCGCACTGGAGGCACAGTGCGCATCACCGCAAAACATGGTGCCTGACCGGTCACACGCTCCCCACGGTGAGTACAGAGAGTTGGCTCTGGTTCAAACCCTGGCTCCGCCAACCACCCCGTGTCTCCCCCCAAAACATTTTTTGGGGCTGCCTGTCGAGCTTCCGTCATGGTCGCGAACCACGGTGTCGTCGTTGTTGCTCCTTCGCTGCTTCCGCCTGCTTCCCCGGCAGGCTTTTGTGTCTTGCCAAGACTTCCTGCAAAGTCCAGGATATTCTCTTCTCGACCTCCTCCAAAGACCAGGATGCCATCTCCTCCCAGGCACGCTGCTTGGTCCAGTTGTGGTGGGATCTTCTGTAACGCTCGTCGTTGTATGGATGGTCGGACCAAGATGCAGTAATCATTTTTTATTAATGATAACCAGCAACACAACCAGAAAGAGTAACCAACAAAACGTACAGCTTTGTAGGGCTCAAAAGCAACAATACAAAAACAAGATCCCACAACAGGTGGGAAAAGGCTGCCTAAATATGATACCCAATCAGAGACCACGATAGACAGCTGCCCTTCCGATCGCGAACCATACCAGGCCAAAAAAGAAATAAAAAACATAGATTGCCCACCCTAGTCACACCTAACCAAATAGAGATTATTATTTTATTTTTTTTACCCCGTTTTTCTCCCCAATTTCATGGTATCCAATTGTTTAGTAGCTACTATCTTGTCTCATCACTACAACTCCCGTATGGACTCAGGAGAGACAAAGGTTGAAAGTCATGCGTCCTCTGATACACAACCCAACCAAGTCGCACTGCTTCTTAACACAGCGCGCATCCAACCCGGAAGCCAGCCGCACCAATGTATTAACACAGACATGTTAACACAGACATGTGATTCCACCACGAAACTAGTTCATTATTGCCAGAGTTGGATATATCTGGAGTAAATCAATTGGGTAGGTGTATGGTTTTTATCAAGTTTGTGAAGTTTTCTCTCTAATCATGAGGCTCAAGGGTAATGGGTTGAGCCCTATGTTTTTCCTGGCCCCACTATCTGACCAGGGGAAAATTCTGAACCCAGATGATTATCTTGGTCAGACCTCAGCCAGCAGGAGGGCCGTAGTAACGATGACATTATGTGCCTGTGTTTAGTGTGGGAAGCTACAGTAGTGTGACATTGCCATTAGCTTACGCCTCATTACAACAGGAAGCTATTGACTCTGCTTAACAGACAATAAATTAGTCAAATCCATGTGTTGTGAGGATTTAGGAACTAATCAGTGACTGACTGGAGCATAAACTGGTGTCAGTGGTGTCAGTGATATACGATCTGTTGGACTGAGAAAGAGGTGAGAGATTAGGAGGTGGGATACAGTCAGAGATACACCATTTGTGAGTCAGATCTTGACATTGACATCACTGAGCCACCTGTTGCATGGGAAGGAGTTTACAGAGGGAGAAGTTCATGTCCTGGGAAGTTCATGTCAGCAGGAAAAACTCAGGGCCCTAACTATAATAGTATTAAATCAAAGTAACAGTAACAAGTCAAATTTGAGAAAGTATCTTTATGTCTACGAGATAATATCTGTCTCCTCACTGAGTCATAGTCATCACTCTACTCCAACATGATCCTGAGTCCCCTCTGTTCACCAAACTAACACGCACCATCACATAACTGTTGCTCTGCTCCGTGCGTCTTCGCTCTTCACCATGGAAGGAGGGGGGCGGCGGGCGGCAGGGGAGAGGGTTGGTGGAAGGGGGGGTTGGAGTCTGTCCCTGGGAGACAGATGGCATAGGGCTCCTATCTGTGCCAGGCTGTGGAAGGTTCTGGAAGCGCTCCACGTGCTGGATAGCGGGTAACTGGTGCCCGGGGCGGCCGTGGGCGTCACTCTGCTCCGCAGCTCGCAGTACAGCTCCTCAGGCGCAGGAGCCCTGCCTCCCCCGCCCCATCTGTTCCCCAAGTGTGTCCACACACACACACACACACACACACACACACACACACACACACACACACACACACACACACACACACACACACACACACATGAACATACCCATGCACACACATGCATGCACACACACGTCAAAGACCGCTCCCCACTAATAAACAAGACAGTGCTGAGTTCAGTCACAGTGCAGCCGGAATCCCCCCTCCACCACTTCCCTTCTGATGGCATCATATCCCCCACTTGTTTTGTAGCCTTAAACTTCAGTCTAGAAAGCAATCCCCACAGAATAATTTACCCACCAAATGATCATCAAAGAATCCCATTATGACCAGAGCAGCCTAATCCAAATGTCAGGACCTTAATTGGATTGTTGGCATCTGGGTAGTGTTCAGTAGAAATATAACATTTTGAAATTGAGTGAAACGGGAAGGTTCTACCTGAATTTGTCTAATCCATGGTAACAGTCTACTAAAAGGTGTACCCTACTGAACACGACCCTGGACCCAGATTTCAGATGAGCTACTCCTCCCTCTGTGGAAGTGATGGATGATATGTAGTATAGGGACTTCCAGTAAATGGGGGGGGGGGGTGGGGTGAAACTGGAGTCTCCAGAGCCCTGATGGAGTCAGACGAGAAACAGGAAGTCTCCATGTGTTTGGATCTGAACAGCAGACCAGAATGGCCGCCATAAGGCAGACACGTCTGAGGATGACAAGGCTCTATCTGTCACAGTCACAGTGACGATCGTCTCAAGATCATGGGCCAACAAAGGTTTGTCAAAATTACATTTTTAGACTGACTCATATTTATGATTATACATTTATAAAACAGGATTGTTACATTAAAGACGATGAGACGATGGACGCCACTCATGTTTTAAAATCGGGGCATTGTACTGATTTCTAGTCAGAGATTTCATGACACTTCACTAGAACATTCAAACTTGATAGTGGCATTGAGTTGTACAAATTGTATTTAAAACGATGCACCCCTTTTTTCCCTCAGATCAGCCTCAGATTGTCGGACATGGACTCTGGAAGATGTCAACAGCGTACTACAGGGTTGCTGGCCCATGTTGACTCCAATGCTTCCCACAGTTGTGTCAAGTTGGCTGGATGTCCTTTCGGTGGTGGACCATTCTTGAATCACACGGGAAACTGTTGAGCGAGAAAATCCCAGCAGCGTTGCAGTTCTTGGCACACTCAAACTGGTGCACCTAGCACCGTTCAAAGGCACTTAAATATTTTGTCTTGCCCATTCACCCTCTGAATGGTATATATACACAATCCATGTATCAATTGTCTCAAGGCTTAAAAATCCTTAATTAACATGTCTCCTCCCCCTCTTCTACACCGATTGAAGTGGATTTAACAAGTGACATCAATAAGGGATCATAGCTTTCACATGGTCAGTCTATGTCTTGAAAAGAGCAGGTGTTCCTAATGTTTTGTACACTCAGTATATGCACTGTATGTACATATCTACTTCAATGACCTCGTACCCCTGCACATCGACTCAGTACAGGTACACCGTGTCTGTATAGCCAAGTTACTATTACTCATTGTGTATTCATTCATTGTGTTATTATTTTTCTCTCGGCTATGTTATGAAGGGTCGTAAGTAAGCTTTCACTGTTAGTCTACACCTGTAGTTTACAAAGCATGTGACAAATATGGTTCTGAGCGAGCACTGCTGGTCCGGGTCCTAACATTGCTGGTGCGGGTCCTAACGTTGCTGGTCCGGGTCCTAACGTTGCTGGTCCGGGTCCTAACGTTGCTGGTCCGGGTCCTAACGTTGCTGGTCCAGGTCCTAACGTTGCTGGTCCAGGTCCTAACGTTGCTGGTCCGGGTCCTAACGTTGCTGGTCCAGGTCCTAACGTTGCTGGTCCAGGTCCTAAAATTGCTTTTAGCACCGTCTGTCTGAACGGCAGTTAGAAAAACATCAGACCTGAAATATGTACATTGCAACGTGACATTGGACTGCTCACTGAGCTGTGGTCTTCAGGCCAACTGGCAACGTGACATTGGACTGCTCACTGAGCTGTGGTCTCCAGGCCTACTGACAACGTGACATTGGACTGCTCACTGAGCTGTGGTCTCCAGGTCTACTGACAACGTGACATTGGACTGCTCACTGAGCTGTGGTCTCCAGGCCTACTGACAACGTGACATTGGACTGCTCACTGAGCTGTGGTCTCCAGGCCAACTGGCAACGTGACATTGGACTGCTCACTGAGCTGTGGTCTCCAGGCCAACTGACAACGTGACATTGGACTGCTCACTGAGCTGTGGTCTCCAGGCCTGCTGGCAACGTGACATTGGACTGCTCACTGAGCTGTGGTCTCCAGGCCAACTGACAACGTGACATTGGACTGCTCACTGAGCTGTGGTCTCCAGGTCTACTGGCAACGTGACATTGGACTGCTCACTGAGCTGTGGTCTCCAGGCCAACTGGCAACGTGACATTGGACTGCTCACTGAGCTGTGGTCTCCAGGCCTACTGACAACGTGACATTGGACTGCTCACTGAGCTGTGGTCTCCAGGCCAACTGGCAATGTGACATTGGACTGCTCACTGAGCTGTGGTCTCCAGGCCTACTGACAACGTGGCATTGGACTGCTCACTGAGCTGTGTTCTCCAGGCCAACTGGCAACGTGACATTGGACTGCTCACTGAGCTGTGGTCTCCAGGACAACTGGCAACGTGACATTGGACTGCTCACTGAGCTGTGGTCTCCAGGCCAACTGGCAACGTGACATTGGACTGCTCACTGAGCTGTGGTCTCCAGGCCAACTGGCAACGTGACATTGGACTGCTCACTGAGCTGTGGTCTTCAGGCCAACTGGCAACGTGACATTGGACTGCTCACTGAGCTGTGGTCTTCAGGCCAACTGGCAACGTGACATTGGACTGCTCACTGAGCTGTGGTCTCCAGGCCTACTGGCAAAATCTGTCAAACTCCAGAAAGCGCACTCCTATAGGCAAGAAGAAAAATTACTTCCAAGAAGAGTTGAGAGCCGAACTGGAATGTGCCACCATGACCAGAATGACCTCACGGCCAATACAGAGGTCACGGCCATTAGAGAGGTCGTATTACACTAGTTATGTAACCTCTCTCCTTTCTTCCTCTATCATTTATTTCTGTTTCTTTCTCCTCTTCTCCTCTCTCTGCCTTCTTCTATCATTTATTTCTGTTTCTTTCTCCTCTCCTCCTCCATCTTCTGTCCTCATTGTGTGTTGTGTTTGTTGTCTTTTACAGGTACGTATAGCCTTTATCTAGTTAAATAAAAAATAAACGCCTTAAAATGATCTAGGCCTGGGTTGCATACTGCACATTAGGGCATACCGTAGCAAAACATTTCAAAACAAGCGTTTCTTATCAGAAAAGTTCAGATAGAACCTCCTCGTTTCAGCCTGTTTTCATCCATTTCGTGCCCAGTGAAAACGACCCAGTGTATTCGCATTTTCCTTGAAATGCCTTAAATGCTGATTTGAAATAACCAAAGGCTTGTTTCAACAGTAATTGTAGATAGAACAACGAGTTATATGAATGAGACACTTTGTACCGTTTCGCTCTGTGAATAACTCTCAGCAACAGATGGCCGAGGGAGAGAGAGAGCAGCAACACGTTTATTTTCTCTGTCCTTGATATCCACACTAATTCTGCCTAATTGGATCCCCGTCATAACCCACATATTCCGGTTGCATTTTGATGTCTGTCCAACAGAAGATATTTTCATCTCTTTGACATCTCCATGACCAGATATCTGAAGGAAGATGCTTAATTGGCATTTGGAATCTTAGTTCTTTCTTGACATTTTTCTACTGAAATATAGAGAATATGCAAGACAAGGTCATTAGGGACATCCTCATCATCAACGTTGTCAACATCCTTTCCATCATTGTTAACCACCATGGTTACTTCATGTTCAGTCTCCTCTTCATCATAAGCACCGGCATTGTCCTCATGATCATGACCTCTCTCTCTCGCTCTCTCTCTACTGTCTCTGCACTCGCTCTCTCTCTCTACTGTATCTGCTCTCTCTCTCTACTGTCTCTGCACTATCTCTACTGTCTCTGCTCTCTCTCTCTACTGTTTCTGCTCTCTCTCTCTCTCTACTGTATCTGCTCTCTCTCTCTACTGTCTCTGCACTCTCTCTCTACTGTCTCTGCACTCTCACTCTTTCTCTACTGTCTCTGCACTCTCACTCTCTCTCTACTGTCTCTGCACTCTCATTCTCTCTCTACTGTCTCTGCACTCTCACTCTCTCTCTACTGTCTCTGCACTCTCTCTCTCTCTCTACTGTCTCTGCACTATCTCTACTGTCTCTGCTCTCTCTCTCTACTGTCTCTGCTCTCTCTCTCTCTCTCTACTGTCTCTGCACTATCTCTACTGTATCTGCTCTCTCTCTCTACTGTCTCTGCACTCTCTCTCTACTGTCTCTGCACTCTCACTCTTTCTCTACTGTCTCTGCACTCTCACTCTCTCTCTACTGTCTCTGCACTCTCATTCTCTCTCTACTGTCTCTGCACTCTCACTCTCTCTCTACTGTCTCTGCACTCTCATTCTCTCTCTACTGTCTCTGCACTCTCACTCTCTCTCTACTGTCTCTGCACTCTCTCTCTCTCTCTACTGTATCTGCTCTCTCTCTCTCTCTACTGTCTCTGCTCTCTCTCTCTCTCTACTGTCTCTGCTCTCTCTCTCTCTCTACTGTCTCTGCACTCTCTCTCTCTACTGTCTCTGCTCTCACTCTCTCTCTCTACTGTCTCTGCACTCTCACTCTCTCTCTACTGTCTCTGCACTCTCTCTCTCTCTACTGTCTCTGCACTCTCTCTCTCTACTGTCTGTGCTCTCTCTCTCTGCTGTCTCTGCTCTCTCTCTCTCTCTCTACTGTCTCTGCTCTCTCTCTCTACTGTCGCTGCTCTCTCTCTCTCTCTCTACTGTCTCTGCACTCTCTCTCCCTACTGTCTCTGCACTCTCTCTCCATACTGTCTCTGCTCTCTCTCTCTCTCTCTACTGTATCTGCTCTCTCTCTCTCTACTGTCTCTGCCCACTCTCTCTCTCTACTGTTTCTGCTCTCTCTCTCTCTCTACTGTCTCTGCTCTCTCTCTCTCTACTGTCTCTGCTCTCTCTCTCTCTACTGTTTCTGCACTCTCTCTCTCTCTCTCTACTGTCTCTGCTCTCTCTCTCTCTCTACTGTCTCTGCTCTCTCTCTCTCTACTGTCTCTGCTCTCAATTCAATTCAATTCAATTCAAGGGCTTTATTGGCATGGGAAACATGTGTTAACATTGCCAAAGCAAGTGAGGTAGACAACATACAAAGTGAAAATATAAAGTGAAAAACAACAAAAATTAACAGTAAACATTACACATACAGAGGTTTCAAAACAGTAAAGACATTACAAATGTCATATTATATATATATATACAGTGTTTTAACAATGTACAAATGGTTAAAGGACACAAGATAAAATAAATAAGCATAAATATGGGTTGCATTTACAATGGTGTGTGTTCTTCACTGGTTGCCCTTTTCTCGTGGCAACAGGTCACAAATCTTGCTGCTGTGATGGCACACTGTGGAATTTCACCCAGTAGATATGGGAGTTTTTCAAATTTGGATTTGTTTTCGAATTCTTTGTGGATCTGTGTAATCTGAGGGAAATATGTCTCTCTAATATGGTCATACATTGGGCAGGAGGTTAGGAAGTGCAGCTCAGTTTCCACCTCATTTTGTGGGCAGTGAGCACATAGCCTGTCTTCTCTTGAGAGCCATGTCTGCCTACGGCGGCCTTTCTCAATAGCAAGGCTATGCTCACTGAGTCTGTACATAGTCAAATCTTTCCTTAATTTTGGGTCAGTCACAGTGGTCAGGTATTCTGCCGCTGTGTACTCTCTGTTTAGGGCCAAATAGCATTCTAGTTTGCTCTGTTTTTTTGTTAATTCTTTCCAATGTGTCAAGTAATTATCTTTTTGTTTTCTCATGATTTGGTTGGGTCTCTCTCTCTCTCTACTGTCTCTGCTCTCTCTCTCTCTCTCTACTGTCTCTGCTCTCTCTCTCTCTCTACTGTCTCTGCTCTCTCTCTCTCTACTGTCTCTGCTCTCTCTCTCTCTCTACTGTCTCTGCTCTCTCTCTCTCTCTACTGTCTCTGCTCTCTCTCTCTATCTCTACTGTATATGCTCTCTCTCTCTCTACTGTCTCTGCCCACTCTCTCTCTCTACTGTTTCTGCTCTCTCTCTCTCTCTACTGTCTCTGCTCTCTCTCTCTCTACTGTCTCTGCTCTGCTCTCTCTCTACTGTCTCTGCTCTCTCTCTCTCTCTACTGTCTCTGCTCTCTCTCTCTCTCTCTACTGTCTCTGCTCTCTCTCTCTCTCTCTCTCTCTCTACGCCAAACATAATGTTTTGCATTGTTGCCAAAAAGTTAAATTTTGGTTTCATCTGACCAGAGCACCTTCTTCCACATGTTTGGTGTGTCTCCCAGGTGGCTTGTGCCAAACTTTAAACGACACTTTTTATGGATATCTTTAAGAAATGGCTTTCTTCCAGAGTGATCATGGGCCTCTTGGCTGCATCTCTGATCAGTCTTCTCCTTGTATGAGCTGAAAGTTTAGAGGGACGGCCAGGTCTGGGTAGATTTGCAGTGGTCTGATACTCTTTCCATTTTAATATTATCGCTTGCACAGTGCTCCTTGGCATGTTTAAAGCTTGGGAAATCTTTTTGTATCCAAATCCGGCTTTAAACTTCTTCACAACAGTATCTCGGACCTGCCTGGTGTGTTCCTTGTTCTTCATGATGCTCTCTGCGCTTTTAACGGACCTCTGAGACTATCACAGTGCAGGTGCATTTATACGGAGACTTGATTACACACAGGTGGATTGTATTTATCATCATTAGTCATTTAGGTCAACATTGGATCATTCAGAGATCCTCACTGAACTTCTGGAGAGAATTTGCTGCACTGAAAGTAAAGGGGCTGAATAATTTTGCACGCCCAATTTTTCAGTTTTTGATTTGTTAAAAAAGTTTGAAATATCCAATAAATGTCGTTCCACTTCATGATTGTGTCCCACTTGTTGTTGATTCTTCACAAAAAATACAGTTTTATATCTTTATGTTTGAAGCCTGAAATGTGGCAAAAGGTTGCAAAGTTCAAGGGGGCCGAATACTTTCGCAAGGCACTCTACTTCTTAAAGAAGAGTGTCTTGTTGATCGTATGGTTGAGCATGGTTTACTTCTTAAAGAAGAGCGTCTTGTTGATCGTATGGTTGAGCATGGTGTACTTCTTAAAGAAGAGTGTCTTGTTGATCGTATGGTTGAGCATGGTATACTTCTTAAAGAAGAGTGTCTGGTTGATCGGATGGTTGAGCTTGGTGTACTTTTTAAAGAAGAGTGTCTTGTTGATCGTATGGTTGAGCATGGTTTACTTCTTAAAGAAGAGTGTCTTGTTGATCATATGGTTGAGCATGGTGTACTTCTTAAAGAAGAGTGTCTTGTTGATCGTATGGTTGAGCATGGTGTACTTCTTAAAGAAGAGTGTCTTGTTGATCATATGGTTGAGCATGGTGTACTTCTTAAAGAAGAGCGTCTTGTTGATCGTATGGTTGAGCATGGTGTACTTCTTAAAGAAGAGTGTCTTGTTGATCGTATGGTTGAGCTTGGTGTACTTCTTAAAGAAGAGTGTCTTGTAGATCGTATGGTTGAGCATGGTGTACTTCTTAAAGAAGAGCGTCTTGTTGATTGTATGGTTGAGCATGGTGTACTTCTTAAAGAAGAGCGTCTTGTTGATCGTATGGTTGAGCATGGTGTACTTCTTAAAGAAGAGCGTCTTGTTGATCATATGGTTGAGCTTGGTGTACTTCTTAAAGAAGAGTGTCTTGTTGATCGTATGGTTGAGCATGGTGTACTTCTTAAAGGAATGTTCATTCAAGTTACGCTGCTTTTTTCTCCGTCAACAAGGGTAACGATTTCAAATGTACCGCTGTTTATTCCCAATGAGCTGTTGGAGCGCGAGCTATTATGGTTTGGGAAGATTGCAAGTTCAATTAAGATTGTCCCGTTGGGTTGCAAACACCAGGCTTTGAAACAGGTTATGTCGTTTTGGCGACAGGTGTTTATGTTTTTGGACTCACCGGAGCAGACTTTGTAGTTATTGTTTAAAGTCAAGTATGACAACAGACTGTATATGGCTCATGCTAATACGGGTAGTCAACGGTGTTCTGAGTGTGGTGATGTTGGCCATAAGCGACATGCTTGCCCGAAAAGGTAGAAGGCGGAGGGAGGGGCGCAGGTGGTCCTCGTAATGCCTGGGCCCACTGATGTAGGGAGAAGTGGGCCGACAGCGGTAGAGCAGCCTGTTGCTGAGGAACAAGTTGTCCGTGTTGAGGGCACGGAGTTGCAACTTGCACCAGAAGGGAATGTTATGCAGCAGAAAAATATTGTTGTAGAAGGTAAGGACAGATCTGAAGAGCTATTTCCTCAGACTGGTGAGGAGTTGCCCAGTACGAGTGATGGGGTACAGGAGGAGGTTCATGTGGAGCTAATCTCCCAGGTAGTGGAGGAGATGCCCGGTATGAGTAATGGGGTAAAGGAGGGGGTTCAGGTGGAGCTAATCTCCCAGGTAGTAGAGGAGATGCCCACTATGAGTAATGGAGTAAAGGAGGGGGTTCATGTGGAGCTAATCTCCCAGGTAGTGGAGGAGATGCCCAGTATGAGTAATGGGGTACAGGAGGGGGTTCATGTGGAGCTAATCTCCCAGGTAGTGGAGGAGATGCCCGGTATGAGTAATGGGATACAGGAGGGGGTTCATGTGGAGCTAATCTCCCAGGTAGTGGAGGAGATGCCCGGTATGAGTGATGGGGTACAGAATGGGGTTCGGGTGGGGCTAGTCTCCCCACCTGGAGGAGATGCCTGGTACTAGTGATGGGGTGCAAGTGGGGGGTGTTCAGAGGGATGTGGTAGAGGGGAGTCAGGGGTCTGTGGCCTCAGCTGAGGAGGATCAGGAGAAGGATATGGATATCTCTCCTGATACGATAGCAGCTGATGAAGACTCAATTTACAATCTAGAGGAGATAAATGGGTTCCTGGATCAGACTTTTGGGAAATCTGTCAAATTGGCAGATTTTTTTGATGTTGATAGATTTGTGAGGTCAGCTGTGATGTTACAGAAGACGGTGGGGTTAGTAGACCAGCTGAGTGAGAAGAAGTGTTTTCACTTGAGGAAATTTGCTACTGCTGTTACGGCAGCAAAAGGTAGTGGGAAACGTGGTCAAGTTAAGAGAAAAATAAAACAATGATGATGATCATGCCTCATAGGGTGTCTTTTTTCTCCTTGTCTGGGTTCTCTGTGGTGTCTTCTGCTTTTCCTTTCTCTTTTCTATATCGAGGTACTAAGGGTAGGTTCTGTCAATATTAATGGGGGAAGCGACATGAATAAGAGGGTTTGGGTATTAGAAGTAATAAAACAGAAAAGGCTTAATGTAGTTTTTCTACAGGAGATACATAGTGATGAGGCTAAGGAGGTTGACTGGGGTATGTGGTGGGAGGGGCAGCATATATTCAGTCATGGTACTAATTTCAGTGCAGTTTTAAAAAAAATGTTTATGCTCCTATTGAGGGTACAGATCGTATTGCTGTATTTGATCAAATAAAGGAAACATTAAGACTGTGACCAAGAGGGGTGTATGGTTTTAGGGGGGGACTGGAATTTTACAGTGGAGTTTACTGTTGACCGCACTGCTGAAGAACCTCATCTGCTGTCAGCAACTTGTCTGTCTGGTTTATTAACTGAGTTTGAGCTTTCTGATGTGTGGAGAGTAAGTAAGTAAGGCAAAAGTTAGGCAGTACACATGGTTAAAAGTGGTGTCAGTGCAGCAAGGTTAGACAGGTTGTATGTATCTGATCACTACTGTAGTAGGGTTGGAAGGTTAGACAGGTTGTATGTATCTGATCACTACTGTAGTAGGGTTGGAAGGTTAGACAGGTTGTATATATCTGATCACTACTGTAGTAGGGTTGGAAGGTTAGACCGGTTGTATGTATCTGATCACTACTGTAGTAGGGTTGGAAGGTTAGACAGGTGGTATGTATCTGATCACTACTGTAGTAGGGTTGGAAGGTTAGACAGGTTGTATGTATCTGATCACTACTGTAGTAGGGTTGGAAGGTTAGACAGGTTGTATGTATCTGATCACTACTGTAGTAGGGTTGGAAGGTTAGACCGGTTGTATGTATCTGATCACTA
This sequence comes from Oncorhynchus mykiss, assembly GCF_013265735.2. Classification (NCBI taxonomy): domain Eukaryota; kingdom Metazoa; phylum Chordata; class Actinopteri; order Salmoniformes; family Salmonidae; genus Oncorhynchus; species Oncorhynchus mykiss. The sequence continues at coordinate 15,287,753 of NC_048569.1, read as the reverse complement.
CTGTAGTAGGGTTGGAAGGTTAGACAGGTTGTATGTATCTGATCACTACTGTAGTAGGGTTGGAAGGTTAGACAGGTTGTATGTATCTGATCACTACTGTAGTAGGGTTGGAAGGTTAGACCGGTTGTATGTATCTGATCACTACTGTAGTAGGGTTGGAAGGTTAGACAGGTTGTATGTATCTGATCACTACTGTAGTATGGTTGGAAGGTTAGACAGGTTGTATGTATCTGATCACTACTGTAGTAGGGTTGGAAGGTTAGACAGGTTGTATGTATCTGATCACTACTGTAGTAGGGTTGGAAGGTTAGACAGGTTGTATGTATCTGATCACTACTGTAGTAGGGTTGGAAGGTTAGACAGGTTGTATGTATCTGATCACTACTGTAGTAGGGTTGGAAGGTTAGACAGGTTGTATGTATCTGATCACTACTGTAGTATGGTTGGAAGGTTAGACAGGTTGTATGTATCTGATCACTACTGTAGTAGGGTTGGAAGGTTAGACAGGTTGTATGTATCTGATCACTACTGTAGTAGGGTTGGAAGGTTAGACAGGTTGTATGTATCTGATCACTACTGTAGTATGGTTGGAAGGTTAGACAGGTTGTATGTATCTGATCACTACTGTAGTAGGGTTGGAAGGTTAGACAGGTTGTATGTATCTGATCACTACTGTAGTAGGGTTGGAAGGTTAGACAGGTTGTATGTATCTGATCACTACTGTAGTAGGGTTGGAAGGTTAGACAGGTGGTATGTATCTGATCACTACTGTAGTAGGGTTGGAAGGTTAGACAGGTTGTATGTATCTGATCACTACTGTAGTAGGGTTGGAAGGTTAGACAGGTTGTATGTATCTGATCACTACTGTAGTAGGGTTGGAAGGTTAGACATGATGTATGTATCTGAACACTACTGTAGTAGGGTTGGAAGGTTAGACAGGTTGTATGTATCTGAGCACTACTGTAGTAGGGTTGGAAGGTTAGACAGGTGGTATGTATCTGATCACTACTGTAGTAGGGTTGAAAGGTGTGATATTACTCCTGTGGGTTTCTCTGATGACCATATTGTTACTGTTGATATTCACTTGTCCTGTCCACGAAGGTCATCACCTTATTGGTATTCTATTGCTAAGCTGTTACATGATGTCATGTTTTGTGAAAGGTCTTTGTTGTTTTGCGAAAAATGGAGGGTTATAAAAGGGAATTTTGAGTCCTTGAGACAATGGTGGGAATCCCCAAGCTGACAAGGTACAAATCTGCCCCTGAACAAGGCTGTAGTAGTTTTAACTAGTAGCCTTGTTAAATAAAAATAAAAATAAATAAATAAAAAGGTTGGGAAGGCCCAAATACGATTGATTGTTTTGTCAACAGTATACTGCTCTGTCTCCAATTGAAATTAAAGAGACTATTAGGGCCCTTGAACAGGACATCAAATCTATTGAAGTGAAGTTGCTCACTCAGAATGACCCCGGACTAGTCATGAACGTACAAGACAAGACTCTGACATTACTCTGCAGGAGCTGTCCACAGCAGTTATGCAGCTCTCATCAGGCCGAGCCCCTGGTTTAGATGGTTTACCATCTGAGTTCTATAAGCACTTTTGGGGGTCTATTGAGGAGGATTTTCATGAAGTGATGTGTGAATCTTTTCATGAGGGTTCTCTTCCTGTATCTTGTCAACATGCTGTGCTTTCATTGCTGCCAAAAAAGGGGGATTTGGCACTTATAAAAAATTGCAGACCTGTTGCATTGCTGTGCACAGAATATGAAATTGTATCTAAATGTCTCTCAAACAGGTTGAAAGAGTATCTGGGGCTGTTGGTCCGCATGGACCAGTCTTACTGTTAACCTGACCTCTCTGTTGTTGATGACTTGTTTCTAATAAGAGATGGTTTAGACATTTGTAAACTGTCTGATGTGAATGTGAGTTTACTTTCTTTGAATCAGGAGAAGGCTTTTGACCGTGTGGACCACCAGTACTTGTTCAAGACAATGAAAGCTTTTGGGTTTGGGGATGTTCTTTCTTGTCTTGGATGAATTTAATGTATGCTGGGGCCTCGTGTTTGGTGAAGGTGGGGGGTGGTTTGAGTTGCCCCATCCCCGTCCAAAGGGTTATCAGGCAGGGATGCCCAATTTCAGGACAGTTATATTGTTTAGCAATTGAACCAATGCTTTGTTTTTTAAGAGGAGGCCACGATAGCACTGTCTGCATATGCAGATGATGTGACAGTTTTTATTACGGGGTGGAGGATGTTAAGGTTCTCTCAAATGCTTTAAAGGTGTATGAGAGGGCCTCCTCAGCTAGAGTCAATTGAGGGAATCGCTGTGGGCAGGTCAGCTTCAGACGGGGTCTGCGCCACGGTTACCAGGGGGGCTTCAGACAGGGTCCGCTCCACGGTTACCAGGGGGGCTTCAGACGGGGTCCGCTCCACGGTTACCAGGGGGGCTTCAGACGGGGTCCGCTCCACGGTTACCAGGGGGGCTTCAGACGGGGTCCGCTCCACGGTTACCAGGGGGGCTTCAGACTGGGTCCGCTCCACGGTTACCAGGGGGGCTTCAGACTGGGTCTGCTCCACGGTTACCAGGGGGGCTTCAGACGGGGTCCGCTCCACGGTTACAGGGGGGCTTCAGACTGGGTCTGCTCCACGGTTACCAGGGGGCTTCAGTGGGGCAGAGATGGGATGAAGACTTTTTTTTTCTAGGCTCCGATGTATTTCAGAAAAATAACTGGGAGGGTGTAGTGGAAAAAGTGTGTGCCAGACTGTCAAGGTGGAAATGGGTGCTGCTCCAGCTGTCTTATAGGGGAAGGGTCCTGGTAGCTAATAATCTTCCTGCCTCTACCCTGTGGCACAGACTAATGATTTTACAGCCACCGTCTGATACAAGAGCTTCAGAGGACCCTTTCAATTTCTTCTGGTCTGGACAACACTGCATTAATGCTGCAGCCCTGTACCTGCCACTGCGCGAGGGTGGGCAAGGCCTGGTGGACATTTCTTCCAGGATCATGGCTTTCCGGCTTCAAGCAGCCCAGAGACTATTGCACAGTGACGGTTTTAGCTGGGCCTACACACTGATGAGGAGAGCGGGCTGTTTGGGCTTAGATAAGCACCTTTTCCTCTTAAAGGTGGAGGGGTGGAGGGGGGTGATTTTTCTGGACTGACTCTGTTTTTCGAGTCTGTTACGTAGGCTTGGGAAGTTCTTGTCAAGTCCCGTAAGGCCGGCACGCCACCAGGGATATGACTTTTTGAAGAGCCTCTTTTTTACAACACTGACATCCAGTCCCGTGCTCTGGGTTCAGCCAGCCTACGTTCATGCTTATTAGGTGTGGGGTGTACTAAGCTGGGTCATCTGATGCGGAGCAGGAGCAGATCGTTGGAGGAGCTGAGAGAAAGAGCAGGGATCCGATCATCTCGCCTACTGAGGAAGGTCGTAGATGAAGTCTGTAATTCCTTGCCAGTACTTCATCGACAATATGCGACTGACACTTCCAATTCTGACTGGTGGAAGGAGGGTCTGGATTATGTGTTCCCTGCAGTGATTGTTAGTGCTGCGGCGGGGACATTAGAGGAGGACGGAGGGTCAGGATTATGTGTTCCCTGCACTGATTGTTAGTGCTGCGGCGGGGGACTTTGAGGAGGACATGGGGATGCTGCTTTCCTTCGAGACCCCGGAGCTGGGGGAGTTAAAGGTGGTAGGAAAGAAGGCCATGTATAAAATCTGTGTAAAAGTGTCCTTTGCCTCTTCCCTGGAAGGGGTCAAATCGACTAGGTGGGCGGGTGTGTTTGGGTCAGGTGGCTTCCCAAAAGGCTGTTGGAGGTCTTTATACAAACTGCCTATTGAAAAGAGGACAGCTGACCTACAATGGAGGATAATACATGGAACCATAGCCACCAATATGCATCTGGTACACATGGATTCGACAGTTGAGGAAGGGTGTCCTTTTTGTGCTGAGTCTGAAACTCTGGCACATCTGTTTTTACTGTGTCCCAGGTTGGTCAGGATAATTGACCTGATCACTAATTGGTTCTCAGCTCTGGGAGAGGTTTTCTCTTCCCAACTGTTTATATTTGGGCTTAAGTACAGGTTTAGTTGAAAGAGTGTATTTACTATGCTTAATTTTGTGTTAGGGGCAGCCAAATTCGCAATATGGAAGACCCGAAAGAACAGTTTTCTGGGACAGTTGTCTGTGGATGTGGTGAGAATGCTGGAGGGAATGTTGGCAGTGAGACTGAGGGTTGAGTTGCCTATTACAAACTGGTTAACAATATTGAACTGTTTACGAGTATTTGGGGTATTCACAGGCTGTTATGTTTAGTTACTGTGGAGGAGAATTTGGTGTTGTGTTTTTAATTGATGTGTAACTATGGTTTTGTATGAGTGCTTATAGTTTTGTGGGTTCCCAGACCCAATAAAGATTACTTAAAACTCAAAACTCTCTCTCTCTCTTTACTGTCTCTGCTCTCTCTTTACTGTCTCTTCTCTCTCCTGTCTCTGATCTCTCTCTCTCTCTCTCTCGCTCTACTGTCTCTGCTCTCTCTCTCTCTCTACTGTCTCTGCTCTCTGTCTGTTTACTGTCTCTGCTCTCTCTCTCTCTACTGTCTTTGCTCTCTCTCTGTAAACTGTCTCTGCTCTCTCTCTCTTTAAAGGCTCTGCTCTCTTTCTCTTTACTGTCTCTGCTCTCTCTCTTTACTGTCTCTGCTCTCTCTCTCTACTGCCTCTGTGGTCTCTCTTTACTGTCTCTCTCTTTTCTGTCACTGCTCTCTCTCTTTACTGTCTCTGCTCTCTCTTTACTGTCTTTGCTCTCTCTCTCTTTACTGTCTCTTCTCTCTCTCTCTTTAAAGTCTGCTCTGTCTCTCTTTAAAGTCTCTGCTCTGTCTCTCTTTTTAAAGTCTCTGCTCTGTCTCTCTTTTTAAAGTCTCTGCTCTGTCTCTTTCTCTCTCTGTCTTTACTGTCTCTGCTCTCTTTCTCTGTCTTTACTGTCTCTGCTCTCTCTCTACTCTCTCTACTCTCTCTCTCTATAGTCTCTGACCTCTCTCTTTTCTGTCACTGCTCTCCCTCTCTTTACTGTCTCTGCTCGCTCTCTCACTCTCTCTGCTATCTCTCTCTCTCTTTACTGTCTCTGCTCGCTCTCTCACTCTCTCTGCTATCTCTCTCTCGCTCTCTCACTCTCTCTGCTATCTCTCTCTCGCTCTCTTTACTGTCTCTGCTCTCTCTCTCTCTCAATTAAATTAAATTCAATTTGATTTATTGGCATTACTTAATTAACAATGTACATATTGCCAAAACGTACTTTGGATATTTACAATATGAAAATAATAAGAATCAAAATTGTCAAAGGGACAACAGTAACAACAATAACCAAGGGTCAAAATAACCATACATTGAACAATAACAATAAGCATACAGTAGAGGACATGTGCAGGTTGATTGGTCTGTCAGACACTGTCCCTCAACTTATGGCAGGCAGCAATGTAGTGCGCTGCCAACCCACAGCTCTCTGCGTCCTCCCCCAACAGGACGGGTAGCCTATTCTCATCAGAGAGGTCGTAGATACCTTGAATAAGTGTCACAGCCGTCGTTCAAGGATGACCAAAGCGCAGCGTGGTGAGCGTACATTTATTTTTATTTAATTGTTATTTGTTTGTTAGGGGCACAAGGGCTATAGTGCCCCTAACAAAGACAACTTCCCACCATGACAAAAGGGGAAAAGGCTGCCTAAGTATGATTCCCAATCAGAGACAACGATAGACAGCTGTCGCTGATTGAGAACCATACCCAGTCAAAACATAGAAATTCAAAAACATAGAAAACAGAACATAGAATGCCCACCCAAATCACACCCTGACCAAACCAAATAGAGACATAAAAAGGCTCTCTCAGGTCAGGGTTTCAAATTTGGGGAAATTACACTCTCTAATTGTTTTATATTTTTCACATTTTGTCAGGAAATGCAGCTCCGTCTCAGGTTCTGCTGTGGTGCAGTGGTTGCACAGCCTTTCCTCTACAGGGAGCCATGTTTTCCTGTCTCTACCCTTCTCAATGGCAAGGCTTTGCTCACTGAGCCTGTACTTTGTCAAGGTTTTTCTAAGGTTTTGATCAGTAACCATCGTCAAATAGCTAGCCACGGTGTACTGTCGATTTAGGGCCAGATAGCACTGCATTTTGCTTTGTGCTTGTGTTTCCCAATAAGCAATGTAGTTTTGTTTTGACTGTGTTGTAATTTGGTTTATTCTGATTGATTGGGTGTTCTGGTCCTGAGGCTTCAGTGTGTTAGTAGAACAGGTTTGTGAACTCATCCCCAGCACCAGCTGGATGAGGGAACTATTTTCTTTGCTCAGCTCTTGGCATTGCAGGGCTTGGTAATGATATGAGAGGGGGGTCACTGTATTTTAGATGTTTCCAAAACTTAATGGCTTTTTTAAAAGTTTTTATTATTAGTGGATATTGGCCTAATTCTGCCCTGCATGCATTGTTTGTAGTTTCCTCTGGACATGTAGGAGAATCTTACAGAACTGCATGTAGGGTTTCAATGTGTGTTTGTCTCATTTGATGAAATCTTGTTATGCAAGTGGACCCCACACCTCGCTGCCATAAAGTGTAATTGGTTCAATGACACATTCAATTAGTTTTAGCCAAATTAGATTTCAATTTTTTTTTTATTTTTTTTTTACTCTGTTTATTAAGTTTTGAACATACACACACACAGACAAGACAAAGCAATATAAATAATATACTCAACTAGAAAAAAAAATACAAATAAAAATACAAATAAAAAAATAACTTTAAAGATACCATACTTTAGACAAGTTAAACACACCAGGCAGAAGGCTACAGAGGTTAAAGGGCAATCTATAGTACAGGGACAGAGCAAACACCTCACCATTGTTCCTGTAAACAGTCAAGGGATAAGGGTGGAGAAATGCAACCACTCACAGAGAGTCATGGCCACAGACCGACCATCCACTGGACAAAAAAAAAGTTTACAATGCTTTAAAATAAAAAAAATTAAATGATTATTCATGTAGGCGTGAACAAAATGTAAAAATAACTGGGAAAAACAAGCTCACACTTCAGTCTCTGCCTGGGCAAGATGAACAAGGCATCTGCGGACCACAATCAATAAGCACATGGACCTTAATGCCCCCCCCCCCAGCAAAAACACAGAGAGAAGCTCCTCCAACCCTTAAGTCACAGACTTATTTTAGTATTAATTGGAATGCCATCAGAGGATGGACTGTTTAAAGTAAGACCGGAATGGAGCCCAAGCCTCATCAAACAGTTTGGGGTTCCCACGTGAATTGAATTGAAATTTTTCTAGTTTCAGAGAGCACAACACATCCCTCACCCAATATTTATAAGATGGGGGAGCTGCCATCTTCCAGTTCTGTAGTATTAGCCGTCTAGCTAAAAGAGTTGTATAAGCAACAGTGTCCGACTGGATTCTTGATAGGGGGGTACCCATGGGCAGTACTCCAAAAAGGGCTGTAAGGGGAGACGGATCTCTAACAGTGTCATATATATCAGAGAAACATTTAGATATTAATTCCCAGAAACCTGACAGTTTATGACAGCCCCAAAACATATGCAACAGTGTGGCTGGTTCCACCTTACATCTGACACAGGTAGGATCAAAATCAGAGAACATTCTTCCAAGTTTGGCCACCGACCAGTGGATATGGTGAACCACCTTGAATTGAATGAGGCTGTGTCTAGTGCTAAAAGAGGACGAGTGCACCCTGTGCAGCACAGATTCCCAGGCGTCTTCCCCAAGTTCCTCCCCCAAATCCTTTTCCCATCGAGTCTTTAAAGGCACCAAAGAAGGGTCATGAATGATTGCATATACATCTGAAATTGCGCCCCTAGGAAGCTTGTTCAGCTCCAAGATGCTCTCTATAGCTGTATTCGCAGGCCTATTGGGAAATCCAGGTGTGTTAGCCCTGACAAAGTTTCTAGTCTGGAGATAGCGGAAAAAGTGGGATTGGGGGAGATTGAACTTTTCCTGCAGCTGAGAAAAAGAGGCAAATGTATCATCAAAGAATAATTGGGCTAGCGAGGAAAGGCCTAGTGAGTGCCAAATGCCAAAAGCCCCATCATTCAAAGATGGAGGAAATAAAATGTTCTGATTGATTGGGCCTGATAGAGAAAAGCCTCGGAGGCTAAAGGCTAAACGGAACTGATTCCAAATTTTAAGAGACTGCTTTACAATTGGGTTGGCACACCTTTTGCCTAGGGACACTGGGAGAGACGAGCACAGCACAGAGGAAAGTGCTGCAGGTTTACACGATTCAGACTCCATCTGGACCCAGAGTGGTCTAGGGCCAGTAGGATCAGTCTGCAGCCAGTACAGATCGGCTCTGAAATTTGCAGCCCAGTAGTATGTCTGAAAATTTGGTTGAGCTAAACCCCCCAATGACCTAGGCTTCTGTAAATGTTTTCTACCAATCCGTGGTACCTTGCCATCCCAAATAAAATGCATGAATGTTTGATCCAGTGGAAAAAAAAAATGTGGAATAAAAATGGGTAAACATTGAAATAAATATAAAAATTTGGGCAACACATTCATTTTAATGACATTAATCCTTCGGATAAGAGAAAGGGGTAGCGAATTCCAAAAAGTAAAAGATTGTTTCAATCTGTCTGCTAGAGCAACAAAGTTTTCCTGAAACAAATTTGAATATTTCCTTGTCACTTTTACTCCCAAGTAAGTGAATTGATCCCGGACAATCCTAAACTGAGAACTTGTGAAAGAGCACTTTAAAGCAGCCTTGTTTACCGGAAAAAGCTCACTCTTGCCTAGATTCAGCTTGTACCCTGAGATTGATCCAAACTTTTTAAGAACAGATAGGGCACGTGGCAATGAGGTATCGGGGTTGGAGATAAACAAAAGGAGGTCGTCAGCATATAGCGAGACTTTCTGCTCCCAGCACGCCCTGATTATGCCTTGAATGGCATCATTAGAGCGTAGTGCAATGGCGAGAGGCTCGATTGCCAAAGCAAACAACAAGGGGGAGAGTGGGCAACCCTGTCTGGATCCGCGGTGCAAGGGAAAATAGTCAGAGGACAAGTTATTAGTCCGTACCGAAGCCATGGGGGAAAAATAAAGAATCTTTATCCACGCAATGAATTTGGGGCCAAAGCCAAATCTATAAAGGGCAGCTGTTAGGTAATCCCACTCAACGCGGTCAAACACTTTTTCGGCATCAAGTGAGACCACCATCTCCGGGTCCTCCAACGCTGGGGAGTACAGTATATTCATAAGGCGCCTAACATTGAAAAATAAATGCCTATTTCTCACAAAGCCAGTCTGGTCAGAGTGTATTACTTGGTGCAGCAAGCCTTCCATACAGATGGCTAAAAGCTTAGCTAGGATTTTGTAATCACAGTTTAAAAGCGAGATTGGGCGATAGGATCCACATTCCAGGGGGTCTTTGTTTTTCTTTAGTAGTAATGAAATTGAAGCCTGATAAAGACTAGGCGGCAGCTTTGAAGTATTGAGGCACTCTGCAAATAGTCGGGACAAGAATGGGCAAAGCAGACCAGAAAACGTCCTGTAAAATTTGGTTGGAAAACCGTCCGGACCCGGTGATTTACCACTTTTCATTGCGGACACTGCTGTTGCAATCTCCTCAAGCGTAAATTATTCTTCTAGACAGTCATGGGAGTCTGTATCAATTGAAGGCATATTCAAGCCATTAAAGAAGGAGTCAATCAGCGAAGGGTCTTGAGGGGATTCCGAGGTGTATAGCGCAGAGTAAAATTGTTTAAATTGATCATTGATCTCTTTATGTATAACTGTGGTGGCACCAGACGGGGTCCTTATTTGTGGGATTAAACGTGAGGCCTCAGATTTACGGATCTGATGTGCAAGGAGTTTACTGGCCTTGTCACCTTGTTCATAGACTTTGTATCGAGCTCGCAAGAGTAACTGTTCAGCTTGCCTGGTAGAAAGCTCATCAAATTCAGATTGGAGTAGTTGGCGCTCTTTATGCAGATCAGGGGAAGGATCCGTAGCATACTTCTCATCCAATGTGGCTATGGACTCGCTCAGGTCCCGAAGTCGCTGGGAGCTAACTGTTTTGGTTGGCTGTATAAGAAATTATTTGGCCACGTAGGTATGCTTTGAGAGACTCCCATATGGTAGAGCAGGACATACCTGGTGTTGAATTAATTTCTAGGAATAAGGTAATTTCAGAAGAAATGAAATTGACAAACTCCTTATCTGAGAGTAAAATGGGGTTGAGACGCCATTGATAACACCTAGGAGGTCGCTGGGGAAACTCTAGTTCAAGCACTAATGGTGAATGGTCAGAGATAACAATACTCTCGTAAGTACACTGCCGAAGGTTAGGCAGAAGTTTTTTGTCCAAAAAGAAGTAATCAATCCGGGAGTTGGTTTGATGAACATGAGAATAAAAGGAATACTGTCTATCTGTAGGATGTAGGAAACGCCAGGCCTCAAACATAGCATATTTCTGAAGAAAGGATTGAATAAGTAGGGCACATTTAGATGGGCCTGTATTTGTTTGTGAGGACTTGTCAAGAACTGGGGACATTTTACAGTTGAAATCCCCCCCTAAAATCAACAAATGAGAATCTAAATTGGGAATAGCAGACAGAAAGGAAGAAATGAAACTTGTGTCATCCCAATTGGGAGCATAAACACTAGCCAAAACAAGAGGGGTAGAAAATAGTTCACCGGTTGCTATGACGTATCGTCCCTTAGGATCAGCAATAACCTCAGAAGCTACAAACAGAAGCTACAAAGTAGCCTTATCAACCAGAATAGCAGCACCTCTTGATTTACTATGAAAGTTTGAGTGGAACACTTGACCAACCCAGTCCTTACGCATCCTAAAATGCTCACCAGTCCTCAAGTGAGTCTCTTGTAGAAATGCAATATTTGCATTCAAACCCTTTAAGTGTGTCAACACCCTCTTACGCTTCACCGGGTTGTTAACCCCTTTGGTATTCCAAGAAATGTACTTGATCGTATTATTTCGGCCCCTCTGGGCATTCCCGTTATTCAACCCTGTCATTAGAGCATAGAATGGAAAAGCAATGAGCGCCCAAAACCCCCAGAATAACTTGTCTCAGAGTAATAATGTACGGTGGTAAATGTTTGGAAAAAGTACAGAAAAAAAAACAGAAAAAAAAACTAAAAAGACAGAATGACAACATTAGAACTGAACAATTCAACCTGCCCCCCCACCCCCTCCCCCCATCCCAGACAAGGCTCTCAGCCAAAAATCTAATTTGAAGTAAGGAAATCGTAGTAAGACAATCAAAAATAATAGTAATTATAATAGTAGTCTAGTTGAAGCTGAGACAGCTTACAACCAATATCAAAAAACTAAGTGTGCGCAACGTTGAACGTTTGCTGGGCATAAATGATGCTCAAAACTTTTAAAATTAAAGTGAGGCCCCAGAAACCGTGTAGCCTCGGGAGACATTTACTGTTTACTGGGTCAATGCAAACGGATGCAGTAAACAAATAACCAAAAATATTTTGAGTCACTGAGACAATGTGTAAACAAACTAAATAGGTGAGCGAGATAAGGCACGCACACTAGATGATCAAAACATTAGATCACATCAAATAAGCCTGAATAGTTTCACCAACTATACAAGACTAGCCTGTTATATCTAAACACAATTGTACCACAAGTGGGGTACTTACTATCCACAGTTCGCAAGCAACAGTTGCTGAACTGTGAGCATATTCAAGACTTCTTGATGTGATGTTGAATGTGAGCCATAGCCTCATCCGGAGATTCAAATGTGTAGTCTTTACCCTCATGGGAATCGCAGTCCATACTTCACACTTGGATGGTCCTGAAGTACTCGTTTGGCCTGTCCGAAAGCTGCGCGCTGCCTGGAAACAGTGGGGGAGTAGTCCTGGTAGATGGAAAAGCTCTGTCCTTGAAAGCTCAGAGTGGTATTGCGGGCTCGTCGGAGGATCTCCATCTTCTCATGAAAAAAGTGCACTCGAAGAATTATGTCAGGGGGCCTCTCCCCATCCCGGGGCTTTGGGCGCAGCGACCGGTGGGCTCGATCAATCAGGGGCTTTTCATCCAAGGCAAGAACATCCTTCAGCAGCCCTGAAACGAAATCCGTGGTGCGATGCATTCCCGCCGACTCTGGGACTGATACAAGTCTCAGATTATTGCAGCGAGAGAATCCCTCTAAACTCACACAGCTCTCCCTCACCTTTTTCAAATCCGCAGCTAAGCGTTTAACTTCAGCCTCCAGGGATGTAGTTAAATCGGAGACATTAGTTGCGGAGGTCTCCAGTGCTGCAATCGTTGTAGTGTGTGACGCAGTTGTTGTTTTGAGTAATGTGATTGCTGGCACAGTCTCGTTCCGCAGGATGGTTAAATCTGCTTTTAAAGTATCAGAAACCTCCTGTATTCTGGCCTCAATCGTAGCAACCACCTGTGTTTTCATTTCAACTATCTCAGAGCGTAGTAGTTTGATGGCCTCGAGATGTTCAGCGCCGCCAGGCCAAGCCGCGCCCCCGGGTAAAGTGTGCGTCCCCGGGCCCTCAGACTCAGGAGAGGGCGGTGATGAGAGCGGGTCTTGTAGGCCGTTTTTTCTCAAAGTTATGCTCTTGGCCTTATGTTTGGTCAACATGCTGACATTCGGAAGCAAAGTAGTCTTGGTTTTTACGGAAAGGGATCACCAAATTAATATTTGAAAATAAATACGGTTCTGCTGCAGAATTCACATAAACTTTAAGAATACCACGGGAGCAAACGGAAAACACGTCAGTCGCACATGGCGTCCCCTACCATCCCCAATTTGATTTAAATTTGAATTCAGTTTTTAATGGTGTAGAATGCCCTACGTGATTTCTCTCTCATTAAGGTGTCCAGTTGAGCTTATTTTTAAACCTAAGTAATTATAGTGTATGCACTACTCTACAGTGGGGCAAAAAAGTATTTAGTCAGCCAACAATTGTGCAAGTTCTCCCACTTAAAAAGATGAGAGAGGCCTGTAATTTTCATCATCATCATTTTCATCAACTATGACAGACAAAATGAGGAAAAAAAATCCAGAAAATCACATTGTAGGATTTTTAATGAATTTATTTGCAAATTATGGTGGAAAATAAGTATTTGGTCACCTACAAACAAGCAAGATTTCTGGCACTCACAGACCTGTAACTGAGGCTCCTCTGTCCTCCACTCATTACCTGTATTAATGGCACCTGTTTGAACTTGTTATCACTATAAAAGACACCTGTCCACAACCTCAAACAGTCACACTCCAAACTCCACTATGGCCAAGAACAAAGAGCTGTCAAGGGACACCAGAAACAAAATTGTAGACCTGCACCAGGCTGGGAAGACTGAATCTGCAATAGGTAAGCAGATGTGGGAGAAATTGTGGGAGCAATTATTAGGAAATGGAAGACATACAAGACCACTGATAATCTCCCTCGATCTGGGGATCCACGCAAGATTTTACCCCATGGGGTCAAAATGATCACAAGAACGGTGAGCAAAAATCCCAGAACCACACTGGGGGACCTAGTGAATGACCTGCAGAGAGCTGGGCCCAAAGTAACAAAGCCTACCATCAGTAACACACTACGCCACCAGGGACTCAAATCCTGCAGTGCCAGACGTGTCCCCCTACTTAAGACAGTACATGTCCAGGCCTGTCTGAAGTTTGCTAGAGAGCATTTGGATGATCCAGAAGAAGATTGGGAGAATGTCATATGGTCAGATGAAACCAAAATATAACTTTTTGGTAAAAACTCAACTCGTCGTGCTTGGAGGACAAAGAATGCTGAGTTGCATCCAAAGAACACCATACCTACGTCATGCTTTGGGGCTGTTTTTCTGCAAAGGGACCAGGATGACTGATCCGTGTAAAGGAAAGAATGAATGGGGCCATGTATCGTGAGATTTTGAGTGAAAACCTCCTTCCATCAGTAAGGGCATTGAAGATGAAACGTGGCTGGGTCTTTCAGCATGACAATGATCCCAAACACACCGCACGGGCAATGAAGGAGTGGCTTCGTAAGAAGCATTTCAAGGTCCTGGAGTGGCCTAGCCAGTCTCCAGATCTCAACCTTATAGAAAATCTTTGGAGGGAGTTGAAAGTCCGTGTTGCCCAGCAACAGCCCCAAAACATCACTGCTCTAGAGGAGATCTGTATGGAGGAATGGGCCAAAATACCAGCAACAGTGTGTGAAAACCTTGTGAAGACTTACAGAAAACGTTTGACCTCTGTCATTGCCAACAAAGGGTATATAACAAAGTATTGAGATAAACTTTTGTTATTGACCAAATACTTATTTTCCACCATAATTTGCAAGTAAATTCATTAAAAATCCTACAATGTGATTTTCTGGATTTTTTGTCTCATTTTGTCTGTCATAGTTGAAGTGTACCTATGATGAAAATTACAGGCCTCTATCATATTTTTAAGTGGGAGAACTTGCACATTTGGTGGCTGACTAAATACTTTTTTGCCCCACTGTATATATTTTGTACCAATTGAGAATTTCAATCTAATTCCCTGAGATCTGGATCTTCTCTGGAAAATCCTTATTTTAGTTTTTTGGGGGTTTACTGCCAGGGCCCAGGTCTGGCAGTACTGCTCTAGCTGGTCCAGGCTCTGCTGTAGGTCATGTGCTGTGGGTGACAGCAGGCATAGGTCATCTGTGAAGAGAAGGCATTTAACCTCTGAATTGTGGAGACTAACACCTGCGGATTTTTCTAGAATAGTGGCCAATTTTTTTATGTAAATAGTGAAGAGTGCAGGGCTCAGATTGCAACCCTAGCGAAGGCCCTGCCCCTGGTTAAAGAATTCTGTTCTTTTCTTGCCAATTGTAATGCTGCACGTATTGCCAGTAAACATTGATTTAATTATGTCATATGTTTTACACCCTACACCACTTTCAATAACTTTGTAGAACAGTCCTGTATGCCAAATAGAATCAAATGCTTTTTGGAAGTCGATAAAGCAAGCGTATATTTTGGTATTATTTTGGTGGACACGTTTATCTATCAGGGTGTGTAGGGTGTAAATATGATCAGTCGTGCGATGTTTTGGTATAAATTCAATTTGGCTTTTTCTCAAGACATTGTGCTTATTAAGGAAGTTTAGAACTCTTACATTTATAATACTACAGAAAACCTTCCCAGGTTACTGATCACACAAATGCGTCTTTAATTGTTAGGGTCAAATTTGTCTCCGTTCGTAAAGACTGGGGTTTTGAGTCCTTGATTCCAGATGTCAGGGAAATAACCTACACTCAGGATCAAATAAAACAGTTTTAATATAGCCAATTGAAATTTTGCACTAGTTAGTTTGAGTATCTCATTTAGGATGCCATCAGGTCTGCATGCTTTTTTATATTTGAGGGCCTGAGGTTTCTAATAGAGCTCCTGGTCAGTAATTGGGGAGTCCAATGGATTTTGATTGTCCTTTATAGCTTTTTCTAATCCATTCAACTTGTCATGAATTTTGCGTTGTTCTGCGTTTGTGTCAATTTGAACGGTGTTTTAAAATGGGTTGTCTATATGTCACCATTTTGTTTCGCTAATTCTTCTTGTTTAGATTTTTTTAGTTTTTTCGAATTTTGCCAGAAGTTGTTTGTGTTTATGGACTCCTCAATTAGTGTCAGCTGCTTGCTGTTGTACTGTGCTTTTTTGGTTTATAGAGTTTTAAAGTCTCACAGTAACGAAGGCGTAATTCACTATTATTTGGGTCTCTGTGCTTTTGGTTAGATAGTGTTTTTTCCTTATAATTTTACAATCTGCATCAAACCAGTTGTCATCTGTGGTCTTTTTTGTTTTGTTTTTTATCAATTTCAATTGTCCTTCTTTTGCCGTTTGCCTGAATATATAGTTGATGTTTTTTACTGCTAGATTGATGCCTTCTTTACTGTGAGTGAATGTGGTATCCAGAAAGTTATCTAAGAGTGTTTGGATATTTTGGTTACAGGTTGCTTTCTGGTATTCTTCTGTGCTGTTTTGGGCCCATCTGTATGAATTTCTGATGTTGTACAGCTTATTGGGCTGTGAATGTGTGGTTGTTTCCATGTTTGTTATTTTGAGGAACAATGTAATTTGGCTGTGATCAGACAGAGGTGTTAGTGGGTTGAGAGATAAGGGGTCAATGTCTCTGTGTCCAAGAGGTGAGCAATAGGTGATTCTCACCAAAGAGTCCCCCCGTAACCTTCCATTGACAAAGTACAGACCCAGGCTTCTACAGAGTTGCAACAGATCTCTTCCATTTTTGTTGACGGTGCTGTCACTGTTGTTTCTATGGGGGAGATGAAGACAGAAACAGTATGGCCTGTAATAAAGCTGTCCCCTCATGTGGTCGTTAGATCTGTAAGGGAACACCACCCTGAAATGGACAAAATTTAATGGGAAGTCATTGGGACTGTACGAAACATATACACGGTGTCCAATACCACTCAATTCGGCGTCATTTCATTCAAAGTTGATTGCAAATGCCATATGGCAAATGCCAAGTGTAACACTCCAAAAATCCAACAGATGGCGAGTGCGCTCCACCGTGATTTTTCATATTGAAAATGTAACACAAGTCAAGACCCAAGAGTAAAATGTTGAAAAATTTAACATTTTTCAAAACCTTATCACCCCCTTAAAAAAGTGCTTTCTGGACTGTTTTTTGAAATTCTTTCGATTTGTTTGTCAATTACACATGTGTAAGAACTGTATGAATATACTTTTGTCAAATTTTATTATCATAATTATTATATATAAATTGTTTTACTTGTGCATAAGGCATATGTTTTTACCATTTGCAATATGAATTCATAGGAAGTCAAAAGTCAAAAATGTGAAGAAAAAAAAAAACGTATTACCCCCTTAAAAAAGTGCTTTCTGGACTGTTTTAGGAAATTCTTTCAATTTTTTGTCAATTATACATGTATAAGAACTGTATGAACATACTTTTGTCATATTTGATTACCATATATATATATATTTTTTTTTTTTACTTGTCCATAGGGCATATGTTTTGTCCATTTGCAATATGATTTCATAGGAAGTCAAAAGTCAGTCAAAAGTCACTTTTTTTTTGGCCAAATGCCATAAGAAATGTCCAAATGCAATATGAAAGATTTGAAAGTGCCAAATCAGGATGTTATGTCTATTTGCCATGTACGATCAATGGAAGTCAGTTTACAAACCCAAAAGTCAGGTGAACCATGTCCAAAAGGCATTTATACTGCCAAAATGACCTATAGCACTATGTTAAGCCATGAATCAACCTAGATGGTCTATTTGTCATGTATGATGAGGGAGAAGTGGAACTGTTGTTTTTTAACAATTTTTTGAAAAACGTCCAAAATGACAAGGGGCACCCCCTATTGGATGGGCATGGGTGGGGGGGGTGCTCCCTACCCAACCGTGGACCCCTTGCTACCCCGTAATGGCATTAAAAAACATTTTAAAAATGTGCTCCTGGTAACCCGTTCCAATCACCAGGTGCACGGCTGTGCATTTGCAGTATGTTTCAATGTGCATTTACCATCACGAATTTGTCATGCTCAAAAATACTGCAGAAATGCAAAATTGACTGGACTGATGAACTCGGGATGGCCGGGCAGTGATAGTGGTTCCTCTCCATCGCTCGTTGTGTTGATTTCATCATGTCCATTTGCTGATGTTTTTCACGGTTGAATCATATTGCAAATGCACTGTGCATTTGCAATATGTTTCAATGGGCATTTACCATCAACAATTTGCCATGCTCAAAAACACTGCAGAAATGTGAAATTGACTGGCATGATGAACTCGGGATGGCCGGGCAGTGTTTCTGGTTCCTCTCCATCGCTCGTTGGTGTTGATTTCAGAACATCATTTTGGTGATGGTACCTCACTGTTTAAACATATTTCAAATGGACAAAAGTCAGCCAGCAAGTCACCATCCATCAGTTAAACCCAAGTTTCGGCTCGATAGGTTATTCGGTGCTCGAGTAAGACCTTAATTGGTGCTGAAAATCCACTTTTTCCATGCCTTGCTACGGGGTCCTTGAATGAGCTATCGGACAGAAACGTTGGGGTCCATATCTATGGGCCGAGCCGGTTTCAATGGACCTAGTCTTGCGACTCTGGGACTTTTCTAAATGTCGTAATTTTTGTAATGGTCTAAATTAATTGAAGTCGTTGTACGAATGTGTTTCTCGGTCCGAGAACCTTCTATAGCCACATAACTCACCACGCATTAAGTCTTTACGTTAAGAAATGACTGATTTACACAGGGTTGAATGCACTATTTCTATCAAACATCAGGTTTGGTATGGAAAAACAGTTTTAGTGTGATTTTAACCACTTCCGGTTGCTTCAGGAATCTTAGAATCGACACAGGTAGACCTCATAGTGGCCTAATGAATTGTCATCGAATACAGGTTCATAAGACATTCATAACCCACATAGGCTTCAGGTTGAATTTAGGGGTGCAGGCAATGTATTCCTATAGGGAGAGAAGTAATTAAAAACTGTTTGATGTCAACACCTTCTTTTAACTGTTAAGGGTTAATGCCACACGGTCAAGGTTAGGCTTGCACAGATCGGGAGGACCTCAGGAACGTACTTGAGGTCGAATTGTGCTTCTCACCCTAACGGTTCTCTAACTGTCACCCAAAAGCAAATTACATTTAGGGCCAGGCTTCATATTGGGCCTACTTTTTCTCATGGTCACTGCGCTTAGACCGAACGAGCTACGGTCAAGTGCGGCATCTCGTTGAACTCGGCATGGCCTTGAGATTGTGGTAATGCCATTGCAGGCTCTGAGTGTCTTTAAGCACCACACTTTGTCACTCCATCCTTGCTGTGTGTGTGCGTTTGAGAGGTTATTCTTTGACATCTGTTGGGAGAAATGACTGATTTACAGTTCATGAGGGTTACCTAGTCACACATATGAAGTTTTGGAAAGATGTGACTTTTTTTACCTTCAAAACAGACCCTGTGACCCCAATTAAAGGCACTTCCGGTTGGCACAGGAAGCTAAAAGTAAACACATATCCTCATTCGAGTATGCTTTTACAGAATCCTGAGTTTTAAGTCTATACGTTAAGAACTGACGGATTTACACAGGGTTGAAGGCACTATTTCTCACAAACTGCAGGTTGGGTATGGGGAAACACTTTTAGGGTGATTTTAACCACTTCCGGTTGCTCCAGGAAGCTTAGAATCAACACAGGTAGACCTCATAGTGGCCTGAGGGATTGTCATGGAAGACAGGTTCATAAGACATTCATAACCCACATAGGCTTCAGGTTGAATTTAGGGGTGCAGGCAATGTATTCCTATGGGGAGAGAAGTCATTGAAAACTGTTTGATGTAAACACCTTCTTTTAACTGTTAAGGGTTAATGCCACATGGTCACGGTTAGGCTTGCACAGATCAGAAGGACCTCAGGAATGTTCCTTAGGTCTCATTGTGCTTCTCACCCTAACTGTTATCCCGCTGTCACCCAAAAGCACCTGCAGTTTAGGGCCAGAGCTTTTCTTTGACATCTGTTGGGAGAAATTACTGATTTACAGTTCATGAGGGTTGCCTAATAACACATATGAAGTTTTGAAAAGATCAGACATTTTTAACCCTTCGAAACAGCACCTTTGACACCATTTTAAGGCCCTTCCGGTTTACACAGGAAGCTGAAAGTGAACACATCACCTCTTTAGGGTAGGCACTTATAGAATGTTGAGTTTTAAGTCTTTATGTTAAGAACAGACTTATTTACAGAGGGTTGAAATAGTGTGTGTTATTTCAGAAAATCACAGAAATCTCGCAGAGCTCGGAAACACAATTCAAAAAGATTAGTCTGAACATGCTGCAACTGGATCTGTAACCTTTTTTAAAAACAACAAATTTTTTTGAACATCACCAATTTGACATGGTACGATTTCTCTTAAATTACGATAGATAAATGTCTGGTTCTTTTTTTATTGACACTGTAGGTTAATTTACTATGACGTGAAGCGGAAAAATGATTGCTCCATTTTCATTTTTGACCTTTAATCCCAGAAAAATGGCCATAACTCAAAAACCGTTGAGGCCTGGACGCCATCTTGTTCGGGGCCAACTGCTCACTATGCTAAAACTATGCTCACCAATTTCGTCTTCAAAATCTTTTCCATTTAGAAATTAAGGCCACGTCGTGATTGGTGATGTTTTATACATTTGCAATATGATTCCATTCGCCCTCTTGTGGGATTTACCGGGAGAGC
Source organism: Oncorhynchus mykiss (assembly GCF_013265735.2). Taxonomy (NCBI): domain Eukaryota; kingdom Metazoa; phylum Chordata; class Actinopteri; order Salmoniformes; family Salmonidae; genus Oncorhynchus; species Oncorhynchus mykiss. The sequence continues at coordinate 15,267,534 of NC_048569.1, read as the reverse complement.
GGAAAAATGACAAAAATGTGAAAATTGAATAAAACGGAAACCGAATGTCCAAGAGAGTTCGTTTGATGACTTCCTGGAAGATCCGGCCCTGCTGCACGGCCCGACGCCGTCCGCGAATTTTAGAAACGTTAGAAACTCTTTTTTTCAGTTTTAACCATGTGATACAGTGCCTTGCGAAAGTATTCGGCCCCCTTGAACTTTGCGACCTTTTGCCACATTTCAGGCTTCAAACATAAAGATATAAAACTGTATTTTTTTGTGAAGAATCAACAACAAGTGGGACACAATCATGAAGTGGAACGACATTTATTGGATATTTCAAACTTTTTTAACAAATCAAAAACTGAAAAATTGGGCGTGCAAAATTATTCAGCCCCTTTACTTTCAGTGCAGCAAACTCTCTCCAGAAGTTCAGTGAGGATCTCTGAATGATCCAATGTTGACCTAAATGACTAATGATGATAAATACAATCCACCTGTGTGTAATCAAGTCTCCGTATAAATGCACCTGCACTGTGATATTCTCAGAGGTCCGTTAAAAGCGCAGAGAGCATCATGAAGAACAAGGAACACACCAGGCAGGTCCGAGATACTGTTGTGAAGAAGTTTAAAGCCGGATTTGGATACAAAAAGATTTCCCAAGCTTTAAACATCCCAAGGAGCACTGTGCAAGCGATAATATTGAAATGGAAGGAGTATCAGACCACTGCAAATCCCTCTAAACTTTCAGCTCATACAAGGAGAAGACTGATCAGAGATGCAGCCAAGAGGCCCATGATCACTCTGGATGAACTGCAGAGATCTACAGCTGAGGTGGGAGACTCTGTCCATAGGACAACAATCAGTCGTATATTGCACAAATCTGGCCTTTATGGAAGAGTGGCAAGAAGAAAGCCATTTCTTAAAGATATCCATAAAAAGTGTTGTTTAAAGTTTGCCACAAGCCACCTGGGAGACACACCAAACATGTGGAAGAAGGTGCTCTGGTCAGATGAAACCAAAATTGAACTTTTTGGCAACAATGCAAAATGTTATGTTTGGCGTAAAAGCAACACAGCTGAACACACCATCCCCACTGTCAAACATGGTGGTGGCAGCATCATGGTTTGGGCCTGCTTTTCTTCAGCAGGGACAGGGAAGATGGTTAAAATTGATGGGAAGATGGATGGAGCCAAATACAGGACCATTCTGGAAGAAAACCTGATGGAGTCTGCAAAAGACCTGAGACTGGGACGGAGATTTGTCTTCCAACAAGACAATGATCCAAAACATAAAGCAAAATCTACAATGGAATGGTTCAAAAATAAACATATCCAGGTGTTAGAAGGCCAAGTCAAAGTCCAGACCTGAATCCAATCGAGAATCTGTGGAAAGAACTGAAAACTGCTGTTCACAAATGCTCTCCATCCAACCTCACTGAGCTCGAGCTGTTTTGCAAGGAGGAATGGGAAAAAATTTCAGTCTCTCGATGTGCAAAACTGATAGAGACATACCCCAAGCGACTTACAGCTGTAATCGCAGCAAAAGGTGGCGCTACAAAGTATTAACTTAAGGGGGCTGAATAATTTTGCACGCCCAATTTTTCAGTTTTTGATTTGTTAAAAAAGTTTGAAATATCCAATAAATGTCGTTCCACTTCATGATTGTGTCCCACTTGTTGTTGATTCTTCACAAAAAAATACAGTTTTATATCTTTATGTTTGAAGCCTGAAATGTGGCAAAAGGTCGCAAAGTTCAAGGGGGCCGAATACTTTCGCAAGGCACTGTATTTACCAATTTTGAGGGGATCAATTAGATTTTGTAGTTAGAATTTGTACCAAATGATCTATCAGAGAGATCAGAGAGATCAGGGAGATCAGTATTGGGTGTCCCCATGTGAGCCTCCTCGTTGACTGTAGGTGTGGGTAAAGGATTGTCGGTAAGTGGGGGGTTGTGGGTAAAGGTGGGTCAGTGGGGTTGTTAGGGGTGGTGAGGGGCTGCAGCTTCTCTCTAGGAGTCTCTACAGCCTGCTCTCTGTGCTGCAGCACCCTCTTGATGACAGACAACTTCTTTGCCATCTCCTCCTTTACCTGCACCAGCTCTCTCCTCACGGTGGTCTTTACCTCCTCAAGCACTGTGGTAAGGCTCTCTCTCAGCTCCTGGACAGAGTTCTTCAGCTGGGTCCTGCACTGGTTGATCTGGTCCTGTAGAAGCTATGTGTCTGGGCTGGTGGTTGTGTAGCTGGGGGGCTGTTTTGAAGGCTGGTGGTAGTGTGTTCTTGGCTCTGGTGGTTGTAGGCTGTTGGGGTGCCTATAGTCTCTGCTCTCTCTTTCTCTCTAAAGCCTCTGCTCTCTCTCTCTCTCTACAGTATCTGATCTCTCTCTCGCTATACAGTCTCTGATCTCTCTTTCTATTTACTGTCTCTGTTCTCTCTTGCTTTACTGTCTCTGTTCTCTCTCTCTTCACTGTCTCTGCTCTCTCTCTCTTTTTAATTTGTTTTATTTTTTATTTCACCTTTATTTAACCAGGTAGGCTAGTTGAGAACAGGTTCTCATTTACAACTGCGACCTGGCCAAGATAAAGCACAGTAGTTCGACACATACAACAACACAGAGTTACACATGGAATAAACAAACATACAGTCAATAATACAGTAGAAAAGGAAACATCTATATATAGTGAGTGCAAATGAGGTAAGATAAGGGAGATAAGGCAATAAATAGTGGTGAAGTAATTACAATATAACAATTAGACACTGGAATGGTATATGTACAGAAGAGAAATGTGCAAATAGAGATACTGGGATCCAAAGGAGCAAGATAAATAAATGAATACAGTATGGGGATGAGGTAGTTGGATGGGCTGTTTACAGATGGGCTATGTACAGGTGCAGTGATCTGTGAGCTGCTCTGACAGCTGGTGCTTAAAGCTAGTGAGGGAGACCTAGCAGAGACTTGTAGATGACCTGGAGCCAGTTTGTTTGGTGACGAGTATGAAGCGATGGCCAGCCAATGAGAGCGTACAGGTCGCAGTGGTGGGTAATATATGGGGCTTTGGTGACAAAATGGATGGCACTGTGATAGACTGCATCCAATCTGTTGAGTAGAGTGTCAGAGGCTATTTTATAGATGACATCGCAGAAGTTGAGGATCGGTAGGATGGTCAGTTTTACGAGGGTATGTTTGGCAGCATGAGTGAAGGATGCTTGGTTGCGAAATAGGAAGCAGATTCTAGATTTAATTTTGGATTGGAGATGGTTAGTGTGAGTCTGGAAGGAGAGTTTACAGTCTAGCCAGACACCTAGGTATTTGTAGATGTCCACATATTCTAAGTCAGAACCGTCCAGAATAGTGATGCTAGACGGGCGGGCAGGTGTGGGCAGCGATCGGTTGTAGAGCATGCATTTGGTTTTACTTGCATTTAAGAGCAGTTGGAGGTCACGGAAGGAGAGTTGAATGGCATTGAAGCTTGTCTGGAGGTTAGTTAATAAATAATAAAACAGTGTATACAGGGCCAGATGTATACAGAATGGTGTCGTCTGCGTAGAGTGTGGTGGCATATTACTGCATTACCAAATGAGGAGAGTTACAAACTTCACACACCAGTCAGAGTTATACTTAAGATATATTTTTAATAATAATAAGAGCTTTGCAAAAGCCTTTTGACTTTCAATGATGCGCTATCTCTAATGAACCATTGAAAAGTACCAACAGAGAAGTGCAGAAAAGGTCAGATGTTCACACAGAACTGGTCAGATGTCCACACAGAACATCAGAACATAATTAAAAGGTCACCCACACAGTCAACCTACCGCGCTCACACAGAACGCTCCTACAAAGATTACCTAGTGGTCTCAAAACAAAATACTCACACAGAGTAACCCAGGGCATACCTGGCTAGCATATTTAAAATAATTGGAATTAATAATAATAATAATAAAAAATTATTGGAACACCACCTCTGAAGGTCACTTAGACAGTCACACAGACACTTTCAGAACGGGGTCCTTCTTCCAATAGGGCTTCACCAAGTACCGTGTTTCACACAGAACGCACAGTCACCCTGGCCCCTCACCCCCACAGACTGCACCAATCCCCACTGTGATCAATTCAGTGTCAGGACAGCTCTAAGTCACCCGCAACCAACCAGTGGCAGAGTATCTTTGAGTCCGCAAACTCTCAGATTACACTCCTCTGAAGGAGGAGTGTAATCTTACGCCTCCAAGGTGCCCTCCTCACAAAGGAATACACATTTAGAGCCTAGGTAACAGAGGCTTATTTAAAAACTCGACTTCAAGTGTGGTTCGCTCAACTCTTTCTTTAAAAAAACTATGTTTGAGATGTGGTATCCACTCGGCTCGAAGCCTCTCAGGTCAAAGGTGGGTCCATCTGCTTCGTTCCCGAAGTGTGGTTTTCCTGAGATCCCAAGTCTGAGGGATCCCTCGTGCACGATTTGCCCAGGTCGTCGGGAGCGGTCACCGAGTGAAGATTCACGTCCCATCCCCGTCGCCAAATGTGGTGGCATATTACTGCATTACCAAATGAGGAGAGTTACAAACTTCACACACCAGTCAGAGTTATACTTAAGATATATTTGTAATAATAATAAGAGCTTTGCAAAAGCCGTTTGACTTTCAATGATGCGCTATCTCTAATGAACCATTGAAAAGTACCAACAGAAAATATATTTTATAGCCAAGATGCACCCCTCTCAACTTACACGACGAACAACAGATACATATAATGGTCACAAGGTTAAGATTTGTATGAAAGATATATTTAAAACATAGCAGACAGCAAATGCTGGTTTAACAGTTTTCATTGTAAAGACCAGTGTCCTACTCCAAACTGGAACCCGTCTCACCCTGGTACGGTATAGCACAAAAACATTACCTCATGTTATCTGGAATGCTCTTTAGGCTTTATTGCCCAAAGACATGGTAAATCTCCTCTGTCAGTGTTATCTCATAGAGGCCCATCCTCAGTGGAACACACACACACGATAGTTAACAGAACACTCTATTCTGTCGAATAAAACGCAATACAAGCATTATAACATAATCTTGCAATTTTCCACTACAAGATGGTGGAAAGCATGGCCAGCCGTAGAAAAATGCTTATTGAAATTCTCAATTATAGTGGATTTATCGGTGAGGACAGTGTTTCCTAGCCTCAGTGCAGTGGGCAAGTGGGAGGAGGTGGTCTTATTCTCCATGGACTTTAGTGTCCCAGAACTTTTTTGAGTTTGTGCTACAGGATGCAAATTTCTGTTTGAAAAGGCTAGTCTTTGCTTTCCTAACTGCCTGTGTACTGTATATTGGTTCCTAACTTCCCTGAAAAGTTGCATATCATGGGGGCAATTCGATGCTAATGCAGAACTCCACAGGATGTTTTTGTGATGGTCAAGGGCAGTCAGGTCTGGAGAGAACCAAGGGCTATATCTGTTCCTGGTTCTAAATGTTTTGAATGGAGCATGCTTATTTAAGATGGTGAGGAAGGCACTTTTAAAGAACGACCAGGCATCCTCTACTAACGGGATGAGGTCAATATCCTTCCAGGATACCCGGGCCAGGTCGAATAGGAAGGCCTGCTCACTGAAGTGTTTTAGGGAGTGTTTGATAGTGATGAGGGGTGGTCGCTTGACCGCAGACCCATTACGGATGCAGGCAATGAGGCAGTGATCGCTGAAATCTTGGTTGAAAATAGCAGAGGTATATTTGGAGGGCAAGTTGGCTAGGATGATATCGATGAGGTTGCCCGTGTTTACAGATTTGGGGTTAGCCTAGTGGTTAGAGTGTTGGGCTAGTAACTGAAAGGTTGCAAGTTCATATCCCTTAGGTACAAATCTGTAATTCTGCCCCTGAACAGGCAGTTAACACACTGTTCCTAGGCCGTCATTGAAAATAAGAATTTGTTCGTAACTGACTTGCCTAGTTAAATAAAGGTAAAATAAAACGTTATTGGGGTCAAATTTTGTCTCCACTTTTGTGGATTGGGGTGACCAGTCCTTGGTTCCAAATATTGGGGAAGATGCCAGAGCTAAGGATGATGTTAATGAGTTTTAGTGTACCCAATTGGAATTTTTTGTCTGTATATTTTATAATTTCATTGAGGATACCGTCAACACCACAGGCCTTTTTGGGTTGGAGGGTTTTTATTTTGTCCTGTAGTTCATTCAAGGTAATTGGAGAATCGAGTGGGTTCTGGTAGTCTAGTTGATTCTAAGATTTGTATTTCTTCATGTATATGTTTTTGCTGTTTGCCAAAAAGATCGGAGAAGTGGTTTACCCATACATCTCCATTTTGGATAGATAGTTCTTCGTGTTGTTGTTTGTTTAGTGTTTTCCAATTTTCCCAGAAGTGGTTAGAGTCTATGGATTCTTTAATTACATTGAGCTGATTTCTGACGTGCTGTTCCTTCTTTTTCTGTAGTGTATTTCTGCATCGTTTTAGTGATTCGCCATAGTGAAGGCATAGACTCAGGTTTTCTGGGTCTCTATGTTTTTGGTTGGACAGGTTTCTCAATTTCTATCTTAGGTTTTTGCATTCTTCATGAAACCATTTGTCATAGTTGTTCATTTTCTTCAGTTTTCTGTTTGAAATGTTTAGATTAGATATGGAAGCTGAGAGGTCAAATATACTGATAACATTTTCTACTGCCAAATTTACACCTTCACTATTACAGTGGAACGTTTTTTCCAGGAAGTTGTCTAGAAGGGATTGAATTTGTTGTTGCCTAATTGTTTTTTGGTAGGTTTCCACACTACAGTCCATCTATAGAATTTCTTAATATTACTCAGTTCCTTTGGCTTTGATGCCTCATGATTGAGTATTGCTCTGTTCAAGTAGACTGTGATTATGCTGTGGTCTGATAGGAGTGTCAGTGGACTGACTGTGAACACTCTGAGAGACGATGGGTTGAGGTCAGTGATAAAGTAGTCTACAGTACTACTGCCAAGAGATGAGTTATAGGTGTACCTAACATTGGAGTCACCTCGTAGCCTACCATTGACTATGTCCATACCCAGCGTGCGACAGAGCTGTAGGAGTTGTGACCTGTTTTTGTTGGCTACGTTGTCATAGTTGTGTCTAGGGGGGTATATGCAGGAGGGAATTCTTTCAGCTCCAGGTAGGTGTTTGTCCCCCTGTGTGCTGAGGATGTCAGGTTCTTGTTAGGTTCTGGCATTTAGGTCGCCACAGACTAGTACATGTCCCTGGGCCTGGAAATGATTGATTTCCTCCTCCAGAAAAGAGAAGCTGTCTTCATTAAAGTATGGGGATTCTAGTGGGGGGATATGGGTAGCACAAAATGAGGACATTTTTCTCTTTTAAGATCATTTAATTTTGAATTTCTAGCCAAATGTAAAATATTCCTGTTTTGATGCATTTAATGGAGTGATCATAAAGGTTGTTCAAATCCAGGGTGGAGTGGTGGGCCAGTGAGGCACAGTCACAGGAAATACTTGCGTTTACCCGCTGTATGGTAGCAGGGTGGAAGTATTTTCGTGGTAGCGGGGTGGACATAACCACGTGTCCATTGGGGAAAGGAGAAGAAGCTTTTTCAATCAATCCCTTGAGTGGTATGGCCACCTTTTCCTGCTGTGATCTCAGGTCGTTTGTGCCTGCGTGTATTATTATGCGGATAGGTGAACCTAGTTGGTACTCAGACAGAAGATCTAGGGCGTGCTGCGTGTTTGGACACCAGAGTTTAGACTCACTGTGTTTGGAAAATGTTTGTTTTTTCTTGTACAGTGGCTTGCGAAAGTATTCATCCCCTTGGCATTTTTCCTATTTTGTTGCCTTTTACAACCTGGAATAAAATAGATTTTTGGTGGGGTTGTATCATTTGATTTACACAACATGCCTACCACTTTGAAGATGTAAAATATTTCTTATTGTGAAACAAACAAGATATAAGACAAAAAACATAAAATTTGAGCGTGCATAACTATTCACCTCAATACTTTGTAGAGCCACCTTTTACGGCTGCAAGTCTCTTGGGGTATGTCTCTATAAGCTTGGCACATCTAGCCACTAGGATTTTTGTCCATTATTCAAGGCAAAACTGCTCCAGCTCCTTCAAGTTGGACAACAATCTTTAAGTTGTACAACAATCTTTAAGTCATACCACAGATTCTCAATTGGATTGAGGCCTGGGCTTTGACTCGGCCATTCCAAGACATTTAAATGTTTCCCCTTAAACCACTCGAGTGTTGCTTTAGCAGTATGCTTAGGGTCATTGTCCTGCTGGAAGGTGAACCTCTGTCCCAGTTTCAAATCTCTGGAAGACTGAAACAGGTTTCCCTCAAGAATTTCCCTGTATTTAGCGCCATCCATCATTACTTAAATTCTGACCAATTTCCCAGTCCCTGCCGATGTAAAACATCCACACAGCATGATGCTGCCACCACCATGCTTCACTGTGGGGATGGTGTCATCAGGGTGATGAGAGGTGTTGGGTTTGCACCAGACATAGCGTTTTCCTTGATGGCCAGGAAGCTCAATTTTAGTCTCATCTGACCAGAGTACCTTCTTCCATATGTTTGGGGAGTCTCCGTCATGCCTTTTGGTGAACACTAAACTTGTTTGCTTATTTTTTTCTTTAAGCAATGGCTTTTTTCTGGCCACCCTTCCATTAAGCTCAGCTCTGTGGAGTGTACAGCTTAAATTGGTCCTATTGAAAGATCCTCCAATCTCCGCTGTGGAGCTTTGCAGCTCCTTCAGGCTTATCGTTGGTCTCTTTGTTGCCTCTCTGATTAATGCCCTCCTTGCCTGGTCCGTGAGTTTTGGTGGGTGGCCTTCTCTGGAAGGGTTTGTTGTGGTGCCATATTCTTTCAAAAATATTTATAGTGGATTTAATGGTGGATATCTACGTCCTCTCCATTTGGTTGGAGTAGACAGAGTGACTCTCCTGCCATTGTTGGGCTAAAGGGCTTTGACACCTCACACTTGACACGACAGTGCTAATTGAAGTTATATCAAGCTTGGCATCCTTAATTTAGCATTCAGTCCTTATAAAGTAATGTAATATATTTTTCTTCTTGGTTTTTGGAAATAAAATATAGCTTCAGACTAAACATTACTCACTTAGTTCCAGGTTGGATGGTGTTTTCAGGTTTCCGTTGTTTTCCAGAGCATTTGCTGTACAGCTTTGGAATAAGCCTTCCATGTGATTCCGTAATTCCGTCCAAAATCAGGTTGTAGGTTCTGTGCTTTGATTTTGAGGGAATGTTATGTGGTAAAGGGTAGCATCCTGTATATGTCCCTGACAAAAAAAATCCAAGTTTATCTGACTCTAAATCTATCTTTTTTCAAGAACATGCTGAAAAATGCAGGAGCTCATCTGCTCATGACCTCTCTCTCTCTCTCTCTCGCTGACTTCTCTTTACTGTCTCTGCTCTCTCTCTCTCTTTACTGTATCTGCTCTCTCTCTCTCTCTCTCTTTACTGTCTCTGCTCTCTCTCTCCCTCTTTACTGTCTCTGCTCTCTCTCTCTATCTCTTTACTGTCTCTGCTCTCTCTCTCCCTCTCTTTACTGTCTCTGCTCTATCTCTCTCTCTCTACTGTCTCTGCTCTCGCTCTCTCTCTCTCTCTTCACTGTCTCTGCTCTCTCTCTCTTTACTGTCTCTGCTCTCTCTCTTTACTGTCTCTGCTCTCTCTCTCTTTACTGTCTGCTCTCTCTCTCTCTCTTTACTGTCTCTGCTCTCTCGCTCTCTCTCTCTCTCTTCACTGTCTGCCCTCTCTCTCTTTACTGTCTCTGCTCTCTCTCTACTGTCTGCTCTCTCTTTTTACTGTCTCTGCTCTCTCTCTCTACGGTCTGCTCTCTCTCTTTACTGTCTCTGCTCTTTCTCTCTCTTTACTGTCTGTGCTTTCGCTCTCTCTCTCTCTACTGTCTCTGCTCTCTCTCTTTACTGTCTCTGCTCTCTATCTCTCTCTCTCTACTGTCTCTGTGCTCTCGCTCTCTCTCTCTTTACTGTCTCTGCTCTCTCTCTCTCTTTACTGTCTCTGCTCTCTCTCTCTCCCTACTGTCTCTGTGCTCTCGCGCTCTCTCTCTTTACTGTCTCTGCTTTCTATCTCTTTACTGTCTCTGCTCTTTCTCTCTCTCTGTACTGTCTCAGTCTCTGCTCTATCTTTATCTGTCTCTGCTCTTTCTCTCTGTAGTCTCTTTCTCTCTCTGCTCTCTCTGACTCTGCTCTCTCTTGCTCTGCTCTCTCTTGCTCTCTGTCTCTCGCTGCTCTCTTTCTGTCTCTCTCTCTCTGTCTCTATCTATCTCTGACTGTAATGTAATGAAGTCAACCTTGGAGACACCCTGTGGTGCTCCAGGTATGGAGAGCAACGCTGGCATTGATGTGTGCTGTGCATCCTCCTCTGACTCTGTTCTGAAGGGGATTAAAAGAGAGAGAAGAAACGAGGCAGCCACCAATACTCTAACTGGAAGTTCCACCCAAGAAAGAGATTGGGGGTTAGGAGAAGTCTGTGGGCCCATAATGGAGACAATATTGAGTGTGTGTGGAGGGTGGGGGGCGGTGTGTGTGTAGGTGTGCATGTGCGTGTGTGTGCACCCCCTTGCCTGTCTGCATGCATGTGTGTGTGTGAGCATCACATTATGTTGTTACACTACATTGTAGCCAGATAGCCAGCCGATCAGGCAGTTATGTGAAGAAATGCAAATATGAGAGGTGGGTTGAGACAGGGGGCCACCCAGAGTGACTGTAGAAAGTGCTGTGGTGGGTTCCGTGGAGAGATCGGGGGGACGTGTGGGGGGTCAATGATGTGATTCCCATCGATCCTGGGCCCCCTGACAAGTGTTCAGTGATTTCCTGTCCCTGGCAGAAATATTGTGCTTGTTAATCCATTTGAGTTGGAGCACCATGGGGGCTCGGGACGAGGGGTGAGGAGAGAGGGGTAAGGCGGGGTGTAAAAGGCTACAGCGGGTGGGTGGAGGGGGGGGGGGGGGTGAGGGGCGAAGCGCAGGTCAACGCTAACAAGATGCTAATGAGCCTGCGCTAATCAATGTGTGCTTAATCAGCCATTCAGCACGGGAGCGAGGAGAGAGAGGGAGGGATGGGGTGAGGAGGAGGAGTTCATGAGAAAGTGCAGGCCCAGAACCCTTCACTCTGATTCATTCTCTATTCTTTTTTGAGAATGTTCATCCTCCACTTCTTTCCCCTTTCCATTGCCGCCCGTGAAAGCAGGTTTCTCAATACACTCTGTTTCCTATAGACTTAATAATAGGTTGATGTATAAGTCATCCCATTAGTGATCCTCTAGTTTAACTATTGCAATCGGACCGAATATACTGCAGCATGATGATGTCATTATTGTTCATTCATTGGTCAATAGACAGGTCAATCAATAGTCATTAGCCAATAGATTGCCAAGGTCAGGAAAACCAGCATAAATTAAGTTGATTGATCACATTGGCAATGTAACTCCTCTTTTCCACTCCCTCTTATAGTCCAGGATTTTATCTCCTGGACGTCCCATTTAGACTGATCGAGCTAAGCCAGTTGATGAATGGAGGGTTGCAGTGATAATCTTATCTTAGTCATGTGCCAACCAGTATCTGTCTCTAGTGACTTACGGGACGGGACGGGACGGGACGGGACGGGGGGGGGGGGGGGGGGGGACACTGCATTGATCTTGTGGCTCTTTATCCTTGAGGTGCATTAAGGCAATTTCGGTTACCAAGTTATATAGTCATAACTGACCTACAAGTATCCACCTGTCATAACTGACCTACAAGTATCCACCTGTACAGAGGAATCACAAGTCAGTCATTCAACATACCTTTTGTAGTTATTTTAGACATGGAAGAAACATATCTGTATCACCTCTCATCAGATTTTTGGTTAATCCATGGCACACACACACACACACACACACACAAACACACCTACCCCCCACACACCAGCGAGTAAGGGTGTAGGTGTACTTACATTACATCAGACTACTGGTCTAATCTAAAGTAAATTGCTTTTGTTGATCAACTACTGTTATTTGACAATCCTTCTGCCTGTACGTCCTGCTTTACCCGGCTGTGTTTTCCAGGGAGATGGTTCTAGTGGTTGCACATTAATTCTGTTCTTTACCCACTCAGGAAAAGCCCACAAATCAATCAGTCTCCGTCCTCGGCAACGACGGCCTGTAAAAAATGACTCAAAACCTGAAGTTGACAGCCAAGAGATGGGAAGAGAGAAATTAACCTGCTGAAAGATCCAGAATAAAAAAAGGGAAAATAACCTTAAAAAACTGCAGCGGGACAGAAGAGCTGCCACGTGTTTCAAGTACACACCCTGTGTGTGGAGATGAGTGCACTGCAGTGAGCTGTAGGGTTCTGTCAGGGCCGGGCCTGTCCACAGTATGCTCTAATCTCCCTGGGAACCAGGGAACCCGGGGGCATGGCAGTTTATGAAGTGATGTCAACATGGTCTGATCCCAGAACAGCCGTAAAAATACTCCTGGTATGTTCAGGTGTTAATATTCTAGAGCAGATCTACATAGACATCCCAGTGAAGATGAGTGGTTCAACACACACTGGTACAGCACCAATGGAATCCATTATTTGGTTTCTTTCCTCTGCTAAATGGGATATGAACTGGAGTGATGGTGGAAGGCAACAACTGTGGTCAGGTTTGGATGTGGGGGGATGGGAGGGTGAGTGTGTGTATGCGTGCATGCATGTGTACCTGCGTGCGCATGTGTGTGTGTTTGTGCACCTCCGTGTGTGTGTGTGTATATGTATGTGTAGCTGTGTATATCCCATTTAGGCATTGTGCTAGCTCAAGTTCAGTGTTTTCACCTAAAGTGAGTGTGTGGGGTCTGTATTGGAATCTGGAAAGAGAAGAAAGAAATAGATGGAGAAGCCGATTGGGGGAGAGATAAATGGAGAGAGAGATATGCTATATGACTAAAAATGTGGGACTCCTGCTCGTCTTACATCATCAAATCATGGGCATTAATATGGAGTTGGTCCCCCCTTTGCTGCTAGAACAGCCTCCACTCTTCTGGGAAGGCTTTCCACTAGATGTTGGAACATTGCTGTGGGGACTTGCTTCCATTCAGCCACAAGAGCATTAGTGAGGTCGGGAACTGATGATGGCCGATTAGGCCTGGCTCGCAGTCGGTGTTCCAATTCATCCCAAAGGTGTTCGATGGGGTTGAGGTTAGGGCTATGTGCAGGCCAGTCAAGTTCTTCCACACCGATGTCGACAAACCATTTCTGTATGGACCTTGCTTTGTGCACAGGGGCATTGTCATGCTGAAACAGGTAAGGGCCCTCCCCAAACTGTTGCCACAAAGTCACAAGCACAGAATCATCTAGAATGTCATTGTATGCTGTAGCGCTAAGATTTCCCTTCACTGGGCCAAGCCCAAACAATGAAAAACTGCTCAAACCATTATTCCTCCTCCACTAAAGTGTACAGTTGGCACTATGCATTGGGGCAGGTAGCGTTCTCCTGGCATCTTCCAAACCCAGATTCGTCTGTCGGACTACCAAATGGTTAAGCGTGATTCATCACTCCAGAGAATGCGTTTCCACTGCTCCAGATTCCAATGGCGGTGAGCTTTGCACCACTCCAGCCGACGCTTGGCATTGCGCATGGTGATCTTAGGCTTGTATGCAGTTGCTCGGCCATGGAAAACCATTTCATGAAGCTCCAGACGAACAGTTCTCGACTTTTCTTCCAGAGGCAGTTTGGAACTCGGTAGTCAATGTTGCAACCGAGGACAGGTGATTTTTACACGCTACCCGCACTCAGAGGTTTCGTTCTGTGACCTTGTGTGGCCTCCCACCTAGCTGCTGAGCCGTTGTTACTCTTAGACGTTTCCACTTCACAAAAACATCACTTCCAGTTGACCGGGGCAGCTCTAGCAGGGCAGAATTTGACAAACGGACTTGTTGGAAAGGTGGCATCCTATGACGGTGCCACGTTGAAAGTCAATGAGCTCTTCAGTAAGGCCATTCTAATGCCAATGTTTGTCTATGGAGATTGCATGGCTGTGTGCTGGATTTTATACACCTGGTAGGGTGTGGCTGAAATAGAGGAATCCACTAATTTGAAGGGGTGTCCACATACTTTTGTATATACAAAGTGTAGATTCCTAAGATCCAAGCCAAAAGCTCAGGTCTTTGTAGAGGCTGCTGGGTGGGAGAAACCCCCCCCACAAACACACTCACCCTCACACACCTTTACACACCACACACACCCTCACACAAACACTCTCTCTAACAGAGGCAGTTTATCAATTCTGAATCATAACCTTCAATGCTCCAATGTCAATTTGTCACTCATTAAACATATATTGCACACACACACACACACACACACACACACACACACACACACACACACACACACACACACACACACACACACACACACAAACACACACACACACACACACACACACACACACACACACACACACACACACACACACACACACGTCTATCATCCTTTTATAACTGTATGCATCTTCAGTCATTTCCTCACAACCACATAACATTGTGAAATTTGTCAAGTCATTTGTCTCTTACTAAGCCGTGCCTGATTATAATAACAAACACTTTGTGTTGAGAACATCTGATGAGAGAACATCGTTACTGAGGGACTGACGGCTTTGTGAAGAAACAAATGAGCCAAATTCTGGGATGTGTTTGAGAGAGAGAGCTTAGCCATCATTAGCGAGTGTCCACAAACACACACACGCGAACAGACACGCGCACACACATGTGCACGCACACACACCTCTAATGATGCTTAAGCAGGCCCTGGCTACACACACACACAGAACACATACACACAAATGCAACCACCCACCCATCAACACTGCCGGAGTCGTTTGATGACCATGAAAAATATATATCTGAAGGAGTGTATGAAAAGGTGCATGTCCTAAGGTCTCCCATCCAGTACATCTAGTGAGGCTGATGACATTTTGTTGATGAAGCATGAGGGCTTTTTTTAATTCATTCACTTACAAAGAAGAGAGGGTTTAACATGCCACACAGAGTCTGATTGCCTGTCAAGATGTTCTTTGATCTCTTGCTGCTCCTGCAGCTTTTGAGGGGGTTTGAGTTAGAGTATCATCATTAAGGTCTTTCAATGAGTCACTTCCACTAACGGTTTCATCATTTTAAAAATTTGAGTCATTTAGTAGACACGCTTATCCAGAACGACTTACAGGAGCAATTAGGGTTAAGTGCCTTGCTCAAGGGCACATCAACAGATTTTTCACCTAGACGGCTCAGGGATTCAAACCAACGGCCTTACAGTTACAGGACCAACACTCTTAACAACTAGCCTACCTGCCGTCTCATCCTCAGTATAAGAGACTTGGCTGTCCACTCTTTTAAAGGGAAGTTGAGGTCTATGGGTTTTGTCCATTAGTGACCTAACATTTGCCAAATGTTACTGTTCTTTGACTGGTCCACAACACCATTGTTGGTCCCCTTTAGTTTTAGATGCCGTGTCAGTGTTCATGCCCGTGACTTGATGTACTGTACAGGTGTCCATTTTCTAGGTATCTTAGTATTGAACACTACAGTAGTATTTGCCTGTCACCTGATAAATTTGAAAACACACACACACACACACACACACACACACACACACACACACGCTAGCATTCCGTACTTGGAATCCGAACAAGGCGGAACACATTAAATATTCCTTTTGACTGGATCTCCAGCCGCATATTTTTACACAGAGGGATTTTGCTTTGCTGCTTTAACTCAATGTGCTGTACACAGGCACTTTGGTTGGCTGAACAAATATTTTCCCCCTGGCAATGTCTCAGCCCACCGGTGGTTTAGCACTTAATCCAACCCCTACAAATCCAGTCGACACATTTACAGCGAGGTGGGCGTGGGGCGGCGTTTTGCTACAAAGAGAATTATTGACATTGTTAAGTTGTGTTTACAGTATACAACAAGCCGTTTTACTTCTTACACAAGCTTGTGTGTGTGTATATGTATAATTTTCATTTCATAATTATGAAAATGACCTGAAATTCAGTGGATTGGATAGATAGGCCAGTTCTTAAGAAAACTGTTTGTAGTAGAAGCATCGTCTTGCAATGTGGTTCTCTTATACACCAGGTCTTCCGCTTAAAAGGCATTGGTCTTCTCATCTCTGACTCCGTTTTGAACACTCATTAGGAGCAGAGATCAAAGACTGGGGCAGAGTGGCCCGTGAATTGGGAAACTGTGGGGTCATTATCTATTTATCACTCACGGCTGCCATTTTGGCTCTGAAATGGCATGCAATCTGCATCCAGATTTCATTCCCTCTGCTCTCTGTGTGGCTGCCATTTTGGGGAAGGCCTGCAGTAGTGGCACTGTCTGGTTGCAGTGAGTTATTTCATTGATTCAATGCCCATTTTAATGGGATGCTGGACTGAACATGAAGAGTTGACCTGCCGTTTGGAGTAGAGGTCGACCGATTAATCGGAATGGCCGATTAATTAAGGCCGATTTCAGGTTTTCATAACAATCGGAAATCTGTATTTTTGGGTGCAGTTTAAATGTTTTATTCTTTTTACACCTTTATTTAATCTTTATTTAACTAGGGAAGTCAGTTAAGAACACATTCTTATTTTCAATGACGGCCTAGGAACGAGGCAGAACGACAGATTTTTACCTTGTCAGCTCGGGGGATCCAATCTTGCAACCTTACGGTTAACTAGTCCATGCTCTAACCACCTGCCTCACGAGGAGCCTGCCTGTTACGCGAATGCAGTAAGCCAAGGTAAATTGCTAGCTAGCATTAAACTTATCTTATAAAAAACTAAAACTGTCGTTGCTCCAAAGTGTACTTAACCATAAACATCAATGCCTTTCTTAAAATACACAAGTATATATTTTTAAACCTGCATATTTAGCTTAAAGAAATCCAGGTTAGCAGGCAATATTAACCAGGTGAAATTGTGTCACTTCTCTTGCGTTCATTGCACGCAGAGTCAGGGTATATGCAACAGTTTGGGCCGCCTGGCTCTTTGCGAACTAATTTGCCAGAATTTTACGTAATTATGACATAACATTGAAGGTTGTACAATGTAACAGGAATATTTAGACTCATGGATGCCACCCGTTAGATAAAATACGGAACGGAATAAACGTTTTGTTTTCGAGGTGATAGATTCCGGATTTGACCTAAGGCTCGTATTTCTGTGTGTTTATTATAGTTAAGTCTATGATTTGATATTTGATAGAGCAGTCTGACTGAGGGCTGGTAGGCAGCAGCAGGCTCGTAATAGTCAAAGGTATATGGTTTAGAGAGAAATAGTCGACGCGTTATAATTCCTGTAATAACTTGCGGCTGAACTTGAAAGGGGTTCCTTCGTTATTTTACCGTTCATGTCTTCCATAGAGAATGACTTGATCTACTTCAAATAAGGTCTGTGTTTCGTGCTTAAACCGCCTCAGCGTTTTGGTACCCGTGTAAATATCACTAGGATAAGGTAACGTTTGTCAACATATTTTCATAAATCCACTCTACAAAAAAAAATGATCTTCACTTATATTTAACCAATATTGATCAGAGTTACCTTGTCCTATGGATATCTACAGTTATAAAATTGGCAAGGTGGTGTAAGCCTACAGGATACACAGACCTTATTTTAAGTGAATCTAAAAATATCCTATGGAATAAATGAATGAAGGAACCGCTTTTCAGATTTTGCTAGAAGGTGTCATGGGAATTATGACTCGCCTTTGGTAGTCAATTCTTACCATGTCCATTATTAAAATAGGATTTCCTGCATATAGAAATTACAGTTTTTATTTTCAACATTCATCACAGGTAACTTAAACTCTATTTTTATTCAAACAGTTGAGAGTGTTTGTCTCCTAAGCAGACTCTTCAGTATCATTGTCACATCAGAGCTGTGTGTGTGTTTTACAGATGACAGAGAAAAGCAGAGCACCAGTGTGGGACTATTACATGGAATTGGCACCAGGGAAAACAAGGTGTCTTATTAGTGATAAAGATGTAAGCATGGGGTCAGCAACGGCTAAATCAAAAAATACCACCAACCTGTGGAATCACCTTAAGAACACCCATCCAAAAGCCCATATGTATTATATTAAGTTAAAATAAAAGTGTTCATTCAGTATTGCTGCAATTGTCATTATTACAAAAATGTATATACACTGCTCAAAACAATAAAGGGAACACTAAAATAACACATCCTAGATCTGAATGAATGAAATATTCTTATTAAATACTTTTTTCTTTACATAGTTGAATGTGCTGACAACAAAATCACACACAAATGATCAATGGAAATCAAATTTATAAACCCATGGAGGTCTAGATTTGGAGTCACACTCAAAATTAAAGTGGAAAACCACACTACAGGCTGATCCAACTTTGATGTAATGTCCTTAAAACAAGTCAAAATGAGGCTCAGTAGTGTGTGTGGCCTCCACGTGCCTGTATAACCTCCCTACAACGCCTGGGCATGCTCCTGATGAGGTGGCGGATGGTCTCCTGAGGGATCTCCTCCCAGACCTGGACTAAAGCATCCGCCAACTCCTGGATAGTCTGTGGTGCAGTCTGTGGATGGAGCGAGACATGATGTCCCAGATGTGCTCAATTGGATTCAGGTCTGGGGAACGGGCGGGCCAGTCCATAGCATCAATGCCTTCCTCTTGCAGGAACTGCTGACACACTCCAGGCACATGAGGTCTAGCATTGTCTTGCATTAGGAGGAACCCAGGGCCAACCACACCAGCATGGTCTCACAAGGGATCTGAGGATCTCATCTCGGTACCTAATGGCAGTCAGGCTACCTCTGGCAAGCACATGGAGGGCTGTGCTTCCCCCCAACGAAATGCCACCCCACACCATGACTGACCCACCGCCAAACTGGTCATGCTGGAGGATGTTGCAGGAACGTTCTCCACGGCGTCTCCAGACTGTCACGTCTGTCACATGTGCTCAGTGTGAACCTGCTTTCATCTGTGAAGAGCACAGGGCGCCAGTCGCGAATTTGCCAATCTTGGTGTTCTCTGGCAAATGCCAAACGTCCTGCACGGTGTTGGGCTGTAAGCACAACCCCCACCTGTGGACATCGGGCCCTCATACCACCCTCATGGAGTCTGTTTCTGACCGTTTGAGCAGACACATGCACATTTGTGGCCTGCTGGAGGTCATTTTGCAGGGCTCCTCCAGCTCTTCCTTGCACAAAGGCGGAGGTAGCGGTCCTGCTGCTGGGTTGTTGCCCTCCTACGGCCTCCTCCACGTCTCCTGATGTACTGGCCTGTCTCCTGGTAGCGCCTGCATGCTCTGGACACTACGCTGACAGACACAGCAAACCTTCTTGCCACATCTCGCATTGATGTGCCATCCTGGATGAGCTGCACTACCTGAGCCACTTGTGTGGGTTGTAGACTCCATCTCATGCTACCACTAGAGTGAAAGCACCGCCAGCATTCAAATGTGACCGAAACATTAGCCAGGAAGCATAGGAACTGAGAAGTGGTCTGTGGTCACCACCTGCAGAACCACTCCTTTATTGGGGGTGTCTTGCTAAATGCCTATAATTTCCACCTGTTGTCTATTCCATTTGCACAACAGCATGTGAAATTTATTGTCAATCAGTGTTGCTTCCTAAGTGGACAGTTTGATTTCACAGAAGTGTGATTGACTTGGAGTTACATTGTGTTGTTTAAGCGTTCCCTTTATTTTTTTGAGCAGTGTATATAAATTTAAAAAATCGGCCGATTAATCGATATCGGATTTTTTTGTCCTCCAATAATTGGTATCGGTATCGGCGTTGAAAAATCATAATCGGTCGACCTCTAGTTTGGAGCCACAAAAAAAACTCTGTTCCTGGCAGTCTCACCATCCTGACTGGTCGAGACTTGTGAAGCCGTGGTGGGTAATGGCCGTGGTGGGTAATGGCCGTGGTGGATAATGGCTGTGGTATAAATCGGTATAAACAACACTGGTCCTGTGGTGCAGGGTTTAGTTCCAACCAGGCACCACTTGACTCTATTATAATAATAATACATTTTACCAACTGAGTTAATTGATCAATATCAGTGATTAGCCAAAGGTGCCTGTGGTCCCCCGAAACCAGGGGTGGAAGCAAAGGGCGAATTATGGGGAAGTTTTTTGTGCAAGCATGAGACTCTCCCGAATATCACAGTATAATTTGCCACTCTGGGTGGAAGATCTTTACACCACTAAATGAGTGGTGAGTGGGAGGGGATGTTCCACGGGGATGCGCTTGAGGCCATTGCCATTCTGAGATCACTGAGGTGGCCTATTCTCCCCTGTCTCTTTGTCTCAGTCCTACACCTGATATACAGTATATCCTATGTATGTATAACTGTCACTCATATGGGGTCTTGTACCTGTCGTCCCCTGCTCCTGTGTTATTTGTGGATTTACTGAAACAACTCAAAACAACCACCTTGAGGATTACTCCTCTGCCTCTGAAATCACTGCACATCTATGTTCCAGCTATTGATCCTTCTCTAATCCCCTTTTCCACCACTCCTGATGATAATCTGCCTTTGTTCCAGTGGATGGATGGAGTGTTCAGATTAACGCTGGATCTAGGTGACTTTTAAGCCCTACTACTCTCTAGACCCATTTGCCCCTCTAATACCCCTTTCACTGTATCATGCTGACTGGAAACGTAATGTGCTGGCTGGCTCTGATATTTTCTTTAACATAAAGAACCAGGCCAGCGCAGTACAGCTGGGCTCAGCTCAGTAGTGAGAAACGGGTCTACCGGAATGAAGCAGCGGGTAATGGTTTTGATATGGGTCTGTCTGGGTCACTCAACAACACACACACACACACACACACACAGACACACACACACACACACACTCCCAGGGCAGTGACCTCAACACGAGTAAAGAGCAAACACGTAGACAAGCCAGCATACATCCTTCTTCAGCCATGGTATTTGGGCTTTGTAGACAGAGGGCAATTCCACTGTAATAGAATGACGCTGAGACTTCGATTTTCCACTTTAAAAGTATGCCAAACAACAACAAAAAAACATTTTATTGCGAAGTTAAACAAACCATACAACTATATGCACATGGACAACTTTTACAGTTTTTCTCGATTGCTTAAACACAAAAACTGGTTCCTGTAGATCAAAAACCCATACCCTTTATTCATTCCCAAAAACACACATTTCCCATAACCGTACACACTATTCACCTGGTTCCACATGTTTCAATATTCAAAACTCTTTCTGCTAAATCTTACAAAAAAGTGGACAAATAAATCATTTATTGCACTATACAGTGCCTTGCGAAAGTATTCGGCCCCCTTGAACTTTGCGACCTTTTGCCACATTTCAGGCTTCAAACATAAAGATATAAAACTGTATTTTTTTGTGAAGAATCAACAACAAGTGGGACACAATCATGAAGTGGAACGACATTTATTGGATATTTCAAACTTTTTTAACAAATCAAAAACTGAAAAATTGGGCGTGCAAAATTATTCAGCCCCCTTAAGTTAATACTTTGTAGCGCCACCTTTTGCTGCGATTACAGCTGTAAGTCGCTTGGGGTATGTCTATCAGTTTTGCACATCGAGAGACTGACATTTTCTCCCATTCCTCCTTGCAAAACAGCTAGAGCTCCGTGAGGTTGGATGGAGAGCATTTGTGAACAGCAGTTTTCAGTTCTTTCCACAGATTCTCGATTGGATTCAGGTCTGGACTTTGACTTGGCCATTCTAACACCTGGATATGTTTATTTTTGAACCATTCCATTGTAGATTTTGCTTTATGTTTTGGATCATTGTCTTGTTGGAAGACAAATCTCCATCCCAGTCTCAGGTCTTTTGCAGACTCCATCAGGTTTTCTTCCAGAATGGTCCTGTATTTGGCTCCATCCATCTTCCCATCAATTTTAACCATCTTTCCTGTCCCTGCTGAAGAAAAGCAGGCCCAAACCATGATGCTGCCACCACCATGTTTGACAGTGGGGATGGTGTGTTCAGGGTGATGAGCTGTGTTGCTTTTACGCCAAACATAACATTTTGCATTGTTGCCAAAAAGTTCAATTTTGGTTTCATCTGACCAGAGCACCTTCTTCCACATGTTTGGTGTGTCTCCCAGGTGGCTTGTGGCAAACTTTAAACGACACTTTTTATGGATATCTTTAAGAAATGGCTTTCTTCTTGCCACTCTTCCATAAAGGCCAGATTTGTGCAATATACGACTGATTGTTGTCCTATGGACAGAGTCTCCCACCTCAGCTGTAGATCTCTGCAGTTCATCCAGAGTGATCATGGGCCTCTTGGCTGCATCTCTGATCAGTCTTCTCCTTGTATGGGCTGAAAGTTTAGAGGGACGGCCAGGTCTTGGTAGATTTGCAGTGGTCTGATACTCCTTCCATTTCAATATTATCGCTTGCACAGTGCTCCTTGGGATGTTTAAAGCTTGGGAAATCTTTTTGTATCCAAATCCGGCTTTAAACTTCTTCACAACAGTATCTCGGACCTGCCTGGTGTGTTCCTTGTTCTTCATGATGCTCTCTGCGCTTTTAACGGACCTCTGAGACTATCACAGTGCAGGTGCATTTATACGGAGACTTGATTACACACAGGTGGATTGTATTTATCCTCATTAGTCATTTAGGTCAACATTGGATCATTCAGAGATCCTCACTGAACTTCTGGAGAGAGTTTGCTGCACTGAAAGTAAAGGGGCTGAATAATTTTGCACGCCCAATTTTTCATGCTCTCTGCGCTTTTAACGGACCTCTGAGACTATCACAGTGCAGGTGCATTTATACGGAGACTTGATTACACACAGGTGGATTGTATTTATCCTCATTAGTCATTTAGGTCAACATTGGATCATTCAGAGATCCTCACTGAACTTCTGGAGAGAGTTTGCTGCACTGAAAGTAAAGGGGCTGAATAATTTTGCACGCCCAATTTTTCAGTTCTTGATTTGTTAAAAAAGTTTGAAATATCCAATAAATGTCGTTCCACTTCATGATTGTGTCCCACTTGTTGTTGATTCTTCACAAAAAAATACAGTTTTATATCTTTATGTTTGAAGCCTGAAATGTGGAAAAAGATCGCAAAGTTCAAGGGGGCCGAATACTTTCGCAAGGCACTGTATATTCATTCAGCAAACACATGCTCTAAATATAATTAACTAAAGTCATCACAACCTAAACTAAGCCTCAAAATTGTTAACACACCAATCAGAATTGCAGGATCAATAAATAGGGCCTAGAGGCATGTCCATGCGCTTTGGAACAATGGATTCTAACAATGCCGAAGTTGCAAAACAATAGAGAGGAGGAGGACAACAACAACAACAAAGACAAGTAATCTCGGGTGAAATCCGTGCCACCCTAGTTCATCATGTGCTCATACATGTGAGGACTACGACAGAAGCTGGACAGCTAGTGGAACCCAACCTAAGCTGTTACACGGTTACATCCATTGTCCGGACTTTCAGAAGGGAAAATAGGTAATTTGCCTTGTTGTTACATGTTATGTTGTAGTGCATATAGACTGAATATCCACTTTGTTCTCAGGGGAGTTTTTCCACAGTAATGGATGACCAGTAATGGTAAATTCAAACCCCAAAATAGCTGAAGACCGGGTAGTCTTCCAAGGAATTGACACCATCAGCATTTCCACCATTGACCGGATCGTTCAGAAGAACCACATAAGGACAACCGTGTGCCTTTTGAAAGGAATTCAAACAGAGTTAAGGAGCAACGATTCCAATATGTGCAGGTAATTGTTATACTGTACAGAATTTTTACAATATCTAGTATGAGTATGGCCCATCTCTCCAGCATATCAATACAGTACTGTATAGTAATGTGATACTGTAACTGCAGTACACAATCTTTCATTCCAGTGCAGTAGGACAATACAGTACGAGGCAGGGTTCAACCTAACGAAAAGGCGCAAAAGAGGACGCAACATCATTGGTCACCATGTCATCATTCAAGTTCCTTGCCAGGAGGCAACGTCACCCTATGTGCAGCCATCAGCAATCCACCGCCATGTCAAAGTGGGTCCATACAACACGGCACAACTCCTTCAATTTCTAGATCAGCTGCACAATAACATTATTCAACAGGAAGGGGAGCAGGGCAACCAGAGCAAGCCCAAGATGTTGTCATTTGGGATAACGTGAGTTTCCATCGGGCTGGTTCAATGACCACCCCAGGTTCACGGTTCTTTTTTTGCCAGCATATTCTCCATTTCTGAATCCGATTGAGGAATTTCTCTCAGCATGGCGGTAGAGAGTGTATGACTGTAACCCCTACGCACAGCAAAACCTGGAGGCAATGGTGGACACCTGTGGTGATGTGTCTGTGGAGTCTATCGAGGGTTTTCTAAGGCACACAAGGGCATTTTTCCCACGCTGCCTGGCAAGAGCAAACATACTGTTTGACGTTGATGAGATATTGTGGCCTGACCCAGACCTGAGACGAGATGATGAGAATGCTGATGCTGAGTAACCTGTACATTTGCTGCATTTGGAAATAAAGCTTTTGGAAATTGGGTATTTTACTGTGCATGGACTCTTCCTTACATGTTTTGTCAGTGTGACATTTCAAAGGTCAGGTTTTTGACCATAACAGCATATACAGTAGTATTCCCTTATCCACTAATGGTATTTATTACAGTACTGTTTTGGAGTTCTCTCTCCAGGGTGTTCCTGAAAGCGTTTTAATTGCTCACTTGAATATATGCAGTTAAAGGAACAAGATTCATGAAATATAATCTCTAGTGTAGTAAAACAATATTAATGTATTGGCAATATAGTTAGATGGACGCTGAGATTGAAGACAGGAGAGACAGGAGAGGTTCTGACTTAGAATATGTGGACAACTACAAATACGTAGGTGTCTGGTTAGACTGTAAACTCTCCTTCCAGACTCACATTAAGCATCTCCAATCCAAAATTAAATCTAGAATCGGCTTCCTATTTCGCAACAAAGCATCTTTCACTCATGCTGCCAAACATACCCTAGTAAAACTGACTATCCTACCGATCCTTGACTTCTGCGATGTAATTTACAAAATAGCCTCCAACACTCTACTCAGCAAATTGGATGCAGTCTATCACAGTGCCATCCGCTTTGTCACCAAAGTGCCATATAGTACCCACCACTGCGACCTGTATGCTCTCGTTGCCTGGCCCTCGCTACATATCCATAGCCAAACCCACTGGCTCCAGGTCATCTATAAGTCATTGCTAGGTAAAGCCCCACCTCATCTCACTGGTCACCATAGCAGCACTCACCCGCAGCACGCGCTCCAATAGATGCAGTGGGGCAAAAAAGTATTTAGTCAGCCACCAATTGTGCAAGTTCTCCCACTTAAAAAGATGAGAGAGGCCTGTAATTTTCATCATAGGCACACTTCAACTATGTCAGACAAAACGAGAAAAAAAATCCAGAAAATCACATTGTAGGATTTTTAATGAATTTATTTGCAAATTATGATGGAAAATAAGTATTTGGTCAATAACAAAAGTTTATCTCAATACTTTGTTATATACCCTTTGTTGGCAACGACAGAGGTCAAACGTTTTCTGTAAGTCTTCACAAGGTTTTCACACACTGTTGCTGGTATTTTGGCCCATTCCTCCATGCATATCTCCTCTACAGCAGTGATGTTTTGGGGCTGTTGCTGGGCAACACGGACTTTCAACTCCCTCCAAAGATTTTCTATGGGGTTGAGATCTGGAGACTGGCTAGGCCACTCAAGGACCTTGAAATGCTTCTTACGAAGCCACTTCTTCGTTGCCCGGGCAGTGTGTTTGGGATCATTGTCATGCTGAAAGACCCAGCCACGTTTCATCTTCAATGCCCTTGCTGATGGAAGAAGGTTTTCACTCAAAATCTCACGATACATGGCCCCATTCATTCTTTCCTTTACATGGATCAGTCGTCCTGGTCCCTTTACAGAAATACATCCCCAAAGCATGATGTTTCCACCTCCATGCTTCACAGTAGGTATGGTGTTCTTTGGATGCAACTCAGCATTCTTTGTCCTCCAAACACGACGAGTTGAGTTTTTACCAAAAAGTTTTATTTTGGTTTCATCTGACCATATGACATTCTCCCAATCTTCTTCTGGATCATCCAAATGCTCTCTAGCAAACTTCAGACGGGCCTGGACATGTACTGGCTTAAGCAGGGGGACACGTCTGGCACTGCAGGATTTGAGTCCCTGGCGGCGTAGTGTGTTACTGATGGTAGGCTTTGTTACTTTGGTCCCAGCTCTCTGCAGGTCATTCACTAGGTCCCCCCGTGTGGTTCTGGGATTTTTGATCAGCTCTTTGGTCTTGGCCATGGTGGAGTTTGGAGTGTGACTGTTTGAGGTTGTGGACAGGTGTCTTTTATACTGATAACAAGTTCAAACAGGTGCCATTAATACAGGTAACGAGTGGAGGACAGAGGAGCCTCTTAAAGAAGTTGTTACAGGTCTGTGAGAGCCAGAAATCTTGCTTGTTTGTAGGTGACCAAATACTTATTTTCCACCATAATTTGCAAATAAATAAATTAAAAATCCTACAATGTGATTTTCTGGATTTTTTTCCCTCATTTTGTCTGTCATAGTTGAAGTGTACCTATGATGAAAATTACTGGCCTCTCTCATCTTTTTAAGTGGGAGAACTTGCACAATTGGTGGCTGACTAAATACTTTTTTGCCCCACTGTATATTTCACTGGTCACCCCCAAAGCCAATTTCTCCTGCGGCCGCCTTTCCTTCCAGTTCTCTGCTGCCAATGACTGGAACGAACTGAAAAAAATCACTGAAGCTGGAGACTCCCATCTCCCTCACTATGTTTAAGCACCAGCTGTCAGAGCAGCTCACAGATCACTGCACCTGCACATAGCCAATCTGTAAATAGCCCATCCAACTACTTCATCACAATATTGTTATTTATTTGATTTATTTTGCTTTTTTTGCACCCCAGTACTGCTACTTGCACACTCAACTTCTGCACATCTATCACTCCAGTGTTTAATTTTCCATACTGTAATTATTTCACCGCCATGGCCTATTTATTGCCTTACCCCCCTTATCTTACCTCATTTGCACACACTGTATATAGACTTTCTCTATTGTATTATTGACTGTATGTTTATTAATTCCATGTGTAACTCTGTGTTGTTGTTTGTGTCGCACTGCTTTGCTTTATCTTGGCCAGGTCACAGTTGTCAATGAAAACTTGTTCTCAACTAGCCTACCTGGTTAAATAAAGGTTAAATAAAAAAATACAAAAATGTAATGGTCTGATAACGGGTGTTCAATATGCATACAAAGATGGGCATTCTACGAGTACGGCCTCAGGACAAATGACAGATGATTGGTTAAAGAGTATGGATGACAAGAAGTTAGTTGGTGCAGTGTTGCTAGATTTCAGTGCTGCTTTTGATGGAATTGATCATGAACTGTTACTAGGTAAACTCAAATGTTATGTTTTTAAGTCTGCAGCTCTATCCTGAATGGAAAGCTATCTCTCCAGGAAGCTGCATAGGCCCATTTTTCTATCTTTACCAGCAAGACTGGTAATGTATGCTGATGACTCTACAATATTGCACAGCATCAGAATGTAATGAGCTAACAGATGTACTGAGTAGTGAACTAAGAATGGTGTTTGAGTGGGTTGAACAAATTAGTGTTGAACATTTCTAAAACGAAATGTATTGTATTTGGCTCAAGATATATGCTTGCTGATGATCCCCAATTGAATTTGTCGATGAATAGAACACATGGTCAGAACACATACAGTGGGGAGAACAAGTATTTGATACACTGCCGATGTTGTATGTTTTCCTACTTACAAAGCATGTAGCGGTCAAATTTGTTATCATAGGTACACTTCAACTGTGAGAGACGGAATCTAAAACAAAAATCAAAAAAATCACATTGTATGATTTTTAAGTAATTAATTTGCATTTTATTGCATGACATAAGTATTTGATACATCAGAAAAGCAGAACTTAATATTTGGTACAGAAACCTTTGTTTGCAATTACAGAGATCATACGTTTCCTGTAGTTCTTGACCAGGTTTGCACACAATGCAGCAGGGATTTTGGCCCACTCCTCCATACAGACCTTCTCCAGATCCTTCAGGTTTCGGGGCTGTCGCTGGGCAATACGGACTTTCAGCTCCCTCCAAAGATTTTCTATTGGGTTCAGGTCTGGAGACTGGCTAGGCCACTCCGGGACCTTGAGATGCTTCTTACGGAGCCACTCCTTAGTTGCCCTGGCTGTGTGTTCCGGGTCGTTGTCATGCTGGAAGACCCAGCCACGACCCATCTTCAATGCTCTTACTGAGGGAAGGACGTTGTTGACCAAGATCTCGCGATACATGGCCCCATCCATCCTCCCCTGATTATGGTGCAGTCGTCCTGTCCCCTTTGCAGAAAAGCATCCCCAAAGAATGATGTTTCCACCTCCATGCTTCACAGTTGGGATGGTGTTCTTGGGGTTGTACTCATCCTTCTTCTTCCTCCAAACACGGCGAGTGGAGTTTAGACCAAAAAGCTCTATTTTTGTCTCATCAGACCACATGACCTTCTACCATTCCTCCTCTGGATCATCCAGATGGTCATTGGCAAACTTCAGACGGGCCTGGACATGCGCTGGCTTGAGCAGGGGGACCTTGCGTGTGCTGCAGGATTTTAATCCATGACGGCGTAGTGTGTTACTAATGGTTTTCTTTGAGACTGTGGTCCCAGCTCTCTTCAGGTCATTGACCAGGTCCTGCCATGTAGTTCTGGGCTGATCCCTCACCTTCCTCATGATCATTGATGCCCCACACCGTGAGATCTTGCATGGAGCCCCAGACCGTCATATTGAACTTCTTCCATTTTCTAATAATTGCGCCAACAGTTGTTGCCTTCTCACCAAGCTGCTTGCCTATTGTCCTGTAGCCCATCCCAGCCTTGTGCAGGTCTACAATTTTACCCCTGATGTCCTTACACAGCTCTCTGGTCTTGGCCATTGTGGAGAGGTTGGAGTCTGTTTGATTGAGTGTGTGGACAGGTGTCTTTTATACAGGTAACGAGTTCAAACAGGTAATGAGTAGAGAACAGGAGGGCTTCTTAAAGAAAAACAAACAGGTCTGTGAGAGCTGGAATTCTTACTGGTTGGTAGGTGGTCAAATACTTATGTCATGCAATAAAATGCAAATTAATTACTTAAAAATCATACAATGTGATTTTCTGGATTTTTGTTTTAGATTCCGTCTCTCACAGTTGAAGTGTACCTATGATTAAAAAATTACAGACCTCTACATGCTTTGTAAGTAGGAAAACCTGCAAAATCGGCAGTGTTTCAAATACTTGTTCTCCCCACTGTAAATAATATTGTTATTAAGATGGGTAAGGGAATTGGTGTTACAAGAAAATGTTCAGAGTATGTAACATCTAGCACTCTGAATCAGGTGATTCAATCCCTGGTCCTATCACACTTAGAGTACTGTCCAGTTATATCGTCAATCCCTGGTCCTATAACACTTAGAGTACTGTCTGGTTATATGGTCATCTGCAGCAAAGAAAGATATAATAAAAAAGCTCCAAATGGCTCAAAACAGGGCTGCCAGATTAGCTCTTCATTGCTCTATTTGTATGAATATTATCCAAATGCATCAGAATCTCTCATGGCTTCACGTTTAAAACACATTACTATCATGTCTTCTGATTTTCTTTAGGAATGTAATATTTAAAAAAACCTTTTTCAGTCCAGTTTTACAACACGCGTAACCACCAAAACAAACACGTAAATTAAGGACAACCCAAGCCAAGGACAAATCGCCTTGAAACTACACTTTATACAGAGCAATAGCTGAATGAAACTCTTCACCAATCCATATTTCTCAGGCAAAAAGTAAACCTACCTTCCATACAAAAAAAAATAAATCTAAATGCGATAGACCAAATGACTGGACAAGAAATAGAAAGCATCAACTGAATGTTAAATGTGTTTCATGTCAGGTATTTGAAATTGTCTGTATTGTCTACTTGCTAAATGTTTGAAAAGTATTCATTTGTAATTGTTTGTAAAGTCTTATTAATTGATGTTGGACCCCAAAAAGACTAGCTAACGTTACGGCGTTAGCTAATGAGGATCCTAATAAAAAAAAATCCAACTCATCCCAAACCATCTCAATTTGGTTGAAGTCGGGTGATTGTGGAGGTCAGGTCATGTGATGCAGTACTCCATCACTCTCCTTCTTGGTCAAATATCCTTTACACAGCCTGGAGGTGTGTTGTGTCATTGTCCTGTTGAGAAAAACAAATGGCCTTCTAGGCAGATCTGCAAAGAAAAAGCCATATCTCAGACTGGCCAATAAAAAGAAAAGATTAAGATGGGCAAAAGAACAGACACTGGACAAAGGAATTCTGCCTAGAAGGCCAGCATTCTGGAGTTGCCTCTTCACTGTTGACGTTGAGACTGGTGTTTGCGGGTACTATTTAATGAAGCTGCCAGTTGAAGACTTGTGAGGCGTCTGTTTCTCAAACTAGACACTCCATAATTTTAAAAGGCTAATTGATCATTAGAAAACTAGGCTACCCTGCCGCCCCAGATCTTGCTCATTTGTGCACCGGGGCCTCCCTTTCTATTCTGGTTAGAGCCAGTTTGCACTGTTCTGTGAAGCGTTGTACAAGATGTTCAGTTTCTTGGCAATTTCTCGCAACAAGAATAGACTGATGATTTTCAGAAGAAAGTATTTTGTTTCTGGCCATTTTGAACCCACAAATGCTGATGCTCCAGATGTATTTTTTATTTTACCTTTATTTAACTAGGCAAGTCAGTTAAGAACAAATTCTTATTTTCAATGACGGCCTGTTCAGGGGCAGAACGGCAGACCTTGTCAGCTCGGGGGTTTGAACTTGCAACCTTCCGGTTACTAGTCCAACGCTCTAACCACTAGGCTACCCTGCCGCCCCAGATACTCAACTAGTCTAATTGCTTCTTTAATCATAACAACAGTTTTCAGCTGTGCTAACGTAATTGCAAAAGGGTTTTCTAATGATCAATTAGCCTTTTAAAATTATAAACTTGGATTAGCTAACACAACATGCCATTGGAACACAAGAGTGATGGATGCTGATTATAGGCCTCTGTATGCCTATGTAGATATTCCAATAAAAATCAGCTGTTTCCAGCTACAATAGTAATTTACAACATTAACAATGTCTACACTGTATTTCCGTATTTCTGATCAATTTGATGTTATTTTAATAGACAAAAAATGTGCTCTTCTTTCAGAAACAAGGACATTTCTAAGTGACCCCAAACTTTAGAACGGTAGTGTGTGTGTGTGTGTGTGTGTGTGTGTGTGTGTGTGTGTGTGTGTGTGTGTGTGTTTATATATATATATATATATAAACTCAGCAAAAAATAAACGTCCTCTCACTGTCAACTGCATTTATTTTCAGCAAACTAAATATGTGCAAATATTTGTATGACATTAAGATTCAACTGAGATATAAACTGAACAAGTTCCACAGACATGTGACTAACAGAAATTGAATAATGTGTCCCTGAACAAAGGGGGGGGGGGTCAAAATCAAAAGTAACAGTCAGTATCTGGTGTGGCCACCAGCTGCATTAAGTACTGCAGTGTATCTCCTCCTCATGGAATGCACCAGATTTGCCAGTTATTGCTCTGAGATGTTACCCCACTCTTCCACCAAGGCACCTTCAATTTCCCAGACATTTCTGGGGCGAAATGGCCCTAGCCCTCACTCTCCGATCCAACAGGTCCCAGACGTGCTCAATGGAATTGAGATCTGGGCTCTCTGCTGGCCATGGCAGAACACTGACATTCCTGTCTTGCAGGAAATCACACACAGAACGAGTAGTATGGCTGGTGGCATTGTCATGCTCCAGGATGAGCCTGCAGGAAGGATACCACATGAGGGAGGAGGTCTTCCCTGTAACGCACAGCGTTGAGATTGCCTGCAATGACAACAAGCTCAATCCAATGATGCTGTGACACACCGCCCCAGGCCATGACGGACCCTCCACCTCCAAATCGATCTCGCTCCAGAGTACAGGCCTCGGTGTAACGCTCATTCCTTCGTCAATAAACGCGAATCCGACCATCACCCCTGGTGAGACAAAACCGCAACTCGTTAGTGAAGAGCACTTTTTGCCAGTCCTGTCCGGTCCAGCGATGGTGGGTTCGTGCCCATAGGCGACGTTGTTGCCGGTGATATCTGGTGAAGACTTGTCTTACAACAGGCCTACAAGCCCTCAGTCCAGCTTCTCTCAGCCTATTGTGGACAGTCTGAGCACTGATGGAGGGATTGTGCGTTCCTGGTGTAACTCGGGCAGTTGTTGTTGCCATCCTGTACCTGTCCCGCAGGTGTTATGTTCGGATGTACCGATCCTGTGTAGGTGTTGTTATGCGTGGTCTGCCAATGTGAGGACGATCAGCTGTCCGTCCTGTCTCTCTGTAGCGCTGTCTTAGGCGTCTCACAGTACGGACATTGCAATTTATTGCCCTGGCCACATCTGCAGTCCTCATGCCTCCTTGCAGCATGCCTAAGGCATGTTTATGCAGATGAGCAGGGACCCTGGGCATCTTTCTTTTGGTGTTTTTCAGAGTCAGTAGAAAGGCCTCTTTAGTGTCCTAAGTTTTCATAACTGTGACCTTAATTTCCTACCGTCTGTAGTGTCTTAACGACCATTCCTCTCGTGCACGTTCATTAATTGTTTATGGTTCATTGAACAAGCATGGGAAACAGTGTTTAAACCCTTTACAATGAAGATCTGTGAAGTGATTTTGATTTTTACAACTTATTTTTGAAAGACAGGGTCCTGAAAAAGGACTGAGTTTATTTGCCTTAATTTCTCAAAAATAGACTCTTAGCTTTGATTTGACAGCAAATCTGATGTGCTCATATGAACTTTGTTAGTGCTCATGTTTTTTTTTAACATGAAAATTCCCCAGACAGTCTGAATTCTATAACACTGTAGAGATTGGGACAGAAAGAGACAGAGCCTCTGATGTCTGTGAGTCTACTGGTGTGTGTGTTTTGTTTGTGTGTATAGCTTTGGGAGGATCCCCTGTTTCATGTTTCTTATAGCAGGATTTGTTTTTGACAATTAAACAAATAGTATCCAGTGCAATACCATGGCTGTTCTATGAGGCTTCGGGGTTCCACTCCTACAAAGTGTAAACTGGGTTACTCAGTGTGCATAGAAGGAACCTGGAGTTCACCACACTACATCACAGTGAAAAAGACGCCTGAACAACCCAGTGACTGTCACAGTCTGTCACGGCTCAACAGATGTACCTTCCTTCGCAAAATGAGCTCCTGGAAAGTTGTCAACACAGCATAACAGTGCTGCCTGCCAGACTGACTGCTACTGTTCGCTGGAGTTTGGCATCTGCGGTTCTCAGTGGGACATTCAGTGCATTCGGGAAAATATTCAGACCCATTTACTTTTTCCATATTTTGTTACGTTGCAGCCTTATTCTAAAATGGATAAAATAAAAATCCTCATCAATCTGCACACAATAACCCATAATGACAAAGCGAAAAACAGATTCACATTTATTAAAAATAATGAACAGAAATACCTTATTTACATAACGATATTCAGACCCTTTGCTATGAGACTTGAAATTGAGCTCAGGTGCATCTTGTTTTTATTGATCATCCTTGAGATGTTTCTACAACTTGATTGGAGTCCACCTATGGTAAATTCAATTGATTGGACATGATTTTGAAAGGCACACCTATCTATAAGGTGCAAAAACCAAGCTATGCAGTCGAAGGAATTGTCCGTAGAGCTTAGAGACAGGACTGTTTCAAGGCAAACATTTGGGGAAGGGTATCAAAACATTTCTGCAGAATTGAACACAGTGGCTTCCATCATTCTTAAATGGAAGAAGTTTGTAAACTCCAAGAATCTTCCTAGAGCTGGCCACCCAGCCAAACTGAGCAATCGGGGAAGAAGGGCCTTGGTGAGGGAGGTGACCAAGAACCCGATGGTCACTCTGACAAATCTCTAGAGTTCCTCTGTGGAGATGGGAGAACCTTCCAGAATCTCTGCGGCACTCCACCAATCAGGCATTTATGGTAGAGTGGCCAGACAGAAGCCACTCCTCAGTAAAAGGCACACGACAGCTTGCTTGGAGTTTGCCAAAAGGCACCTAAAGGACTCTCAGACTATGGGAAACAACATTCTTTGGTCTGACGAAACCAAGATTGAACTCTTTGGCCTAAATGTCAAGCGTCACGTCTGGAGGAAACCTGGCATCATCCCTACGGTGAAGCATGGTGGTGGCAGCCTCATGCTGTGGAGATGTTTTTCAGCAGCAGGGACTGGGAGACTTGCCAGGATCAAGGGAAAGATGAACGGAGCAAAGTACACAGAGGTCCATGATGAAAACCTGCTCCAGAGTACTCAGGACCTCAGACTGGGGTGAATGTTCACCTTCCAACAGGACAATGACCTGTCATGACGTTGGCCTCTTTGGGTATAGCAAACCCCATCCCCCTCTCCCTGTCTCCACCTTTCCTCCTTCAACTAGGTTGCTGTGGTCAGAGAGACGTCATAAATTCCTGAGGATCTCCTCATGGACACACAGTATAGAGTTTAAGGGACGAACAAATTTCATGTTTCGGAGAAAGTATAAAAGATCGGTGAAGAATCCAGCTACGAACTGGTCCGTTTGTCACAACTTGGGGAAGCTCATGGGAGACGGTGTGGCCACATTACCATAACATATAATAGCCTCAGATATGAGGTTTACATCTAATTGTTGTATAAGATGAATGAGTGAGTATGATACTGTTTGTATAATTGTGTAATATGATTTTGGACTGTTTAATGAAGAAAAATACAATTCCCTTTTGATTTTAACTAAATCAGAGGACCGCCCCTGAGTCCAGTTAGGGTCAGGCCTCCTGGGAAAGCCCTTTTTCGGCCCTTCCGAATAAAACCCCCACTCGGGTTTTTGATCAGCAGACCGAGCTTACCTCAATTACGAGATGGCTAAAGGTTGCAGACCATGCTTTTCTCCATTAGAAGGAGACAAAGGTTGTAGATCATTGCTGAATCTTTTAACCACACCACGTGGTTAAACTCCTAGATTATCGATACCGACAGAATAAGAACAAGTCTTTGATATTAATAACTAGTCTGCAGCTAGGAATTCGGTATCATTGAACGCGAAGAACGACAACCGCCAAAACATTCATTCTATAACGAAACAAATGAATGTCATTCTGAACTATCCACTATAACCGCGGCAGAGAGAGAGAGGGAGAGAGATGGACAATTCTACAAAATAAATGTACTTTTCACCAGCGATCAAGACGACACACTGAGCGTAAATATATATATTGATTGCAATTGTTCCCGAATGAGTGAGCGTTCATGTGCAAAGGATTAGCATTTCAATTGTTATAATTAACTCTGTAGTGACTTCTTAGTGGACCCCCACTTCCCCTTTTGTCTAACAAGCCGCCATGCCGGTTTAGCCCACTAGGGCACATTCTCATTTCATGTAACCACATTTACCTTGTTTGTTTATTTATGCATTTCTGTGAATTACTTAGTAATAAATAAATGATTTAAGACAATTGATGTATGGATGACTCATAGTGAAGACTGGGTTTGTGCAGATAACCAACAATTTACGACGTTTGGAATGAGACTAACGTGAGGTAAAGTAAATAATTCATTAATTCGAAGACTAATTGATCAGATAAAATATCTGAAAAGTTATTTTAGGAAATGATAACTTTGTAATCTGAATATTTTTCCTTGGCGCCCCGACTTCCTAGTAATTACGGTTACATGATTAATCAGTCTAATTGCGTAATACTAATTACAGAGAATCTTTGATAAAAACTATCAGTCTTCAGTTAATGATAGTAAAGACATGACAGACCCTAAGCACACAGCCAAGACAACGCAGAAGTGGATTTGGGACAAGTCTCTGAATGTCCTTGAGTGGCCCAGCCAGATTCCGGTCTTGAACCCGATCAAACAGCTCTGGAGAGACCTGAAAATAGCTGTGCAGCAACGCTCCCCATCCAACCTGACAGAGCTTGAGAGGATCTGCAGAGAAGATTGGGAGAAACTCCCCAATACAGGTGTGCCAAACTTGTAGCATCATACCCAAGAAGACTCAAGGCTGTAATTGTTGCCAAAGATGCTTCAACAAAGTACTGAGTAAAGGCTCTGAATACGATATTTTAAAAAAAATTGCAAACATTTCTAAAAATCTGTTTATGTTTTGTCATTATGGGGTGTTGTGTGTAGATAGAGGGGGGGGGGGGGGGGGGGGAATTATTTAATCAATTTTAAAATAAGTCTGTAACGTAACAAAATGTGGAAAAAGTAAAGGGGTCTGAATACTTTCCGAATGCAGTGTATACTGAGAGGGAAGTTGAGGTGTGCGCGTGTTTAAAAATGTGTATCCGTTTATTAACGGGTGATGTGTGTATGCGTTTATAAACGTGTGTGTTTGCGTGCGCAGGTAGGGCAGCTCTACATTAATAATGACCTGTCAGTGTGTCTTTTCGCCCGACAGTGGAAGCGATTAAGTCTGACTTGCTCTGCATGTGACAGTCTGAGCCACACATTAAATATGTCAAAGAAAAAGCACCGCTTTCATTTTTCTACTGCAACACTTCATGAATTCATAAACCCACTCACCTACCTCATCCCCCCCATCAAACACACTTTTCACACCCTTCCTCTCAACCAGCTCTCACTCTTAACAACAGTACATTTTGGTTGTCATTTACGATTATTTAATAGATTATACAAGTAATAATGATTATTCTCAGATTGATTGTTGACATTTGAGGCCTCTGTGCAATGTGCAATTTTCTATTGGCAGAAAAACACAGCCATCTTATTCTACCCAAGGCTTGAATTGCGTGCAATACTATTCTTAATTGACCATTATAAACTGGGTCGTTTGAGCACTGAATGCTGATTGGCTGACAGCCGTAGTATATCAGACCGTATACCACGGGCATGACAAAACATGTATTTTTACTGCTCTGTTTACATTTGTAACAAGTTTACAATAGCAATAATGCACCTCTGAGGTTTGTGGTATATGACCAATATACCACGGCTAAGAGTTGTATCCAGGCACTCCTTGTTGCGCCGTGTGTAAGAACAGCCAATAGCTGTTGTATATTGGCCATATACCACACCTCCTCATGCTTTATTGCTTAACTAACTACATGATCCAATCCATTACTCACTTAATCAGTGGGCCTGGTACAGTGAACTGCCCTTCTGTGGACGATCAGACTGATAGTCATTGAGACAGTTGTCAGACCTACTAGGCAGTATAGCACCCCATGGGCAGACCACAGCAGGACCATAATAGATGAATAAACCACTACCTTCCACAGACTCCCTGCCTCTACAGACGCACAGACCACACTACCTCTACGGACCCACAGAACACCCCCCCCCCCCCCCCCCCCCCCCTCGACAGACACCCATGCCTCTACAAACCCACAGAATCCCCTGCCTCTAAAGACCCACAGACCACACTACCTCTACGGACCCACAGACTCCCCTGCCTCTACAGACCCACAGATTCCCTGCCTCTACAGACCTACAGACTCCCCTGTCTCTATAGACCACAGACCCCCCTGTCTCTATAGACCACAGACCCCCATCCTCTATAGACCCCCTTGCCTCTACAGACTCCCCTTGCCCCTATAGACTCCCCTTGCCTCTACAGACTCCCTGATTCTAGACCCAGACCCTCCTGCCTCTACAGACCCACAGCCTCTACAGGCCACCCTGCCCCTGTTAAAAAAAACATTTTGAGGCCGTGCTTGTTGTTTTTTGCCATCGGCACTCACCTAAAGTGTATAGTTTAATTAAATTCCAAACAAAAATGATAGGGAAGATATAGAAAACCTTGCAGGGAGCATATCCAACTGACAATCTCTAGAATTATTTTTACTATTGGAACCAAGACTTAAAAAGAACTGATGTTGGAAAAAGATGGAGGGAAAGTTGGAGCATAACTAAGGAAATTAAAGTATAAGCTAATGTATTACACAAGACACAAAATTCAGAAATTCTACAGCACGATGGCAGAGTCACATCTTAAATGTAAAACTAATAATGACTCAATAATCCATGTTTTCTGGGGTTACTATAAAGTCCGAAAGATGTGGGCGGAGCTAGAAAGTTGGCTGTCATGTAAACATACTTTTAATCTGTCTGTCTGCATATTTCAAGACATGGTATATGGGGGTGTAGTGAGATACCCAATGGCTTGGAGGATTCTCTTTTCATCACACATCTTGAAAAAACATATTCTTAAAACGTTTAAATCAATAAATCCACCATCATTAACACAATGGAAAAATCTAATGATTTAGTATTTAAATATTGAAAGTGCCTGGGCTACTGAGAGAAACAACATGATGCAGTTTCAGGCCATGTGGTGGAAAGTGATGCAGCGCTGGAGATGGGGGTGTGTGCTAGTGGGTCTGGGCACGTGGAATATAGTTGATGTTTGTATGATGTTGTCATTTGTATGTCTATGTTTTGTATTGTTAATAAAATATGTAATCGTACAAAATATTGAATATTGAATTCCAAATAAAATCTCTGTTGCCTAGGGGGGTGTCCTGTATGGCAGAGGTGGCCTTTAGAGGCGACTTCAAATGCTTCATTAATGCTTCCGTCCTGCATAGCTGAATAAAGGACAGGATGAATGGATGACATTTACTAAATGAGTGGAGAGAGTTAAGTGGAGATGTACCACAGGGATGTGTCTTGGGGCCGTTGCCACTCTATGGCCTGTAGACCTTGGTCTGTGTCCCACCCTGGTTTTCTTCCATTGACCTCTGAACTGAGGGTTCCTACGGGGCCTAGAGCTTGGCCTGGTTGCAGGCCTCCCTCTGCTCTGCTCTCGGAGTGAAATGTCAGTCTGGTGACGAAGACCACAGAGAGGGGTCAATCCCACCATTTGAACGTTCCACGGAGGGAGAGAGACAGAGACAGAGAGAGAGAGAGAATCCCCACTGTCAGGGCGATAGGACAGAGAGATCCTGAAAAGCAGCTCTGCTCTCCAAAAGCCAGGCAGGGCCACCACCCCGTAGCGCTGCAAAGAGCAGCAACACAATGCCTGGCTCAGCACAGAAATAATTCCCGTGTTAGAGCCTGTGTGAGTGTGTGTGTGTATGTGTACTGTATGTGTGTATGTCAGAAAGGCTGGGTGTGAGAGATTATTTTAACCTTTGTGTCTTTGTCTGTCTGTGAATAGGTGTGTAAAAATAGTATTTCATACAGTGCGTGTGACCTTGCACGTCTATCTATGTGTGTGTAAGTGTCTTTCAATAGCTCTGCTCCTCATCCCCTGACCTTGTCTCCATGTGTATCTGTATGTATGTATGTATGTATGCTTGTGTCAGTGACGGAGTACTCTACTCTCATGCAGTATTGAGTGGGTTCCAACCTAGACACTTCATCCTCTTTGCCCACGGCTCAACCCTCCAATCTCCTGGCTGTATCAACTAGGGTTCAAACCTCCCCCAACGCTATCTTGGGCCGTTTATCTTAATTCCGCCATTGAACAAAATGCTTCTGAGAAATGCAGTCGATGGCGTGTCATTGCAGAGGGGCCAAAGACAGAGGACTCCATTTGTTGTTGAGTGTTTTTTTTCTCCTTCTGAAAATGTATTCAGTCTTTCTAAGCCCCACTGATCCCTCCCTCTCTCTGCATCTCTCTGATGTGTGAGGGAGGGAGAGTCCCAGGTGGCTAGCCCAAGGTTAACGGACACCTAAACTGGGTTTAAGCTCTCCATTCTACGCTCACCATCGTGGAGATCAAACTTAGGCTACGTCTCTCTGCTCCCTCTGTACTAACATCATTCTATTCTAAAAACACGCTCACTATGCTCCTGAGATCCAGACCAAACCACTTGTTATCTACTGGTGGCCTTCGTGTAAAACAGATCCAGAACAGGTCAGTCCCGCAGTCAGAACCAAAACCAGTCCATCTCTGGAACTTCCACATCACCCCTGATTAACCGATTATTTGATCCATAAAGTCGAATTTAAACCTCTGACCACAAACCATACCCAAACTTCTCACAGTCTCGTTAAAGCAGGATAATAGTCTGATTTATCACATTATGTGAGAACAGGCACTTTGAATATGGTTAGTGCTATCCGGGATCCTTGGGACGTCCTGACCCTAAACCCTAACCGTTGTAAACTTCAACGGTATGATATCAGAGTTAGGACTTCCCAAGGATTACATTTAGACTTTTCCATTTGAATAATCAGAAAGTTCTTACAATACTACTTCCTTTGGGGGGGGGGGGGGGTTAGAGGTTTAATTAGATGTTATTACCATAGTAACAGTATACAGTACTGTTATTGTTCTGAAACCGGGTCATACAGAATCCAATCCAACATTTTGCACAATGTCCTTCTCCAATGGAGACTCAGTGCAGTCCTCCTCCAATGGAGACTCAGTGCAGTCCCGGTCTAAACATAGATGGATCTAACGCAGAACTTGAGCACCGCTTGGTGGAAAATAAAATAATGGCAGTGCTTTGCTTTTCATCTGTCGTTTTTTTGTCACTAAGAGTGTGTTGTCAAAGTGTGGCCCCTAGGTGTTCGCCAGTAGCTATTCTATTCTGGTTCTAGCAAAAGGGTGAAAACTGGAAACATGACTGTACAATCTTTGATTCTACCAAAAATGGCGACAAACCATAACACCACCAGGTGATCACTAGAAGCGGAAAGGCCAAAGTATGTTACATTGTCACGGTTTGGATTAAATGTGGCTGTAGAATCATGTACCAGGACCAGGACTACCTAACACTGGAATACAGTACCCGTAATGCTCTGTGGAAAATACCCTTATTAATACAGTGACCAACCCTTGAGTTGACTACACTGATATATATAAATATCATCATCAATATTCTACTTCCTCTTTCCTCTCTTCCCTAATAAAGTCCCTGGGCAAAGTTGGTCATATCTACTACACGCCACACCACTTTACAAAGTACACTAACATCTCTACATAAATGGGTGTGGGTGACACTATCAAACAAATCTTACCTGCAGCGAATGAACAACACTGTGGGTGACAATCAAAATAAATAATGTGAACAATATTGAATGGAATGACTAATCACTCAGTGATATGGAGTAAATAGCAGGAGCTTAGAGATACGTAGAAGAAAACGGCAGAGGCATTGGCTGTGCTGTATGTTGAGGCACCCATAGGGAAGCAGCTAACTAGCAGACAATCATTCTGTCAATGAGCAGAGCGCTATCCTGTCCTGACAGGATAGTCTCTGCTCAGGAACTCACTGTTCCGTTTTTCCTCTCTGGGATTTCACCATAGCCCCTGGAAATGCACTCCAAACACAGTGTACACACACACACACACACACACACACACACACACACAACCTATAGTCAGAGGGCAGACCTGCTGCCTGTGACTTAGTACACTCCTCTCACATTGTAAATATATCTGCCGCAATTACGATTGGCACCACACATTGATAGGACAATGTACTACTATAACTCAACAGTGATATACCAGAAATGCAGAAGATTTGGGAGAAAAGCTTGAGTCATGTCCATGTCAACCTCTCAGCTTGAGGTCCAAGATTCCACTCCATTCTTCATCCCTGGCCCCTCAGGAGATCAGCGGGTG
Organism: Oncorhynchus mykiss; assembly: GCF_013265735.2. Lineage (NCBI taxonomy): Eukaryota > Metazoa > Chordata > Actinopteri > Salmoniformes > Salmonidae > Oncorhynchus > Oncorhynchus mykiss. The sequence continues at coordinate 15,225,864 of NC_048569.1, read as the reverse complement.
GGTAAAGGATGACCCAGATCACTCAACACTGACAGGATGGAACACAGATCCACTCTGCCAGTCATATAAATTATTCAGAACAAGAAGATAAGAGCATCCTCACACTGACTACTTCATAATATGCCAGAGACTGCTTTGTGAGTGCTTTAATTTATGCACTAAACCAGGATTATGTCCTTTAAGTAGGCATATGATTGTGTGTTAGGACCACCAGGGTTGACAGACACTGAGCAACCACATACAGTATATTTTATGATTTATAATATATAATACTTAGACTTACAAAATATCCAGTAGAGGGCACTCTGACAACAGTTATATATAGAGCCACGGTTGACTTTATAAAGATTTCAAATAAACCTAAATACAAATGTATACGCCTATTGTATTTGGTTGGAGTATTGTTATAAACGGTTTTATTGTATTGGTCAGCTCTAAATAGCCCAAAATGCTTCACAGGTTGTTGCCACAGGGGGCACTTTCCATTGAAATCCTTCTTGTTGAAAAAATGACGTAGCTAATTCCATGCGCGAGGAGGTGCAGTTGTGCATCATGCCGAGGACGCGCGGGGTCAAGGCAGCGCTCCTGTGTTGGACTCTCCGCTCAGTGAAAATTGCTTGGAGACCGACAGAAACAGTTTCACACATCGATGTGTGTGCCACAAATCTGGTCTCGTACCTCCAACGAATTCATCTTACTGACACATGTGAGCCAAGAATAATCGAGGGAGACGCGTTGGTTTCTGGCTAGTTAAGTTTTTTACTTTTTTTTTATATATATATTTTTTTACAGCGAGTGAAATCACAGCTGGTTACGAAATGTCGGGGAAAATAGAGAGTAAGCAAGGTAAGCAGCCCAGCCGACTGGCCTCATCATACCCCTGCACAAAGTCAGGTACTGGGATATCACACATTGGGGATGGGTAGGCCCGGTTTGAGAGTCTCGTTCAGGGGTCTTCAAATTTTGTCCGACACACATAGGACAAGCTTTTTGCTAGCCGTGCTTGTGTGTAGGAGATTGGTCTTCTGTGTTATCCAGTCGAACAAACGGGTGTTCCATGCTAAAGATGTGAGTCGGGATAGCGGCATAGAAAAGCTAGCTAGTTAGCCAACATTCCAGCTAGCCCGTGCGAGCTCTTTACCTTACGTATCTTAAGCTGCAATCTTATATTTGGCTAAGTAGTCGAAGTAATGACTGTAAACATTAGTTATCAGCTTCATCAATTTACCCTTTCTCCTTTTCAGATGTTTCATACCTAAGGTTAGCTTAGCCCGTTGAAGAAAACGGTAGTTATCCGCTGCCTGGATGGATGATAAAAACAGTGGGACCACACAGCTGGCAAGCGTGTCTCGTGTGGTAGCCAATTACCTTGCAAGCTGGCTCCGTAACTTTAGCGCACTCAATTTATTAACCCACCAGCTGTAACTGGGGTTTCAATCGAATCGGAGTAATATCACACACTCCATGTGTTGTCAAATTGACTTTCCATTGTGAACGTGGCATATCTGCTTTTCGAGCAGTCTGGCACACAATTGACGGTATATCCACATTGGGATGAAAACGTTAACACTGTGCAATATAAAGCATATCATTACACACGGTGTTCAGTGCAATAGGATGTAAACAGAGGTGGGTCTGACACCGCTTTTGAAACTATTTCCCTACTAGTATTCCACCCCTCCAGCTGTCTCCCCGGGTTTCGCCTCTCAACCTTGGGCGGTGATGCCTGCAGCTCACTGGGCGAGGGTGGGGGTGGGGGTGTGAGTGTTGTCCATGGAGAGAGAGTACTCCAAACAGAGGTAAAGTTTCTGATTGTTGGTCAATTAGTTGTTATGGCAGTAGCCATGGATTGGCTGAGCTGCCGTGATGTGCACACACAGAGAGAGAGAGAGATGTGACTTTAAAGGTCGTATTTTGCCCACAAATAAAGTATAGTAATTGTTTTCTGTCCTATGAGTGAATGCCGTAAGTGGGGGGCTGTCTGGCTGGTCTCTTGGGCTTTTGCTACCTGCTCGTGTTTACCGGGTGACCTGTTTGAGCGTCACTTTCTGTTCCACGTGTGCCCATCGATCCCAGACACTGTATGCCCCCCCCCAGGGAAGAGCAACAGACTATGCTGGAAACCGGGACTAGGCCTGGCATGTGCACCACGGAAACAATGGAGGCAGATGCACACCAGTGGCATAGGGACTGGGTGTGTAGCAGAGCTGGTGAAAACAAAGCATATGTTTTGTTTGAGAGAGAGAGAATTTAAAGGAAGTGTTTATGGTGTGTGGGCCCTAAGGAGACTTCAGATAGCTCAGTCTCATGGTTAAGAGTAGATAATTTAACCAATTCCTTGACAGACAGAGCAGTACTTGAACTGAAGCAGATAGGAAGAGTGTGTGCTTACATATGACACTGGGGTAGTTTGCTGTTTACATTTGAGTTAGGCTACGTAGGCTGTGTTACTGATCTGCGTGCGTCTGTGCTAGTGTACATTTCTATCTAGCCTATTATTGTTCTGACAGATTCGTTGTCACTGGTGTTTGCACTGATGTCACAGGCCACATCAACACACTCTGTTTTCTCCATGGTCACAGTGTCCTGCTGCTGCTGTCTCAGGCCCAGTGGGGAGAAACACTATCACCTGTTTGAAAATGTTCTGTGTTTTTGTCTGCTGAAGGCACTAGGGATGGCATCCAGAGGGTGGCTGTCCTAACTGCAACCCAATCTTACACACACACACACCACCCATTCACTAGGACGGCTTCAACAGTAACAAATGCTGTGCCTCTGGTGTCGCCCATAAGCTAACAACCGCAGGAAGCCAATCTCACATCCTAGTGTTTTCCTCCGACAGTGAGAAAATTAACTGGGTGGAGGAAGAATTAAGTGTGTGTGTGTTTGTTGTGTTCTACTTATTTATATTTCTTGTGTGTTTTTGTTGTACTCAACTTTTTTTTATGCAGTACTGCATTGTTGGCAAAGAGCGAGCAAGAAATGCATTTTACTGTACTGGTGCACGTGACAATAAAACTTGAAACTTGTCTTAGCACCCTTAGCACTAGGGTAAACTGATGAAGGAAAGGGTTCCTCAATGCTGTTTTGAAGTGCTTTCGAATGAATGGGGATCCATTGTACTATACGACAAGCTGTGTGTGTGTGACAGCCTGTTGATTTTTCCTTTTTGCACCTGTAAATGTTTGTTGCTGTGACAGCTGTTCTCAAGGCTATATTTTTTTGTTAGTAAAATTTAAACAACTTCTACCCCTGGGGTGGAGGGGAACAGTGAAATAGGCCAGCAAGGGAACATCCTTCACCGTATAAAGAGACTTGTAGTTTGGGTCCAGTTTGTCACAGACTAGGTGGGGGTGGTGAGCAGCATTGGGCTGGACTGTTCGTTTGACTCTATCTAGGAGTAGGTTGTTTCAGGCTATTTCCCCCATAGATTCTTAGGTGTCGATATGATATGTACTGCGATTCTATATGTATCGAAAATGTGAGTTTATTGCGATTTGATGTTCCAGACATATTGCTCATATGTCTGCTACATCCCCCCCCCCCCCCCAGGCTTTATAATTAGCTCAGTGACTTCTCCCTGATTGGACAGAGCCAATGGAGCTGCCGGCCTTAGCGGAACATCAGTTCCTTATTTTAGCCACTCTGCCTGCCTTACCCCCAGCTGTGTGTGTGTGTGTGTGTGTGTGTGTGTGTGTGTGTGTGTGCGCGCACGCACACGACTTACAGACCAGGCAACAAGTCGTCTGGATGAGCAGGTAGCACAGTGACTGCTGACTGCATTAAAAAAATCAATCACAGATATTTTGCCTCTTTGCTGCACTATATAGACAGACACAGGCAGTATTCTCCCATCTCTAGTGTTCTACAAACAAACGGGGTACAGAGTATCTGTTATTGATATGACCAGAGTCATGTATTTAGAAGCTCTGGTTATGACTATAAGGTGTCTCACAGGGTTCATCTACATTTTGCTGACTACCAGGGTCTTCAGCTATAAGCCCTGGTGCTGCAATGTTGAGGTTTGGTGGAAATGAAGTATTTTTACTCACCCTTGTAATGAGACTTGCATTTACTCTATAGGCCTACATGGGCTGTAATTATGTGTTTAGGAGCGCACAAGTGTGTTGAGAGGGCGGAGACTGGAGGCCGGGTGAGAATGGAGTTACAAATGGATGGAGGAGAGCGATGCAGCGCTGAAGACTACATTGGAGGAAAGCAGTCTTTCTCTAACAGAACATTTTCATGGCCAAAATGTTTTTTAGTAGCTACTGAAGGACACACTCACTGTTGCATTTCTGGCGTCAGTTGTGGAGCCCTATAATAAATGTTTCCTGGAGTCACAACCATCTTCTCTTTATGGAACCACTCTTGTACAGGAACTTTTAGCACTGAAGTGACTTCTCACACGGGTTGTGCAACATCCAGCATCCACCCTTGTACCTGTTCCAGTGACTTCCTGGTTTTCCGGGGTGTTCTGTCATCTGATGTAGCAAGGCAAGTGATTTGATCACTGTGTTTACATCATGGACCCGGTCCTTGCGACCCCTGTGGTCTAAATGTCAATCAATATTCAATCAAGCCTTCTCTGGACGTCACTGATACAGACTGTCATGGACTGATGATTGTCCTGACTTGTTTATTGAGAAACACGAGAGTACGTGACTGCGGACATATTTCTCAAGACTTTAACTAGATTATTCCTCAACCTCTTGTGATTGGAGGAAACTTTTGATCCAGCTCATCGTAAAGGCTGTTCTATTTTTGATATTTCAGCCCATGTTATGTGGTCTGAGTCAAGCAGAGTCATGGGACGCAAGTTCAGTGACTGATTATTATGACTGACAGTCATAGACAGAAGATTGGCCAATTCACATTCTAAATGAACTGTGGAGTTCATCACACAGTGGTGGCTTGACTGTAAACAACAGTTGTGAAATTATTTTTACTCTGTAAATTGGTTGGTGATCATCATCTAGCCTAGGTTGCCTACATTCCATTGAGGTGACTGCAAACAGTGGTTGGACAGAACAAGCTCACAGTTGAATCAATCTGGACGACCTGGACCAAGTGTCTGATCAGAGGACTTCAGGTCTCCTGGATGGGAAACTTAAGCTGGAAGAGCCAAGGCTCTTCTGAAGATACAGAGTCCTCTTTACAGGGAGAACTAGATGAGGAACAGCCAGGTAAACCAACACACATGGTCGCATCAACAGCGATTGCTGTCATTTGATGACTACAGTGACGTGTATGGTTAAATTATGTTTCAAGAGTTTGGCGCTACTGAACACAAGACAAACTCAATGCACATTGATCTGGTACTGTATATAGCTTGATTCTTGTGTATTTTATTTCTTGTTTGACTATTTTTAGATACTTTTTAGAACTCTGCATTTTTGGGAAGGGCTCTTAAGCAAGCCTTTCTTGGTAAATTCTACTAAAAATTGAAGTTACCTTGAGCAAGGCACTTAATCCTAATTGCTCCTGTAAATTGCTTTGGAAAAGTGTCTGCTAAATGACTTAAATATAAAGCCAAATGAAAAATACTTCACCATTGCACCTCAGCAGGCCTATTTGTTCTTGTGCTAAATGTATCCATGCTTGCATTTTTCTTTTTTGGGGATGGATGGACAAACCTGGCTCTTGTGTTCTTTTCTTCTCAAAGACCAGCCTGTCAAAGCCATCCTGTTTTAGAGCTTTTATGTAAAGAAAAATAGAAGTGCTGGCAGAAATGAAGCGCTGGGGACATTCCTCCCTAGGTTTTTTGTGTAGTGTGGCTTTTGTGAAGGTGCTCATTTGCTGTGCTGAAGTCTAGGGTGGATCCAGCCAGCCAGAGGAGGCCACTAGCCACAGCTCTCTACAGCCTGCCCAGACTAGACTGCATGTGCCTAGGCTCTCAACACTGAGTTGTCTCACTGTTTCATCCATCTGTACATCCACCAACTTCAGAAAATGTTTTTTGGTTTAAATTTTGGTTAGGCTATTCCAAAAAATATAAACTGAAAACCATTGATTTCGCTTGTTCTTGGTCAGTTTTGTTTGGGGAGTCTCAAACTACTAGTCGGTGGCCTTGTCAATCTGTGCTATGGTAGCAACAACATTTACAATATTTAGCGTTAGCCATATTAGCCCTATTTATTTAGCTTCGTAATCACTGTCTCTTCGGCTCAGCCAGTTAGCAGTGTGTGAACCTAGAGACCCAGGTGTGCTGCTAGGCTTGCATGGAGAGAAGAGGCTCCATGATTGAGGTGGTTGAGTCCATGGTGTAATTACATAGCACAGAGTGGCGCAATGCCATGTTTTGAAAACACGGCGTGCGCCATCAAGCCTAATGAACTTTGCTGCTGCGTTTAACCTGACAGGTGGTAAAGACTGCCACTTTTCGCCTACATCACTCATTTTTTGTGGTTAACAGTGGTTACTCCATCACTCGAGGTTTTAAATGGTTTTTAGTGCATATTGTCACTTCTCCGCACGTTCCTGCTGCGTCAGAGGTGAAATGGACTGCTGTACCTAATTATTCTATGTTGACATTATCGAAAATGAATCTATATGTTTTTATATCGTTATTGAGGGATGTAATTACCTAATTATTGATATTGATTTAGCCCTACTACAACGTGTTAAGTGTTCCACAGCGATGCTGGCCGATGTTGACTACAATGCTTCCCACAGTTGTGCGAGATGTCCTTTGGGTGGTGGACCACTCCTGATACACACGCGAAACTGTTGAGCAGGAAAAACCCTGCAGCGTTGCAGTTCTTGACACAAACCGGTGTGCCTGGCACCTACTACCACACCCCGTTTAGAGGCACTTTAATATTTTGTCTTGCCCATTCATCTTCCAAATGGCACACATACACTCCATGTCTTACTCCATGTCTCAATGCTTTAAAATCCTTCTTTTAACCTGTCTCCCCTTCATCTAATGATTTGATTGGACTTTTTTTTTGTCATTTTACAGATGCTATTATCCGGAGCAATTAGGGTTAAGTGCCTTGCTCAACGGCACATCGACAGATTTTTCACCTAGTCGACTCAGCGATTCGAGCTAGGAACCTTTCGATTACTTGCCCAACGCTCTTAACGACTAGGCTACCTGCTGCCCTGTATTGATTTAACAAGTGACATCAATAAGGGTTCAAAGCTTTCACCTGGTCAGTCTGTCATGGAAAGAGCAGGTGTTCTTAATGTTTTGTACACTCAATGTACGTGCACATACACACACACCCACTTTATTGTCCTGTAGCAGACCTGGCACCAGGATAGAGTGACTTAAAGCTCTGCATGCCTCCCATTCAGAACAGTTCATGCGTATATTATGACGATATTTTGTGACGTTTTTGTTCATTTTGGTCCTTGGCAAGAGTTTTTTTTTTTCTCTTTTTTTTCTCTGCTGTTCATGAACACCAGGTTTTTTTCTCTGCTGTTTATGAACACCAGGTTTTTTTCTCTGCTGTTCATGAACACCAGGTTTTTTTCTCTGCTGTTCATGAACACCAGGTTTTTTTCTCTGCTGTTCATGAACACCAGGTTTTTTTCTCTGCTGTTTATGAACACCAGGTTTTTTTCTCTGCTGTTCATGAACACCAGGTTTTTTTCTCTGCTGTTCATGAACACCAGGTTTTTTTCTCTGCTGTTCATGAACACCAGGTTTTTTTCTCTGCTGTTTATGAACACCAGGTTTTTTTCTCTGCTGTTCATGAACACCAGGTTTTTTTCTCTGCTCTTTATGAACACCAGGTTTTTTTCTCTGCTCTTTATGAACACCAGGTTTTTTTCTCTGCTGTTCATGAACACCAGGTTTTTTTCTCTGCTGTTCATGAACACCAGGTTTTTTTCTCTGCTGTTCATGAACACCAGGTTTTTTTATCTGCTGTTCATGAACACCAGGTTTTTTTCTCTGCTGTTCATGAGCACCAGGTTTTTTTCTCTGCTGTTCATGAACACCAGGTTTTTTTCTCTGCTGTTCATGAACACCAGGTTTTTTTCTCTGCTGTTCATGAACACCAGGTTTTTTTCTCTGCTGTTCATGAACACCAGGTTTTTTTCTCTGCTGTTCATGAACACCAGGTTTTTTTCTCTGCTGTTCATGAACACCAGGTTTTTTTCTCTGCTGTTCATAAACACCAGGTTTTTTTCTCTGCTGTTTATGAACACCAGGTTTTTTTCTCTGCTGTTCATGAACACCAGGTTTTTTTCTCTGCTGTTCATGAACACCAGGTTTTTTTCTCTGCTGTTCATGAACACCAGGTTTTTTTCTCTGCTGTTCATGAACACCAGGTTTTTTTCTCTGCTGTTCATGAACACCAGGTTTTTTTCTCTGCTGTTCATGAACACCAGGTTTTTTTCTCTGCTGTTTATGAACACCAGGTTTTTTTCTCTGCTGTTCATGAACACCAGGTTTTTTTCTCTGCTGTTCATGAACACCAGGTTTTTTTCTCTGCTGTTCATGAACACCAGGTTTTTTTCTCTGCTGTTCATGAACACCAGGTTTTTTTCTCTGCTGTTCATGAACACCAGGTTTTTTTCTCTGCTGTTCATGAACACCAGGTTTTTTTTCTCTGCTGTTCATGAACACCAGGTTTTTTCTCGAGGCAACGTGAAGTTTGGTAGCCAAAGTCCACGCCCCTATGTCAGTCATTGGTCAACAGTAGTGATTATTCAATTAAGTGTTTGACATTCAATGATGGACGACTCGTTTTATGCACATTTTTTCACTTAAGAAATACTGCAAAAAATACTATCTTAGTTAGATGTAAAATGAGTTGTCTTAGATCTTTTCTAATTTTTTACTGAATAGCAGTTTGGCTTAGAATACCGACACAACTGTGAATGCGAACAAATTAATGTGAACAGAACAAAACGGAGCTACCAAATAGTAGGCCTAGTCAACAAAATATCAGCTCGATAAAGGCATGACACAATCTATATTTAGGCTAGTTACATTAACAGTAAACAAACACAGTAAACATAAGGTGAATGGAGATCCAAATAACCAAAACAGTCTACAGCCTACTACTGTGAGATGTAGCCTACAGCCTACTACAGTGAGATGCAGTCATGCACAGCTGTCTTGCCAAATAAATAGACCTATAGGCCCACTTCAGGAAAATCATGCCGCTCATGAGTTCAGCAACACGTTGTGATATGGCACAATACACTTCTGTGAATCAAATTCACCCCACGTAATCAATGAAGCAATGTCAGCCTATCATAAACACGTTTCCAATAAGGATAGTTCCATTACCTACCACAAAAACCAATTGGCTACCAAGAATAATTGGCTGCCATAATAGATCTATTTCTATGATGAAACATACCGAAACATACCGATAAGTACAAAAGATACATCATTTGGGTTCTTACAAGCAGAATTCAAAAGAATTCCAATGCATCACGCTATACCACCAGCAACAAAAGCTCATGCTTTTGACCAACAATTGACAGGTTGGCGTGAAATATCAGCACCGTGGACAGCGCCCTACACACTAAAGCAAGATTTTGATCAAAACCAACCAGCTAGATTGTTTTTTTTTACGTTTACGTGTCCTTAAAAACAGCCTATAACTAATTACTATTCCTTGTTTTGATCAGTAGCATATGCAAAACCTCAGCCTATTGTTTCATTGTTTTTTACTTTCCTAAAACAATAATTGTCCACCTCACTGTTCAGCTGTCTGAGATTTGAGGATTAAATGCATCAGGGCATTGCATACATAGGCCTATTGGCTTAGGTGTACACTATATTAATATTTAAAATGTATATACACTGCTCAAAAAAAAAGGGAACACTAAAATAACACATCCTAGATCTGAATGAATGAAATATTCGTATTAAATACTTTTTTCTTTACATAGTTGAATGTGCTGACAACAAAATCACACAAAAATTATCAATGGAAATCAAATTTATCAACCCATGGAGGTCTGGATTTGGAGTCACACTCAAAATTAAAGTGGAAAACCACACTACAGGCTGATCCAACTTTGATGTAATGTCCTTAAAACAAGTCAAAATGAGGCTCAGTAGTGTGTGTGGCCTCCACGTGCCTGTATGACCTCCCTACAACGCCTGGGCATGCTCCTGATGAGGTGGCGGATGGTCTCCTGAGGGATCTCCTCCCAGACCTGGACTAAAGCATCCGCCAACTCCTGGACAGTCTGTGGTGCAATGCGGCGTTGGTGGATGGAGCGAGACATGATGTCCCAGATGTGCTCAATTGGATTCAGGTCTGGGGAACGAGCGGGCCAGTCCATAGCATCAATGCCTTCCTCTTGCAGGAACTGCTGACACACTCCAGCCACATGAGGTCTAGCATTGTCTTGCATTCGGAGGAACCCAGGGCCAACCGCACCAGCATATGGTCTCACAAGGGGTCTGAGGATCTCATCTCGGTACCTAATGGCAGTCAGGCTACCTCTGGCGAGCACATGGAGGGCTGTGCGGCCCCCCAAAGAAATGCCACCCCACACCATGACTGACCCACCGCAAAACCGGTCATGCTGGAGGATGTTGCAGGCAGCAGAACGTTCTCCACGGCGTCTCCAGACTGTCACGTCTGTCACGTGCTCAGTGTGAACCTGCTTTCATCTGTGAAGAGCACAGGGCGCCAGTGGTGAATTTGCCAATCTTGGTGTTTTCTGGCAAATGCCAAACGTCCTGCACGGTGTTGGGCTGTAAGCACAACCCCCACCTGTGGACGTCGGGCCCTCATACCACCCTCATGGAGTCTGTTTCTGACCGTTTGAGCAGACACATGCACATTTGTGGCCTGCTGGAGGTCATTTTGCACTGCTCTGGCAGTGCTCCTCCTTGCACAAAGGCGGAGGTAGCGGTCCTGCTGCTGGGTTGTTGCCCTCCTACTGCCTCCTCCATGCCTCCTGATAAACTGGCCTGTCTCCTGGTAGCCCCTCAATGCTCTGGACACTACCCTGACAGACACAGCAAACCTTCTTGCCACAGCTCGCATTGATGTGCCATCCTGGATGAGCTGCACTACCTAAGTCACTTGTGTGGGTTGTAGACTCCGTCTCATGCTACCACTAGAGTGAAAGCACCGCCAGCATTCAAAAGTGACCAAAACATCAGCCAGGAAGCATAGGAATTGAGAAGTGGTCTGTCACCACCTGCAGAACCACTCCTTTATCGGGGGTGTCTTGCTAATTGCCTATAATTTCCACCTGTTGTCTATTCCATTTGCACAACAGAATGTGAAATGTATTGTCAATCAGTGTTGCTTCCTAAGTGGACAGTTTGATTTCACAGAAGTGTGATTGACTTGGAGTTACATTGTGTTGTTTAAGTGTTCCCTTTATTTTTTTGAGCAGTGTACATTACCAGTCAAAAGTTTGAACACCTACTCATTCAAGGGTTTTTCTTTATTTTTACTATTTTCTACATTGTAGAATAATAGTGAAGACATAACAACTATGAAATAACACATATGGAATCATGTAGTAACCAAGAAATTATTAAACAAATCAAAATATATTTTGTGTTCTTCAAAGCAGCCACACTTTGCCTTGATGACAGCTTTGCACAATCTTGGCATTCTCTCAATCAGCTTCACGTAAAATGCTTAAAGTTTAGGTGACTGAGAGAGTGTGGTGGAACAAGTTGTTGGGCATATCTTGCTAGCTGGATCAAATTCTCTGTTAGTTAGCCAGAGAAATGTTAAGCAACATTAGCCAACTTAACTGTTCAAATAATTGAGTTTATGGTGTGAAAATTAGCTGGCTAATAAAGTTTAAAAAAAAAAAGCTAATCTGATGTTAATAACCTAACGTTAGTAACCTAACCAATTCGCTAAGGTAACGTAAACTCACTCACGTTTGTACATCGCCTTGGTCCAATTGACCTTATTTTAGCACCCCAAAAACGTAATACTTCCAGATCAACTGTAATGTCAATACCATTGTAAAGCACAATTTCTCATCTTTCCAACAAAGTTAATGACATGACCTCCACGCTGCCCGTTTCTGCATAATTCAAGAAGGCAATGAGCTCCGTCGGATCTTTTTAAAAATGGTGGGTGGGGAAGCGAAACTAATGCGTGATAGTGAGAAGGAGAGATGTCGTGTGGGAAAACTGCTTTTTTTCACTCGATCTGTCCAATTTATCAACTTATCGCCTCTAAAATGTAAATAAAACAAGAGTTTATATAATGTGTCATTACATACCTATTTGAAGGTTTGTGTCGAATTTGAATCAGGTTTTTAGGGCGGTGCTAAAGTGATCTTCAGAAGTAAACATTGTCTTTTGAAATTCATGATCGCTTGCAGTGACATGCAAAAAATGACTAAGTATCCCCCCTTACCCCGTCACTGTCCCTTTCTTGTTTTTAAACTATGAGCGAAGTGGTACACCTGGTGGAGAGAGATTGTAAGACGGAAATAGTTGCCGTAATGTACAGCACGCGTAAAGCATGACACGTCACGATGTGACGGAGGGTCCGTTTTTTTCAACTTTTCTCCAATACTATAGAGCCATTACCATGTCGATCAACGCTTGAATAGAAACCTAGTTCACACCCCCGATTTTGGATTTTGAAGTCAACACAGTCACTACAGTCCCATTAGTTTTCTTAGCCTCGTTTGAATGTCGCGGTTGCGCACATTTGTACGGAATGGGGTGAGTATAAGTTAACTTGCCATCCCTCAAGTTATAACGTGTTAGTTGCTTACTGGAACCTGGAAATCTGTGTGAAATGTTAACTAGCTAACAAACTAATGTTTTCTCTCTACAGTATGTGGTTCATTTTCTGAATGAGAGAATTAGGTTAAAATGAGGCGTTGCTTGTTAAACAAGTGGATTCAGGGATTAAGTGGAGCTGGAGCTGGGCCTGGGCCTGGCTTAAACTGGATGCCACTATAGAGGTGAAAGGAACACCACACACTTCCCTCTTTCTCACTTTTTCAATACAGTGGATAAAAAAGGGGTATGCCAGGTGTACTCTGCCTGAAAGAGATCAATTATGCCAACAAAGGGTATCATAATCTGCTGGCATATTGTAGAACAGATGTCCACAGGCAGAAAGTGTACAATATAATAATGTGCCGTGTAGCCCAAAGATATTGCTTTTGTTGTGTTGAAATTGACAGTAACACGTATGTGTGAGTGAGGGGAGATTATTATTAATTATTTTTACTCCGTGAATGCTATTTTTACACACATGTAGCCTTGTTCACTTGATCAATGTCTACTATAGTGGCCACTATAATAGAGCAAAAATAGAATGCCTGTTTGTTTCATTTATGCTTTAAGATGTTTTTTTTCCTCCCAAGTGTAGTAGTGTGTGGGTGGTCACAAGCAGTCTATTATGAAGGCTCTCATGGCTAACTGCAATATTAGTGTATTACCAAGACTTGAGTGTCATTTGCAGTAAAGTCTAGGCAACAAATAACATTTTATTTATTTATTTAAATTTTATATTGATATTTATTTTACAATGGGCCTACTTATAACCATTTTACAACTGGCCTACGTAGAACCATTTTACAACGGTCTACGTAGAACCATTTTCAACGGTCTACGTAGAACCATTTTCAACGGTCTACGTAGAACCATTTTACAACGGTCTACGTAGAACCATTTTCAACGGTCTACGTAGAACCATTTTCAACGGTCTACGTAGAACCATTTTCAACGGTCTACGTAGAACCATTTTCAACGGTCTACGTAGAACCATTTTCAACGGTCTACGTAGAGCCATTTTCAACGGTCTACGTAGAACCATTTTCAACGGTCTACGTAGAACCATTTTTCAACGGTCTACGTAGAACCATTTTTCAACGGTCTACGTAGAACCATTTTACAACGGTCTACGTAGAACCATTTTACAACGGTCTACGTAGAACCATTTTACAACGGTCTACGTAGAACCATTTTACAACGGTCTACGTAGAACCATTTTACAACGGGCCTACTTAGAACCATTTTACAACGGGCCTACTTAGAACCATTTTACAACGGGCCTACTTAGAACCATTTTACAACGGGCCTACTTAGAACCATTTTACAACGGGCCTACTTAGAACCATTTTACAACGGGCCTACTTAGAACCATTTTACAACGGGCCTACTTAGAACCATTTTACAACGGGCTACGTAGAACCATTTTACAACGGGCCTACTTAGAACCATTTTACAACGGGCCTACTTAGAACCATTTTACAACGGGCCTACTTAGAACCATTTTACAACGGGCCTACTTAGAACCATTTTACAACGGGCCTACTTAGAACCTATCTTAAACTAAATACGGAGCACACTATTGAAAAGACAGATCAAACTTAATTTAGCTAAGGAAAATGTCTCAAAATAATTAAACGATGCACATTTAAAGAAATGGTTTGGATTAATAAATATGCCTACAATAATAATGATATACAATAAAAAAAATGTTTTATTAAAAAACGTTTAAATTCCAAAACTGTCAAAAAAAGTTGTGATATTGTAGTGGACTAAGATGACGCAGCCAAAGCAGGCTATTGAGCAACTCCCTATTGAGGTAGGATGCTCAATAGGGAGGTAGGATGCTCAATAGGGAGGTAGGATGCTCAATAGCCTGCTTTGGCTGCGTCATCTTAGTCCACTACAATATCACAACTTGTCCAACTAGCCCGGCTTCAGACTAACAGACTCCCCTGGTTGCACTGGGGCACGAGACCATAATTTGGTTGCACCACTTTTATTGCATCGAGCAATAGAAAAAATGATTAGTCCTGTAAAGTAAGTCACAGTGCTTTATTAAAAAGCGTAGTAGACTACTGAGAAATGGTGTTGAGTAAATGTTATTTCATTTTTTAAATTTAACCTTTATTTAACTAGCCAACAAATTCTTATTTACGATGACGGCCAAGGAACAGTGGGCAGATCGACAGATTTTTACCTTGCCAGCTTGGGTATTCGACCTAGCAACCTTTTGGTTACTGGCCCAACGCTCTAACCACTAGGCTACCTGCCGCCCCTTGGCAATGCGCATGGTGATATTAGTCTTGTGTGCGGGGGCTAGGCCATGGAAAACCCATTTCATGAAGCTCCCGACGAACAGTTCTTGTGCTGATATTGCTTCCAACGTCAGTGCTACGTGCTTGCTTCATCACTCAGTGGTCCCGTTCTGTGAGCTTGTGTGGCTTACCACTTCACGGCTGAGCCGTTGTTGCTCCTAGATGTCTCCACTTCACAATAACAGCACTTACAGTTGACCGGGGCAGCTCTAGCAGGGCAGAAATTTGACGAACTGACGGTGCCATGTTGAAAGTCACTGAGCTCTTCAGTAAGGCCATTGTACTGCCAATGGTCAACTACTCTAAAGATAGATCACTAACTCTCAAGATAATACCCACTCATAGTAGCCGTGTATTAATCGAACAGTACATTTCATTTCCTTATTTGTTTTGCAGTTGTAGCCTACCGTCTAATGAGGCCTAAGCACCCGCAATGACCAATGCTCATTTCGCATGCTCTGTATCTCCAAGCCATATTAAATATCTTTGTGAAATAGTTGCTATTGAGCTCATAGAGTTGAAAAATAAAACATTTACCTACAGAAAGCTGAGAACATCCTCTCTCCATCTGTGACAACAGGATAGCTGTGTTTTTCCAGCAATTGGATAAAAAAGTGGTATACAATCAGAGCACGTCTTTCTCCGGGAGCATTTGAAAGGAGAGAGAAAGTGGCTCGCTCGACACAGCAGCAGGCCCCAGTGAAACAGGTACAGGGGCAGGCAGGCAGACACTTTCATTACAGGAATCATGAGGATAATGTACTTTACTGTTTGACCAAATCATGGTTTTAGCCTCCTAAACAAAATAGGACGTTTTCAGTGAGGTGAATGAATGTGCAGCCTGCACCAATGCAACCAATAATTTTTTTTACTACCACAGCCGGGTGTCCTATAGGTTGCAAAATACAACTAAATGTAGGCTTTTCACTATAGGCGTACTCTAACTTTCGTTTTACTTAAATGAAAAAGGCCTCAATCTTTGCGATCAACAGTAACTTAGGCCAAGGCTCCTCTCTCGCTATGCTCACCAGCGTGGCAGGCCTGGACAATTTGGCCGGCTATAATTTTATTCATCAGCTTTTCATAAATGTTATTGTCCAAAAGCAGGTAATCACCGGCTAACGGAAACCCTGCACCCCAGTGGTTTTCCATAGCCCCCCTGCACACACCGCGCTCTGTCGATTGTGCTGACTTAGTGGAGATTTAGCAGGAACCTGTCACTTTTGGGGAATCTAAAATGAAAACCGAAGGGGAGCAAGTTTCAAATGACGGGGCTAAGCCCCCTTGTGGATCCGGGTACATCCTGCAGGAGTCGGTGTGTGTAGTGTAATGTGGTGTAGTGTAAAAGACTCTAAACCTCATATTATGTGAAATGTTTCTGTAGCCGGAGAAGAGGGGAGGGGAGCAGACATAGCACTGGCTTAGGCTGACTAGGGGATGGGACAAGGCATGTGGGGAATGTGGAACATCAGGGCTCCCTGTTTAGGCATGTCGGGGGGGGGGTGAAAAGGGGTATTCCTTCCTCCACTAATCCATTTCTGAATATTAGTTGAAATAGTAAGCAGAGAAGGGTGTGTGAGCTCTCTCCCTCCTCTCTTCCTTTCCCAACCCCACGGCAGCCCTGTGACCGCTCACCAATCTCTCAGACACCTGTGTCAGACAGTATGACACACAACCACGCACACACACTAGTCATCCCATCAGGCAGTGCGACGGTTGGTTGCTTTTAGCCCCTCTAGGAAGTGTGTGGGCTTTCTGCTTGAGTACATCGGGCTTAGCCTGACCCACTTCCTCATGTCCACGTCCTCTCCTGTTGCAACAGGCCGTCTGGAGGCTAGACCACAGCAGGGATTTCTCCTGGCCAGTCCTGCCCACTCAGAACATCTCATATGTGGAAGGATTCCCAGCTGATGCCCACTATCTCTCCATAGTTCTCATCTCTCTCAGCATTGACAGTGTGAGCTGAATGAACAGAGGAGGATTGTATAGGGAGTGACGGAGAGATGGGCTAGTAGTACTCTCTTCTCTACAATGTGCTTAAGGTCATTTACTCATATCATCATCAGTGCTTGCTCACACTTAAGTAGTGCTGAAGTACTTGGCTGATGTGGGGCTGTATGTGCTTTGAGTGTCTCTGTCTGAAGAGCTTTAGAGGCTCTCTCTCTATCTCCCTCTCTCTCTCTTCTCTCTGTCTTTCTGTCTCCCTCTCTTCCTCCCCCACCTCTCTGTCTTTCTCTCTCTCCACCACCAAACAACAGTGGTTCACGTCATACAGAGCTACTACTACCATAGGGCCTAGTGTTTATCTCCCTGGATCAGATGATATATGAATCTCTGCTCTCAGCTACTGTTAGATCTACTGACAGTATTTATATCAATACAGAAAAGGCCCTAAAGTCCATAAACAAGAGGAAAGATGGCTAATAAAGTGGCACCATTTCAGAATAAGAGACAAGAAGTACAAGGTCTCATTTTTCACCTCTCATTCATTTTCCTGCCATGTAGCTGACGTATGGACATTTCTATCTGTAGCTGACGTATGGACATTTCTGTCAGTTTGTAGCTGACGTACGGACATTTCTATCTGTAGCTGACACGTATGGACATTTCTATCAGTAGCTGATGTATGGACATTTCTATCAGTTTGTAGCTGACGTATGGACATTTCTATCAGTTTGTAGCTGACGTACGGACATTTCTATCTGTAGCTGACGTATGGACATTTCTATCTGTAGCTGACGTACGGACATTTCTGTCAGTTTGTAGCTGACGTACGGACATTTCTATCTGTAGCTGACGTATGGACATTTCTATCTGTAGCTGACGTATGGACATTTCTATCTGTAGCTGACGTATGGACATTTCTATCTGTAGCTGACGTATGGACATTTCTATCTGTAGCTGACGTACGGACATTTCTATCAGTTTGTAGCTGACGTACGGACATTTCTATCAGTTTGTAGCTGACGTACGGGCATTTCTATCAGTTTGTAGCTGACGTACGGACATTTCTATCAGTTTGTAGCTGACGTACAGACATTTCTATCAGTTTGTAGCTGACGTATGGACATTTCTATCAGTTTGTAGCTGACGTACGGACATTTCTATCTGTAGCTGACGTACGGACATTTCTGTCAGTTTGTAGCTGACGTACGGACATTTCTGTCAGTTTGTAGCTGACGTATGGACATTTCTATCAGTTTGTAGCTGACGTATGGACATTTCTATCTGTAGCTGACGTACGGACATTTCTATCTGTAGCTGACGTATGGACATTTCTATCTGTAGCTGACGTATGGACATTTCTGTCAGTTTGTAGCTGACGTACGGACATTTCTATCTGTAGCTGACGTACGGACATTTCTATCTGTAGCTGACATATGGACATTTCTATCTGTAGCTGACGTACGGACATTTCTGTCAGTTTGTAGCTGACGTACGGACATTTCTATCTGTAGCTGACGTATGGACATTTCTATCTGTAGCTGACGTATGGACATTTCTATCTGTAGCTGACGTATGGACATTTCTATCTGTAGCTGACGTACGGACATTTCTATCAGTTTGCAGCTGACGTACGGACATTTCTATCAGTTTGTAGCTGACGTACGGACATTTCTATCAGTTTGTAGCTGACGTACGGACATTTCTATCTGTAGCTGACGTACGGACATTTCTATCCGTTTGTAGCTGACGTACGGACATTTCTATCTGTAGCTGACGTACGGACATTTCTATCTGTAGCTGACGTATGGACATTTCTATCTGTAGCTGACGTATGGACATTTCTGTCAGTTTGTAGCTGACGTACGGACATTTCTATCTGTAGCTGACGTATGAACATTTCTATCTGTAGCTGACGTATGGACATTTCTGTCAGTTTGTAGCTGACGTACGGACATTTCTATCAGTTTGTAGCTGACGTACAGACATTTCTATCAGTTTGTAGCTGACGTACGGACATTTCTATCAGTTTGTAGCTGACGTACGGACATTTCTATCAGTTTGTAGCTGACGTACGGACATTTCTATCAGTTTGTAGCTGACGTACGGACATTTCTATCAGTTTGTAGCTGACGTACGGACATTTCTATCTGTAGCTGACGTACGGACATTTCTATCAGTTTGTAGCTGACGTACGGACATTTCTATCTGTAGCTGACGTACGGACATTTCTATCAGTTTGTAGCTGACGTACGGACATTTCTATCTGTAGCTGACGTACAGACATTTATGTCAGTTTGTAGCTGACGTACGGACATTTCTATCTGTAGCTGACACGTATGGACATTTCTGTCAGTTTGTAGCTGATGTACGGACATTTCTATCAGTTTGTAGCTGACGTACGGACATTTCTATCTGTAGCTGACGTACGGACATTTCTATCAGTTTGTAGCTGACGTACGGACATTTCTATCAGTTTGTAGCTGACGTACGGACATTTCTATCAGTTTGTAGCTGACGTACGGACATTTCTGTCAGTTTGTAGCTGACGTTCTGGTTCACTTTTTTAGGACAATGTAAACTCAAAGCTCTCCAGGTTCGATTGTCATTATTCCTGTACCTCACACTAGACTACTGCAACACCATTTCCCCTGCCATAAACACTCACATTGGTGACACAAAAGAGAAGAAGGGGAAAAAAATTGGGTATTGATTAACGATTGTCAAGGACGCACAGACGTTTTTAGTTCAGATTATTTGTTTGCAATATATGTGATCTATATACAGTACCAGTCACAAGTTTGGACCCACCTACTTATTCAATGGTTTTTCTTTCTTTTTACATTTTCTACATTGTATATTGCAATAAACCCTTGAATGAGTAGGTGTGTCCACACTTTTGACTGGTACTGTATATGTGATCTATAGGCTAAGAGCTTCATAAACTGCTTATGATTGTGGGGTTTGAATAGTGTGAGAAGGCTATATTTGGTGAGAATCACAGCATAAGGTTGTATAAACAACCATAGGGTATAAACATATATTCTAGCTCTTAAAGGAGCAGTAGCCTACCGTGGGTGTACAATTTTCATTTATTCTGCAGTTATTCTATTGCTATTTATTCTGTTACCAAACAAATTACAATTTATGTCTCATATTTTAACTGAATGTAATCTATTAGCTTCCAAAATGTAAGTAGGTATATCTAGCTGTCCGATAACACATTCTGACGTACGGACATTTCTATCAGTTTGCAGCTGACGTACGGACATTTCTATCAGTTTGTAGCTGACGTACGGACATTTCTATCAGTTTGTAGCTGACGTACGGACATTTCTATCTGTAGCTGACGTACGGACATTTCTATCAGTTTGTAGCTGACGTACGGACATTTCTATCTGTAGCTGACGTACGGACATTTCTGTCAGTTTGTAGCTGACGTACGGACATTTCTATCTGTAGCTGACACGTATGGACATTTCTGTCAGTTTGTAGCTGACGTACGGACATTTCTATCAGTTTGTAGCTGACGTACGGACATTTCTATCTCTAGCTGACGTACGGACATTTCTATCAGTTTGTAGCTGACGTATGGACATTTCTATCTGTAGCTGACGTACGGACATTTCTATCAGTTTGTAGCTGACGTACGGACATTTCTATCAGTTTGTAGCTGACGTACGGACATTTCTGTCAGTTTGTAGCTGACGTTCTGGTTCACTTTTTTAGGACAATGTAAACTCAAAGCTCTCCAGGTTCGATTGTCATTATTCCTGTACCTCACACTAGACTACTGCAACACCATTTCCCCTGCCATAAACACTCACATTGGTGACACAAAAGAGAAGAAGGGGAAAAAAATTGGGTATTGATTAACGATTGTCAAGGACGCACAGACGTTTTTAGTTCAGATTATTTGTTTGCAATATATGTGATCTATATACAGTACCAGTCACAAGTTTGGACCCACCTACTTATTCAATGGTTTTTCTTTCTTTTTACATTTTCTACATTGTATATTGCAATAAACCCTTGAATGAGTAGGTGTGTCCACACTTTTGACTGGTACTGTATATGTGATCTATAGGCTAAGAGCTTCATAAACTGCTTATGATTGTGGGGTTTGAATAGTGTGAGAAGGCTATATTTGGTGAGAATCACAGCATAAGGTTGTATAAACAACCATAGGGTATAAACATATATTCTAGCTCTTAAAGGAGCAGTAGCCTACCGTGGGTGTACAATTTTCATTTATTCTGCAGTTATTCTATTGCTATTTATTCTGTTACCAAACAAATTACAATTTATGTCTCATATTTTAACTGAATGTAATCTATTAGCTTCCAAAATGTAAGTAGGTATATCTAGCTGTCCGATAACACATTCTGATGTAAAGACTTGTCCTGCACTTTGTTAAAACCCAGCCTGCTTGAGTGAATGTTGGAAAAACATCTTGGTTCCTTTATAAACATAGCAATGTGAATGCAAAGAGGACTTCTGCATGGTGTAGCTTTAAAAACCTGCTAGATGTAAAATATTGTGCGCTGTAGCTGGGAAAATAAATATATGTATCTCTGCATGACAAGATAATGATGTTTGTTTCCAACATTAGGGCTGTTTTCCTAAAGAAGTTAAATCTTGCCACGATACGAGTATCGCGATACTTGTCCCAGCCCTAATTTCTATTTGTTTATGATGCTTTAGTTAGTCTGCTTTTCTCAGGTGACCCGCTGCAAGCCTCTCTCTCTCTCTCTCTCTCTCTCTCTCTCTTTCCCCCCCCCCCCCCTTGCAACATTCTGCTGAAACACAAAGCATGGCCGGCGGCCAAAATACACGCACCAAACTACAGTACACTTGAAGTGTGTGCGTGTCATGCATCTAATTTCTGTGTATGTGTGCATTGTGAGCCTGGCGATCCTAGGTTAGTCAGCATGTTGTATACCCAGGCAGCTCATGGCTGTGAAGCCGGGTAGAGAGGATGGGAGGGAGCCGGCGGGGGGAGGGGCAGGAAATAGTGGCAGTGACCTGGCTGACGTCAGGGGGGACGGAGCAGGAGGGGTACCCAGGCTGGAATGACACACAACCAGACCCCACACACACACGCACATCCAGCTAGAACAGTAGAAAACGTGACCACGTGACAGGGCCTACTGACTGGAGGTCATGTGACAGAAATTCTATAATAACCATAATCCTATCCTTGGTTCTGTGGACATCATGGCGTGAAGGAGTTTAGGCCTACATGTATGTAATGTATGGTCTGTCTGTCTGAGAGAGTGTGCTTGTTGTTTATGCTAGCATTTGGGTCACAGCCTCAATAGTAAAAGCTCTCTGCAAAGGCTTGTGAGCCATTTGACTGCAGTCCAGTTGGTTCATTCTTTCTTGTATTTGAGTCTTTTTGTTGAGTCAGGATGAATAGCCTCATGAATAGCCTAGATGTGTGTGTGTGTGTGTGTGTGTGTGTGTGTACAGGACAATTGAATGGCCCAGCACCCAGGCACCGTGCTGTCCCCATGGACACCCATACTGAGCTGGTGGCGTGCCAAGTGTTCCCATAAACTAATACCCCCCCCACCCCTACTGTCCATGATAAGACCTCAACCCAGATCTGATCCATATCAATAGAAGGATGAACATTCAAGAGAACACAAAGACCCTCAAAAGGATCTGTCTTCAAAAGTACATTTTACATGGATTCTATATAGGAGTACACACACAATGCTTGGGAGCATTCAATCCAATTAATTTAACTTAATTGGGAGCATGTCGAAAAGGGTAAAGTCCTTTGGAACTTTAGTTTCATCCGTGCTATGGAATATAAATCGTTGCCAGATAATCTGACCTAGTGTTTTTCCAGTCAGTTGCATATGGATTGGTTATAGGCCCAGGAGGCTTGATGTTAGTTGCTGGGCTGGTTGAATATGCTGAATAGGCTATACAGGACACACGCAGGTCTTTCATTTGTAACACCAGGCTATTCTCTTTGTGTGTGTGTGTGTGTGGAGAGATGCATAGATTTCATGTGTTTTGTGTATTTGTTTTCTTCCTCACCTCCGGGCCCTCTTGGTGTAGTAGTATGTTAATACAGCTTGTGCCTTGCACCATTCAACCATATAATCAACACGCCGTTAGTGAGAAATGACACTCCCCAAGGCAGAGAGAGAGAGCGATCGCAACTTTTGTTGTCTCCATACTTAGTTGAACAGAGGAGGCATTGAGGCATGTCTAAGGTCAATGTTTATGTGTGCCCCACACAATGTACACACAAGCCCTTATCCCAGCATTTTCCTTACTGTCAAAGTGCTGCTGTCCTACATTTTACACAGAATAGCTCCTCTGAGTCTGAAT
This sequence comes from Oncorhynchus mykiss, assembly GCF_013265735.2. Classification (NCBI taxonomy): domain Eukaryota; kingdom Metazoa; phylum Chordata; class Actinopteri; order Salmoniformes; family Salmonidae; genus Oncorhynchus; species Oncorhynchus mykiss. The sequence goes on along the minus strand of NC_048569.1, from coordinate 15,202,560 downwards.
AGGTGTTTAAGCATGTTTCTTAAGACTGTCTTGATGATAATATAATAGGCCTGTATTACCCTAAAGCACACGTCTCATGGTTCCACTCTTCCAAGGAAGACCTTTGATTAAATGGGATCATTGGAGTCCTAACGCAGTGTATTGGAATGTAATTAGTGGGCTATGGCTCATTCAGTGTTTCTACAACATGTAGCTTAAGTTACTTATTTTATTAACCTTATAAAGTTCTGTGGCGGTGGTTTCCTGATGTCAAATAATATAATATTCAAGAGCTTTTAATTTCCTGTTTTAGAGTAGGGGTGTGAAAGTTTAGACAATCAAACTTTTTAAAGGAAGTCGGGATCCTTAATGTTAGGAAAAATCCTTAACCGGAAACAATGTTTTTTACTGCCACAAAGTTTAATTCTCAGTGCACTTATCACAAAACATTATTTTTCATGTAATATCCTAGCTAGACAATAGGCTATAAAGGCCTGGGGAAAGTTGTGTGAACTTTAGGCTACTTTGGTGAACTTGTGAGGCATCAAGACAAGACATTGCGAGATACAGAGTACTAAGATATTGTTTGTCTGCCCCCCTCTTCTCTTCCTTGTGCTGATTCGGCTGCTCTTGCTCTTCACTAATGATGTGTGTTCAGTCTTCACTCTGTTGCGTGTTGAATATTCTAGCCTATTCATTGATGATAAGCTTTGTTTTACTGAAGTTGCAAGACATTGCAAGCCCAAAAATGTAAAGATACAGCATTCCATTGCAAGATACAGTTTTTAATAGGCCTAGTGCACAGTTTTGACTGTCTGTCTGGTGGCCTACCTGCATATGCAGTTGAAGTCTGAAGTTTGCATACACCTTAGCCAAACACATTTAAACTCAGTTTTTCACAATTCCTGACATTTAATCCTCATAAAAATTCCCGGTCTTAGGTCAGTTAGGATCATCACTTTATTTTAAGAATGTGAAATGTCAGAATAATAGTAGAATGATTTATTTAATCTTTTATTTCTTTCATCACTGGCTGTTTAACAGTCTGATGGCCTTCAGATAGAAGCTGTTTTTCAGTCTCTCGGTCCTAGCTTTGATGCACCTGTACTGACCTCGCCTTCTGAATGATAGCGGGGTGAACAGGCAGTGACTCGGGTGGTTGTTGTCCTTGATGATCTTTTTGGCCTTCCTGTGACATCGGGTGGTGTAGGTGTCCTGGAGGGCAGGTAATTTGCCCCCGGCGATGCGTTGTACAGACATCACTACCCTCTGGAGAGCCTTACGGTTGTGGGCGGAGCAGTTGCCGTACCAGGCGGCGATACAACCCGACAGGATGCTCTCGATTGTGCATCTGTAAAAGTTTTTGTTTTTGGTGACCAGACAAATTTCTTCAGCCTCCTGAGGTTGAAGAGGCGCTGCTGCGCCTTCTTCACCACGCTATCTGTGTGGGTGGACCATTTCAGTTTGTCCGCGATGTGTACGCCGAGGAACACAGTCCATACGAGAGTTGCAGTGATGGGACAAGACTGTAACTACCAATTGGATATCACGAAATCGTGGAGAAAAATAAAAAGGGGTAATAAAATAAAAGTGGAAAAAGTCAAGGGGTTTGAATACTTTCTGAAGGCACTGTAATTGACAGAGCCGGATTTCCCCCTGATAGTCACATGATAGGCGTGCTCCCCTATCAGACTTGGGCATCTCCTCTTGTAGACATCTGCAGGCCTTATAGTTGTCATCTTTGAAACTTGAGGTTAGAGCCGAAGCATTTCAGGTTTGTCAGAAATAGATTGTAAGGGGACATCACAGCCATAGAGTGACATCAAAACACCGTAACACACTTGTCCATTATAATATTATACAATGGGTAGTTCTAATCCTGGATGCTGATTGGTTAAATCCTCATTCCAGCCGGTGTCTATTCCACAGGTAGGCAAGTTGAGAACAAGTTCTCATTTACAATTGCGACCTGGCCAAGATAAAGCAAAGCAGTTTGACACATACAACAACACAGAGTTACACATGGAGTAAAACAAACATACAGTAGAAAAATAAGTCTATATACGATGTGAGCAAATGAGGTGAGATAAGGGAGGTAAAGGCAAAAAAAAAGGCCATTGTGGCGAAGTAAATACAATATAGCAAGTAAAACACTGGAATGGTAGATTTGCAGTGGAAGAATGTGCGAAGTAGAAATATAAATAATGGGGTGCAAAGGAGCTAAGTAAATAAATACAGTAGGGGAAGAGGTAGTTGTTTGGGCTAAATTATAGATGGGCTATGTACAGGTGCAGTAATCTGTGAGCTGCTCTGACAGCTGGTGCTTAAAGCTAGTGAGGAAGATAAGTGTTTCCAGTTTCAGAGATGTTTGTAGTTTGTTCCAGTCATTGGCAACAGAGAACTGGGAGGAGTGGCGGCTAAGGGAAGAATTGGTTTTGGGGGTGACCAGAGAGATATACCTGCTGGAGCACGTGCTACAGGTGGTGACCAGCGAGCTGAGATAAGGGGGGACTTTACCTAGCAGGGTCTTGTAGATGACCTGGAGCCAGTGGGTTTGGCGACGAGAATGAAGTGAGGGCCAGCCAACGAGAGCGTACAGGTTGCAGTGGTGGGTAGTATATGGGGCTTTGGTGACAAAACGGATTGCACTGTGATAGACTGTTTAAGGCTTTGGGTTGGTACCTGGAGTTGTAAGGCATTGAAGCTCATCTGGAGGGTTGTTAACACAGTGTCCAAAGAAGGGCCAGAAGTATGCAGAATGGTGTCGTCTGCGTAGAGGTGGATCAGAGACTCACCAGCAGCAAGAGCGACATCATTGATGTATACAGAGAAGAGAGTCGGCAAAATAATTGAACCCTGTGGCACCCCCATAGAGACTGCTAGAGGTCCGGACAACAGGCCCTCTGATTTGACACACTGAACTCTATCAGAGAAGTAGTTGGTGAACCAGGCGAGGCAATAATTTGAGAAACCAAGGCTATCGAGTCTGCCGATGAGGATGTGGTGATTGACAGAGTCGAAAGCCTTGGCCAGTTCAATGAATACGGCTGCACAGTAATGTTTATCGATGGCGGTTAAGATATCGTTTAGGGCCTTAAGCGTGGCTGCGGTGCACCCATGACCAGCTCTGAAACTAGATTGCATAGCGGAGAAGGTGCGGTGGGATTCGAAATGTTCGGTAATCTGTTTCTTGACTTGGCTTTCGAAGACCTTGGAAAGGCAGGGTAGGATAGATATAGGTCTGTAGCAGTTTGGGTCAAGAGTGTGTCCCCCTTTGAAGAGGGGGATGACCGCAGCACCTTTCCAATCTTTGGGAATCTCAGACGACACGAAAGAGAGGTTGAACAGGCTAGTAATAGGGGTTGCAACATTTCCGGCAGATAATCTGGACCCTTTCTTTCTAAAATTGTCTATCCCGGCTGATTTTTAGGGGTCCAGATTTTTCAGCTCTTTCAGAACATCAGCTGACTGGATTTGGGAGAAGGAGAAATGGGGAAGGCTTGAGTGAGTTGCTGTGGGGGGTACACAGTGCTGTTGACCGGGGTAGGGGTAGCCAGGTGGAAAGCATGGCCAGCTGTAGAAAAATGCTTATTGAAATTCTCAATTATAGTGGATGTATCGTGGTGACAGTTTCCTATCCTCAGTGTAGTGGGCAGCTGGGAGGAGGTGTTCTTATTCTCCATGGACTTTACGGTGTCCCAGAACTTTTTTGTGTTTGTGTTGCCGGAAGCAAATTTCTGCTTGAAAAAGCTAGCCATGGCTTTTCTAACTGCCTGTGTATATTGGTTTCTAACTTCCCTGAAAAGTTGCATATCACGGGGCCGTTCGATGCTAATGCAGAACGCCATAGGAGGTTTTTGTGTTGGTTAAGGGCAGTCAGGTCTGGAGAGAAGCAAGGGCGATATCTGTTCCTGGTTCTAAATGTCTTGAATGGGGCATGCTTATTTAAGATGGTGAGGAAGGCATTTTTTTTAAATAACCAGGCATCCTCCACTGACGGGATGAGGTCCATATCCTTCCAGGATACCCGCGCCAGGTCGATTAGAAAGGCCTGCTCGCTGAAGTGTTTCAGGGAGCATTTGACAGTGCTGAGTGTAGGTCGCTTGACCGCTGACCCATTACGGATGCAGGCAATGAGGCAGTGATCGTTGAGATCTTGGTTGAAACAGCAGAGGTGTATTTAGAGGGCAAGTTGGTTAGGATGATATCTATGAGGGTGTCCGTGTTTGCGGCTTTGGGTTGGTACCTGGTAGGTTCATTGATAATTTGTGTGAGATTGAAGGTATCAAGCTTAGATTGTAGGATGGCTGGGCTGTTAAGCATGTTCCAGTTTAGGTCACCTAGCAGCACCAGCTCTGAAGATAGATGGGGGGCAATCAGTTCACATATGGTGTCCAGAACACAGCTGGGGGCAGAGGGTGGTCTATAACAGGCGGCAACGGTGAAATACTTGTTTTTAGAGAGGTGGGTTTTTAAAAGTAGAAATTCAAATTGTTTGGCTACAGACCTGGATAGTAGGACAGAACTCTGCAGGCTATTTCTGCAGTAGATTGCAACACCGCCCCCTTTGGCTGTTCTATCTTGTCAAAATGTTGTAGTTAGGGATGGAAATTTCAGAGTTTTTGGTGGTCTTCCTAAGCCAGGATTCAGACATGGCTAGGACATCCGGGTTGGCAGAGTGTGCTAAAGCTTTATTAAAACATTTTAGGAAGGAGGCTTCTAATGTTAACATGCATGAAATCAAAGCTATTACGGTTACAGAAGTCATCATTAGAGAGCGCCTGGGGAATAGGAGTGGAGCTAGGCACGGCAGGGCCTCGATTCACCACTACATCACCAGAGGAACAGAGGAGGAGTAGGGTAAGGGTACGGCTAAAAGCTATGAGAATTGGTTTTCTAGGACGTCCGGAACGGACAGTAAAAGGAGGTTTCTGGGGGGCAATAAAATAGCTTCAAGGTATAATATACAGACAAAGGAATGGTAGGATGTGAATACAGTGGAGGTAAACCTAGGCATTGAGTGATGATGAGAGAGATATTGTCTCTAGAAACATCATTGAAACCAGGTAATGTCATCGCATGTGTGGGTGGTCGAACTGAAAGGTTGGATAAGGTATAATGAGCAGGGCTAGAGGCTCTACAGTGAAATAAACACTAACCAGAACAGCAATGGACAAGGCATATTGACATTGAGAGGCATGCTTAGCCGAGTGATCATAAGGGTCCAGTGAGTAGTGAAGTTGGTTGGGGTCACGGCGATTCAGACGGCTAGCCGGGCCATCGGTAGCAAGCTGGCAGAGGATGGAGGTCTGTTTTTAGCCACCTCGTGCGTTTCCGTCGGTAGATTAGTGGGGTTCCGTGTGGTAGCGGGGACCAACCCAATTGACAAAATAGATATACAGTGCCTTGCGAAAGTATTCGGCCCCCTTGAACTTTGCAACCTTTTGCCACATTTCAGGCTTCAAACATAAATATATAAAACTGTATTTTTTGTGAAGAATCAACAACAAGTGGGACACAATCATGAAGTGGAACAACATTTATTGGATATTTCAAACTTTTTTAACAAATCAAAAACTGAAAAATTGGGCGTGGAAAATTATTCAGCCCCTTTACTTTCAGTGCAGCAAACTCTCTCCAGAAGTTCAGTGAGGATCTCTGAATGATCCAATGTTGACCTAAATGACTAATGATGATAAATACAATCCACCTGTGTGTAATCAAGTCTCCGTATAAATGCACCTGCACTGTGATAGTCTCAGAGGTCCGTCAAAAGCGCAGAGAGCATGAAGAACAAGGAACACACCAGGCAGGTCCGAGATACTGTTGTGAAGAAGTTTAAAGCCGGATTTGGAAACAAAAAGATTTCCCAAGCTTTAAACATCCCAAGGAGCACTGTGCAAGCGATAATATTGAAATGGAAGGAGTATCAGACCACTGCAAATCTACCAAGACCTGGCCTCCCTCTAAACTTTCAGCTCATACAAGGAGAAGACTGATCAGAGATGCAGCCAAGAGGCCCATGATCACTCTGGATGAACTGCAGAGATCTACAGCTGAGGTGGGAGACTCTGTCCATAGGACAACAATCAGTCATATATTGCACAAATCTGGCCTTTATGGAAGTGGCAAGAAGAAAGCCATTTCTTAAAGATATGCATAAAAAGTGTTGTTTAAAGTTTGCCACAAGCCACCTGGGAGACACACCAAACATGTGGAAGAAGGTGCTCTGGTCAGATGAAACCAAAATTGAACTTTTTGGCAACAATGCAAAACGTTATGTTTGGCGTAAAAGCAACACAGCTCATCACCCTGAACACACCATCCCCACTGTCAAACATGGTGGTGGCAGCATCATGGTTTGGGCCTGCTTTTCTTCAGCAGGGACAGGGAAGATGGTTAAAATTGATGGGAAGATGGATGGAGCCAAATACAGGACCATTCTGGAAGAAAACCTGATGGAGTCTGCAAAAGACCTGAGACTGGGACGGAGATTTGTCTTCCAACAAGACAATGATCCAAAACATAAAGCAAAATCTACAATGGAATGGTTCAAAAATAAACATATCCAGGTGTTAGAATGGCCAAGTCAAAGTCCAGACCTGAATCCAATCGAGAATCTGTGGAAAGAACTGAAAACTGCTGTTCACAAATGCTCTCCATCCAACCTCACTGAGCTCGAGCTGTTTTGCAAGGAGGAATGGGAAAAAAAATTCAGTCTCTCGATGTGCAAAACTGATAGAGACATACCCCAAGCGACTTACAGCTGTAATCGCAGCAAAAGGTGGCGCTACAAAGTATTAACTTAAGGGGGCTGAATAATTTTGCACGCCCAATTTTTCAGTTTTTGATTTGTTAAAAAAGTTTGAAATATCCAATAAATGTCGTTCCACTTCATGATTGTGTCCCACTTGTTGTTGATTCTTCACAAAAAAATACAGTTTTATATCTTTATGTTTGAAGCCTGAAATGTGGCAAAAGGTCGCAAAGTTCAAGGGGGCCGAATACTTTCGCAAGGCACTGTACATGTAGTTATAGTGACCCAAGAAAACTGTCCGATAGACCTATTCAGATAGCAGCCGATAAGACAGCTGACGATTAGCGGGCCGCAGATGGGCGTTCAGGTAACGTCGCGACGGAGGGGCCAGTTGGATAACACCCTCGGGCAGATAATGTTGGTAGTCCAGTCGTGAAGGCCCGGTGGGGCTCTGCGTCGGCAGTAAAACGGGTCCGGATAGGTGATTATAGCCCAGGAGTGGCTGATGGAACTCTTCAGCTGACTAGCTCCGGAATAATTGATAATTAATCCTTCTCTACTATATGGGAGTGGATGGAGAGTGCTCGGTCCCTGGAGTCCCAAAGGGGTGTGTACTGACGCCACACCCTTTAACACAATCTGACTTCCTGGCTGCCCCAGTGCTCCTTCCTGTGGCTCATTGTTCTGGACCGTGGCTCGAAACGGAAGCCCAACAGGAAAAACCCCACCAATCACTGGACAGGACCCAGTCCTCCATGATCCCTGCCAAGCCTACCCCAATATGAGGCAACACATGTATAGACATCAAAACAATGGCAATTGCATAAATCATTCACTCAGCATTCAACTTTTTTGGGGGTCTCACACGTGCCTTGAGAAGTCTTGCATTCCGTTCCATTTCTCTGTAGGTTTCTTATTTTAAACTTCACATCTGTTACTCAGTGAGGTCTTCATCTGTGACTAGAACAGCTTGAGTCTAACTGCAATAGCAGCCTCTGTGACGTGTGACCTGGCGGAACAATTTCAGTAATATATTTCATATATCTTGTAGGGTATCATGATACCCGTATCGCGATACTACGATACCTGATTTTCCTTGGCAAAAAGGAAAACACAAAGCAGACTAAACTCTTTGGTCCTTTAAAAACTCACTGTATGTGACATATAGTGTGCTTTAGCTTGGAAAAAGAAACATGGGATTCTGGGTGACAACATCAGGCTGCTTGTTACCAGCTTTAGGACTGTTTTCCTCAGGAAATTCAGTACGCGTCATGTTTTGTTTCTTTGCCATGATACCTCGGAGTATCGCAATACTGTTATCGTGACAACCCTAGTATCCTGAATTATAATTAATTTAGCCATGAATATCTATACTACATGTCAGGTCTATGAATTATGTGGTACACCCATGATGGTAGCATTCCAGTTCTATCCATTTCTAAGAAGAGTAGTATGTTTATGAAGTTCTGGTGATGGCAGATGCTGCTCTCGTAACCACACTACATCTAGCTGGGTTAATTTTCAGCTGACAGACTTCCCTCCCTCGGCCTGCAACATTTCAGATCCGGGAGTACGACTGCAACAGCTGATTTATCATCTCAATAGTCAGAAATAAGAGTGTGTTTATGTGTGTAGTCTCGTTATGTCAGTCACTTAGTGAAGCTGCTCTTAATGCTACTTATTGTGGGCTTTTAATTATGCATGTTTCTAAATCACTTGTGTTTTTATACAGTCACTCACACACACACACACACACACACACACACACACACACACACACAGAGCGAGAGAGTCTGTAGCTCCCCGAAGAAGAGAACACTCACCAGGAAGTGATCAGTAACTCTCTTAGTCATTCACCATGCATCATTTCTGCTAATATGTGCTTTGAGGAAATGAAGGGAGTCCCATTTTAAGCGGATGATTCACTCTCATTTAATCACCACCCAATCCTCTCTACTGCTTTTAGCTGATGTTCTCTCTCCATCTCTCTTCTCTGTGTTGCTCTTTCTCTCTGTTTTTTCACTTGCTCTCCTTCCCTTCTTTCAGTATATTGCTCTCGCTCGCTCTCTCTCGCTCTCTGTGTGTTTGTGAGGGCTGCTTTGTACTCTTCCCATTACTTAACAGCCGGCACTGAGACCTCTGTGACTTACTGCTGTCATTTAGCCTAGCAACCTCCAATTCTACACGTACACTTCCATTGAACATTCGAGCCCGACTGATAAATCGGTTGACTGATATTATCGGCCGATGTTAGCCTTTCACAGAAATATTTGTATCTGTCTTTATTCCACAGATAAAGGGCCAATTGTATTATATACAGTGGGGCAAAAAAGTATTTAGTCAGCCACCAATTGTGCAAGTTCTCCCACTTAAAAAGATGAGGCCTGTAATTTTCATCATAGGTACACTTCAACTATGACAGACAAAATTAGAAAAAAAACATCCAGAAAATCACATTGTAGGATTTTTTATGAATTTATTTGTAAATTATGGTGGAAAATAAGTATTTGGTCACCTACAAACAAGCAAGATTTCTGGCTCTCACAGACCTGTAACTTCTTCTTTGAGGCTCCTCTGTCCTCCACTCGTTACCTGTATTAATGGCACCTGTTTGAACTTGTTATCAGTATAAAAGACACCTGTCCACAACCTCAAACAGTCACACTCCAAACTCCACTATGGCCAAGACCAAAGAGCTGTCAAAGGACAACAGAAACAAAATTGTAGACCTGCACCAGGCTGGGAAGACTGAATCTGCAATAGGTAAGCAGCTTGGTTTGAAGAAATCAACTGTGGGAGCAATTATTAGGAAATGGAAGACATACAAGACCACTGATAATCTCCCTCGATCTGGGGCTCCACGCAAGATCTCACCCCGTGGGTGAAAATAGTGCCCCCTAGTTTCAAGAGGTTAAACTACAGATGAAGTGTGTGTGTGTGTGTGTGTGTGTGTGTGTGTGTGTGTGTGTGTGTGTGTGTGTGTGTGTGTGTGTGTGTGTGTGTGTGTGTGTGTGTGTGTGTTCGTGCGTTAAAAGTCAATATATATAAAAAAATATTTAAAAAAATAAAAAGAGTTCTTAATGGTGTGTGCGACCGACCGACCGACCGACCGCAATGTTATCAGCCGAGGGAAGTCTGTGGACAGACAGTGGAAATGAGAATGTGATAAGACCTGATAGCATCTCTGTTGCACCCTCAGCTGAACACAGACAGATAGGCCTACACTGCCTGCTGGGCCAATGCTAGTACAACCGCTAGGACCTTCTGCACTGACAGAAACACTGCTACCGCAATGCCATTTTGTCAGGGTTGTGATCATTTGATTGGCACTGTCTCTTATTGATCTCCCTCAGACTCTTATGGTTTTTCTATTTTATCCTGGGCTGTGTTCATTAGGGTAAAGCATTAGAAATTTTAGCGTTTCTCCCCATTTCTGTCTGTTTCAAATCGTTTCCTTTCATTTTTTGCTGGGTTTTTCCATGGTTTTTGCTTTAGCCTACTTCTCTGACATTCACTGTGGTGCTAAAGTCCTACATATCTACCAGGCTACTTCTATTTCCCCTCTCTGCCATTCTTTCTCCTCTGACTGACGTCTTATCTCTCTCTTCCTCTCCTCCTCAGACTCGCAGCGCTCCCACCTCTCCTCCTTCACCATGAAGCTGATGGACAAGTTCCACTCTCCCAAGATCAAGAGGACGCCATCAAAGAAGGGCAAGCAGTTGCAGGTCGAACCTGTGGTCAAGAGCCAAGAGAAACCCGTCAACAAGGTGTGTGTGTGTGTGTGTAGAATCGTCAAGAGGTCGACCGATTAATCAAAATGGCCGATTAATTGGGGCCGATTTCAAGTTTTCATAACAATCGGAAATTGGTATTTTTGGACGCCGATTTGGCAGATTTGTTTTTTTTTACACCTTTATTTAACTAGGCAAGTCAGTTAAGAAAATATTCTTATTTTCAATGACGGCCTTGGTACGGTGAGTTAACTGCCTTGTTCAGGGGCAGAACAACATATTTTTACCTTGTCAGCTCGGGGATTCAGTCTTGCAACCTTACAGTTAACTAGTCCAATGCTCTAACCACCTGCCTCACGAGGAGCCCACCTGTTACGCGAATGCAGTAAGAAGCCAAGGTAAGTTGCTAGCTAGCATTAAACTTATCTGATAAAAAACCTTAAATCAATCATAATCACTAATCACTAATATCATCAACACATGGTTGATGATATTACTAGTGTTATAATCGATGCGGTGCGCATTCGTGAAAAAGGACTGTCGTTGCTCCAACATGTACCTAACCATAAACGTCAATGCCTTTCTTAAAATCAATACACAGAAGTGTATATACACTGCTCAAAAAAATAAAGGGAACACTTAAACAACACAATGTAACTCCAAGTCAATCACACTTCTGTGAAATCAAACTGTCCACTTAGGAAGCAACAATGATTGACAATACATTTCACATGCTGTTGTGCAAATGAAATAGATAACAGGTAGAAATGATAGGCAATTAGCAGGACACCCCCAATAAAGGAGTGGTTCTGCAAGTGGTGACCACAGACCACTTCTCAGTTCCTATGCTTCCTGGCTGATGTTTTGGTCACTTTTGAATGCTGGTGGTGCTTTCACTCTAGCGGTAGCATGAGACGGAGTCTACAACCCACACAAGTGGCTCAGGTAGTGCAGCTCATCCAGGATGGCACATCAATGCGAGCTGTGGCAAGGAGGTTTGCTGTGTCTGTCAGCGTAGTGTCCAGAGCATTGAGGGGCTACCAGGAGACAGGCCAGTACATCAGGAGACGTGGAGGAGGCCGTAGGAGGGCAACAACCCAGCAGCAGGACCGCTACCTCCGCCTTTGTACAAGGAGGAGCAGGAGGAGCACTGCCAGTGCCCTGCAAAATGACCTCCAGCAGGCCACAAATGTGCATGCGTCTGCTCAAACGGTCAGAAACAGACTCCATGAGGGTGGTATGAGGGCCCGACGTCCACAGGTGGGGGTGGCATTTCTTTGGGGGGCCGCACAGCCCTCCATGTGCTCGCCAGAGGTAGCCTGACTGCCATTAGGTACCGAGATGAGATCCTCAGACCCCTTGTGAGACCATATGCTGGTGCGGTTGGCCCTGGGTTCCTCCGAATGCAAGACAATGCTAGACCTCATGTGGCTGGAGTGTGTCAGCAGTTCCTGCAAGAGGAAGGCATTGATGCTATGGACTGGCCCGCCCGTTCCCCAGACCTGAATCCAATTGAGCACATCTGGGACATCATGTCTCACACCATCCACCAACGCCACATTGCACCACAGACTGTCCAGGAGTTGGCAGATGCTTTAGTACAGGTCTGGGAGGAGATTCCTCAGGAGACCATCCGCCACCTCATCAGGAGCATGCCCAGGCGTTGTAGGGAGGTCATACAGGCACGTGGAGGCCACACACACTACTGACTGAGCCTCATTTTGTATTGTTTTAAGGACATTACATCAAAGTTGGATCAGCCTGTAGTGTGGTTTTCCACTTTAATTTTGAGTGTGACTCCAAATCCAGACCTCCATGGGTTGATAAATTTGATTTCCATTGATAATTTTTGTGTGATTTTGTTGTCAGCACATTCAACTATGTAAAGAAAAAAGTATTTAATAAGAATATTTCATTCATTCAGATCTAGGATGTGTTATTTTAGTGTTCCCTTTATTTTTTTGAGCATTGTATTTTTAAACCTGCATATTTAGCTAAAAGAAATCCAAGTTAGCAGGCAATATTAACCAGGTGAAATTGTGTCACTTCTCTTGCGTTCATTGTTCGCAGAGTCAGGGTATATGCAACAGTTTGGGCCGCCTGGCTCGTTGCGAACTAATTTGCCAGAATTTTACGTACTTATGACATAACATTGAAGGTTGTGCAATGAAACAGGAATATTTAGACTCAGGGATGCCACTCGTTAGATAAAATACGGAACGGTTCCGTATTTCACTGATAGAATAAACGTTTTGTTTTCGAGATGATAGTTTCCGGATTCGACCATATTAATGACCAAAGGCTCCTATTTCTGTGTGTTATTATGTTATAATTAAGTCTGATTTGATAGAGCAGTCTGACTGAGTGATGGTAAGCATTCATTCAAACAGCACTTTCATGCATTTTGCTAGCAGCTCTTCACTGTGCTTCAAGCATTGCGTTGTTTATGACTTCAAGCCTATCAACTCCCGAGATTAGGCTGGTGTAACCAATATGAAATGGCTAGCTAGTTAGCGGGGTGTGCGCTAATAGCGTTTCAAACATCACTCGCTCTGAGACTTGGAGGAGTTGTTCCCCTTGCTATGCATGGTTAACGCTGCTTCGAGGTTGGCTGTTGTCGATGTGTTCCTGGTTCGAGCCCAGGTAGGAGCGAGGAGAGGGACGGAAGCTATACTGTTACACTGGCAATACTAAAGTGCCTATAAGAACATCCAATAGTCAAAGGTATATGAAATACAAATTGTATAGAGAGAAATAGTCCTTTAATTCCTATAATAACTACAACCTAAAACTTCTTACCTGGGAAAATTGAACCACCAGCTTTCATGTGTTCTCATGTTCTGAGCAAGGAACTTACATCTTACATAGCACATATTGCACTTTTACTTTCTTCTCCAACACTTAGTTTTTTCATCTTTTAATCCAAATTGAACATGTTTCATTATTTATTTGAGGCTAAATTGATTTTATTGATGTATTATATTAAGTTAAAATAAGTGTTTGTTCAGTATTGTTGTAATTGTCGTCCGATTTAATCGGTATCGGCTTTTTTTGGTCCTCCAATAATCGGTATCGGCGTTGAAAAATCATATTCGGTCGACCTCTAGAATCGTGTGTGTGTGTGCTTGCTGTGGGAAACCCAGCTCTCCCACCTATCCCGTGCACTTGTTTACCTGTGTGTGTGTGGTTTTCCGTCCAGTACCTTGCTTTGTATTGTATTGCTCTGCCCTATTGTGTGAGTTTCCTGTGGTTTCCGAGTTGTTGTGAGTGCTGCCTTTGGATGGGTAACAGGTGCTACCACCAGTAGGTGTCCCCCCCAAATGGCACCCTATCCCCTATATAGTGCACTATTACCCATAAAGCCCTGGTCTAAAGTAGTGCACTACATAGGGGATAGGGTGCCATTTGAGGGACACAACCATACACACATGAATGGAACTGAAGCTGGCCAGTTTCCTGAATAAACTCCTCTCACTCCCAAGGCTTTAGTATAATGACTTCAATTCCCTGACAGTTTTGTACATACACTGAGTGTACAAAGCATTAGGAACACCTTACTAATATTTAGTTGCACCCCCTTTTGCACTCAGAATAGCCCCAATTTGTCGCGGCATGGATTCTACATGCCGTGACAAACATTCCAGAGGGATACTGGCCCATGTTGACTCCAATGCTTCCCACGGTCGTGGGAAGTTGGCTGGATGTCCTTTGGGTGATGGGCCATTCTTGATACACACGGGAAACTGTTGAGCGTGAACCCAGGAGTGTTGCAGTTCTTGACACACTCAAACCAGTGTGCCTGGCACCTACTACCATACCCTGTTCAAAGGCACTTAAATATTTTATCTTGTTTGTTCACCCTCTGAATGGCACACATACACAATCCATGTCTCAATTGTCTCAAGGCTTAAAAATACACAATCCATGTCTCCTCCCATTCATCTACACTGATTTGAAGTGGATTTAACAAGTGACATCAATAAGGGATAACAGCTTTCACCTGGATTCACCTGATGTTCCTAATGTTTTGTACACTCAGTGTATGTAGGATCTTAATTTGAGACAGGAAAATAATCCAACAGCAATGTGAAATGTGAATTATTATGTGGATTATAATTAATATATAAATATTTTTTTAGATTTTTGGACCATGCTAAATTACAATGTTGTTTTCGTCAAAGGGTGTGCTTTAATTTTAACGGAGCTCTCTTTGGAAATGGCATTTTCTCCATCCAGCAATTATTATGTCAAATATTGATTTCCTCCGAGCTTACCATGTTTCATTGTGTTCATTAGGGCCATTTTGCAACAGAAAACGACTGAGCGTACGTATCTCATTGGACAAGTTCAAATAGTACCTCCCCGTTTCACTCTGTTTCCATCCTTTTGTTGCCTACTGAACACAACTATTCTATTTCTTTCTGTTCTGTAGAAGGTGAGTCGGCTGGAGGAGCAGGAGAAGGAGGTGGTGAGCGCGCTGCGCTACTTCAAGACCATCGTGGACAAGATGGTGGTGGAGAAGAAGGTGCTGGAGATGCTGCCTGGCTCGGCCAGCAAGGTGCTGGAGGCTATTCTACCTCTGGTGCAGGTGGAGGCCCGGATAACACACAAGTACGTGGGCTGAGACGGGACAGGAGAAAGGCTAGTGTTCAAGATGGTATGTGCAATACCACTCAAAAAGTTTGGACACACCTACTCATTCAAGGGTTTTTCTTTATTTTTATTATTTTCTACATTGTAGAATAATAGTGAAGACATCAAAACTATGGAATAACACATATGGAATCATGTGATAACCCCCCAAAAAGTGTTAAACAAATCAAAATATACTTTAGATTTTAGATACTTCAAAGTAGCCACCCTTTGCCTTGATGACAGCTTTGCACACTCTTGGCATTCTCTCAACCAGCTTCATGAGGGTGTCACCTGGAATGCATTTCAATTAACAGGTGTGCCTTGTTAAAAGTTTATTTGAGTTTGAGCCAATCAGTTGTGTTAAGGTAGGGGTGGTATACAGAAGATAGCCCTATTTGGTATAAGACCAAGAACCGCTCAAATAAGCAAAGAGAAACGATGGTCAGTCAATCCGGAAAATTTCAAGAACTTTTAACATTTCTTCAAGTGCATTCGCAAAAACCATCAATAGATGAGCAGATGATGGTGTGTAAGTAGTGATGCTGGTGTGCAAAAGAGCAGCAAAGTAAATAAAAACAATATGGGGATGAGGTAGGCTATTTACAGATGGACTATGCACAGCTGCAGCGATCGGTTAGCTGCTCAGAGAGCTGATGTTTAAAGTTAGCAAGGAAAATGTAAGTCTCCAACTTCAATGATTTTTGCAATTTGTTCCAGTCACTGGCAGCAGAGAACTGGAAGGAAAGGCAGCCAAAGGAGGTGTTGGCGAGCTGAGATAAGGCGGAGCTTTACCTAGCATAGACTTCTAGATGACCTGGAGCCAGTGGGTCTGGCGACGAATATGTAGCGAGGGCCAGCCGACTAGAGCATACAGGTCGCAGTGGTGGGTGGTATAAGGCGCTTTGGTAACAAAACGGATGGCACTGTGATAGACTGCATCCAATTTGCTGAGTAGAGTATTGGAAGCTATTTTGTAGATGACATCACCTAAGTCGAGGATCGGTAGGATAGTCAGTTTTACTAGGGTAAGTTTGGCGGTGTGAGTGAAGGAGGCTTTGTTGCGAAATAGGAATCTGATTCTAGATTTGATTTTGGATTGGAGATGTTTGATATGAGTCTGGAAGGAGAGTTTACAGTCTAGCCAGACACCTAGGTATTTGTAGTTGTCCACATATTCTAGGTCAGAAAGAGGAGACCGCGTGAATCAGGCCTTCATGGTCGAATTGCTGCAAAGGAACCACTACTAAAGGACACCAATAATAAGAAGACTTGCTTCGGCCAAGAAACACGAGTAATGAACATTAGACCGGTGGAAATTTGTCCTTTTGTTCTGATGAGTCTAAATTTATTTTTTTTGGTTCCAACCGCCGTGTCTTTGTGAGACGTAGAGTAGGTGAATGGATGATATCCACGTGTGGTTCCAACCATGAAGCATGGTGTGGGGGGCTTTGCTGGTGACACTGTCTGATTCATTTTGAATTCAAGGCACAATTAACCAGCATGGCTACCACAGAATTCTGCAGCAATACCCCATCCCATCTGGTTTGCACATAGTGGGATGATCATTTATTTTTCAACAGGACAATGACCCAAAACACACCTCCAGGCTGTGTAAGGGCTATTTGACCAAGAAGGAGAGTGATGAAGTGCTGCATCAGATGACCTGGCCTGCACAATCACCTGACCTCAACCCAATTGAAATGGTTTGGGATCAGTTGGACCGCGGAGTGAAGGAAAAGCAGTCGACAAGTGCTCAGCATATGTGGGAACTCTTTCAAGACGGTTGGAAAAGCATTCCAGGTGAAGCTGGTTGAGAGAATGCCAAGAGTGTGCAAAGCTGTCATCAAGGCAAAGGGTGGCTACTTTGAAAAATCTAAAGTATATTTTGATTTGTTTTACACTTTTTTTTGTTTTTTTGTTACTTCATGATTCCATATGTGTTATTTCACAATTTTGATGTCTTCACTATTATTCTACAATGTGGAAAATAGTACAAATAAAGAAAAACCCTTGAATGAGCAGTTGTGTCCAAACTTTTGACTGGGTACTATAGGTCAAAGGAAATGGGCTTTGGTTAGTATTCAGCATTGGTGAGGGATCTTTGGCCCAGTATATGATCATACCATATTTTGTTTTTATTTTGTTGAGGTTTTTTTGTTACCAAATTTCTATTCACTTTGTTGTTTGTTTGTTGTGTCATATATATATATATATATATACAATTTTGAGCATTTAGGAGAGACCGTTGGTCATTCCTTACATATTGTTACCCAGTCATAGCCTAGGCATGTTGCCCCTTAGTGAGATGGGCTGCGTACTACATTCTCACAGAATGTTCTTGCTGTTTTGCCACAAAATAATGTAAACAAATGGTGTCTCCATTCCCCAAGACGTTATGTAACAACCTCATTGAAGTGGTTTGATCATCAACTGCTATCTAGCTGCTTTTGATGTGTCCTGTTGGAACGTTGCTCAAAAAGGAGAACGGATGTTGTGACATCATCAGGAGCAACACTTGGTGACATCATAGTGAGACATAATCACCTCAGGCTTCCTGGAGTTTTCAGTGTGTGTGTTCATCTCGTGTGCTCTGGTATTTCATATCTGGAAAGAGCTCCTGTTATTCTGACTGAGTTAATGTTTACCTATTTATTCAGCACTGTCAACACTTTTTTATGAGCCACACGCTTCTTCTTATCCACTCGTGCAACAAAGTGTATCGATAGACTTGTTTTGTTATTATTATTATTGTGTCTTTTTTAATATCAAGGAATATTTCCCGTTCTTTGGTCATAGGAGTAACAAATAATGAAGTGCTAACTCGAGTTTTGCCACCAAAAGGTTGGTGACAACCGTCCCAGATCACAACCCGCCTCAGGGACTCGAGTCCTACCCCTCTGCTTCTGGAACCACCTAGGTCCAGTGCCTGAATTCATAAAGTGTCTTAGACTAGGATCAGGTCCCCACTGTCCATGTTATCTTATTCAATGTGATCTAGAAATCAAATCTGATCCTAGATCAGCTGCACTTCTACTTTGAGAGGCTTTATTATGACTCCAGTTGTTATTGCTGAATGGTCTTTTGCTTGGCTGTCTCCTCTTGCCCACTTAGTTTGTTCATTGTGGCCACGAGCCTTAGCCCCGGTCTTAGGCTCCATTTTGCCCATACAGCCCTTAGCTCTACTGTAGCAGTGTCATAGAAATAGAATCTAGAGAAAAGGCTTGGAACATGTAACCCTTGAAATTTGACTGGTAAACTCATGGGGAGGACCGTTGTATAGATGCTATTTCTCTGAGCTGTATCCTGTAGAGACAGGAGGGATATTCCAGAGTTGTGAATCAGCTGCAGCGTGTTGTGACTGGTCTGAACCTCCACCACGCCCTACTGTTTCTCAATGGTCCATTCAGCACAGCCACATACACCTAGATCAGAACAGACACCTCACACCTAAACCAGAACAGACACACATTTTCCACTTAATACCACCACAAACACACTTTTTCCAGTCACACACACACACGCACACACGCACACACACACTTCCTCAATAAATCCCCTCGGGGGAGACATTGAGTTAACGCATATGGCTGTCAGTGCGGGAGAAGAGATGTGCTCCTTTAGTCTAGCTAGTTGTCCGTATTCTCAATCTACAGAACCTGACATGAAATGTGTATCTCTCGCTCCTCTTCCCTACACCCCCACTCTGTTCCCCTCTTCCATTCTCTGTTCCCCTCTTCCATTCTCTGTTCCCCTCTTCCATTCTCTGTTCCCCTCTTCCATTCTCTGTTCCCCTCTTCCATTCTCTGTTCCCCTCTTCCATTCTCTGTTCCCCTCTTCCATTCTCTGTTCCCCTCTTCCATTCTCTGTTCCCCTCTTCCATTCTCTGTTCCCCTCTTCCATTCTGTTTCCATCCCTCTTCCCTGTAACCCTGCCATCACTCTACTGTTCTACGCCCTCCCCCTTTTTTCTCCATCTTTACTTTTCCATTCCCCCCCTAATCTCAGCCTCCCCTTTCTGTCCATCTCTTCCTTCCTGTCATTTACTGTCACGTCTCTCCTGTCTCCTCAGTTCGGCTGTGTCGTCGTGTCACAACCGGGTGTACCAGAGCCTTGCCAACCTGATCCGCTGGTCCGACCACGTCATGCTGGACGGCATCAACCTTGATGACAAGGACAACGTGGTCGCGGTCACGACAGTCATCAAAGCCGTCCTGGATGGGGTCAAGGTAAGAGGGACAGTCGGTGGGTCTGTGAAACGATAGCTTGCAGCTTTCCACGGCTCTCAGAGAGGGTCATAGTGTCTGTTTCTCCCTTGCCGAGCTGGGGCAAATACATTTGTCAAATAGGCCTACTTTCAAATACGTATGCTGTGGTTTGGTTAGCTTGCCTGGTACAATGTCACCAAATGGAATGGTCCTGAAAGTGCAAATACTTCAAAAGTCTTTACAACTGAATGTATTTGACCCAGGTCTGCTCTCTGACCACTCAGGTTTTTGTCTAAATTATGTAATGAACACATCTTAATCTGATTGAAAACAGTATACTGTACACATTGAGGTTGTGTGGTTCTAACAGGAGCTGGTCAAACTCACCATAGAGAAACAGGAGCAACCCTCCCCCACCACACCCAACAGACCCCCACCACCACCTATCACTACACCAGAGAGGTGAGTGAACGCACACAAACAACCCTACATACACCAGACTTTTTCCTGTCAGTCTATCTCTGTCACACACACAGACTCTCTCTCCTGTTCTGTTCCCAGCAGGTCAGAGTTGCCACTGACAGAACGGGAGAGGGAGATCCTGAGTAAGACCCCGCTCACCGAGGCTGTGACGGACATGGCAGAGGAGGACGTAGCTCCGCCCAAACCCCCCCTCCCTGGCCTGAAAATGGATGCGCTCAGGTGAGTAGCACTGGACTCCCATCTTTGGATATAATCGACAGTGGCATACCAATAGTATGCACCAGGGCCCACTGGACCAGACTGAATCTTTAGGGGCTTTTAGTTTTAGGGCCCAGAGTTTTTCCCTTGGTCTTAAATATGGTGTATTCAACATTTTCAATTGTGTAGGGCTTTATCTTCTCATCGCCCTGTCCTCATCTGCAATTCACTGAATTGGCTTCTTCCAGATATTTAGAGTGAGATATTTATTTAACTTGGAAGAAATGAGGAGATGAAGCTACTTGAGACTATTGCGCACCCATGTAGCGTGAGATGTTTTTTCAGTACTGTCCCGCTCAGACTCTCTTTACCTTAGTGAAACAAAAACAAATAATATTTCACTCTCTGTATGAGTTGTCGCACACTGATTTCAATGAGTGAAATTGTCATTCTATCACTTTCAAGTTCCTGTTTCTGACTGTCTTAAAGCGGTCATGTTTGTTACTGTAAGTTCCCAGTGGAAAGAGAAGTTCTCCCCTGCCACAGTAATGAGAAGGAACCTGCAGTCTCGAGTGTCTGCAGTCAGAAAAAAAGCAGAAGCGGTCCAGTGCCACATGGTGTAAGTGACAGCTTCTGTGGTGCTGTTGCGTGGGCACTTCTGGAAGTTTTTTCTTTTTAGAATTCTGCCAAAGAGGAATTGAAGTGAAGATAAAACTGAAACGTTTGTGTTGGTCAGCATAAATCATTTTTTGTGCTGTTGCATGAGACCTTCTGAATGTTTTATTTTAGAATTCTGCCAGAGAGGAGGTGAAGTGTAGATAAACTGGAATGTTGATGCAAATCAGCATTAATCATTTTTGATTGACATGATGTCAGGGTCTATTTATGAATTAGGTCTAATTGAGTCTGAAACGTGTCATGGTATCTCGCAAATAGCACCCTATTCCCTGTGTAGTGCACTTCTTTTGACCAGGGCTGTAGTCTCTTTATCCATCATTTTCAAACAAATTTGGTAGAAAACTTTTATCTTAAAGAGGAATTCTATTAATCTACAACATACAGTGCCTTCAGAAAGTATTCACACACCTTGACTTTTTCCACATTTTGTTGTTACAGCCTGAATTTAACATTTTAAATTGATTAAATTGAGATTTTGTGAATTTCCCACAATGTCAAAGTGGATTTTGTTTTATTTGTACAAATTATTTAAAAATATATAAGTATTCAACCCCTTTGTTATGGCACGCCTAAATACAAGTCACATAATAAGTTGTGTGGACTCTGTGTGCAACAATAGTGTCTAACATGATTTTTGAATGACTACCTCATCTACATACAATTATCTGTAAGGTCTCTCAGTGAATTTCAAACACAGGTTCAACCACAAAGACCAGGGAGTTTTTCCAATGCCTCGAAAAGAAGGGCACCTATTGTTAGATGGGTAAAAATAATTAAAGCGGACAGTGAATATCCCTTTGAGTACGGTGAAGTTATTAATTACACTTTGGATGGTGTATCAAAACACCCAGTCACTACAAAGATACAGGCATCCTTCCTAACTCAGTTGCTGGAGAGTAAGTTAGTTTAATGGCTGTGATAGCAGAAAACTGAGGATGGATCAACAACATTGTAGTTACTCCACAATACTAACCTAAATGAGAGTAAAAAGAAGGAAGCCTGTGCAGAAAAAAAATATTCCAAAACATGCATCCGGTTTGCAATAAGGCACTAAAGTATTACTGCAAACAGTGTGTAAAAGAAATTAACTTTGTCTTGAATCAAAGCATTATGTTTGGGGAAAACACATCACTGACTATCACTCTTTATACACTACTCAAAAAAATAAAGGGAACACTTAAACAACACAATGTAACTCCAAGTTAATCACACTTCTGTGAAATCAAACTGTCCACTTAGGAAGCAACAATGATTGACAATACATTTCACATGCTGTTGTGCAAATGGAATTGACAACAGTGGAAATTATAGTCAATTAGCAAGACACCCCCAATAAAGGAGTGGTTCTGCAGGTGGGGACCACAGACCACTTCTCAGTTCCTATGCTTCCTGGCTGATGTTTTGGTCACTTTTGAATGCTGGCGGTGCTTTCACTCTAGCGGTAACATGAGACGGATTCTACAACCCACACAAGTGGCTCAGGTAGTGCAGCTCATCCAGGATGGCACATCAATGCGAGCTGTGGCAAGAAGGTTTGCTGTGTCTGTCAGGGTAGTGTCCAGAGCATGGAGGCGCTACCCGGAGACAGGCCAGTACATCAGGAGACGTGGAGGAGGCCGTAGGAGGGCAACAACCCAGCAGCAGGACCGCTACCTCCGCCTTTGTGCAAGGAGGAGCAAGAAGAGCACTGCCAGTGCCCTACAAAATGACCTCCAGCAGGCCACAAATGTGCATGTGTCTGCTCAAACGGTCACAAACAGAATCCATTAAGGCCCGACGTCCACAGGTGGGGGTTGTGCTTACAGCCCAACACCGTGCAGGACGTTTTTCATTTGCCAGAGAACACCAAGATTGGCAAATTCGCCACTGGCGCCCTGTGCTCTTCACAGATGAAAGTAGGTCCACACTGAGCACATGTGACAGACGTGACAGTCTGGAGACGCCGTGGAGAACGCTCTGCTGCCTGCAACATCCGCCAGCATGACCGGTGGGACAGTCATGGTGTGGGGTGGCATTTATTTGGGGGGCCTCCATGTGCTCGCCAGAGGTAGCCTGACTGCCATTAGGTACCGAGATGAAATCCTCAGACCCCTTGTGAGACCATATCCTGGTGCGGTTGGCCCTGGGTTCCTCCGAATGCAAGACAATGCTAGACCTCATGTGGCTGGAGTGTGTCAGCAGTTCCTGCAAGAGGAAGGCATTGATGCTATGGACTGGCCCGCCCGTTCCCCACACCTGAATCCAATTGAGCACATCTGGGACATCATGTCTCACTCCATCCACCAACGCCACGTTGCACCACAGACTGTCCAGGAGTTGGCGGATGCTTTAGTCCAGGTCTGGGAGGAGATCCCTCAGGAGACCATCCGCCACCTCATCAGGAGCATGCCCAGGCATTGTAGGGAGGTCATACAGGCACGTGGAGGCCACACACACACACTACTGAGCCTCATTTTGACTTGTTTTAAGGACATTACATCAAAGTTGGATCAGCCTGTAGTGTAGTTTTCCACTTTAATTTTGAGTGTGACTCCAAATCCAGACCTCCATGGGTTGATACATTTGATTTCCATTGATCATTTTTGTGTGATTTTGTTGTCAGCACATTCAACTATGTAAAGAAAAAAGTATTTAATAAGAATATTTAATTCATTATGATCTAGGATGTGTTATTTTAGTGTTCCCTTTATTTTTTTGAGCAGTGTATTTTCAAGCATGGAGGTGGCTGCATCGTGTTATGGATATGCTCATCATCGTCAAGGGCTAGGGAGTTTTTTGGGGGGGGGGGGGTGGAAAAGAGCTTAGCACAGGCACAATCCTAGAGGAAAACCTGGTTCAGTCTGCCTTCCAAACAGACACTGGGAGACAAGTTCACAACTGAAACTCAAAGCCAAATATACACTGGAGTTGCTTACCTAGACCACTAGGCCACTCAAGAACATTCAATGTTAAGGTTTTGACCTAAATCAGTTGGAAAATCTATGGCAAGACTTGAAATTGGCTGTCTAGCAACGATCAACAACCAACTTGACAGATCTTTTTTATTTATTTTGAGAACAATTGCGACCTGGCCAAGATAAAGCAAAGCAGTTTGACACATACAACAACACAGAGTTACACATGGAGTAAAACAAACATACAGTAGAAAAATAAGTCTATATACGATGTGAGCAAATGAGGTGAGATAAGGGAGGTAAAGGCAAAAAAAGGCCATGGTAGCAAAGTAAATACAATATAGCAAGTAAAACACTGGAATGGTAGATTTGCAGTGGAAGAATCTGCAAAGTAGAAATAAAAATAATGGGGTGCAAAGAAGGAAAATAAATAAAATGAATACAGTAGGGAAAGAGGTAGTTGTTTGGGCTAAATTATAGGTGGGCTATGTACAGGTGCAGTAATCTGTGAGCTGCTCTGACAGTTGGTGCTTAAAGCTAGTGAGGAAGATAAGTGTTTCCAGTTTCAGAGATTTTTGTAGTTCGTTCCAGTCATTGGCAGCAGAGAACTGAAAGGAGAGGCGGCCAAAGAAAGAATTGGTTTTGGGGGTGACCAGAGAGATATACCTGCTGGAGCGCGTGCTACAGGTGGGTGATGCTATAGTGACCAGCAATCTGAGATAAGGGGGGACTTTACCTAGCAGGGTCTTGTAGATGACCTGGAGCCAGTGGGTTTGGCGATGAGTATGAAGCGAGAGCCAGCCAACGAGAGCGTACAGGTCGCAATGGTGGGTAGTATATGGGGCTTTGGTGACAAAACGGATTGCACTGTGATAGACTGCATCCAATTTGTTGAGTAGGGTATTGGAGGCTATTTTGTAAATGACATCGCCGAAGTCGAGGATTGGTAGGATGGTCAGTTTTACAAGGGTATGTTTGGCAGCATGAGTGAAGGATGCTTTGTTGCGAAATAGGAAGCCAATTCTAGATTTAACTTTGGATTGGAGATGTTTGATGTGGGTCTGGAAGGAGAGTTTACAGTGTAACCAGACACTTAGGTATTTGTAGTTGTCCACGTATTCTAAGTCAGAGCCGTCCAGAGTAGTGATGTTGGACTATCCAGGTGTGAAAATCTCTTAGAGACTTACCCAAAAAGACTGTAATTGCTGCAAGATAAATAAATATATATTATTTCTTCCATTGATCAAAAATAAATAAATACATGTGTAGATAAAAAATAAGAAAAGACAATAAAATCCATTTTAATCTCAATTCGTAACATCAAAATGTGGAAAAGGTCAAGGGGTGTGAATACTTTCTGAAGGCACTGTAAGTCTAGACCAGGTATTCCCTAACTGGTTGACGCCCTATGCCAAATGTGATTCACATTTTCAAACAGGACATTTATTTCCATCGGGGCTATACATTTGGGTGAGTTTTTTTCTCTCGCCTGTGTAGCCTCGTTTCACTGCCAAAAATAAAATTAAACCATCTAGTGTTCAGCGAAATAACAACACAATGTCAAACACAGGTACCCATGTCAAATAATTAACATCCAATCACATTAACTGTTACTCTCTCGCGGGAAACCTTCACTCTTGCTCAGACATTTAGAAACGAAACATGACAATTTGAAAAATAAGCCAGGTGTTTTTTGAGTGAGAAAAAAATATGACTTTCGCATAGTAAGACATGTATAAAAGCAACAGATACCATTAATAAGAAGGGGCTAGAAGCGTCTTATATGGTGAGTTACCGAGTGGCTAGGACAGGCAAGCCCCATACTAATGTGGAGGACTTAATTCTTCCTGCTGTCGAGGATATGGCTGGGACATTGTTGGGGGAAAAGGCTCCCAAAAAACTATATAGACAATGTCTTCATCAAACAACACTGTTTCACGACGCATCAGTGACATGGCAGGAGATGTTTTGAAACAATTACTACTTTGCATACAAACCAGTGAATTATATGTGTTACAGCTGGATGAGTCACAGCTCCTGCTATATGTCCGTTAAGTTTATGTGGGGTCAATTAAGGAAGACAACCTCTTCTGAAAACTACTGGAAACCAGGACAACATGAGAGAATATTTTTAAAGTACTAGACAGCTTTGTGACATCAAATGGACTTTGGTGGTCAAGATGTGTTGGTGTCTGTACTGTTGGTGCAAAAGCCATGACAGGGAGACAACGTGGAGTGGTAATGGGCATGCAAGCACCCACTTGGGTAAACTGCAGCATCCACCGAGAGGGTCTTGCTGCCAAGGGAATGCCTGACAGCTTGAAAGATGTTTTGGACACAATAGTGAAAATGGTTAACTTTTTTAAAGCAAGGCCCCTGAACTCTCGTGTATTTTCTGCACTTTGCAATGATATGGGCAGCGACCATGTAACGCTTTTACAACATACAGAAGTGCGCTGGTTGTCAAGGGGCAAAGTATTGACACGTTTTTTTTAATTGAGAGACGAGCTTAAAGTTTTCTTTACTGACCATAATTTCCACTTGTCTGACACCTTGCATGATGATGAGTTTCACACACGACTGGCCTATCTGGGTGGTGTTTTTTCTCGCCTGAATGATCTGAATCTAGGATTACAGGAACTCTCCGCAACTATATTCAATGTGCAGGACAAAATTGAGGCTATGATTAAGAAGTTGGAGCTCTCTTCTGTCTGCATTAACAAGGACAACACAGGTATTTCCATCATTGTATGATTTTTTGTGTGCAAATTAAATCAAGCTTACGGACAATGTCAAATGTGAAAGCACCTGAGTGAGCTTGGGTGCGCAATTACGCTGGTACTTTCCCGAAACGGACGACACAAACAACTGGTTTCGTTATCCCTTTCATGCCCTGCCCACAGTCCACTTACCGATATCTGAACGAGAGCCTCATCGGAATTGCAACAAGCGGTTCTGTGAAAATGTCATTTAATTATAAGCCACTGCCAGGTTTCTGGATAGGGCTGCGCTCATAGTTTCTTGCCTTGGCAAATCGCGCTGTTAAGACACTGATGCCCTTTGCAACCACGTAACTATGTGAGAGTGGATTCTCTGCCCTCACTAGCATGAAACTAAATACAGGCACAGACTGTGTGGAAAATGATTTGACTGAGACGCTCTCCAATACAACCCAACATTGCAGAGTTATGTGCATCCTTTCATGCACACCCTAGTCATTAACCTGTGGTGAGTTATTCACAATTGTTGATAAACAAATAAGGTTTTATATGTAAGATGGCTAAATAAAGAGCCCTGGTCCTATAAGAGCTTTTCGTCACTTCCCATGAGCTGGGTTGTGACGACAAACTCACACTCATTCTTATGTTTAATAAATATATTGTATAGTGTGCGTGTGGCAGGCTTACAATGATGTCAAAAACAACATTTGAGAGTGCGCTGACCCTGGTGCTAGAGGGAGTACGCAGCTGGAGGTTGAACATTCGAAGGGGTACGGGACTATAAAACGTTTGGGAACCACTGGCCTAGATGATCTTCTCCTCTTTAGTGGAAAAAGGGTGGTCATAAGAGGTGGCGAAACGGAAGGTGGTAGACAGGCATTCATTTTCTGTGGGCTTAAGGAAGTGGAGCTATGAAAAATCCATAGGCCTTGGACTTGGCCGGAAGATTAGATCACAACCTTGAATACTACTACTAGGCTTTTGAGGTGCACTGCTGTCTGTCTCTCTTTACTTTTTCTTCTTCTCTCTCTTTCACTCTTTCTCTATCTACTTTCCATCCCTCTCTCCATGTTGTCCTGGGAACAGAGCATACTTGGCTAGTGGCCCCACTTTCGCTGGCCAACGGAGATCCACAAAGACTGACACGTACGTTAGCCAGTAGGGTCATCCCCCTGCATTGTGACATCCTGCTTCCTTAATAACTGTCCAATCCCGTCCCCGGAAGAGTCTTGATAGGTGGAGGGCCTGATTGGTGGAGTGTCTTGTCTTGCATGCTTGAGTTCCTAATTATGCGTCATTGCATCACGCCATACAATAAAGCCCTCATCCAATCAGGAAAAGCTTGGTGCATGAGTATGTACCAATGATGTCGTCATATAAACATTCATATATGTATCTGTTTGGTGTGTATATATCATAACTGTCATCACTTTCCTAGTCATGGTCCCACATGTATCCTTGACCTGCTGATTTTATGTTGTGCCTTTAAATCTGCCATTGACTTGTGATGATTGCAGTATGATAACCTGGAAAGCCCAACTTCTGTTTGGGCTACTCCAGAGGTGATCGCAAAAGAGGCATTAAGCAGGAAATGCTGATATTACCATAACAAACCCTCGGTGTCATATCCCACAATCTTGCTCAAGTAGCAGTAAACTGTGTGTTTTTTTGTCAGTCTGGTTGGGTATCAGAAGCCTAAAAACCTCCATTCTCACTGATTGTCCTACTTCTCTCTCCAGCCCTCCTCCAGCTTTGCCCCCAAAGAAGCGTCAGTCGGCCTCGTCGCCCACCCGTGTGGCAGTGGTGGCCACCATGAGCCGCGGCTCCAGCCTGCCCTGCAGCGTCCACAGTCAGGTACCACCAACCCACACCAAGGGTTATGGTTGAATAACACCCACTTACTCGATAGTAATAGTGTGGTCTTGTACACTGGTCTACTATAGAGCATCTGCATCAGAGTATGATCAGGGTGGATTACCAGACTATAGTGAAATAACGTGTTACATAACTATTGACTGACTAAATCAGATTTGATTAGGCCGGCCATTACTGGATCATATATCCACAAAGTGTTCTATTGTTTGATGAAACTGACTGTGTAGCTGACTTAACTGGTTTCTCCTTTGATTGTCTGTCTGTGTATATGTGCCTGTCTGTGCCTGTCTCTATGTCTGTCTTTGTCTCTGTCTGTCTGTGCCTGTCTCTGTCTGTCTTTGTCTCTGTCTGTCTGTGTGTGCAGCAGCAGGACTATGAGCAGGAGTTCCTCCAGAGGCGTTTCTCAGGGGGCAGCCAGTCGTATGGGTGCGACTCTCCGCGCCTCTCGCCCTACAGCAGCATGGGGAAGCTCAGCAGGTCTGAAGAGCAGCTCTGCTCCATGGAACAGGACAGTGGACAGTGCTCCAGAAATACTAGCTGTGAGACACTGGGTAGGGGCACAAACACATATACATACAATTAGACAGTTATCATAGTCAAATCAAATGTATTTATATAGCCCTTCGTACATCAGCTGATATCTCAAAGTGCTGTACAGAAACCCAGCCTAAAACCCCAAACAGCAAGCAATGCAGGTGTAGAAGCACGGTGGCTAGGAAAAACTCCCTAGAAAGGCCAAAACCTAGAAAGAAACCTAGAGAGGAATATGTGGTGTGGCCAGTCCTCTTCTGGCTGTGCCGGGTGGAGATTATAACAGAACATGGCCAAGATGTTCAAATGTTCATAAATGACCAGCATGGTCAAATAATAATAATCACAGGCAGAACAGTTGAAACTGGAGCAGCAGCACGGCCAGGTGGACAAGTCACGGTTGATCTTTATACACTGTCTGTACCGAAATAGAAAAACACACATTTTTGAACGTGCGTACTTTCTCGCACACAATGAATATACACACAATAGAATGTACACAAATGTTTTAGTAAAGATGGACAAAAATACATAGACTGAACAAACACCCACTTTACATGTCAACAGCCTCACCTAATCACAAACACTTGTTATTTTCTCTACAAATGTCCCCCTCTCTAACCTCTTGTCTCTCTCTCTTACAAAACATTTCACTGCACCTATCTGGTGTATGCGACAGTAAAAACCAATATTATTTTCTCCAGACAACACAGAGAGTTACGACCCCGACTATGACTTCCTCCACCAGGACCTCGCTGTCTTCACAGGGGACCCCTCAGTGGTCATGTCCCTGTCCCCCCTCCCCGAGTCCCACAGTGAGTGCTCCTCCCCCGTGCCTCCTCACGCCCGGTTCAGGTCACCACCCGCCCCACACCAACAACAACCCCACCCACCCCAGTCTGAGTACTGGACCCCCCAGCCCGGTTCCCACATCATCCCCTTGCAACTGTCCCGCATCAGTGCTCCTCCAGCATTACCCCAGAAGAAGCGGCGCAGCTCCCAGGTTTCACCTTATCAGGACGGGTGTGGCTCCTCGGGGGGACCCCTCAACGAGAGGTCCCCTTCCCAATACGAAAACCTGTCGGAGGAGGAGCTGCTGCACCCCACGCCACCCTTCCCCCTCTTCACTCCCAACTCGCCCATGCCCCAGAGCAACGGGGGGGTGTTCGTGGCCCAGTACCTGGCTAGCGAGAACGCAGACCTGCCCTCTAGTCCACCGCCACTGCCTGAGAAGAAGAACAAGCACGGTGAGTGGCAGAGGGAGAGATGGAGAGGGGGGGGTGTGCTTGAGAAAGGAAGGGATAGGACTGGAAGAGATGGAGGGAAAGAAAATTGGTAGTGTGCGTGTGTAACGTTTCACTTGAATCACTTTTAATCTCCTGCTATGTAATCTCCCTCCAGTCCTGGCGTACATGCAGTTTGTGGAGGACTACTCAGAGCCCCAGCCCTCAGTGTTCTACCAGACCCCACAGAATGAGAGCATCTATGAGCAGAGGAACAAACGCTTCCAGGACGTCTATGGCCTCAACGACTCCTTCAGCAGCACCGACTCGGTCCACGAGCCCCTTCCCATACCCCTCTTCCCGCCCCCCGCCCTGCCCCCCAAGAAGAGGCAGCTGGTGAGTGTGTGTGATCACCCTCAAGTCTTCAACCCCCCGCTCAAATATTCTGGGAGCCCTTATTGGCTACGCCACCTCAGAATTTCTCAATCCTCTATAGATGTCTTGTTTCAGAAGGACACTAGAGATTGATACATTGGTTGTGAAGGTGGAGCGTGCCAGTGCACACTATGGGAAAATTGTGAAGAATAGGGGCCCAAGGTTCTTTGTGTGAAGTCTCCTCTCCAGGTGGACATCCATGTGGTCATGGTTGAGTGCTGAATGGTTAAATGTTTTACTCATAGGGGTTTAAGGTTGATGATTTAACACTTCTAACTTAGTTCCATGTCAACAATTAAACATGGTAATCTAAAAGGTGAATGTTTAACCCCCTGTGGTGAAACCAAAACAGTGAGGTCATGGTCGTGCAACATTAGTTGCCTAGGGGTCAAAGGTGAGGCGTCAGATTTTCACTGGGGTCATTTATGCTGTATGACACCCCAGAAGACAGTTTACTGTCTATAGGTCATTTGCAACCAGAACACGTGTCAATGAAGAGCAGGGTCGTGTTCATTAGGGCATGTGATGGGAAAAAAATTCAAACGTGCAACAGAGGAAAGGAAAAGGGACCTTTCTTATTGGACCCTCTCTGTTTCAGTCCTTTTTGAACACGACCTAGAAGAAAAACTCTGAGGTAATTTGTACTCGTCAGGTTGGTTTTAGGCTGGTTGGCTGGAAAGGACAAGAGTCCAAAGCTGCATTCTTGCAGGAAGCCATTCCTCCATCCATCTCTCGCTGGTATCTCTCGCTGGTTTGGTTCAGTCTGCCTAGTCTCTCGTTCTCTTGTTTTTTCTTCTCTTGCTCTCATTTTTCTCTTTTTCTCAGTCAATCAGTCTATAGAGGGGAGAGCTGTGGGGGAGGGACTAGGGAGGTCAGATCGATTTTCAGGTTAATGGGGATTGATTCAACGTAACTGGGGATTGAGGTGTCAAGTGGTGAGGTTAGACTATGCATTAACCTGTATAGATAAAACCTTTATGGTGTCACCAGTTAGACACTTGTGTCATTTGATTTGTCAGACTAGACCTGGGTAGATGCTGGTGGGAAGAGCTATAGGAGGAAGGGCTCATTGTAATGTCTGGAACAGAATATATGGAACAGAGTCAAACATGTGGTTTCCATATGTTTGATGTGTTTGATACCGTTTCATCTCTTCCATTACAATGAGACAGTTGGTTGTATTTTTCCTTCATCTTCTTTTTAAAAAGGGAGTTCATTTGTTTTCAGCACTTTTATTTCCATGACTGATCAGAACGTGTTTTCTCATATCTCTCTCTTGTCCCTCTGCAGCTACATGTTTGGAACATCGAATCGCAATAAAATCACAGTATAGAATCGCAATACATATAGAATTGTGAGGATTGCAATACATATCCTATTGGCACCTAAGTATTGTGAGGCAATTCCCAGCCCTAACAGTAAGCAGACGTCACTTCATACAGTAGGACGACACTTCTGCTGTCCACTAACAACTCTCTATTTTAATAACACTTTCCACACCTTTATTTTGATGATTTCTGTTGTAAAGTATTAGTTTCCTCCAACTGTATTTCTCTCCTCCCTCTCTCTTTCCTCCATATCCTCCTCCTCCCTCTCTCTCTCCTCCATCTCATCCTCTCTCTCTCCTGGTAATCTTGGCTGGTGGTGTAGTGGACTTAATGAGGTTGAGGCCCGGGTGGGATAAGACTGGTTTACCTCTTCATCCTTTCCTCTTGTCCAATAAGCCACCATGTCACAGGATTTACACAGCTTTGTGAGAGAAAAAAAATGTTGACGGTGTGCCAGTCAATTAAGAAGACTGATGGGGGAGGAGAATCCTCTTTCAAGTGTGTTTTGGGCCTTGTAGTGGACCTGGTTTCTTTGAAGCTGTAGAGTTTGTACCGTAATCAGACCATGAGAGCTTGGTAGGTTTAGCATGCCGCAGTCAGATTTGAACACTGTGAGCGAATGCAGGTGTCTGGACTTTTTGGTAACTTCTAAGCTTCTGACCCCTAATGATGCCCTTTGACTTTTGCTGACCGTGTGGCTGAACTAATTACACAGGATTCATGTTCAGTGTCAGCAACAAGAAGTCTTCTCCTTTCTCCATTGATTCCCTTCTTCTGTGGTAGATTTCTGCATGTCTGACAGTCACCATCATTACTGGTTGCTGTCCTCTGCTAACTCTCTTTTCTGGCTCTGGTTCTAAAACGGCTGCTCCATCTGCTTTATATCTAGGGTAATAAAGTTTACTACTTTTCTTTCTCTTCTTAATCTCTCATGTATTTTTTCTTCCTTTTCTTCTCCTATTCCCTTTTGCTCCCTATTCTCACTGTTTCTGTCTCTTTCTTCTTATCTATCTTTCCCCATTCCTTTTTTTCTTCCATTTTCTCCTTCCTCTCCTCCTCAGGCCTCCCACTCTTCCTCCCCCTCTTCCTCCTCTCTGTCGTGCCACCTCCAGCCGTCATTGGTGGTGGCGGCGGAGGAGGCGGGCTCTGGCCTAGGCCTCATCCTATCGGTTTCTAGCTCCTCCTACCTGAGTGGACATGCCTCGCTGACCACGCCCATGGTGAGTCTACCTGATTGGCCCTGGCGGCCCAAATTGGCAGGCCTCCAGGGCTGTGTTGTCTGGATCTGACTGTTGATAGCCCTGAATGATGTGGTTGTGTTTCTCCTGAGGGGCTCACGGCCCCGCTGTTATGTTTAGCCGGTTATGATGCGTTTTGTTCGACTCTGGGCATGGTTCCAACATTGATTATGATAAAGGTGTGCTCATGATGAACAGGTAACTGCCAAAATAATGGAAACACCAACATAAAGTGTCTTAATAAGGCATTGGGTCACCACGAGCCACCAGAACAGCTTCAATGCACCTTGGCATAGATTCTGCAAGTGTCTGGAAATCTATACCATTCTTCCATCAGAAATTCCATCAACATGTTTTGTTGATGGTGGTGGAAAATGCTGTCTCAGGCGCCGATCCATAATCTCCCATAAGTGTTTAATTGTGTTGAGATCTGGTAACTGACACACACACACTTTAATTTGATGGGATGCTGATTGCTTAATTAAGATGACACCAGAGAAGAAGGCTGACGTTTTACTTGTTCCTATTTTACGTGTTCTTATTGTGTTTTTTGCATTTAAAAAAAAATAATAATTAAAACTTATTTTGTACATAATTTTGCTGCTACTGTCTCTTATGACCGAAAATATAATCTGCACATCAGACCTGCATAACTCACCACAAACTGGCAGAATCCTTTTTTTTCCTTTAACCTCTCTAGGGTAGGGGGCAGCATTCGGAATTTTGGATGAAAACCATGCCCAAATTAAATGGCCTGCTACTCGGGCCCAGAAGATATGATATGCATATAACTGGTAGATTTGGATAGAAAACACTCTAAAGTTTCCAAAACTGTTAAAGTAGTGTCTGTGAGTATAACATAACTGATTTAGCAGGCGAAAACCTGAGAAAAATCCATTCAGGAAGTAGTTTTTTTTGTTTGTAGTTTTCTATTCAATGCCATTACAGTATCCATTGACTTAGGACTCCATTTGCAGTTCCTCTGCCTTCCACTAGATGTCAACAGTCTTTTGAAATCGTTTCAGGCTTGTATTCTTATAATTGAGGGAGTAAGACCAGTCTGAACGAGTGGACCCTAACGCGACGCAGAGTTTTTTCAGGCGCATGTGCATTTCTTGTTTACCTTTTATATTGACAACGTTATTGTCCGGTTGAAATATTATAGATCATTTAGGCTAAAAAACAACCTGAGGATTGAATATAAACATCGTTTGACATGTTTCTATGAACTTTACGGATACAATTTGGATTTTTTGTCTGATTGTTTTGACTGAGTTTGAGCCTGTGGATTACTGAAGAAAACGCGCTAACAAAACAGAGGTTTTTGGATATAAAGAGACTTCATCGAACAAAAGGAACATTTATTGAGTAAATGAATGTCTTCTGATTGCCACCATATGAAGATCATCAAAGGTAAGGGATTAATTTTATCTCTCTTTCTGAGTTTTGTAACGCTTCTGCATGGCTGGTTACTGTTTGTAATAATTTGTCAACTGGGCTATGTTCTGGGCTAGGTATGTTCTGGGCTAGGTATGCTTTCGCTGAAAAGCATTTTATAAATATGACACTGTGGTTGGTTTAACAAGAAGTTAATCTTTAAACCTATGTAAAAAATGTTTTGTTTTCTGAATTTTTATAATGAGCATTTCTGAAATATAATTTGGCGCTTTGCAACCTCACTGGATGTTGGCCAGGTGGAATGCTAGCGTCCCCCATACCCTAGAGAGGTTAACAAATCCGAGGAGGCCGACGTGAATGACATACTGCTTTCCCGGGAACAGGCCCAGATCCCCGTCATTTACGTCAAGAGAAGGCGGAGAAAAAGGGGCCGGAGGCCAGGCTGCCTTCTGAGAATTTGAAGGCGATCGAATAAACTCCCACTGCCTTCCATTCTGCTAGCAAACGTACAATCTTTGGAAAATAAAATAGATGACCTACGCGGAAGATTAAACTACCAACTTGACATTCAAAACTGTAATATCTTATGCTTCATGGAGTTGTGACTGAACAACGACATTATCAACATACTGCTGGCTGGTTATGCGCTGTATCGGCAGGATAGGACAGCAGAGTCTAGGCAGACAAGCGGCGGAGGACTAAATATTTTTGTAAATAAGATGGTGCATGATATCTAAAGAAGTTTTGAGGTTTTGCTCGCCTGAGATAGTGTGGTCTACAGCTTATCATGAGATAACTCTCTAGGTAGATGGTTTCATCTGTATTTTTCGTAGCTGTCTACATACCACCACAAGCTGATGCTGGCACTAAGCTCGTACTAAATGAGCCGTATTCTGCCATAAGCAAACAGGAAACTGCTCACCCTTAGGCGGCGCTCCTAGTGACCGGATGTGGCAGGGCTTGCAAACCATTACAGGCTACAAAGGGAAGCACAGATGAGTGCTGCCCAGTGACACGAGCCTACCAGACGAGCTAAACTACTTCTATGCTCACTTTGAGGCAAGTAACACTGAAACATGCATGAGAACACTATCTGTTCCGGAAGACTGTGTGATCGCGCTCTGCACAGCCGATGTGAGTAAGACCTTTAGACAGGTCAACATTTACAAGGCCGCCGGGCCAGAAGGATTACCAGGACATGTACTGTGTGCTTGCGCTGAACAACTGGCAAGTGTCTTCACTGACATTTTCAACCTCTCCCTGTCCGAGTCTGTAATACCAACATGTTTTAAACAGACCACCATAGTCCCTGTGCCCAAGAACACTAAGGTAACCTGCCTAAATGACTACCGACCCATAGCACTCACGTCTGTAGCCATGAAGTGCTTTGAAAGGCTGGTCATGGCTCACATCAACGGCATTATCCCAGAAACCCTAGACCCACTCCAATTTGCATACCGCCCTAACAGATCCACAGATGATGCAATCTCTATTGCACTCCACACTGCCCTTTCCCACCTGGACAAAAGGAACACCTATGTGAGAATGCTATTCATTGACTACAGCTCAGTGTTCAACACCATAGTGCCCTCAAAAGCTCATCAACAAGCTAAGGACCCTGGGACTAAACACCTCCCTCTGCAACTGGATCCTGGACTTCCTGACGGGCCATCCCCCGGGTGGTAAGGGTAGGTAACAACACATCCGCCACGCTGATCCTCAACACAGGGGCCCCTCCTGTACTCCCTGTTCACTCATGACTGCACAACTCCAACACCATCATTAAGTTTTCTGATGACACAATAGTGGTTGGCCTGATCACAGACAACAACGAGACAGCCTATAGGGAGGAGGTCAGAGACCTGGCTGTCTGGTGCCAGGACAACAACCTCTCCCTCAACGTTATCAAGACAAAGGAGATGATTGTGGACTACGGGAAAAGAGGACCGAGCACACCCCAATTCTCATTGACGGGGTTGTAGTGGAGCAGGTTGAGAGTTTCAAGTTCCTTGGCGTCCACATCACTAACAAACTAACATGGTCCAAGCACACCAATACAGTCGTGAAGAGGGCACGACAAAACCTATTCCCTCTCAGGAGACTTTTAAATATTTGGCATGGGTCCTCAGCTCCTCAAAGTTCTATAGCTGCACCATTGAGAGCTGGTTGCATCACTGCCTGGTACAAAAAACAAGATTTCGTCCCATGTAAATATGGTCGTTTTTGTTTTTGTGTACGTTTCATTATATCTGTCTCTTTTTCCATTTTCAAATTAAATATACCTTCCTGCAACTCGCCTCACCCAGTGTGGTATGGATCTGCTATTTTTTAGACCTTATAGCTGAAACCTCCATCAGGAGCTAGCCAGCTAATTAGCTACTAGCTTTTCAGTCATTGTTAGCCACTGCTAGCGGTTTTTACCTTTTAGCTCGAACTTCAGCCGCTTTAGCCCGGATAGCCTGGATAATACATGCCAGTCTACACAGCATGATATCAGCTCTGAGCATATCGGACTGATCCCCCCCCCCCCCACTACATCACCAGAATTATCAAGGAACCTATCAGGTACAACCCCAAATCCGTAAACATGGGCACCGTCATAGATATCATCCTGACCAGCCTGCCCTCTAAATACACCTCTACTGTTTTCAACCAGGATCTCATCGATCACTGCCTCATTCCCTGCGTCCGTTATGGGTTCGCTGTCAAACGACCACCCCTCATCACTGTCAAGCACTCCCTAAAACACTTCTAATCGACCTGGCCCGGGTATCCTGGAAGGATATTGACCTCATCGCGTCAGTAGAGGATCCCTGGTTATTCTTTAAAAGTGCTTTCCTCACCATCTTAAATAAGCATGTCCCTTTCAAAAAATTTAGAACTAAGAACAGAAATAGACTCCAGCCACCCTAGTCATAGACTGTTCTCTCTGCTACCGCACGGCAAGCGATACCGGAGCGCCAAGTCTAGGTCCAAGAGGCTTCTAAACAGCTTCTACCGCCAAGCCATAAAACTCCTGAATATCTAATCAAATGGCTACCCAAGTATTTACATAGCCCCATCCCTCTTTTACACTGCTGCTAAGCTCTGTTGTTATCATCTATGCATAGTCACTTTAATAACTCTACATACATGTACATATTACCTCAATTGACTCTGTACCGGTACCCTCTGTATATAGTCAAGCTATTGTTATTTTACTGCTGCTCTTTAATTATTTGTTACTTTTGTTTCTTATTTTATTTTTTTTAACTGCATTGTTGCTTAGGAACTCGTAAGTAAGGTCTTCACTGTTGTGTTCGGCGCATGGGTCCAATACGATTAGAATTTTATTTTTTTTATTAACTCAGGAACCACAGCTGTGTGGAAGCACCTGCTTTCAATATTCTTTGTATTCCTCATTTACTCAAGTGTTTCCTTTATTTTGGCAGTTACCTGTAAGTGTGTGTATGTACTACGTGTGCATTTGTTGCAGTGTTCTAAGCCACCTCAGGCTTTGTATCATAGGATACAAAGTAATGCGTTTTGACTAAGAAACAACTGACACAGAAGTGGGTGCATACTGTGGAAAGAAGTGGGGATAAAGAGGAGTCAGATTTCATTCATACACCACTCCCTAGCATACTACTCACCAATGTCCAGTCTCTTGACAACAAGGTTGATGAAATCCGAGCAAGGGTTGCCTTCCAGAGAGACATCAGAGACTGTAATGTTCTTTGCTTCACGGAAACATGGCTCACTCGAGACACGCTATCGGAGTCGGTACAGCCAGCTGTTTTCTTCACGCATCGCGCCGACAGCATCTTTCTGGTAAGAAGAGGGGCCGGGGGGTATACCTTATGATTAACGAGTCGTGGTGTGATCATAACAAAATACAGGAACTAAAGTCCTTCTGTTCACCTGACCTAGAATTCCTCACAATCAAATGTCGACCGCATTATCTACCAAGAGTATTCTCTTCGATTATAATCACAGACGTATAATATTCTCCCCCCCAAGCAGACACATCAATGGCCCTGAAAAAACTTTATTTGACTCTATGTAAACTGGGAACCACATATCCTGATGCTGCATTCATTGTAGCTGGGGATTTTAACAAGGCTAATCTGAAAACAAGACTCCTTAAATTCTATCAGCATATCGATTGTGCAACCAGGGCTGGTAAAACCCTGGATCATTGTTATGCGACGCATATAAGGCCCTCCCCCGCCCTCTTCTCGGCTGACCACGACTCCATTTTGTTGCTCCCAGCCTATAGACAGAGACTAAAACAGGAAGCTCCCGTGCTCAGGTCTGTTCAACGCTGGTCCGACCAATCTGATTCCACGCTTCAAGACTGCTTCGATCACGTGGGTTGGGATATGTTCCGCATTGCGTCCAACAACAACATTGACGAATACGCTGATTCGGTGAGCGAGTTCATTAGCAAGTGCATTGGCGACGTCGTACCCACAGCAACTATTAAAACATTCCCAAACCAGAAACCGTGGATTGATGGCAGCATTCGCGTGAAACTGAAAGCGCGAACCACTGCATTTTAGCCAGGGCAAGATGACCGGAAACATGACCGAATACAAACAGTGTAGCTATTCCCGCCGCAAGGCAATCAAACAAGCTAAGCGTCAGTATAGAGACATAGTAGAGTTGCAATTCAACGGCTCAGACACGAGGTATGTGGCAGGCTCTACAGTCAATCATGGATTACAAAAAGAAAACCAGCCCCGTCGCGGACCAGGATGTCTTGCTCCCAGGCAGACTAAATAACTTCTTTGCTCGCTTTGAGGACAATACAGTGCCACTGACACTGCCCGCTACCAAAACCTGCGGACTCTCCTTCACTGCAGCCGATGTGAGTAAAACATTTAAACGTGTTAACCCTCGCAAGGCTGCAGGCCCAGACAGCATCCCCAGCTGTGTCCTCAGAGCATGCGCAGACCAGCTGGCTGGTGTGTTTACGGACATATTCAATCAATCCTTGTCCCAGTCTGCTGTCCCCACATGCTTCAGGAGGGCCACCATTGTTCCTGTTGCCAAGAAAGCTAAGGTAACTGAGCTAAACGTAGCTGAGCACTCATTTCCGTCATCATGAAGTGCTTTGAGAGACTAGTCAAGGACCATATCACCTCCAGCCTACCTGACACCCTAGACCCACTCCAATTTGCTTACCGCCCCAATAGGTCCACAGACGTCACAATCGCAACCACACTGCACACTGCCCTAACTCATCTGGAGAAGAGGAAGACCTATGTGAGAATGCTGTTCATCGACTACAGCTCAGCATTTAACACCATAGTACCCTCCAAACTCTCGACCCTGCCCTGTGCAACTGGGTAATGGACTTCCTGATGGGCCGCCCCCAGGTGGTGAGGGTAGGTAACAACATCAACCCGCTGATCCTCAACACGGGCCCCACAAGGGTGCGTTCTGAGCCCTCTCCTGTACTCCCTGTTCACCCACGACTGCGTGGCCATGCACGCCTCCAACTCAATCATCAAGTTTGCGGACGACACTACAGTGGTAGGCTTGATTACCAACAACAACGAGACGGCCTACAGGGAGGAGGTGAGGGCCCTCGGAGTGTGGTGTCAGGAAAATAACCTCACACTCAACGTCAACAAAACAAAGGAGACTTCAGGAAACTGCATAGGGAGCAGCCCCCTATCCACATCGACGGGACAGTAGTGGAGAGGGTAGCAAGTTTTAAATTCCTCGGCGTACACATCACGGACAAACTGAAATGGTCCACCCACACAGACAGCGTGGTGAAGAAGGCGCAGCAGCGCCTCTTGAACCTCAGGAGGCTGAAGAAATTCGGCTTGTCACCAAAAGCACTCACAAACTTTTACAGTTGTACATCCTGTTGGGCTGTATCACCGCCTGGTACGGCAAATGCTCCGCCCACAACCGTAAGGCTCTCCAGAGGGTAGCATCACAGGGGAAAACTACCTGCTCTCCAGGACATCTACACCACCCGATATCACAGGAAGGCCATAAAGATCATCAAGGACAACAACCACCCGAGCCACTGCCTGTTCACCCCGCTATCATCCAGAAGGCAAGGTCAGTACAGGTGCATCAAAGCAGGGACCGAGAGACTGAAAAACAGCTTCTATCTCAAGGCCATCAGACTGTTAAACAGCCACCACTAACATTGAGTGGCTGTTGCCAACATACTGACTCAAGTCCAGCCACTTTAATAATTGAAACATTTATGTAAAAAATGTATCACTAGCCACTTTAAACAATGCCACTTAATATAATGTTTACGGACCCAACATTACTCATATCATATGTATATACTGGACTCGATACCATCTACTGCATCTTGCCTATGCCGTTCTGTACCATCACTCATTCATATATCTTTATGTACATATTCTTAATCCCTTTACACTTGTGTGTATAAGGTAGTTGTTGTGGAATTGTTAGGTTAGATTACTCGTTGGTTATTACTGCATTGTCGGAACTAGAAGCACAAGCGTTTCGCTACACTGGCATTAACATCTGCTAACCATGTGTATG
Organism: Oncorhynchus mykiss; assembly: GCF_013265735.2. Taxonomy (NCBI): domain Eukaryota; kingdom Metazoa; phylum Chordata; class Actinopteri; order Salmoniformes; family Salmonidae; genus Oncorhynchus; species Oncorhynchus mykiss. Next base: position 15,161,731 of record NC_048569.1, on the reverse strand, counting down.
TGACAAATAAAATTTGATTTGAATGCCCTACTCTTTGAAGTTATGCACTTGTCTAAAAAACAACATTCCCCCCCTTTAACAACGCTAACGCTTGCTGCTGTTCTCCCCTGACCCTTGATCTCTAATGGATATGAGGCAGATGGTCTTGGGGAGTGGGCTGACTGCGTATGGCCCCTGGGTGTGGTGGGGGGCACGCTGAGGAGGTCAGGGGGAGGGGGTGTGTCCCTGTGGAATCACTCGATTTGGACCTGGCCTGATGCAAAACAGATTCCCTCTCCTGCTCTTCTTCTTCCTCCTCTACCCTTCTTCCTCATCAACCCTTCTTCTTCCTCTACCGCTCTTCTCCTTTTCTCAGTCCTTTTCACCTCAAACCATTTTTTCCCACTAAATCAAATCCAACTTCATTTACACATTAAACATTACTGTACACTTTACAATTTAAAACCACCTTTCTCCCGCTCCCAGTCTACTTCACCCTCCCCCTCTCTCTCTTACACCTCTCATGCCTCCCCCAACCCCTCAATCCCCTCCCAGTGTTTGTGCCAATGGAATGTTCACATTCCTCAAATCCTCGGGGCGTGATGTTATGGGGGGATGCCATGAGGATGGGAGGTCTGGAAGGAAATAGAAAATATATGCAATATATTTCATTTAGTAATTCGATTTAGTGCCAACAATGCCATTTCAGTGGAAAATCTTTCTGCTCCGCTCTCTCTGTGTGTGTGTGTGTGTTGTTTAGTATGTTTTATGGTTGTACATTGTGGGGAATAGTCGGAACATTTTGTTAGGTGGAAAGAATATAAACTGTCCTTAGTCTTCAGTGGAAACATCCTCATTCGTTCTCACTCCACTTTTGCATACCCATGTTGCTTTAGGTTTAGTGTCTCTTATGTGTGTGTGTGGGAGGGATGGTGTGTACACGCCCGCCTGTGTGTGGTTTTTATCAGTGATCTATGTAGGGTTGACCCCATTTAGCCTCGACTGGTCGATTGCTTGGTTTGTGGGGCAGCAGGTAGCCTAGAGGTTAGAGAGTTGGGCCAGAAACCGGAAGTTTGCTAGATTGAATCCCCGAGCTGACAAGGTAAAAATCTGTCGTTCTACCCCTGAACAAGGCAGTTAACCCACTGTTCCATTGTAAATAAGAATTTGTTCTTAACTGACTTGCCTACTAGTTAAATAAAAAATTGTAAAAAATTAACTAATATTGGTTGATAGGCTATTCGTCTGCCGAGACAAAATTATGACACGTCTTGATTGACGCCTGTCTCAGTGGACTAATCCATTTTGGAGGCTGCAGGGCTGGCACACCAGTAGTATACTACCGTTCAAAGTGTGGGGTCACTTAGAAATGTTTTTGAAGAAAAGTGCATTTGTTGTCCATTAAAATCACATCAAATTGATCAGAAATACAGTGTAGACATTGTTAATGTTGTAAATGACATTTGTAGCTGGAAACAGCAGATTTTTTATGGAATATCTACATATTCCATTAAAAGAAATCAGACGTTTCCAGCTACAATAGCCATTTACAACATTAACCATGTCTACACTTGCATTTAAGAGCAGTTGGAGGCCACGGAAGGAGTGTTGTACGGCATTGAAGCTTGTTTGGAGGTTTGTTAACAGTTTCAAAAGGGCCAGATGTATACAGAATGGTGTCGTCTGTGTAGAGGTGGATCAGAGAATCACCAGCAGCAAGAGCGACATCATTGATATATACAGAGAAAAGAGTTGGCCCGAGAATTTAACCCTGTGGCACCCCCATGGAGACTGCCAGAGGTCCGGACAACAGGCCCTCCGATTTGACACACTGACCTCTATCTGAGAAGTAGTTAGTGAACCAGGCGAGGCAGTCATTTGAGAAACCAAGGCTATTGAGTCTGCCGATAAGAATGCGGTGATTGACAGTCGAAAGCCTTGGCCAGGTCGATGAAGACGGCTGCACAGTTCTGTCTTTTGTCGATGGCGGTTATGATATTGTTTAGGACCTTGAGCGTGGCTGAGGTGCACCCATGACCAACTCGAAAACCAGATTGCATAGTGGAGAAGGTACGGTGGGATTCGAAATGGTCGGTGATCTGTTTGTTCACTTGGCTTTCGAAGATTTTAGGAAGGCAGGGCAGGATGGATATACAGTTGAAGTCGGAAGTTTACATACACTTAGGTTGGAGTCATTAAAACTCGGTTTCCAACATCTCCACAAATTTCTTGTTAACAAACTATAGTTTTGGCAAGTAGTTTAGGTCATCTACTTTCTGCAACGCAACATTTTTCCAACAATTGTTTACAAACAGATTATTTCACTTATAATTCACTGTATCACAATTCCAGTGGGTTAGAAGTTTACATACACTAAGTTGACTGTGCCTTTAAACAGCTTGGAAAATGCCATAAAATGATATCATGGCTTTAGAAGCTTCTGATTGGCTAATTTACATAATTTGAGTCAATTGGATGTGTACCTGTGGATGTTTTTCAAGGCCTACCTTCAAACTCAGTGCCTCTTTGCTTGACATCTTTTGATTTTCCCATGAAATCAGCCAATTGTAGACCTCCACATGTCTGGTTCATCCTTGGGAGCAATTTCCAAACTCCTGAAGGTACCATGTTCATCTGTACAAACACCATGGGACCACGCAGCCGTCATACTGCTCAGAAAGTAGACACGTTCTCTTAGAGATTAACTGAAATACCTTATTTATATAAGTATTCAGACCCTTTGATATGAGACTCGAAATTGAGTTTCCGTTGATCATCCTTGAGATGTGTTTACAACTTGATTGGAGTCCACCTGTGGTAAATTCAATTGATTGGACATGATTTGGAAAGGCACACACCTGTCTACACAAGGTCCCACAATTGACAGTGCATGTCAGAACAAAAACCAAGCCATGAAGTTGAAGGAATTGTCTGTAGAGCTCCGAAACAGGATTGTGTCGAGGCACAGATCTGGAAAAGGGTACCAAAACATTTCTGCAGCATTGCAGGTTCCCAAGAACACCGTGGCTTCCATCATTCTTAAATGGAAGAAGTTTGGAACCACTAAGACTCTTCCTAGAGCTGGCTGCCCGGCCAAACTAAGCAGTTTGGGGGGGAAGAAGGACCTTGGTCAGTTGACCAAGAGTTGACCAAGAACCCAATGGTCACTCTGACAAAGCTCCAGAGTTCCTCTGTGGAGATGGGAGTACCTTCCAGAAGGACGACCAATCAGGCCTTTATGGTAGAGTGGCCAGACAGAAGCCACTCCTCAGTAAAAGGCACATGACAGCCTGCTTGGAGTTTGCCAAAAGGCACCTAAAGGACTCTCAGACCATGAAAAACAAGATTATCTGGTCTGATGAAACCAATATTTAACTCTTTGGCCTGAATGCCAGGTGTCACGTCTGGAGGAAACCTGGCATCATCCCTACGATGAAGCATGTTGGTGGCAGCATCATGCTGTGGGGACTGGGAGACTAGTCAGGATTGAGGGGAAAGATGACTGGAACAAAGTACAGAGAGATCCTTGATGAAAGCCTACTCCAGAGTACTCAGGACCTCAGACTGGGACGAAGGTTTACTTTCCTACAGGACAACAACCCTAAGCACACAGCCAAGACAACGCATGAGAGGCTTCAGGATAAGTCTCTGAATGTCCTTGAGTGGCCCAGCCAGAGCCTGGACTTGAAACCTCTCTGGAGAGACCTGAAAATAGCTGTGCAGCGACGCTCCCCATCCAATCTGACAGAGCTTGATAGGATCTGCAGAGAATAATGGGAGAATCTCCCAAAATACAGTTGTGCCAAGCTTGTAGCGTCATGTGTAGATTGACAGGATTTAAAAATATATATATTTTAGAATAAGGCTGTAACGTAACAAAATGTGGAAAATGTCAAGGGGTCTGTATACTTTCCGAATGCACTGCATTAGCCTTGTTGATGTTTTAAATGTTTAAGTTGAAATGTAGCTGGAATAGTGGAGGCAGTGCTCCTGTTGTCTGTGCTGCCTTCCGGTAACTCTGCTTCTAAATCAGTAGTTGTATAGTAAGAGTAAGCTGTTAATAAAACATGAACTTGCTTGACCATGCTGCAGGTGATATAACTGTTTGTTACATGCAGTATTTGCTTTGTGGACTTCACAGGACAGATGTTGCTCTACAGTTTTGTGATGAAACAAGCCAATGTGTAGTTGAATTTATTCTGCCACTGTCGTCTTTTTGTTGTCACGGCCTTATTGTTTACCACGGTGGCGTATGAACGAATGGGTTATAGAGCAAACAACGCAATTATCACATAGGTTGTAATATGGCTTTTCACTGGCTTGGCTTCCTCTCTGATCTGGCCCATATACCGCTACTGTACTTAACAGGGTTGGTAGACAGTGCACATCATGTTACAGCAGGTTACTAGCTTTCTGCTTCTCCTCCTCACAGGAATCTGCACACCTGGTCGCCATGACTACACAATCTCAGACAAACACACACTCTGATTCACACTTACACACATACAGTCACATGGAAGGCATGGAAAGATTGATATCAGTCCATTGCAGTACGTTGAACCATACATCCACTTTAGTCCAGGAGAGGAGGTGCTGATGGGGACTTTTTTTCTTTCTACTTTTCAGCTTTAATTCTGTCTGATTTATTTTCTCAACCTGTCATAACACTGTCCTTCTCTCCTGATTCCTGGTTTCCTTTCCTACTTCCTACCAATCGCAGAGTTCAGACCAGGTCGCCTTGAGCAATGCCACTATATTGGATGGCAGCAGGGGCGGGCCCAACGGTTCCCTGGCCAACTCATTGGGCTCTGTGGCCATCTCTCTTCTTCCTCCTGAGACCACTTCTCTTCTAACTGACTCTCTCCTCCGCACCTCGGCAGTGGTGAGCTGACAGACAGACAGACAGACAGACAGACAGACGATAACAGGGAGATATGTTTCAGTAATAAGGAGTCATTTTAAGGTGGATGCCCATCAGACAATAACATTGTTGGTGACTCATTGATTTCCAGGAACATTTATCTTGTCATACCAGTAATCACAAAGCATCTAAACTGTGGACCATAGTGAAAGATTTCCTCCTGTTTTGGTGATTCTTGACTACTGCTTATTGTATTATCTTGACTGATTGTAGTTGTGGATCTAAATGGAACCCATAGAACTTTTGACTGTGTTTCACCTGTTCACCGTCATGTGTAACAGACACACATTATACTGAAATACTGTACACTCATTAAACACTAATCATGTACACCAGTGCCACCTGGTGGCCAATTATTGACACATCCAACCATACAACTCGATGTAGAAGTGCTTCTCCATACCTCACCGTAGCCCTGAGTTTGCTGTCCCCACAGTATGTTCTATGCTAAATTATTCTGTGGCCGTCCCTCTCAATCATGGTGTCCCTCTTCTCTTCCCGTAGAGCGTCGACGAGGGTGGCGAGGGCGAGTATGTCAACCTGTACTCATCCAGCCAGGCCAATGGGGAGCTGGAGCTGCCTCCCTGCCTCCTCAGAGTAAGTAACTAATGCACTCAACCTAGTAGGATTGTCACGATACTACAATACTCGATTTTCCATGGCAAAAAAATGAAAGCACAAAGCAGACTAAACTCGTTGATCCTTTAAAAACCTGCTTTATGCCAAACGTCTTGTGCTAAAGCTTGGGAAAATAAACACGTGACTACGTAAGGCAGTTTAGGACTGTTTTCTTGAAGAAATTACAGCTCTAGGATCAGATTATTGCAACAATACTAACTGTAACCATTAAGGGGATGAGCAAATATATGTATCAGTGTTTAATGACAACTTCTACCTATTACATTAGGGGTAGCTAACTCCATTTCAACTCTTTTGATGGAGACAGCCTTTGTGTAAATTATGTGTTGGTGTTCCATGATTCCTGCTCCTCAACCTACCTTGACAGAGCTTACTCTGCCCCTCACAGCCAATCGTTGCTGACGATGTCATTCAAGACCCCGCCCCACAAATGCACTCCTCCAATAGCAAGGAGGCTCTGGACAAGGACAGGTATGGGATAAAGTGACCGTTCAGGTCACATTGCATAAACACTCCCTCTCCTCTCTTCAGGCGTCTTTACTTGATCTGGTGATCCTAGAAGGTAAAACAGCAATTGAATGAAATGGATACTGATTAATGACCAATGCTAGGTCTATGTAAGCATAGAGAGAGAATTACTAGAAAAAACTAAGCCCCTTCTGACCAGTGCAATTTGAATGGAACATTTATCATGGGTAACAATTTTATTCTAGGTAATCATTCGATGTCTATGTAAGTTTAGGTAAACAGACCTAATGGTGCTTCTATCGGTCTTTCTGTCAGCAGGAGGCAGAAGTCGACAGACTCAGTCCAGAGCGATGAGGAGGAAGTGGATGAGCTCTCTCTCATCGACCACAAAGAGATCATGTCCCGGATAACACTCAAACAGGAGGTAATGCTGCCCTCATTCATGACTGAACTAACATTATTACCCATGTCTATTGGCTAAGTAAGCATTGTCTCTAGAAAGCTTGTGGTTGTCTTTGGCTACAATTTCTTTAAATGCTATTTTGTTCATGTTACATACTGTATGTGAAACTCTGACATAAGAAACCTTCACACTGGTGATATTCACATTTCACTCACATTCCTTCTTTCTCCTAGTCTACTACTGACCTCTAGAGGAACTGCAGGGGATGTTTCTCCATTCAAATTCCCCTTCCTTTTTGGTGCAGTCTGACAGACGTGTCTGTGTGTCTGTGTGTCTGTGTGTGTGTGTGTGTGTGTGTGTGTGTGTGTGTGTGTGTCCATTCTGCAAGGTCAGAAAGAGAGAGAGAGGGAGGTCTGGTTAAACAACAAAGGACAATTGTAGTATTGTTGGGGATCTGTCTGCTTGTGTGATCAGTGTATGTCCTGCGTATAGCAGCCCTCTCTCTCTCCCCCCTACTCTCTCATTCTCGCTCTCTCGTCAGTGGAGCTGGTGCAGGGCTTTGAGGGAGAGAGAGCATGGATAGAGAGGAGAGAGCCGCATTTTGGACTAGACTGCATTCCTGCCTTAATCCTCATAAAATCTCTCCCTAACCCTCTTTCTCTATCTCTCCATCTGCCTCGCTCTCCTCTCTCCCCTCTCCTTTCTCTATCTGCCTCATCCCTCTCTATCGATCTGCCTTGCCTCCCTCCTGTCTCTCTCTCTCTCTAGCTGCTCTCTTTTTCTCCATCTATTCATCTCTCCCTTCATCTCTCTCGTTCTCTCTTTCTCTCAGAATGACGATGGACCTGATGTGCGTGCTGGATCAGGGGATATTCTGTTAGTCCACGCCACAGAGACAGACCGCAAAGGTAGGTAGCATTTACCACCGTTCGACATCAGCCCCTATTAAAATGTGTGTTACTGTGGTTCTGGGTCAGTGGCACAGTGTGTTTGTGTGTGTGTCGTAGATGTCGTTCAAACCAGAGGGATCTGATCACGCTTTTTGTCTGTTAAATTGGTCTACAGTGAAATGTTAAGTTGTAGAATAGCTACAGTATGTCTTGACTTACAGCATGTCTTGACCAGCTTATTTCTCTGAATATCAGAGGTTACCAGACGTGTCCCATCAATTCATGTCATCCATGTTCTCTAAAGTTGAGATGATCCATTGTTAGTTGTCAACCCCAGATGATTTGGGGTGGACTTTTAAAGGGGTGGACTAAAGGGGTGGTGTTCTCCTCTGCTCCCTTCCAGATCTGGTGTTGTACTGTGAGGTCTTCCTGACCACATACAGGACCTTCATCAGCCCAGAGGACCTCATTAAGAAGCTCCACTACAGATATCCTTTTTTGGTCGCCACCAGCTAGAATGTTGTGTGTTGGAATACTAACAACTGAATGGATTTGGCTTGTGGTGATGAGATAAATACAGAAAAGGTGTGTAGGTAAACGTGATTGTGTCCCTACTATGTTGACACCTAAAGTGACTTCTGTGAATGTGGGACGTAATACTTGAGAGTGCAGGTCATTTCAGTGTTCTCCTTGACCATGGACCACATACACCAGGTTCTGTCACAGTCCAGACACGTTTAAGAAGCGGGTTAGCAAGAACACCTTCTTTGTGCTCGTTAGACTGGTGGACGAACTGTGGTGAGTATGGATGGACATATTCTATAGAATCTATACAGTACCTTACTCAGACTCTCAGTACAGCCACATATTATATACAGTACCTTACTCAGACTCTCAGTACAGCCACATATTATATACAGTACCTTACTCAGACTGTCAGTGCAGCCACATATTATATACAGTACCTTACTCAGACTGTCAGTACAGCCGCAGAAGTGGCTTTTCACTGTTTAAGCTCCAATCCTTCTAGGCAGTAGATAGCCCTGGGGATCCAACAGAATAGAAATTACTTCCAAAGAGTGTGTTGGAAGCAGACAACCCTCAATGTTAACTTACCTTTCAGTGTTAAGTGAATGAACTTCTCCTCCCTTTAATGTTCTCCCCTCCCCCTTTCCATCAGTCTGGTGGAGTTAACAGAGGACATCCTGAAGCAGCTGATGGACCTGGTGTTCAGGCTGGTGTGTAACGGCGAGCTGAGCCTGGCCCGCGTGCTCCGCAAGAACATCCTGGACAAGGTCTGTCCAACACCACTACCTTCCCCTCAATACCTTCACCTCCCTCAACACCTTCACCTCAACACTCTTAGCAGTTGATGTTATTCTTTAATAACACAGACCCCAATGCAAATCAGGGGGAGGAAAATAGGTTTATTCAAAGAGGATAATGTTATGCTGAGAGGTAGATAGTCATTCCTTCCCTGTCCTCAGTGATTCTCTCCACAGAACAAAGGGACAGGATGTACTTTATAGCCCAGCCCTAGCCTGTGATTGACCAATTAGAATTCCTTGCAATACAACTGGGCCGATGGACAAATAACAAGTGTCCTATTTCAGGTTGGACCAATGAGAACGTGCCACACGTAGCTATGAGTTCAGGACTGACATTCCTAACAGGCGTTGACCTGAAAACCAACTATTTCCATTGATAATTCCCTATTGACGTCAGTACCCTATTGACGTCAGTACCCTATTGACGTCAGTACCCTATTGACGTCAGTACCCTATTGACTTTTAGCACTCTTGACCTCTCGTCTTCTGCGTTGTGTATTTACCTTCAACATATTCTTACAACACCGTCAACACCCTCACCTACCTCAACAGCTTCACCTCAACACCTTCACCTCAACACCTTCCCCTTCAACACCTTCACATTGTGTTGCACTTAATAAAAGTGCTGTGGTGTATAGATCTATTGTTAATGTCAATTAGACTATTCAGGAAACGCTCTCATTCTGCAGTAGCTTGTGATTGGTATGTCTGTAAATGAATTGTTGTTATTGTTTTGAAGGTGGAGCAGAAGAAGCTGCTGCGCTGCACCAACTCCCTCAAGCCGCTGGCCGCCCGGGGCGTGTCCGCCAGGTAGGCGTCAACAAGGGGTTAAGGGTCAGGAGACAATGGGAGGGGCTATGACAACCTCTTCTTGCATTTGTTTGTTCCCATCCTTGTTTACTTTCTGTCATTAAGTGGTTTTGTGTGTGTGACCACAGGCCCGGAACGCTGCATGACTTCCGCAGCCATGAAATCGCAGATCAGCTCACGCTCCTGGATGCAGAACTTTTCTACAACATCGAGGTACCAGAGAGCCCTCTACTGTCCTTGTTTTGCTTCCAATTCTGATTGTGCTACAGTGATCTAACCCTATATCTCTCCCTCTTCCTCTGTCTGCTCAGATTCCTGAGGTGTTGCTTTGGGCCAAGGAACAGAACGAAGAAAAGAGTCCCAATCTGACTCAGTTCACAGAGCACTTTAACAATATGAGCTACTGGTGAGAGCTGGACCTGAGCCTATACTTACAGGCTGTCTATGCATTACATAACTCCCACCAGATAGACCTATTCACTCCTAAGTCACCTAGCTTTGCAATGGCTGTTCAACACCTCAAAATGGCAAAAGAAATTACACAGTCTCACTTTCTCTCTCACAGAACACTGTTTGTGTTTGTCCTCTAGGGTGCGCTCTCTAATCATTCAGCAGGAGAAAGGCCAGGACAGAGAGAAGCTGCTCCTCAAGTTCATTAAGATCATGAAGGTGACCAACCTCAACAGTCATACAACCACAGCTCTTCCTGTTAACTAAATATATATATTTATTTTTAACCTTTATTTAACTAGGCAAGTCAGTTAAGAACAAATTCTTATTTACAATGACGGCCTACCCCGACCAAACCCTAATATAACTTACTATACCTAGTTAATGACTAACTCTCTGGACAACTGTTCTTATCCTATTTCTCCTCTTCTTATGTAGCACTTAAGAAAGTTGAACAATTTCAACTCGTACTTGGCAATACTGTCTGCCCTGGACTCAGCCCCCATCCGCAGACTGGAGTGGCAGAAACAGACATCAGAGGTGATTCAAACAGCAGTGTATTAAGTCTAACATACAGATATGTGATATAGGTATAGTAGATATCCACACTCAAATGTATTGTATTTGTATTTCTATGGCATCTCTTTTTAATATACTATGGGTATAACACATTGTGACACGCTGTTGGTCTCTCCCAGGGATTGGAGGAATACTGCACTTTGATTGACAGCTCGTCGTCTTTCCGAGTGTACCGGGCAGCTCTGGCCGACGTGGAGCCTCCATGCATCCCATACCTGTAAGTCTGTGTATATGTACACCTGAGCTGGGTGATTTTTCATCACATTGGGTTTTAGTCTACTCTTCATAGGACTGTCTGTCTTTATCGCTATATCTCTCCTCTCTAAACTCATCCTCCTCTCTTCTCCCAGCGGTCTAATCCTGCAGGACCTGACCTTCGTCCACCTGGGGAACCCTGATCTCATCGATGGGAAGGTCAACTTCTCTAAGCGCTGGCAGCAGTTCAACATCTTGGACAGCATGAGGCGCTTCCAGCAAGTGTGAGTAGAAAGGTCATCCCAGGAGAAAAGCATCCACAAATCTCCAAACAGATAAATATGGTCTATTTCAGGGATGGGCAATTGGCAGTGCCCCCCCCCCCCTTTTGTAGGCTTGCTGAGCCACTGTGGCTCCTTTTTTGTGGCACCCATCAGTTGCCTTCCTTGGTCTATTTCATGTCAATCAATAAGACTACAATAGTCATCCCACGTGAGGTAAGCAGTGAACCAAATCTTATATAAAAACCTTAATATTAACCCCAATACAACAGAAGGTGGACCATTTCCAGTGTTCATATTTATATCACTTATCCATCAGCATCTAGTTGATCAACTTGTTATGTCTGTCTTTCCGACCCACCCCAGGCATTATGAGCTGAAGCGCAACGACGACATTGTGTGCTTCTTCAACGACTTCAGCGACCACCTGGCCGAGGAGGCGCTGTGGGAGCTCTCACTGAAGATCAAGCCTCGAAACATCACCCGGAGGCGGACAGAGCGCGAAGAGAAGACCTAGGGGGTGTAGGGGCACGGCGTGGTGCCCAAACCCGGGAACAGGTCCCGCCAAGGGACCTCCACTGTGTTACAGACACTAACTCCACTTTACTATGGACAGACATTCAGACAGACAGACGGACGGGATAGATGGATGGATGGACACAATCAGTTGGACCTAACTAACTTGGGAAGAGTGACTGACTAGGGCCGGACCAGAGCACATACAGTAGGTTGGAGGAAAAGACTGGTTTAAAATGACTCTGCACTGCTCTGCTACACTGGGATATTATGGGGGTTTTATGATTGACACTGCTGTTGGCAGGGGAGAAACTCCTAGCCAATGGGAAGAGAGAGAAAGACTTGTATAAGAGACGTCATGTGAGGAGGATGTGGAGATACCGCTCCCCGTCCTCTCCCATTTTAGTGTGTAAGTGTGAGGTGAATGCTCCTCTACACCCTGATACCAACACCCTATTCCCTTTTCTTCCTCCCTAAATAGTGTGTGGCACCATTGGGTCAGCCCCTACTGCCCCCCTCCCCTGACTTAACTTCCCTCCAACATTGAAGGAAGATCAAGTTCCTTGTATCCATGTATCCATGGAATCCTCAGTATTCTGGACTGCAGTCTAGGAAATGGGAATTTGAGGGTTAGTAGAGGTGGACTGGACTTGTAGCAAGAGTGTATTTGGGATATTGTGTATTATTGTTATTATTATTAATCATGTATGGTTGTGATGTATTATACAGTGCTCCTTTTGTTCTTAAAAAGGATGTTTATTATGCTATTAAGAGAAGCGCTCAGCTTCTACCCAAGTGCCATAATAATGTGCACTCTAAAAAGCAACGCAACAAACGCAACAAAAAAAAGACCCAAAAAGAGAATGACTAAAGATGCTGTGATCTATGTATGTCATATTGTCAATCATTGTGTGCCATGTTTGAGTGAGAGAACTGCCAGTAGTGTGTGTGTGTGTGTGTGTGATCTGTGTTTGTCTGTCCATTGTGTGCTGTAGTTCTTCATTCTGATTCCTTTGGAATAATCCTGTCATCCTCATCACACTATGCAATAAAACTGCTCAGTTTCTATGCATCACTGTGTATCACCATCTTAAGAGGTTTGACAGACTATGCTGCTTATATGATCCTTATGGGAAAAATCCCAACAAGATAGACGCTCTTAACTTTGACTTTTGCATGATCATGCATTGATATCAATGGAAGTCTTGTTGCGCTTGCAAGTTAGGATTCAGCCCCAACTGGTCATTCTGGTTAGACAACCACAAGCCACTGATAGTGAAGGTAATATATTTAATATTTCTTAAATATCATGGTCATCATTGGAAAATGCTTTACAAAATAAAGGCAAGTTAAGGCATGAATTTACCTTGGCATTGAGGAATGATCCAACAAATATACAGTTCATGAAGCAAAGTCTAAAGAATACTTAAAATGTGATACATATTGTATGAAATCCTTCATTTGTCTAATATTATGTATCAAGCATCTTGATACATGTTGCATTTATATATTTGTTCAGTATGAAACAAAGACAGTGAATCATGGTAGTACATGAAGTCTACTGCATTACTAGTTGTTGGCTGTGAAAGCCCAACAGGTAAAACATTATGTGCAAAGCCAAAATCAAAACAGACATTAACCTGAAACTAACATTATAAGGACAGCTTTCCTTCCTTCATCTCACCCTCACTCCTATTTCAGCCACAGAGGTAGTCAAGCCACCGCAGGGAAAAATGTCACATAGAAGACCAGAGTGATTAAAAAGTGGAAGAGTTGTATTGTGTACCTGTGGTTGCTCTGTTTCAATGGTATCTATTTCAGTAATATACTAATGAATCATTACTGATGTGTCAGACTCATTTTCCTCCAGACTTCCCTATCTGACTGGATGCTCTGCAGTCTGCAGGTGACAAGGGTGAGTTAAGGGCATTAAGGGCAGGCTAGTCTCCCCATCTCTCTCCCAGACCATGTCAGTAAAAGCATCAATGCTCAAATCCAACACACTATATATATATATATATATATATTCACACATAATACATAAATATACACACAGTGCCTTCAGAAAGTATTCACACCCCTTGACTTTTTCCACATTGTTAAAGCATGTGTCAAACTCATTCCACGGAGGGCTGTGTCTGCGGGGTTTTGCTCCTCCCTTGTACTTGATTGATGAAAGAAGATCACTGATTAGTAAGGAACTCCCCTCACCTGGTTGTCTTAACTGAAAGGAGAAACAAAAAAACAGCAGACACTAGGTCCTCCATGAAATGAGTTTGACACCCCTATGTTACAGCCTAAATTTAAAATTGTCACTGGCCTACACACAATAGAATACCCCATAATGTCAAAGGTATATCACCTGTTCAATCAAAGTATTCATCCCTTTTGTTATGGCAACCCTAAATAAGTTCAGGAGTAAAAATGTACTTATATGTTGCATGGATTCACTGTGTGCAATAAGTGTCTAGCATGATTTTTTTAATGACTACCTCTCTGTACCCCACACATACAATTACCACAGACCAAGGATGTTTTCCAATGCCTTGCAAAGGAGGGCACCTATTGGTAGATGGGTAAATATTTTAAATGCAGACATGAAATATCATTTTGAGCATGGTGAAGTTATTAATTACACTGGATGGTGTACCAATACACAGTCACCACAAAGATACAGGCGTCGTTCCTAACTAAGTAGGCAGAGAGGAAGGAAACCGCTCAGTGATTTCACCCGGTTAGTATTGTGAAGTAACTAATGTTGATCCATCCTCAGTTCTGCTTTCACAGCCATTGGCTGGTGACTTTAAAACAGGAAAGTAAAACTGCGGCAAACAAATGAACTTGGTCTTGAATACAAAACATCATGTTTGGGGTAAATCCAACACAGCACATCACTCGGTACCTCTATTCATACACTGAACAAAAACAAACGCAACATGTAAAGTGTTGGTCCCATGTTTCATGAGCTGAAATAAAAGATCTCAATGTGGTGCACAAATTTGTTTAAATCACTTTTAGTAAACATTTCTCCTTTGCCAAGATAATCCATCCACCTGTCAAGAAGCTGATTTAATGGCATGATCATTACACAGGTGCACCTTGTGCTGGGGATAATAAAAGGCCACTCTAAAATGTGGTTTGGTCACAAAACAATTCCACAGATGTCTCAAGTTGAGGGAGAGTGCAATTGGCATGCTGACTGCAGGAATGTCCAACAGAGCTGTTGCCAGAGAATTTAATGTTCATACTTCTACCATAAGAGTGGTTTCCTGACGTCAACATTGTGAACAGAGTGCCCCATGGTGGCAGTGGGGATATCGAATGGGCAGGCATAACCTACAGACAAACACAATTGCATTTTATCGATGGCAATTGGAATGCAGAGATACCGTGATGAGATCTTAAGGCCCGTTGTCATGCCATTCATCCGTCGCCATCACATTTCAGCATGATAATGCATGGCCCTATGTCGCAAGGATCTGTACATAATTCCTGGAAGCTGAAAATGTCCCAGTTCTTCCATGGCCTGCATACTCACCAGACATGTCACCCATTGAGCATGTTTCAGATGCTCTGGATCGAAGTGTACGACAACGTGTTCCTGCCCCCACCAATATCCAGCAACTTCGCACAGCCATTGAGGAGTGGCACAAAATTCCATAGGCCACAATCAATAGCCAACTCTATTCAAAGGAGATGTGTCACGCTGCATGAGGCAAATGGTCACACCTGACACTGACTGGTTTTCTGATCTACACCGCTACCTTTTTTTTTAGGTATCTATGACCAACAGATGCATATCTGTATTCCCAGTTGTGAAATCCATAGATGACGGCCTAATGAATTTATTTCAAGTGACTGATTTCCTTATATGAACTGTAAATCCGTCATCTTTAAAATTGTTGCAAGTTACGTTTATTTTTGTTCAGTAAATTTTCAAGCATATTGTGGCTGAATTATGTTATGGGTATGCTTGTCATTGGCAAGGACTAGGGATTTTTTTTAGGACAAAATAGAAACTGAATAGAGCTAAGCAGACAAAATCCTAGAGGAAAACCTGTTTTAGTCTGCTTTCCAACAGATACCGGGAGACAAATTCACCTTTCAGCAGGACAATAACTTTAAACAAGGCTAAATATTCACTAGAGTTGCTTACCAAAATGATATTGAATGTTCCTGAGTAGCCTAGTTATATTTGACTTAAATTGCTTAAATCTATGGCAAGATTTAAATTAATACTTATGTAAATGAGATTTCTGTATTTCATTTTCAATACACTTGTAAAAATGTCTAAACATGTTTTCACTGTGTCCTTTTGGGGTGTTGTGTGTAGAATTGAATACATTTTGAATTCAGGCTAACAACATATGTGGAATAAATCAAGGGGTGTGAATACTTTCTGTATATACACTGAGTGTACAAAACATTAAGAACACCTGCTCTTTAAATGACACTGACCAGGTGAATACTATGATCCATTATTGATGTCACTTGTTAAATCCACTTCAAATCAGGGTAGATGAAGGAGAGAAGACAGGTTAAAGAAGGATTTAAGCCTTGAGGCAGATTGTGTTTGTGTGCCATCAGAGGGTGAATGGGCAAGACAAAATATTTAAGTGCCTCTGAACGGGGTATGGTAGTAGGTGCCGGCCTCACTGGTTTAAGTGTGTCAAGAACTGCCACGCTGCTGGGTTTTTCAAGCTCAACAGTTCCCCGTGTGTGTCAAGAATGGTCCACCACCCAAAGGACATCCAGCCAACTTGGCACAACTGTGGGAAGCATTGGAGTCAACATGGGCCAGCATCCCTGTGGAATGCTTACAACACCTTGTAGAGCCCATGCTCCAACGAATTGAGGCTGTTCTGATGGCAAAAGGGGGTGCAACTCAATATTAGGAAAGTGTATATAGAAGTAGACTGTCAGTCAGAGTAAACACACACACAGAGATGGCTGCCTCAGTGGGGGCGACTGCTCGGCTCCAGTAGGACCCTCTTCCCTAGGGGAAGGTTGGTTGTGGCGTTGTCCAGGTCCCCCTGCTCCGAGAAGGCCCGCTTGAAACCACGGCTGTGCCCGTTCACCACTCCTCCATGCTGCCACTTACAGAGGTCCTCATTCAGGATGTGCTGCACGATGAGGTTGATGGCCACTGAGAATGAGAGGAAGATTAATAAGAGCGAGGGATATGGAGTCAGTCTCTAGGCTTCATCAGTGATATAACTTACCCATGTTGTCAACTCCTCTAGGAATAATTACATCTGCATATTTCTTGGTCTGGGGAAAAATAACTCAATGTAAATTTGGTAGCTAATGCTTTCAAAAGACTGCAATTAGAACAGAATATACATTTTTCACAAATTAGTCACGATGTTAAGTGTCATATTTTAAGTGTCCAGAATTAGCCCTATTAATAAAGAATGAAAGTGTCCATCATCGGTCTATGGTATTGGTGTGTGGCTCTGCTGGACATTTACAGGTAAACAGAACTCCTCGAAGGCTGGCTTGACAAACGTAGTGTACTGGTTAAGGATCTGCTCCAGGTCTCTGTCCCTCTTCATGTCCCGCAGAACTGCAGGTCAAAATCACAACCAGGTCAAGACCAAGACAACAACCACAACCAGGTCAGGATCAAGACAAATGTGGCAATTCAGTATATACATCAAATATGCTAGAGAAAAATGTGTCTATGCATAGTTGGTGCATCCCCTTGTTAAGAGTTAGTTGTGTTGGTCAGTAGTACCTCTGTGGGAAAGCCTGACATCAGAGTCAGTGTCCACAAAGAGCTTCATGTGAAACATGTCCCTCACTTCCTGAGAGTAGAATACCAGAATGCCCTCAAACAGAACCACGTCAGCCGGGTACACCATGATCCTGTCCGGCAGCCTGGAACACACACATTAAGCACCAAATGTATAGTACACAGAGGTATTCTATAGACAGACTAATTTTCACCTGAATGCATGATTGGCATGTGTTAGTTCATCTGCAAATGCAATGACATGTTTAAGGCTGCACACATCAGGACGATGAACGGCTGTCTGCGGTTAGTTCACAGCCTTGAGCCAAATAAGCCAGAGTAGTAGGGTGCTCTTCCCCAGCGAAAACTATAGTGAAGCTTAAGAAATACAAAGAGGCCTCCCGAGTGGCGCTAGAGGCATCACTAGACCCAGGTTCCATCCTGGACTGTATCACAACCTGTACGTGATCAGGAGTCCCATAGGGTGAGCTCAATTGGCCCAGCGTCCTCTGGGTTAGGGGAGGGGTTTGCCGGGGGAGCTTTATTTGACTCATCGCGCTCTAGCGACTCCTTGTGGCAGGCCGGGCGCCTGCGGTATGACCTCGGTAGTCAGGTGAACGGTGTTTCCGGTTTAAGCGGGGGGTGTTAAGAAACACGGTTTGGCGGGCCATGTTTCGGAGCCCATTGGAGAGTAACAGCGATGAGACAAGATTGAAATTGATTAGAAAAGGAGGAAAAAAAGACTAATAAAAGAAATACAAATAGCTTGAGTCTAGTCTGGGCAGTGCGTAAAGTGGGGCTGACCCCATTTAGTCGACTTGTTGATTGTTTGGTTGATTGGCTGTATTTTTTTTGTAGAGCAGTGGCAAATATGTAAAACAAATGTATGGCACACGACACCTGTCTGATACACGCCTGTCTCAGTGGACTAATCCATGGCACACGACACCTGTCTGATACACGCCTGTCTCAGTGGACTAATCCATGGCACACGACGCCTGTCTCAGTGGACTAATCCATGGCACACGACACCTGTCTGATACACGCCTGTCTCAGTGGACTAATCCATGGCACACGACACCTGTCTGATACACGCCTGTCTCAGTGGACTAATCCATGGCACACGACACCTGTCTGATACACGCCTGTCTCAGTGGACTAATCCATGGCACACGACACCTGTCTGATACACGCCTGTCTCAGTGGACTAATCCATGGCACACGACACCTGTCTGATACACGCCTGTCTCAGTGGACTAATCCATGGCACACGACACCTGTCTGATACACGCCTGTCTCAGTGGACTAATCCATGGCACACGACACCTGTCTGATACACGCCTGTCTCAGTGGACTAATCCATGGCACACGACACCTGTCTGATACACGCCTGTCTCAGTGGACTAATCCATGGCACACGACACCTGTCTGATACACGCCTGTCTCAGTGGACTAATCCATGGCACACGACACCTGTCTGATACACGCCTGTCTCAGTGGACTAATCCATGGCACACGACACCTGTCTGATACACGCCTGTCTCAGTGGACTAATCCATGGCACACGACACCTGTCTGATACACGCCTGTCTCAGTGGACTAATCCATGGCACACGACACCTGTCTGATACACGCCTGTCTCAGTGGACTAATCCATGGCACACGACACCTGTCTGATACACGCCTGTCTCAGTGGACTAATCCATGGCACACGACACCTGTCTGATACACGCCTGTCTCAGTGGACTAATCCATGGCACACGACACCTGTCTGATACACGCCTGTCTCAGTGGACTAATCCATGGCACACGACACCTGTCTGATACAAGCCTGTCTCAGTGGACTAATCCATGGCACACGACACCTGTCTGATACACGCCTGTCTCAGTGGACTAATCCATGGCACACGACACCTGTCTGATACACGCCTGTCTCAGTGGACTAATCCATGGCACACGACACCTGTCTGATACACGCCTGTCTCAGTGGACTAATCCATGGCACACGACACCTGTCTGATACACGCCTGTCTCAGTGGACTAATCCATTGGAGACCACAGGGATGGCACACCAGTATCACCAGTAGTACATTTACCGTTAAATCCCATAATTTTGAATTATGTTTGTTTTCGGTAGTTTCTGTGAAAGCCGTTTTTATTTTAATGCATTCAATATATTATTATTACAGTGTTAGCGTTGTCATTGTAGGAGTGGACACGTTGTTTGCAGAGTGTACAACCTAGGTTTATTTCTGAGTTGTCAATAAATGTATTGTCTTTTGTTTGGAGTGCTCCTGTCAATCTTGAGTGCACCTGGTAACTCATAGAAGTAGGCCTAGGCTACCTGGCCTGCACGCAAATGTAGACCTATAAATGTGCCTATTTAGGGATCAGATACTATTTCTGATTGTCTTAACTCACCATCACTGTGGAGCTTCTCATAGTAATTTTTTCTTCACCTCAAACAGAATGTAAATTAATTCTGTTTTTACATCCATTGAGAACCACTCGGCATGAAAGGCAAAAGAAAATGTAATCCTCTGATCGGTGGAAACGTCACAATATAGGCCTGCCTGATTATTTCTCATCCCCTGCGCAAAATAGCCTACAGTCTACATATAGTTTACTTTATTCAAACACACACCCCCTATCTAAGGAAAAATACACTTTTCAAAATATCGATCAACTGATTGGTCGAAAGAACAGACTCTCGGTCGACCAAGATTTGTTTTACTCTGGAACTGCACCTAGTGTGCAGCGTGTCAGAAAACATGTAAGAGATTGCAGCAGACAACTCAGAGGCACTCTGTAGCAGGAGTGTATTCATTAGTCTGATTCCATTGCAAAACATTTGGTCTTTTGCCAAACATTTTGCAACGGTAACCGTTTACTTTAGGGACCAAACGGAAGTACACAGACTAAACAAAAAGGGGAAAGACCTATATGAATTAAATTGTTTTCACTGCACAAAGTTTTCCATTTGGAGTAAACGCTATTCATTAGTCTGATTTCATTGGATTAGTCCATATATAAAAATGTATAGCACACGACACCTGTCTGATACACGCCTGTCTCAGTGGACTAATCCATTGGAGACCACAGGGATGGCACACCAGTATCACCAGTAGTACATTTATTGTTAATTCCCATAATTTCGAATTACAAATGTTTGTTTTCGGTAGTTTCTGTTAAAGCTGTTTTTATGTTATGTTTATGTTTTTATATTAAAACGTTTTTCATTGGATTAGTCCATTGCAATCAGACTAATAAATACACCTAGTTATTTTGGTTTTTCTTTTCAGTCATCTATCTGGGCTCTGTAGAATGTGGGCATTTTTTATCCCGTCTGTCTGAATTCAAGAATGGGATTTCTAACTCTGTTACACTGGGTCTGGATGGAATGTTTCCTTCTCACCTGGAATGCGTGACAAAGTCATATGTCGGCACCTCCACCACACTCCCCTCCACAATATCCTTCAGGGTTTGGTACATCAACTCGTTGTCAAAAGCGTCTGTAATAAACATTTCAAGGTTATTAGCTCAATTACACTGTTCGGCCAGAACATTAGCCATTTATAATTCTAGCTAAGATTAATTAAACACCATGATGAACTAAATCCACGTTATCTAAGTGATAAGTGACTGATGGAGAGCTTATGTTATTACAACGATCATACTTATATTATTACAATATTCATACAGGCCTGTAGGTCATTTTACATTTAAGTTTTAGTCATTTAGCAGACGCGCTTATCAAGAACGACTTACAGGAGCAATTCAGGGATTCGAACCAGCGACCTTAACAGCTAAGCTACCTGCCACCCCTACCTGGGTGGTCAAAGTTGTACTGGCCCTTGAGTGCCTTGGCCTTCTGGTCAAGTGTCAAGACTCTGTAGAAACTGTCTTGGCTGACGATAGCAACTTTCCTCTGATGATGGTCCACCTTGTTCTGGCCCAGTAACTCCATGATTTTGGCACATACGGTAGACTAAAAAACAGACAGGTTTATTATTTCCTAGATTATCACAATTTACCTAAAAATCTATCACGTAGAAAGGGGTTGTGTATTTCAAGTTGTGAGTTGAGTAAAGTTCCCATGAATTGTGTGTAATATGCCATGTGAAAGACCTGTTACATGCAGTTGGCACATTTCAAAATAATCTCAGACAGAAAACAAGACACTAGTTGAATTGGTGGCAAGAGACATCCTGACACCCCCATCTCACATCACATCAAGAGTTATCCTATTCCTGCATGACAACCAAGCTAAGAGGGCGCAATCATTCTAACTAGTTAGCTGCATACCATTAGCTAGCTAACATCTTATTGCCTTAAATTAATGAAAATAGACGTTTGTGAATTATTAGGCCAAAGAAAAAAATATATACAAATTGTTAACACTTTGGTAAAGGGGCGTGTCTGCTCTCAGTTCGCGGGGAAACGAAAGCTAACGTTTGCGACTGTAATGTTACTGATTGTTGACACGACCTAACGTTAAAGGCGTTTGATGGTCAATTTGTTATCTGCAATGGCCGTGCAGCATTTACGGTGATATGGCCTTTACAGAAGTCAAGGCATTCATTATTCTTGCGCTTCGCGGAGCAGAGCTGATGTGAAGAAGTTAAAGTGAGTTTGTGTTTACACAGGACCTTCCGCCCTCAATAATGTCAACGCGGAGCAATACTACTCCCGCAGCATTATTACAACATTTGAGAGACGCAAAGCGATGCGGTACAGAGCTCAATTTGGCCTCTACCTGCCTCCAGAGGCTCCGCGATGGCGTCACACCATCAATACGGCGCCCCCGAACACATTTTTGGATCAAGCATAAACTGTCTCTTACTAACCCATACAGCTAGATACGGTACACTAGTTATTATTAGTTACCTACCTTGCCACTGGCAGTTCCTCCGCTAACACCAATCAGAAACGGACGGTGTCTTGGACGCTCCATCTCGAATGGTCTGATAGCAGTCATATCGGGTCGATTAACAGCAGGCTTATCGTCGCTTGTTTAGAAAGCTTCCTTGTTCTTGAAAGTTCTATGGCATCCCACCAATTGGTGTATTGCTGTACGGGGACTTCTTCTTTGATATTATGGCGGTCAGCAAAAACAAATTATATTGGTGCATGCCGCCACCTACTGTTTTGGCTGTATATCTGGCCAAACAATTAACAAAATAAAACTGAACAAAAACAAAAAACTCGATGTACTCCTTTATTCGATTCAACTGCCAACGCCCATCCCTACAGGCACTGGGGCCAGAGAAAAAAAAGAGCATCTTCGGACAGTATTCTTTGCACTGAGCAGTGTAGACCTTGAAACCCAAAAACCTTTCATCCGCAGATACTATTATGTCCAGTTTCTTAGTTCGTTTGTGCATTACAATTAATCACATGCCCGAATAACACCATATAATCCACCTTCTTCACAATCAGCCTATCAGTTTCCCTCGACTGTTGAACAATACTGAATCTCCCCAGTCCACCTGCTTTACAAAACAATCTGTTCACATTCAAATGTGCGAGAACATGGACATCACTTCCTTCAGAAAAATAATGTTTGTAAAAACATCAAAATTAGGATACTTATTTTGAAACTCATTAAATAAGTGTGTAAAAAAATCTGTAATGTTGCAATTATACATTCAATTGGCCACCATGTCGTTTTTGTAATAATGCTCTATTGCATAGGCCTACTGGTTCTCTGAAGCATGCAGGAGAGGACTACAATGATTGCACGAGTGCGTATAAAAGAAAGTGGTCTTTTCGGGCCCAAATACACACAGGAGACCCCTCAGGAAATACAAACAATTATATATATTTATATGAAATAAATACAATTTATATGAAATAAAAACAATCATAATATGCATCAAAGTCCATGCTTGTAAAGGGATGTACAATGATGATTATCAACCACTCAACAGTTGTTCAAGTGTTGATTTTCTACATGTATTGTAGTACAGCTTCTAAAGAACCCCTGTTTTCAGGGAGGGTACAACAAGAGTTACCTTGGAATCTACATTGAAATTACAATGTGTACATTTTTTAAACTTATGAATGCATTTCTTTCTTGCTGTCCCAGGATTTTCATTTAGCAAAAAATATGTAATATCAACGCAAAACTGATCATATTGTATAGTACACTACGTAGATAATAGAATGCCATTGTAGGACACAGACCCTAGAGACATCCTGGCTATCAGAGGACACCCACTCATGATGCATCATGGACAGTAGCTGTGAAGTGATAAACATAGTAAAAACCACACTGTAGCAATGTGTATGAGCTTACTAGTACTAAATATACTGTATTTCAAACATAGAAGTGGATTAATTGGTTAATAGGCCTATGTGGCTCTGGTGAGTTGTTGTCTGTCAGGGTGGGTGTGGCTTCCCATGGCACCACATTATATCACAATTGTGATGTCATAAATGATTGTATTCTGATGATGACAGCCTAAATGGTTTGCCAAAGCGTTACTGTCACATTACGGCAACACAGTTCAATTCAAGGTCAAAATCATTGCTATATTTTGGATGGTTATTTTGGTGGTAAGTAGTTGTGACCACTTGTGATTTAGTGTGAAAAGGCCTACTTTGTGGCACAATTTAATTTAGATGATTTGAATAATATAATAATATTTTTAAGCCATATTGTATCTTTTTCAGGATTACTGTAATTGAAGGAACTATGGGAAAGTTCTCCTTTCCAAGGCTCATCATAAGAATGGTTAGAATCTCTTTTCTCTCACCACCCCCATAGTCAAAACTCCAGTGATTTAAAATCATCACTTTGACATATGAGCTTTTCTAAGATTGAAAATAACAAGCTTGTATCATGATAACCTCATTTCTGACTGCATGTTTGTCATCATTTTCATTTCTAGCCATGGGCAAATCGGACTGCACAGGATGATTTCTGCACAGGAACTAGTGAACTCCACAGGCCCAGAACACACCAGCCTCACAACTCCTCACAACTCCCCAGCCTTAATGTAAGTCCCATCTGCAGGCTAAATCTACGACCCACTAAAGTGGTCCAGACTAATCATGTATGGCCAATCAGTGTAAACTTTGTACAAACTACGGATTGATCTAGTGTCAACATTATACCTTATTGATATTCTATATCAATGAAATACAATGGAAGGCACATAATAATCCAATGAGTAAAATAAAATATACCATGTTCTATTCTCAATATCCCTACTGCCCCAAAGGTGTGTAGGCAGGACAAGGAGAACACCGATTCAATCCAGAAGAAGAGGAAAAAGAAGAGGCTAAATGAGAAGGGAACCCAGGTTGAACTAGGCATGCGGGAGGATATCCATGACCTTGACCTCGCCCATTGGAGATTGGCTAGAGAGACATGGAGAACTGAGCGAGGAAACATGAGGGAGATTAAGGCGCTGTATGGAGAAATATTTAGGCTGCACCAACTCTTGGAGGAGGTAACAAGAGCCATTTTCTTTAATCAGACTTTCATATAAGTAGATATACTGTAGTTGCTTTAGATGTTCCCAATCCTGATACACAGAAATGAGATCTAAATAGATAGAATAGTGAAATAAGAAGGCAAGAAAAAGAACTGCACACTGGAAGTATTCTGAGGAAGGTCTGCATTCTGCACTGGTAGTATTCTGAGGAAGGTCTGCATTCTGCACTGGTAGTATTCTGAGGAAGGTCTGCATTCTGCACTGGTAGTATTCTGAGGAAGGTCTGCATTCTGCACTGGTAGTATTCTGAGGAAGGTCTGCATTCTGCACTGGTAGTATTCTGAGGAAGGTCTGCATTCTGCACTGGTAGTATTCTGAGGAAGGTCTGCATTCTGCACTGGTAGTATTCTGAGGAAGGTCTGCATTCTGCACTGGAAGTATTCTGAGGAAGGTCTGCATTCTGCACTGGTAGTATTCTGAGGAAGGTCTGCATTCTGCACTGGTAGTATTCTGAGGAAGGTCTGCATTCTGCACTGGTAGTATTCTGAGGAAGGTCTGCATTCTGCACTGGTAGTATTCTGAGGAAGGTCTGAATTCTGCACTGGTAGTATTCTGAGGAAGGTCTGCATTCTGCACTGGTAGTATTCTGAGGAAGGTCTGCATTCTGCACTGGTAGTATTCTGAGGAAGGTCTGAATTCTGCACTGGTAGTATTCCTAGGAAGGTCTGCATTCTGCACTGGTAGTATTATTAAGAAGGTCTGCATTCTGCACTGGTAGTATTCTCAGGAAGGTCTGAATTCTGCACTGGTAGTATTATTAAGAAGGTCTGCATTCTGCACTGGTAGTATTATTAAGAAGTTCTGAATTCTGCACTGGTAGTATTCTTAAGAAGGTCAGAATTCTGCACTGGTAGTATTCTTAAGAAGGTCAGAATTCTGCACTGGTAGTATTCTGAGGAAGGTCTGTGTTCTGCACTGGTAGTATTTTTGGGAAGGTCTGCATTCTTATAATAAAGTTGAAAAGGAATGGAAGAATTTCTAAATTGGAATGATTCCAAAAGTGTGGACCTTCCCATTTTCCTAAGAGGCTAATATACAGTAATAAAA
Organism: Oncorhynchus mykiss; assembly: GCF_013265735.2. Classification (NCBI taxonomy): domain Eukaryota; kingdom Metazoa; phylum Chordata; class Actinopteri; order Salmoniformes; family Salmonidae; genus Oncorhynchus; species Oncorhynchus mykiss. The sequence continues at coordinate 15,135,989 of NC_048569.1, read as the reverse complement.
CGTGTTTTCTCTATGATATTTATTACCCATACACATGTAATTGTTTTAAGATAGTAATAACAATAACCATCAAGCTATTAAGTAATAAAAGTGTGTCTGTCATCATACAGATTGGGGTGGATAAAGGGGTGATCAAGCAGCGCTCCACCTCCTCCATTATTTGTCCCGTCTCCCCGACACTGCCAGCTTTCCCCTGGTACAACCACCACAGGTACCTCGCCAACAGCCAATCGGAGCCTGACCAGCATGCTGCCGGCACCCAGAAGGACCCACCTAAGAAACACTCAATCTTTCCCCCTCTGGACACACAGAGCTGCACCTCCCCTGATAAATGGCCTCATTCTCCGTCCAAGACGTCATACCCACACACTTCACACCGATTTGCTGTCCCATCCCACCTCCTGGCTCCCGGCCCTCCTGCCCGGATGAGACAGACCCATCCGCAGGTCCACCCCAGGTCCCCATTGACTGGCCAGGCAAAGGTCAAGGATGAGGTTAAGAGGCCAGAGACTGCATCGTCTGAGGAATTGTCTGAGGAAGTTCAACGGAGAGGAGCAGAAATTGCAAGCATGTATAAAGCACAGCTGAAAGAGAGGATGGCCCAAAAGAGAAAGGAAGAGATTCTGAAGAAAATGGCAAACAACGATGACAAGAACGATGACACTGAGGCCTCCTGCTCCTCTGCAGTAAAACGATCTAATACCCCTGCCACAGCCCCCGAGCGCCCGGCCAGCCCAGAGGCCACGCCAGTGGCCGCCCGAGAAGACACTCAGGGGGACACCCAGCAGGACCTGGCAGAGGTTGTGAATGTGCTCAAGAGGCAATCATCTGATCTATACCTGCCTGACGACGTTTGTGAGGAGTCACTCACATGGAAATCCATTTACGAGGAGCTGTGCCCGCTCGCTCACAGAGTGAACACAGAAGCTGACTACATCAAGGCGCTTCGCGTCATCACTGAGAATGCTGTGACTCCCTCGTGCTCGTCTGAGGATGATGTGTCTCAGAGTGTGAGTGAGGACACAAGTCAGGAGGGGAGTAGTAAAAGTGAGGAGAGCATGAGTGGACAACAGCAGAAATGTCTACACAGGGATCCTTATGGTAAGAGGGACAGGAAGGAGATTGATAGTGGTAAAATGGAAGGGAGATTTGCAACCGCCAATGCAATGTGTATGATGGCGAGCCGAGGGATAGAAGAACTTAATGCCATGAGCTACGCAGACAGGATCAAATATTTCAAGTATGAGGCTAAGATTGAAAGGAGGAAGGAAAAAGCCAGGGACGAAGAGCTCAAAAAGTGGGAAAAGAGACAGAAGAAATTGAATGAGGAGGAAAGGAAAAGGACAGAAAATATGGAAAAAAACAAGTTAGAGGAGCAGAGGAAAAGGGAGAAGGCAGAGATGAAACTAAAGATCGAACATGAGAAAAAGAGACAAGAGCAAGAGAAAAAGATGGAGAAACAGAGGGCAGAGGAAGAGAAAAAGATGGAGAAACAGAGGGCAGAGAAGTTGAAAAAGATGGAGAAACAGAGGATGGAGGAGGAGAGGGACAGGGAAAAGGAGAGAATGAAGGTGTTGGAGATGCAGCAAAAGGCACGAGAGAAAGAAGAGAAGAGGAGGAAAGAGGAACAGAAAAGGAGATTGAAGATACAACAGGAACAAGAGAAGGAGGAACAGAAAAGGCAGACAAGGATACGGGACGAGGATAAGAAGAGAGCAGAGTTTCAAAGAATAAAAGATCACGAGGCCAGGTTCAAGATGGAGATGGAGAAACTGTATGAGAGAGAAGAGAGGAATGCACAGATTGAAAGAGAAAAGAGGCGTGCGCTGTGTCAGAAAAAAGGACAGACACAGAGAGCAAAACAGGTGGTGGCATACGAGGTCACAGCGTCTACATCTGACGCCTCTGTGCGGAGGGAAGAGAGGGAGCAGCGTCCAGAGACCGCTCACGCACAGTCTGCAAAGAGGAGAACAAGGAAGAAGCAGAAGAAAGCGGCGGACGAGGCATCGACAACTTTTCAGTAGATGACAAAAGAAAGGGAGCAGACAAAAGAAGAAATGTACAAGTCAATGCTCCTAGGTATGTTGATAGATGTAAATAAACAAGAGTTTTTTTTAAGAGAAAAAACAAACAAAAAAATGAGAAAATAAGTAAAAGGAGGAACAAATTATAAGGAAGCCAGACATGAGGGTGAAGAGGAGGAAACATGAGAGAGGAGGAAGAGAGACCAGAGTGGTTTATCAGGAGGGAAGTAGGAGATATAGAATTCAAGTTCTGATGGACAGAATCAGGAAGGACCATGGGATAAAAGGTCAAGTTAAAGTTGCTTTGGCTTCCTTTTGTCCTCTTTCTAAGCCTGTTCAAGTCTGAGATAGATGAAAAGAGCAGCCAAAGAAACATCTGTTGAAGCATCAATTGGAAAGGATGGGAGGGTTGGAGGAGGAGCACAGCTGAATGACTTCATTAGGTAAGTGTTTACTATCAAAGCCTGTTCTCTGTAGACAACTGTATTAGTTGCTTTCTAAGCTTTCTAAGATTGAAAATAACAAGCTTGTATCATGATAACCTCATTTCTGACTGCATGTTTGTCATCATTTTCATTTCTAGCCATGGGCAAATCGGACTGCACAGGATGATTTCTGCACAGGAACTAGTGAACTCCACAGGCCCAGAACACACCAGCCTCACAACTCCTCACAACTCCCCAGCCTTAATGTAAGTCCCATCTGCAGGCTAAATCTACGACCCACTAAAGTGGTCCAGACTAATCATGTATGGCCAATCAGTGTAAACTTTGTACAAACTACGGATTGATCTAGTGTCAACATTATACCTTATTGATATTCTATATCAATGAAATACAATGGAAGGCACATAATAATCCAATGAGTAAAATAAAATATACCATGTTCTATTCTCAATATCCCTACTGCCCCAAAGGTGTGTAGGCAGGACAAGGAGAACACCGATTCAATCCAGAAGAAGAGGAAAAAGAAGAGGCTAAATGAGAAGGGAACCCAGGTTGAACTAGGCATGCGGGAGGATATCCATGACCTTGACCTCGCCCATTGGAGATTGGCTAGAGAGACATGGAGAACTGAGCGAGGAAACATGAGGGAGATTAAGGCGCTGTATGGAGAAATATTTAGGCTGCACCAACTCTTGGAGGAGGTAACAAGAGCCATTTTCTTTAATCAGACTTTCATATAAGTAGATATACTGTAGTTGCTTTAGATGTTCCCAATCCTGATACACAGAAATGAGATCTAAATAGATAGAATAGTGAAATAAGAAGGCAAGAAAAAGAACTGCACACTGGAAGTATTCTGAGGAAGGTCTGCATTCTGCACTGGTAGTATTCTGAGGAAGGTCTGCATTCTGCACTGGTAGTATTCTGAGGAAGGTCTGCATTCTGCACTGGAAGTATTCTGAGGAAGGTCTGCATTCTGCACTGGTAGTATTCTGAGGAAGGTCTGCATTCTGCACTGGTAGTATTCTGAGGAAGGTCTGCATTCTGCACTGGTAGTATTCTGAGGAAGGTCTGCATTCTGCACTGGTAGTATTCTGAGGAAGGTCTGAATTCTGCACTGGTAGTATTCTGAGGAAGGTCTGCATTCTGCACTGGTAGTATTCTGAGGAAGGTCTGCATTCTGCACTGGTAGTATTCTGAGGAAGGTCTGAATTCTGCACTGGTAGTATTCCTAGGAAGGTCTGCATTCTGCACTGGTAGTATTATTAAGAAGGTCTGCATTCTGCACTGGTAGTATTCTCAGGAAGGTCTGAATTCTGCACTGGTAGTATTATTAAGAAGGTCTGCATTCTGCACTGGTAGTATTATTAAGAAGTTCTGAATTCTGCACTGGTAGTATTCTTAAGAAGGTCAGAATTCTGCACTGGTAGTATTCTTAAGAAGGTCAGAATTCTGCACTGGTAGTATTCTGAGGAAGGTCTGTGTTCTGCACTGGTAGTATTTTTGGGAAGGTCTGCATTCTTATAATAAAGTTGAAAAGGAATGGAAGAATTTCTAAATTGGAATGATTCCAAAAGTGTGGACCTTCCCATTTTCCTAAGAGGCTAATATACAGTAATAAAACGTGTTTTCTCTATGATATTTATTACCCATACACATGTAATTGTTTTAAGATAGTAATAACAATAACCATCAAGCTATTAAGTAATAAAAGTGTGTCTGTCATCATACAGATTGGGGTGGATAAAGGGGTGATCAAGCAGCGCTCCACCTCCTCCATTATTTGTCCCGTCTCCCCGACACTGCCAGCTTTCCCCTGGTACAACCACCACAGGTACCTCGCCAACAGCCAATCGGAGCCTGACCAGCATGCTGCCGGCACCCAGAAGGACCCACCTAAGAAACACTCAATCTTTCCCCCTCTGGACACACAGAGCTGCACCTCCCCTGATAAATGGCCTCATTCTCCGTCCAAGACGTCATACCCACACACTTCACACCGATTTGCTGTCCCATCCCACCTCCTGGCTCCCGGCCCTCCTGCCCGGATGAGACAGACCCATCCGCAGGTCCACCCCAGGTCCCCATTGACTGGCCAGGCAAAGGTCAAGGATGAGGTTAAGAGGCCAGAGACTGCATCGTCTGAGGAATTGTCTGAGGAAGTTCAACGGAGAGGAGCAGAAATTGCAAGCATGTATAAAGCACAGCTGAAAGAGAGGATGGCCCAAAAGAGAAAGGAAGAGATTCTGAAGAAAATGGCAAACAACGATGACAAGAACGATGACACTGAGGCCTCCTGCTCCTCTGCAGTAAAACGATCTAATACCCCTGCCACAGCCCCCGAGCGCCCGGCCAGCCCAGAGGCCACGCCAGTGGCCGCCCGAGAAGACACTCAGGGGGACACCCAGCAGGACCTGGCAGAGGTTGTGAATGTGCTCAAGAGGCAATCATCTGATCTATACCTGCCTGACGACGTTTGTGAGGAGTCACTCACATGGAAATCCATTTACGAGGAGCTGTGCCCGCTCGCTCACAGAGTGAACACAGAAGCTGACTACATCAAGGCGCTTCGCGTCATCACTGAGAATGCTGTGACTCCCTCGTGCTCGTCTGAGGATGATGTGTCTCAGAGTGTGAGTGAGGACACAAGTCAGGAGGGGAGTAGTAAAAGTGAGGAGAGCATGAGTGGACAACAGCAGAAATGTCTACACAGGGATCCTTATGGTAAGAGGGACAGGAAGGAGATTGATAGTGGTAAAATGGAAGGGAGATTTGCAACCGCCAATGCAATGTGTATGATGGCGAGCCGAGGGATAGAAGAACTTAATGCCATGAGCTACGCAGACAGGATCAAATATTTCAAGTATGAGGCTAAGATTGAAAGGAGGAAGGAAAAAGCCAGGGACGAAGAGCTCAAAAAGTGGGAAAAGAGACAGAAGAAATTGAATGAGGAGGAAAGGAAAAGGACAGAAAATATGGAAAAAAACAAGTTAGAGGAGCAGAGGAAAAGGGAGAAGGCAGAGATGAAACTAAAGATCGAACATGAGAAAAAGAGACAAGAGCAAGAGAAAAAGATGGAGAAACAGAGGGCAGAGGAAGAGAAAAAGATGGAGAAACAGAGGGCAGAGAAGTTGAAAAAGATGGAGAAACAGAGGATGGAGGAGGAGAGGGACAGGGAAAAGGAGAGAATGAAGGTGTTGGAGATGCAGCAAAAGGCACGAGAGAAAGAAGAGAAGAGGAGGAAAGAGGAACAGAAAAGGAGATTGAAGATACAACAGGAACAAGAGAAGGAGGAACAGAAAAGGCAGACAAGGATACGGGACGAGGATAAGAAGAGAGCAGAGTTTCAAAGAATAAAAGATCACGAGGCCAGGTTCAAGATGGAGATGGAGAAACTGTATGAGAGAGAAGAGAGGAATGCACAGATTGAAAGAGAAAAGAGGCGTGCGCTGTGTCAGAAAAAAGGACAGACACAGAGAGCAAAACAGGTGGTGGCATACGAGGTCACAGCGTCTACATCTGACGCCTCTGTGCGGAGGGAAGAGAGGGAGCAGCGTCCAGAGACCGCTCACGCACAGTCTGCAAAGAGGAGAACAAGGAAGAAGCAGAAGAAAGCGGCGGACGAGGCATCGACAACTTTTCAGTAGATGACAAAAGAAAGGGAGCAGACAAAAGAAGAAATGTACAAGTCAATGCTCCTAGGTATGTTGATAGATGTAAATAAACAAGAGTTTTTTTTAAGAGAAAAAACAAACAAAAAAATGAGAAAATAAGTAAAAGGAGGAACAAATTATAAGGAAGCCAGACATGAGGGTGAAGAGGAGGAAACATGAGAGAGGAGGAAGAGAGACCAGAGTGGTTTATCAGGAGGGAAGTAGGAGATATAGAATTCAAGTTCTGATGGACAGAATCAGGAAGGACCATGGGATAAAAGGTCAAGTTAAAGTTGCTTTGGCTTCCTTTTGTCCTCTTTCTAAGCCTGTTCAAGTCTGAGATAGATGAAAAGAGCAGCCAAAGAAACATCTGTTGAAGCATCAATTGGAAAGGATGGGAGGGTTGGAGGAGGAGCACAGCTGAATGACTTCATTAGGTAAGTGTTTACTATCAAAGCCTGTTCTCTGTAGACAACTGTATTAGTTGCTTTCTAAGCTTTCTAAGATTGAAAATAACAAGCTTGTATCATGATAACCTCATTTCTGACTGCATGTTTGTCATCATTTTCATTTCTAGCCATGGGCAAATCGGACTGCACAGGATGATTTCTGCACAGGAACTAGTGAACTCCACAGGCCCAGAACACACCAGCCTCACAACTCCTCACAACTCCCCAGCCTTAATGTAAGTCCCATCTGCAGGCTAAATCTACGACCCACTAAAGTGGTCCAGACTAATCATGTATGGCCAATCAGTGTAAACTTTGTACAAACTACGGATTGATCTAGTGTCAACATTATACCTTATTGATATTCTATATCAATGAAATACAATGGAAGGCACATAATAATCCAATGAGTAAAATAAAATATACCATGTTCTATTCTCAATATCCCTACTGCCCCAAAGGTGTGTAGGCAGGACAAGGAGAACACCGATTCAATCCAGAAGAAGAGGAAAAAGAAGAGGCTAAATGAGAAGGGAACCCAGGTTGAACTAGGCATGCGGGAGGATATCCATGACCTTGACCTCGCCCATTGGAGATTGGCTAGAGAGACATGGAGAACTGAGCGAGGAAACATGAGGGAGATTAAGGCGCTGTATGGAGAAATATTTAGGCTGCACCAACTCTTGGAGGAGGTAACAAGAGCCATTTTCTTTAATCAGACTTTCATATAAGTAGATATACTGTAGTTGCTTTAGATGTTCCCAATCCTGATACACAGAAATGAGATCTAAATAGATAGAATAGTGAAATAAGAAGGCAAGAAAAAGAACTGCACACTGGAAGTATTCTGAGGAAGGTCTGCATTCTGCACTGGTAGTATTCTGAGGAAGGTCTGCATTCTGCACTGGTAGTATTCTGAGGAAGGTCTGCATTCTGCACTGGAAGTATTCTGAGGAAGGTCTGCATTCTGCACTGGTAGTATTCTGAGGAAGGTCTGCATTCTGCACTGGTAGTATTCTGAGGAAGGTCTGCATTCTGCACTGGTAGTATTCTGAGGAAGGTCTGCATTCTGCACTGGTAGTATTCTGAGGAAGGTCTGAATTCTGCACTGGTAGTATTCTGAGGAAGGTCTGCATTCTGCACTGGTAGTATTCTGAGGAAGGTCTGCATTCTGCACTGGTAGTATTCTGAGGAAGGTCTGAATTCTGCACTGGTAGTATTCCTAGGAAGGTCTGCATTCTGCACTGGTAGTATTATTAAGAAGGTCTGCATTCTGCACTGGTAGTATTCTCAGGAAGGTCTGAATTCTGCACTGGTAGTATTATTAAGAAGGTCTGCATTCTGCACTGGTAGTATTATTAAGAAGTTCTGAATTCTGCACTGGTAGTATTCTTAAGAAGGTCAGAATTCTGCACTGGTAGTATTCTTAAGAAGGTCAGAATTCTGCACTGGTAGTATTCTGAGGAAGGTCTGTGTTCTGCACTGGTAGTATTTTTGGGAAGGTCTGCATTCTTATAATAAAGTTGAAAAGGAATGGAAGAATTTCTAAATTGGAATGATTCCAAAAGTGTGGACCTTCCCATTTTCCTAAGAGGCTAATATACAGTAATAAAACGTGTTTTCTCTATGATATTTATTACCCATACACATGTAATTGTTTTAAGATAGTAATAACAATAACCATCAAGCTATTAAGTAATAAAAGTGTGTCTGTCATCATACAGATTGGGGTGGATAAAGGGGTGATCAAGCAGCGCTCCACCTCCTCCATTATTTGTCCCGTCTCCCCGACACTGCCAGCTTTCCCCTGGTACAACCACCAACGGTACCTCGCCAACAGCCAATCGGAGCTTGACCAGCATGCTGCCGGCACCCAGGAGGACCCACCTAAGAAACACTCAATCTTTCCCCCTCTGGACACACAGAGCTGCACCTCCCCTGATAAATGGCCTCATTCTCCGTCCAAGACGTCATACCCACACACTTCACACCGATTTGCTGTCCCATCCCACCTCCTGGCTCCCGGCCCTCCTGCCCGGATGAGACAGACCCATCCGCAGGTCCACCCCAGGTCCCCATTGACTGGCCAGGCAAAGGTCAAGGATGAGGTTAAGAGGCCAGAGACTGCATCGTCTGAGGAATTGTCTGAGGAAGTTCAACGGAGAGGAGCAGAAATTGCAAGCATGTATAAAGCACAGCTGAAAGAGAGGATGGCCCAAAAGAGAAAGGAAGAGATTCTGAAGAAAATGGCAAACAACGATGACAAGAACGATGACACTGAGGCCTCCTGCTCCTCTGCAGTAAAACGATCTAATACCCCTGCCACAGCCCCCGAGCGCCCGGCCAGCCCAGAGGCCACGCCAGTGGCCGCCCGAGAAGACACTCAGGGGGACACCCAGCAGGACCTGGCAGAGGTTGTGAATGTGCTCAAGAGGCAATCATCTGATCTATACCTGCCTGACGACGTTTGTGAGGAGTCACTCACATGGAAATCCATTTACGAGGAGCTGTGCCCGCTCGCTCACAGAGTGAACACAGAAGCTGACTACATCAAGGCGCTTCGCGTCATCACTGAGAATGCTGTGACTCCCTCGTGCTCGTCTGAGGATGATGTGTCTCAGAGTGTGAGTGAGGACACAAGTCAGGAGGGGAGTAGTAAAAGTGAGGAGAGCATGAGTGGACAACAGCAGAAATGTCTACACAGGGATCCTTATGGTAAGAGGGACAGGAAGGAGATTGATAGTGGTAAAATGGAAGGGAGATTTGCAACCGCCAATGCAATGTGTATGATGGCGAGCCGAGGGATAGAAGAACTTAATGCCATGAGCTACGCAGACAGGATCAAATATTTCAAGTATGAGGCTAAGAGAAATGAAGAGATGAAGATTGAAAGGAGGAAGGAAAAAGCCAGGGACGAAGAGCTCAAAAAGTGGGAAAAGAGACAGAAGAAATTGAATGAGGAGGAAAGGAAAAGGACAGAAAATATGGAAAAAAACAAGTTAGAGGAGCAGAGGAAAAGGGAGAAGGCAGAGATGAAACTAAAGATCGAACATGAGAAAAAGAGACAAGAGCAAGAGAAAAAGATGGAGAAACAGAGGGCAGAGGAAGAGAAAAAGATGGAGAAACAGAGGGCAGAGAAGTTGAAAAAGATGGAGAAACAGAGGATGGAGGAGGAGAGGGACAGGGAAAAGGAGAGAATGAAGGTGTTGGAGATGCAGCAAAAGGCACGAGAGAAAGAAGAGAAGAGGAGGAAAGAGGAACAGAAAAGGAGATTGAAGATACAACAGGAACAAGAGAAGGAGGAACAGAAAAGGCAGACAAGGATACGGGACGAGGATAAGAAGAGAGCAGAGTTTCAAAGAATAAAAGATCACGAGGCCAGGTTCAAGATGGAGATGGAGAAACTGTATGAGAGAGAAGAGAGGAATGCACAGATTGAAAGAGAAAAGAGGCGTGCGCTGTGTCAGAAAAAAGGACAGACACAGAGAGCAAAACAGGTGGTGGCATACGAGGTCACAGCGTCTACATCTGACGCCTCTGTGCGGAGGGAAGAGAGAGAGCAGCGTCCAGAGACCGCTCACGCACAGTCTGCAAAGAGGAGAACAAGGAAGAAGCAGAAGAAAGCGGCGGACGAGGCATCGACAACTTTTCAGTAGATGACAAAAGAAAGGGAGCAGACAAAAGAAGAAATGTACAAGTCAATGCTCCTAGGTATGTTGATAGATGTAAATAAACAACAGAGTTTTTTTTAAGAGAAAAAACAAACAAAAAAATGAGAAAATAAGTAAAAGGAGGAACAAATTATAAGGAAGCCAGGCATGAGGGTGAAGAGGAGGAAACATGAGAGAGGAGGAAGAGAGACCAGAGTGGTTTATCAGGAGGGAAGTAGGAGATATAGAATTCAAGTTCTGATGGACAGAATCAGGAAGGACCATGGGATAAAAGGTCAAGTTAAAGTTGCTTTGGCTTCCTTTTGTCCTCTTTCTAAGCCTGTTCAAGTCTGAGATAGATGAAAAGAGCAGCCAAAGAAACATCTGTTGAAGCATCAATTGGAAAGGATAGGAGGGTTGGAGGAGGAGCACAGCTGAATGACTTCATTAGGTAAGTGTTTACTATCAAAGCCTGTTCTCTGTAGACAACTGTATTAGTTGCTTTCTAAGCTTTCTAAGATTGAAAATAACAAGCTTGTATCATGATAACCTCATTTCTGACTGCATGTTTGTCATCATTTTCATTTCTAGCCATGGGCAAATCGGACTGCACAGGATGATTTCTGCACAGGAACTAGTGAACTCCACAGGCCCAGAACACACCAGCCTCACAACTCCTCACAACTCCCCAGCCTTAATGTAAGTCCCATCTGCAGGCTAAATCTACGACCCACTAAAGTGGTCCAGACTAATCATGTATGGCCAATCAGTGTAAACTTTGTACAAACTACGGCTTGATCTAGTGTCAACATTATACCTTATTGATATTCTATATCAATGAAATACAATGGAAGGCACATAATAATCCAATGAGTAAAATAAAATATACCATGTTCTATTCTCAATATCCCTACTGCCCCAAAGGTGTGTAGGCAGGACAAGGAGAACACCGATTCAATCCAGAAGAAGAGGAAAAAGAAGAGGCTAAATGAGAAGGGAACCCAGGTTGAACTAGGCATGCGGGAGGATATCCATGACCTTGACCTCGCCCATTGGAGATTGGCTAGAGAGACATGGAGAACTGAGCGAGGAAACATGAGGGAGATTAAGGCGCTGTATGGAGAAATATTTAGGCTGCACCAACTCTTGGAGGAGGTAACAAGAGCCGTTTTCTTTAATCAGACTTTCATATAAGTAGATATACTGTAGTTGCTTTAGATGTTCCCAATCCTGATACACAGAAATGAGATCTAAATAGATAGAATAGTGAAATAAGAAGGCAAGAAAAAGAACTGCACACTGGAAGTATTCTGAGGAAGGTCTGCATTCTGCACTGGTAGTATTCTGAGGAAGGTCTGCATTCTGCACTGGTAGTATTCTGAGGAAGGTCTGCATTCTGCACTGGTAGTATTCTGAGGAAGGTCTGCATTCTGCACTGGTAGTATTCTGAGGAAGGTCTGCATTCTGCACTGGTAGTATTCTGAGGAAGGTCTGAATTCTGCACTGGTAGTATTCCTAGGAAGGTCTGCATTCTGCACTGGTAGTATTCTGAGGAAGGTCTGCATTCTGCACTGGTAGTATTATTAAGAAGGTCTGCATTCTGCACTGGTAGTATTCTCAGGAAGGTCTGAATTCTGCACTGGTAGTATTATTAAGAAGGTCTGCATTCTGCACTGGTAGTATTATTAAGAAGTTCTGAATTCTGCACTGGTAGTATTCTTAAGAAGGTCAGAATTCTGCACTGGTAGTATTCTTAAGAAGGTCAGAATTCTGCACTGGTAGTATTCTGAGGAAGGTCTGTGTTCTGCACTGGTAGTATTTTTGGGAAGGTCTGCATTCTTATAATAAAGTTGAAAAGGAATGGAAGAATTTCTAAATTGGAATGATTCCAAAAGTGTGGACCTTCCCATTTTCCTAATAGGCTAATATACAGTAATAAAACGTGTTTTCTCTATGATATTTATTACCCATACACATGTAATTGTTTTAAGATAGTAATAACAATAACCATCAAGCTATTAAGTAATAAAAGTGTGTTGTCATCATACAGATTGGGGTGGATAAAGGGGTGATCAAGCAGCGCTCCACCTCCTCCATTATTTGTCCCGTCTCCCCGACACTGCCAGCTTTCCCCTGGTACAACCACCACAGGTACCTCGCCAACAGCCAATCGGAGCTTGACCAGCATGCTGCCGGCACCCAGGAGGACCCACCTAAGAAACACTCAATCTTTCCCCCTCTGGACACACAGAGCTGCACCTCCCCTGATAAATGGCCTCATTCTCCGTCCAAGACGTCATACCCACACACTTCACACCGATTTGCTGTCCCATCCCACCTCCTGGCTCCCGGCCCTCCTGCCCGGATGAGACAGACCCATCCGCAGGTCCACCCCAGGTCCCCATTGACTGGCCAGGCAAAGGTCAAGGATGAGGTTAAGAGGCCAGAGACTGCATCGTCTGAGGAATTGTCTGAGGAAGTTCAACGGAGAGGAGCAGAAATTGCAAGCATGTATAAAGCACAGCTGAAAGAGAGGATGGCCCAAAAGAGAAAGGAAGAGATTCTGAAGAAAATGGCAAACAACGATGACAAGAACGATGACACTGAGGCCTCCTGCTCCTCTGCAGTAAAACGATCTAATACCCCTGCCACAGCCCCCGAGCGCCCGGCCAGCCCAGAGGCCACGCCAGTGGCCGCCCGAGAAGACACTCAGGGGGACACCCAGCAGGACCTGGCAGAGGTTGTGAATGTGCTCAAGAGGCAATCATCTGATCTATACCTGCCTGACGACGTTTGTGAGGAGTCACTCACATGGAAATCCATTTACGAGGAGCTGTGCCCGCTCGCTCACAGAGTGAACACAGAAGCTGACTACATCAAGGCGCTTCGCGTCATCACTGAGAATGCTGTGACTCCCTCGTGCTCGTCTGAGGATGATGTGTCTCAGAGTGTGAGTGAGGACACAAGTCAGGAGGGGAGTAGTGAAAGTGAGGAGAGCATGAGTGGACAACAGCAGAAATGTCTACACAGGGATCCTTATGGTAAGAGGGACAGGAAGGAGATTGATAGTGGTAAAATGGAAGGGAGATTTGCAACCGCCAATGCAATGTGTATGATGGCGAGCCGAGGGATAGAAGAACTTAATGCCATGAGCTACGCAGACAGGATCAAATATTTCAAGTATGAGGCTAAGAGAAATGAAGAGATGATGAAGATTGAAAGGAGGAAGGAAAAAGCCAGGGACGAAGAGCTCAAAAAGTGGGAAAAGAGAAATTGAATGAGGAGGAAAGGAAAAGGACAGAAAATATGGAAAAAAAACAAGTTAGAGGAGCAGAGGAAAAGGGAGAAGGCAGAGATGAAACTAAAGATCGAACATGAGAAAAAGAGACAAGAGCAAGAGAAAAAGATGGAGAAACAGAGGGCAGAGGAAGAGAAAAAGATGGAGAAACAGAGGGCAGAGAAGTTGAAAAAGATGGAGAAACAGAGGATGGAGGAGGAGAGGGACAGGGAAAAGGAGAGAATGAAGGTGTTGGAGATGCAGCAAAAGGCACGAGAGAAAGAAGAGAAGAGGAGGAAAGAGGAACAGAAAAGGAGATTGAAGATACAACAGGAACAAGAGAAGGAGGAACAGAAAAGGCAGACAAGGATACGGGACGAGGATAAGAAGAGAGCAGAGTTTCAAAGAATAAAAGATCACGAGGCCAGGTTTAAGATGGAGATGGATAAACTGTATGAGAGAGAAGAGAGGAATGCACAGATTGAAAGAGAAAAGAGGCGTGCGCTGTGTCAGAAAAAAGGACAGACACAGAGAGCAAAACAGGTGGTGGCATACGAGGTCACAGCGTCTACATCTGACGCCTCTGTGCGGAGGGAAGAGAGGGAGCAGCGTCCAGAGACCGCTCACGCACAGTCTGCAAAGAGGAGAACAAGGAAGAATCAGAAGAAAGCGGCGGACGAGGCATCAACAACTTTTCAGTAGATGACAAAAGAAAGGGAGCAGACAAAAGAAGAAATGTACAAGTCAAAGCTCCTAGGTATGTTGATAGATGTAAATAAACAAGAGTTTTTTTAAGAGAAAAAACAAACAAAAAAATGAGAAAATAAGTAAAAGGAGGAACAAATTATAAGGAAGCCAGGCATGAGGGTGAAGAGGAGGAAACATGAGAGAGGAGGAAGAGAGACCAGAGTGGTTTATCAGGAGGGAAGTAGGAGATATAGAATTCAAGTTCTGATGGACAGAATCAGGAAGGACCATGGGATAAAAGGTCAAGTTAAAGTTGCTTTGGCTTCCTTTTGTCCTCTTTCTAAGCCTGTTCAAGTCTGAGATAGATGAAAAGAGCAGCCAAAGAAACATCTGTTGAAGCATCTATTGGAAAGGATGGGAGGGTTGGAGGAGGAGCACAGCTGGATGACTTCATTAGGTAAGTGTTTACTATCAAAGCCTGTTCTCTGTAGACAACTGTATTAGTGTTGATAGAAGTATGTTTAGGTAATGTCTTTCAACTCAACCACTACAATTCCTGATCTCATGTGATTATTCACCTCATGTGAGTGGGCATTCGGATGTTTTTTCCCGAAACAGATTGTGGCATATGAGGTCTCTTTATCTGTTGAAGCATCAATAGGAAAGGATGAAAGGGAGGGAGGCAGGAAGAGGAAAACACAGAAGAGCAGGTGAGGTAAGTGCTTGGGCTTGTGATGAGAGGATAGGGGCTCCACAACTGGGGTTCATGATTGACATTTCTCAGACAAATTGTATTACTGTGAATCCCATTCGTTCAATGACTGTTTGATTAATTCCTGACGGAATAATTGTTTTACAGGAGCACTCTATGTTCTGCTTCCATGTGGATTGACAGCATTGCTTTCATGAGCTTCTGGAGGACACCATGGAGGAAGAGGGAGAGGGTCTATGATAGGCAGTTTGCCATGGCCCTAAATGGGCCTTTGGATGTTAATTCTTCATGCTTTATATCATACAACTTTACAATAAAAATGAATTGCAAGCATCAGCCTCTTCTGTTGTGTGATCAGTGCAGTAGTAGTAAGAATGGTGTAAACCCAAGGAATATTCTGGCAGTAGTGTTCAGTTGGTATAAAATAGTGTGATAAGAAATTATCAACATCGTATGAAAACAATATGGAGATAGAAATATCAAAAGAAGTGTTACATTTACTTAGTAATATCAATTTTTCCCCTCATAGAGAACGATGTCCTTGTTGTGCGCACACACACCCACACCCACAGAGAGTTAGTCATGATTTCCCTGAGTCATCAGACTCTGGTGAAGGTTTCTTTGCATCTTGAGCAGTCCGTGTTGTATCCTTGCCGGACTCATCTATAACAATCTCGAAGGCCGCCTCTTCTTCTACCCTCTTCACTTTCTCCCCTTTCGCTGCAAGGATTTCCTCAATGTTCCCATAGGAAAAATAACCAACATGAATAATAAAATAGAATGATTCAGGAATAATACGGGGACTTCTTCTTTGATATTATGGCGGTCCGCAAACAAATTATATTGGTGCATGCCGCCACCTACTGTTTTGGCTGTATATCTGGCCAAACAATTAACAAAATAAAACTGAACAAAACAAAACTCGATGTACTCCTTTATTCGATTCAACTGCCAACGCCCATCCCTACAGGCACTGGGGCCAGAGAAAAAAAGAGCATCTTCGGACAGTATTCTTTGCACTGAGCAGTGTAGACCTTGAAACCCAAAAACCTTTCATCCGCAGATACTATTATGTCCAGTTTCTTAGTTCGTTTGTGCATTACAATTAATCACATGCCCGATAAACACCATATAATCCACCTTCTTCACAATCAGCCTATCAGTTTCCCTCGACTGTTGAACAATACTGAATCTCCCCAGTCCACCTGCTTTACAAAACAATCTGTTCACATTCAAATGTGCGAGAACATGGACATCACTTCCTTCAGAAAAATAATGTTTGTAAAAACATCAAAATTAGGATACTTATTTTGAAACTCATTAAATAAGTGTGTAAAAAAATCTGTAATGTTGCAATTATACATTCAATTGGCCACCATGTCGTTTTTGTAATAATGCTCTATTGCATAGGCCTACTGGTTCTCTGAAGCATGCAGGAGAGGACTACAAATGATTGCACGAGTGCGTATAAAAGAAAGTGGTCTTTTCGGGCCCAAATACACACAGGAGACCCCTCAGGAAATACAAACAATTATATATATATATATACACACACACACAGTGCCTTGCGAAAGTATTCAGCCCCCTTGAAATTTGCGACCTTTTGCCACATTTCAGGCTTCAAACATAAAGATATAAAACTGTATTTTTTTGTGAAGAATCAACAACAAGTGGGACACAATCATGAAGTGGAACGACATTTATTGGATATTTCAAACTTTTTTAACAAATCAAAAACTGAAAAATTGGGCGTGCAAAATTATTCAGCCCCTTTACTTTCAGTGCAGCAAACTCTCTCCAGAAGTTCAGTGAGGATCTCTGAATGATCCAATGTTGAGCTAAATGACTAATGATGATAAATACAATCCACCTGTGTGGAATCAAGTCTCCGTATAAATGCACCTGCACTGTGATAGTCTCAGAGGTCCTTTAAAAGCGCAGAGAGCATGAAGAACAAGGAACACACCAGGCAGGTCCGAGATACTGTTGTGAAGAAGTTTAAAGCCGGATTTGGATACAAAAATATTTCCCAAGCTTTAAACATCCCAAGGAGCACTGTGCAAGCGATAATATTGAAATGGAAGGAGTATCAGACCACTGCAAATCTACCAAGACCTGGCCGTCCCTCTAAACTTTCAGCTCATACAAGGAGAAGACTGATCAGAGATGCAGCCAAGAGGCCCATGATCACTCTGGATGAACTGCAGAGATCTACAGCTGAGGTGGGAGACTCTGTCCATAGGACAACAATCAGTCGTATATTGCACAAATCTGGCCTTTATGGAAGAGTGGCAAGAAGAAAGACATTTCTTAAAGATATCCATAAAAAGTGTCGTTTAAAGTTTGCCACAAGCCACCTGGGAGACACACCAAACATGTGGAAGAAGGTGCTCTGGTCAGATGAAACCAAAATTGAACTTTTTGGCAACAATGCAAAACGTTATGTTTGGCGTAAAAGCAACACAGCTCATCACCCTGAACACACCATCCCCACTGTCAAACATGGTGGTGGCAGCATCATGGTTTGGGCCTGCTTTTCTTCAGCAGGGACAGGGAAGATGGTTAAAATTGATGGGAAGATGGATGGAGCCAAATACAGGACCATTCTGGAAGAAACCTGATGGAGTCTGCAAAAGACCTGAGACTGGGACGGAGATTTGTCTTCCAACAAGACAATGATCCAAAACATAAAGCAAAATCTACAATGGAATGGTTCAAAAATAAACATATCCAGGTGTTAGAATGGCCAAGTCAAAGTCCAGACCTGAATCCAATCGAGAATCTGTGGAAAGAACTGAAAACTGCTGTTCACAAATGCTCTCCATCCAACCTCACTGAGCTCGAGCTGTTTTGCAAGGAGGAATGGGAAAAAAATTCAGTCTCTCGATGTGCAAAACTGATAGAGACATACCCCAAGCGACTTACAGCTGTAATCGCAGCAAAAGGTGGCGCTACAAAGTATTAACTTAAGGGGGCTGAATAATTTTGCACGCCCAATTTTTCAGTTTTTGATTTGTTAAAAAAGTTTGAAATATCCAATAAATGTCGTTCCACTTCATGATTGTGTCCCACTTGTTGTTGATTCTTCACAAAAAAATACAGTTTTATATCTTTACGTTTGAAGCCTGAAAATGTGGCAAAAGGTCGCAAAGTTCAAGGGGGCCGAATACTTTCGCAAGGCACTGTATATAAATACATAAATAAATATAGGACAAAACACACATCACAACGACAATACATGTACATTTTCATATATTTTTATCCCAGCAGAAGGTATTTTGCCTTTTGGTATACTGTCATTGTAAATAGGAATGTGTTCTTAACTGACTTGCCTAGTTAAATAAAAATAAATACAAAATAGAAATCCATCACACTCCTACTCTGAGATGTTTTGAGGATACGGGCCCTGAGTACCAATGTTTTGATCACCTCACCAACCAAATCTTGATTGCCAAATCATGCTACGACTGTCACTGTAGAAACATGATGTAAAAAATTACTTATCTTCCATTTAAAATCTCATCCATTACCTTGCATGTGTAAACCAAGTGGTAATGCGTTGAATGAATCTTCCCAATAGAATCGCTGCAGACGTGTGTTGTGGTAGAGAATTGGTTATGTAGAGGTACGTCTCTTCGGACCACTGCTGTCTTGACTGTGAAGAGGACCATTGACTGGTCCCTGATGCAAGCGGTTGTACGTGCAGTAGTATTGTCCTTGATAACTGAGTCCATGATCTCGACAAATTATAACTTCTATGCCAAAATATACGATTCGTAACCCGGATTGTATTCTGTTGAAACATTGAGGAAAATTGCTACGAAAATATTTTACATTCGGTACCGTCAAGCGTGTTGTCCTCAACGTGATTGAGTCGCAATCTAATGACGCGTAAGAAAATGGTTGATTGGCTTATATTCGAAACCAATCGTTTGTTTCCATTTTAGTGACGGACCTCGCGTTACACCAATGAGAAACCACCATTTTAAGAAGGCGGGTTTATTGATCCGCACGTGAACCAATTAAATAATCGCAAACGTTACCGCTTTAGTTTAGCTAGCGACATTTTTTGAATGTTTATATGTATTGGTAGCAGATTATAAATAAAAATGAGCGACGAAGCTGTATTTGAAACAATTGAAGAGGTCAATAAGCATCTCACACGTGGAAGAGTCAACCTGTGTGAAATATATTTCTTACCGTGTGGACAAGCGATTCAATGACCAAGGTAAACTAGCTCTCGACGTTAGCCAAAGAGTGTGCTGCCTGTAGGAAACGTGCATTGATCAAGCTGCAGAATGTGCAAACAATCACCAGAGTAACATGGCTATCGTTCAGCAGTTCCATACTATTTAGCTACCTACATTTGATTGATTAATATTCTTATGTAGTGATGTAACCTCCACAAACTACTGGTGTATTCATTAGTCGGATTCGACGTTGTTGCATTTTGCAACGGAAACAGTTTACTCCAAACATAAAACGTAAAACGTAGTTTTCTATTGGACACATTCAGGTAAGTCCCTCCCCGTTTTAGTTCTGTTTGGTTCCTAGAAAGTAAACGGCTTCCGTTGACAAAACGTTTTGCAACAGAAAATGTTTTGCTGCAAATCAGACTAACGGAATACACCTCTGGACTCATGGCTCTTTCAATGTGTTCTGCTAAACAGGTTGGAAACCACAGGACCACAAGAACCGGTTATACTGGGAATGGAAGTACGGCAAGAGTACTCCCTCTATCCCCTTTGACAGAGTACCCTTCATGTTCATTTGACACAAACTGATGGGATGCCACAGGGGCCGGGCAAAGTGTGGATTCAAGAAGAGGCAGGAACTTGAGGATCAAAGGGTGCTACTATCTATGATATTCTGAAATGGTTCGAGTGTTCCATGTAGCTACATACAGATTGTTACACCAGATAATGTGATGAACAAAATATTTTTGGTATCCATTACTGGGAGTTACAGGTTAGATACCGTTTGGTGTAGCACAGAGAATTTTCCACCAACCTTATATTGGCAATGCTGTCTAGGTCCTTAAATCTTTGGTTAGATCACATTATCAGGTGTAACAATCTGTAGCTAGGATGTATTTTGCATCTAGACCTGAAACAAATTCATTGGGGCACTATGGAAAAGCGTTAAAAAGCATTGTGCAACTGAAAATGTAAAGGAGCTTTTCTTATTGGAGTAATGGTTGTCCCTCCCTATTTAATTACATTTTCTTCCATATGGTGCCTAATGAATACAACCCTGGTTCCATCAATGCTTCTAGGTAGTTGAGGTTCACAACCAATCTCAACAATTCCATTCTTACCTACCACTAATTTTCTCAAATCCTCAAAAAGTTCTACAGCTGCACCATTGAGAGCATGCATGCATCATGGCTTGGTATGGCATCAGCTTTGTATCTGACCGCAAGGCGCTACAGAGGGTAGTGCGTACGGCCCAGTACATCACTGGAGCAGTGCTACCTGCCACCCAGGACCTCTATACCAGGCAGTGTCAGAAGAAGCCCCTAAAAATTCAGACTCCAGCCACCCATGCCATAGACTGTTCTCTCTGTTACAGCACGGCAAGCGGTACCGATGCAACAAGTCTTGAACCAACAGGACCCTGAACCGCATCTACCCCCAAGCCTTAAGACTGCTAAATAGTTAATCAAATAGCTACCCGGACTATCTGCATTGACCCTTTGACTCATCTCAACTCCTTTGACTCATCACATACGCTGATGCTACTGTTTATTATCTATCCTGTTGCCTAGTCACTTTACCTCTACCTATATGTACATATCTACCTCAATAACCTCGTACCCTTGCACATCGACACAGTACAGGTACACCGTGTATATAGCAAAGTTATTGTTACTCATTGTGTATTCATTCCTTGTTATTGTTTTTCTGTTATTTTACTTTGTTGTTGGGAAGGACCTGTAAGCATGTCGCTGTTGGTTTACACCAGTTGTTTACATGTGACAATTAACATTTGATTTTGATATTTCAGGAAAAAGATGGCAAGGAAAAAAGAAACCTGTTGCTGAAAACCAAGAAAGTAGCATGCCCTGCTGTGTTCACAATCAGCCGCATTGTGAAGTTCCCTGGATTCAAGGTACGGGTGAAACTGTGTTTATGTTTATGTTTATTATGTAACTCCAGTGACCGTGCACCACAGTCAACATTAGAATGCACATCAGACTAATATACATAAATATATCTGTGTGTGTGTGTGCGCTCGCTCCATACTGCATCAGTTGGAGAAGGACCCATCGCGGTTGAGGAGGGTCATGTCTATTTCCATCAAACAAGCTCTCCAGACAGACCCAGCCTCGGTGCAGTGGAAGATACAGTATTTCCTCAAAATACCCAGTTTCACTGACCACAAGGGCCATCCTATTGGAAAGGTATGACTATGTTATTACTATACTATGACCATGGGATCTATTGCATTGGACTCTCTTTAGGCTACATAACTAGTATCTGTATGCCTGTATGTCTGTTCGGTACACAGATGTAATAAAACCTTGATCTCTTGAAATTCCCTGTGGAATACAAGTATCTGACCCTGTAACAGTGGTTAGGGGTATTTTCTCCCTACTTAACAAAAGCCACTCTCTCCTCGTTCCCTCAGGGTGCAGATCAGATGGACGACAGGGTCAAAGGTTACATCCGAGCGTTGGTGCAGCAGGGGGTGAGGAAGGTGAAGGAGGTAAAGAACCAGATGGTCCAGTACGTGCGGACGGAGCTGTTCCAAGACACGACCCCGCCGCCACTGAGGCGCTTCTTCCCCACAGAGAAAACCATCCACGCCGTCATGGCTCAGGTCATCGCGGAGGAACACTACAGCAAAATAGACCTGGTCAACCTGCTGGTGAGAAGGCTGTGCTGCACTATCATTCCCACCTATTCATCAGATATTTGGATTGTCTTCTGAGATAAGGCCATTGGGGCTTGTGGTGTTAGCTGTATGTTTTCACTGCAATTTATGAACAGTTTGTATGCATGTCACCCACCCTCTTTGAAACACTTGTTTAAAGGGGCATTTTACTCACTATTGTTTCATTAGTCTTTTTGATATAGTCCCAACAGTCTGCATGAACACAGGAAAAGGAAGGAGAGGTTGTGAATTAACTAAACTGCTGGGAAGGAGATAATGTGTTAATGTGCCCCCTTTGGACTCACCCTGTCCCAGAGATGAACTTGATGTAGTTAATCTCATTGGTGTATTCGTGGAAGAGGATACACGTCTGGTCTGAAATCATCTTGAACGCTGCTAGTATAGTTACCTTTCTGTCCACTGTGTGGATCAGAGACAATCTACCATTAGACGGTGCATACCATTCCCACCAGTGGTGTAAAGTACTGAAGTCGTTTCGGGTATCTGTGCTTTTACTTCACTACATTCATCAAGAAAATAATGTACTTTTTACTCCATACCTTTCACCTGACACTCTAAAGTACTCATTACATTTTGAATGCTTAGCAGGACAGGAAAATGGTCCAATTCACACACATGGTCCTCCCTCATCTCTCTGATCTGGCAGACTCACAAAACACAAGTGCATCTTCTGTAAGTTATGTCTGAGTGTTGAGTATGCCCCCGGCTATCCACTCATTTTTAAAACAAGAAAATGATGCCGCCTGCTTTGCTTAATAGAAGGAATTTGAAATGATTTATTCCTTTGATACCTCTGTATATTTAGAACCAAATACTTCGACTCAAGTAGTATTTTATTGGGTGACTTACTTGAGTAACGTTCTTTTAAGGCCTCTTTACTTTTACTTAAGTACGACAATTGGGTACTTTTTCCACCACTGATTCCCACTGTATTAAAAAACATCTAGTGTTAGTGTTCATCTCTCCTATTGTATTCGACACTCACCCAGATCATCGTTGATCTTGTAGGGGATAGAAGCGACGCCATCTTTCTCCGGCCAAAGTGACTTCACAGCTAATCGGTCTTCCTGTAGAACAAATCAACACCTCGTCTTAAATCCATCTGTCGCTAGAGTATTGGCCTTGGATATTAACTCATTCAATTATTTCTGCGTTTCCAGAAATCATTTAACATTCTGAATGAAAAAACCTTTCAGTGTCAACTTAAATGACTAAACCAGATTAAGTATATAGAAAAGGTAACGAAGCAATATACAGTGTACAAAACATTAGGAACACCTGATCTTTCCATGACAGACTGACCAAGTGAAGGTTTTGACCCTTATTGAGGCCACCTGTTAAATCCACTTCAAATCAGTGTATATGAAGGGTAGGACCAGGTTAACCTCTCTAGGGTATGTGGGACGCGTCCCACCTGGCCAACATCCAGTGAGATTGCAGAGCGCCAAATTCAAATACAGAAATACTCATTATAAAAATTCAGAAAATATACAACTATTTTGCATAGGTTTAAAGATTGACTTCTTGTGAATCCAACCACGGTGTCAGATTTCAAAAATGCTTTACGGCAAAAGCATACCTTACAATTATTTGAGAACTTAGCCCAGCAGACAAATCATTACAAACAGTAACCAGCCGAGTAGAAGAGTTACACAAGTCAGAAATAGAGATAAAATTAATCACTTACCTTTCATGATCTTCATATGGTTGCCCTCAGAAGACATTCATTTATTCAATAAATGTTCATTTTGTTCGATAAAGTCTCTTTATATCCAAAAACATCCGTTTTGTTAACACGTTTTCTTCAGTAATCCACAGGCTCAAACGCAGTCACAACAGGCAGACAAAACATCCAAATTGTATCCGTAAAGTTCATAGAAACATGTCAAACGATGTTTATATTCAATCCTCAGGTTGTTTTTAGCCTAAAAAATCAATATTTCAACCGGACAATAACATTGTCAATATAAAAAGGTAAACAAGAAAGGCACTCTCGGTCGTGCTCATGAAAAAGCTCTGACACGGCAGGGTCCACTCATTCAGACTACTCTTACTCCCTCATTTTTCAGAATACAAGCCTGAAACTATTTCTAAACACTTGACATCTAGTGGAAGGCATAGGAACTGCAATTTGAGTCCTAAGTCAATGGATACTGTAATGGCATTGAATAGAAAACTACAAAAAATCCTACTTCCTGAATGGATTTTTCCTCAGGTTTTTGCCTGCCAAATCAGTTCTGTTATACACAGACACTATTTTAACTTATGGCTGCAGGGGCAGTATTGATTAGCTTGGATGGAAGGTGCCCAGAGTAAACGGCCTGCTCCTCAGTCGCTAATATATGCATATTATTATTATTAGTATTGGATAGAAAACACTGAAATTTCTAAAACTGTTTGAATGATGTCTGAGTATAACATAACTCATATGGCAGGCAAAAACCTGAGAAATCCAAACAGGAAGTGAGAAATCTGAGGTTGGTCGATTTTCAACTCAGGCCCTATTGAATTCACATTGGGATATGAATGAAGTTGCACTTCCTAGGGCTTCCACTAGATGTCAACCGTCTTTAGAAACTTGAAATGAGGCTTCTACTGTGTGGTGGGACTGAATAAGAGCTGAATGAGTCAGGTTACTAGTAGCTCCTGTAGACAAAGGAATCCTCCGGTTGGAACTTTATTGAAGATTTATGATAAAAAAGATCCAAATGATTGATTCTATACTTAGTTTGAAATGTTTCTTCGACCAGTAATATAACTTTGAAGTTTTTGTCCGAAGTAATGCACAAGCGTTTGGATACGTGTACGTAACGCTAACTAAAGTAGCTACTTGGACATAAATAACGGACATTATCGAACAAATCAAGCATTCATTGTGGAACTGCGATTCCTGGGAGTGCATTCTGATGACGATCAAAAGGTAAGGGAATATTTAGCATGTAATTTCTGGTTTGTTGACTCCAACATGGCGGCTAATTTGATTATTTTTCTGAGCGCCGTCTCATTATTGCATGGTTTATTTTTACGTCAAGTTTTTGAAATCTGACACAGCGGTTGCATTAAGGAGAGGTATATCTATAATTCCATGTGTATAACTTGTATTATCATCTACATTTATGAGTATTTCTGTTGAATCGATGTGGCTATGCAAAATCACTGGATGTTTTTGGAACTAGTGAACGTAACACACCAATGTAAACTCCAATTTTTTTATATAAATATGAACTTTATCAAACAACACACATGTACTGTGTAACATGAAGTCCTATGAGTGTCATCTGATGAAGATCAAAGGTTAGTGATTTATTTTCTCTTTTTGTGACCACTCTTTGGCTGGAAAAATGGCTGGGTTTTTCTGTGGCTTGGCGGTGACCTAACAATCATTTGTGGTGCTTTCGCTGTAAAGCATATTTGAAATCGGACAATGTGGTGGGATTAACATCAAGATTACCTTTAAAATGGTATAAGATACATGTCTGTTTGAGGAATTTTAATTATGAGATTTGTTCTTTTGAATTTGGCGCCCTGCACTTTCACTGACTTGTCATATCATCCAGGTTAACGGGATTGCAGCCCTTTAAAAGGAGGCTTGTTAAGCCTTGAGACATGGATTGTGTATCTGTGCAATTCAGAGGGTGAATGGGCAAGACAAACATTTAAGTACTGATGGGATGATGACTTGGTTATGGAGAAACCCACGAGTACATGCATCTATCATGCCACTTTTCAACATCGCAGGCTGGTGGTGCCATGCTGTGGGGTGCATTTTCATGGCACAAATTGGGCCCCATGATATAAGTGGCGCAACGTTTGAATGCCACAGGATATCTGAGCAGCGTTGAAAAGCAGGTGCATCCCTTCATAGCAGCAGAGTATCCATCTACAAATACTTTTTTTCAGCATAATGCACAATCTCCGAAGGCTAGGATTGTCTAGGAACGGTTCCACGAACATTACAGTGCATTAAGCTTACTGCAGTGGTCTGACCAGTCACCAGATCTCAATCCAATTAAGCATCTGTGGGATGAGATGGAACAAGTTATTTCATAGTAGAGATCCACTACCAGCCAACTTGGTAGAACGGTGGGAAGCATTGGCAAAATCATGGGAACAGCATTCCTGTGGAACACTTGACACCTTGTAGAGTCCATGCCCCGACACATTGAGGCTGTTCTAAGGGCAAAAGGAGGTGCATCTCAATATTAGGAAGGTGTTCCTAGTGTTTTGTACACTCGGTAGATATAAGATTTGATAACTAATAATCACCTAAATACGTTTTTAAAAAAACATTCTGGGAGAATCTAAAATGGCATGAATGGGGGCCCCATTGATTTTATAATGATTGAGTCACTCAGAGCATAACAAGCAATAACACTGGCCTACACACAGTAACCCTTAATAATGTCAAAGGGGAGTTATTGTTCCATTTTTACACTAATTATACATTTAAAGCTAAAACATCTTGAGTCAATAAATATTTCAACCCCTTCGTTATGGCAAGCCTAAATCAGTTCAGGAGGAAAAATGTGCTTCACAAGTCAATAATTTACATTGACTTACTGTGCAATTGTTTTCAGCATGATTTTTGAATGACTACCTCATAATTGTACCCCACGCATACCATTATTACCTTAGTCCCTCAGTCGAGTAGTGAATTATAAACTTACCCGTAGATTAAATTCAAATGTAATTTTAGTCAACATTCTGTCTTGAACGATTGTCCAGTCATTAGTTTCAGGCTGTGTATATCAGAAGTTGGTATCACAGTTTGATTGATTCATCATCCTAAAACACAGTAACAGGACTTAGGCAATAGGGATCATAGACTCACCGAAATCATTATGTCTCCCTCCACAACAGCAATGTCGAACTGTAAGTCCTCTGTAACAGGGACAGAGGGTGTGAAACAACCACACTGACATGACCTGGTTACAAGTCACTACCTCCAGTGCCATTAATAAAGTCCAAACCTCATGAGCGGTCCAGGATAGTGCACTTCATCTAATGAATGTGTTACCTTCTCTGGTTTCAGCCATTTTAACCCAATCATTTTGTCTGTGATGTGGCCCCATTGAGGCAGTAGAACCTAAAGGGAATTGTTAACACATTTTGCAATATTTTATTTTTGATAGATAAGCCATGAACTTCAAGGCACATCAGCCCAAGAGATTGACTTGAGAATCACAGTAGAGACCTACCTGTGGCAGTGAAAGGCTCATTTGTAGAATTGTTGATGGTGTTTGTAGAATTGTCCACTGAAATACAGAAAGAAAATATTATAAAGTGGAACAGAACAACAGTTTTGCAGTGGGGCTGGCCTACATTAAATATACATGGAAAACAGGCCTAGCTTTCAGCCTGTCATCTAACAAAATGACTGGTCCCAAATGCAGGCCTGCCTACCTGTGGCAGGGAAAGTAGCATTTGAAGTAGTAGCATTTGTGAAATTGGTGATGGGAACACTGCCCACTGAAATACACAAGGGGAACATAATACATGTTAGATAACAACATGATGAACCAATTGGCGTCCGCAGTGGGGCCGGCCACGCCTACCTCAAATGGAAAACACTCAAGAACAGGATGTCACATAACCAAAATGACTGGTCCTACCTTGGACAAACCAGATGAGAATCAGAAACCAAACCATGTTGCAACAACAATTGTCCCCCAAGATTTGGAAAAAAAACAACCAAAGAAAAAGCATAAACAATTGTGTGGCATAGCTCTCCTTCCAGTTAAATAGTGGGCAGGGCAGCAATCACAAAAGAACAGGTGCATTCTTCTTCTTCTGCTTCTGTGAGGTTTAAAGACGGTTGGCATCCAATATGTTGCATTATCGCCCTCTACTGAACTATTGTATGAATCCATTACCTTTGTGAAACAAAATTGGAAAGGGGAAATGTGAAGAAAAAAAATATATATATATATATATATTAATGACCCTTCTAACTAACCCTACACTCATTAAAACCCATCACCTTATTCCACTACTTTAACCCTATCTTATCCTACCCCAGGCCAACGACCCGAGAGGACGGGACACTACAACTCAACACACCCTGTAACTCTTCTGAAATCTAAACTCATACCCCCAAGTACTTCTCTGCAGCTGCCACCACAACATCTATTTTCTATGACTTACGTATCATCTCTGCGGTACAACCGATAACAATGGCTATGAATGCTAAGCCAAACTCACTGAAACATATATCACTCATTGGCCTATCCCTCTGTTCTGGCAAAGATCTACTATTCACAGGGATCCTCTCAGAATCCCTCACCCTTGATCCACCCTCCACTTCCTCTGCATACAACATCTTCTTCACTACAATGACCCTGGCCACCTCAACCTGCTTCTCTCGCACCAGACACCTCCACTCAGGGTTACCTTCACCGACTCAATGGCACCCACCATCTTTTCCACCCAACTTGGAACTGACCATGGATCAGACAAAAGGCCTGGTTCCACCTTCTTCAAAAATCTTACTCCCACTGAACCAATCGTATCTTTATCATAGCCATGCCCATCAATGGAAGGCTTGGGCTCCAAGCTCCTCACAATACCTTCTGCCCCTTCCATTTCACCTCCAGAACTCAAACTGGTGTCCGGCCCACTTTGTTTCAACTTGATACCAATCTTCCTCGACATTCCCTCTCCCTTGTCATTGCTATCTTCAACAGATACAAACCCATCCTCTGCCTCGCTCAGTCTTTTCAACCTGCTCTATCTTTCCCTCCAATCCTCCTCCCTTAAACAATTGCCTGACTCCTGAAAATATTCAACTTTTCCAAGTCAAAATCTTTTTTAGCCTCCTTGAGGGACATACTAAGCCCTGTACTCCCTCCACTTCAAACTCCTGTGTCACCAGAACAGATGCAGGTGGGAGCACTTGTTTTTAAGTCATCAACCTCAACAACAGATTGTGCATTATAGACAGTGTTAATGTGCATCCATAGTATATAGTGAACAGTACTGTGCATAATGTAGCAGGTGCAGGAATGCCCTCATGCAGGGACACCCCGAAATGTGGGCTGCAGTTGCACACTATTGACAGAAAGAGACATCAACCTCAGATAAATCATCTGAGAAGGCAGAACAGCGCTCCTCTGTCTTAGTATGTGTAGGCCATGTATCTGATGCCGTCTGTTCAAAAAGAGTATGGCATGTCATACAGCCACAGTTGTAGAGGGGTCAGACTTCCTGGATGTTTAGTTCAATCCTGTGTGTTCTCTGGCCCATCTCTGATATCTTGTTGTGGATCTTGGCTAGGATGGTGGGCTCCCCATTGACAGAAAATAAATATCTGCTGTGGGAAACCGTGTAGACAGTGTTAGTGTTCATGTATAGTGCAGTATAGACAGTGGTAATGTGCATCCATAGTATAGAGCAGTGAATAGTACTGTCCATAATGTAGCATAGAGCCCATGTCGTAAGTCCAAGGTGTTCCCAGAGTGGTATACCAAGAAGCAAGCTAGATCTACCCAGGGTCTTTTAAATCTAGCCAGCTTCAGTTAGCTTCACTTTGCAGCTCAGGCTTCATCCGTACTACGATGGTGGATTTTGCTCGTCCACCTTCCGTAAAAGGCTGTCACATGCTTCCCAGTCAAAACACTTTAAGCTTATACATTTGGTGAAGTTTTTGTTCATTTTGGTGTTCGGTAGGTTATTTTCAACTGTTCGCATGTACCAGTTTTTTTTGTTGAGGCAAGTGGAAGTTTAGTAGTCAAAGTCTACACCCCTTCATCAGTGATTGGTTTACAGTAGGGGTGGGAACTATGGACGGGATTCTTCAATGAAGTGTTTGCTATCATTCACTTGAGAATTACTGCACTAAACGGATGTGTAATTGCACGACTAAGACCTCCTCTGCAAAAACGAAAATAATTCAATACAGATGTCTTGATGTATCAATTTTGAGGAAGTGTTTCTGGCTATATTGTTACTACGGTGGCTCAAGAGAGACAAACAATAATATTGCCTCTTTCTTCTAGTTTTTCAAGCGAAGGTCTTTAGGGAGTGTGAGCACAGAAGTTTGCATCGCCTAGCCCAGTTCTGCTTGGAGCAAACTGAACCTATATATGGGGATGTTTTTACTCTAGAAAAGTTATTGTAAATTTCATCAGGCTATGGTGTAAAATAGTCCAAATTAGAGCCATCTTATGGGCAAAAGTGACATATTTTATTACCTATTGTTAACTTATTTTGAGGTGCTTATCAATGCACAAGCCCCCTTTTCCCCCACTCCTATCGATCTGATTTCATTGGTCCTTAACTCGCAAATCAGACAATTCATTCAGGATATATGAGAAAGCTCAGAGTTAGCCTACCCCAGAGAAGGTTAGTTTTAGAGGATGTGTTGCCTTGGAAATGTACACTGAACAAAAATATACACACAACATGTAAAGTGTTTGTCCCATGTTTCATGAGATGAAATAAAACATCTCAAAAATGTTTCATATGCAAAAAAAGCGTATTTTCTCATTTTGTGCACAAATGTGTCTACATCGCTGTTAGTGAGCATTTCTCCTTTGCCAAGGTAATCCATCCACCTGACAGGTGTGGCATATCAAGAAGCTGATAAATAGCATGGTCATTACACAGGGGCACATTGTACTGGGGACAGTAAAAAGCCCCTAAAATGCACAGTTGTGTCACAACACAATGCCACAGATGCCTCAAGTTTTGAGGGAGTGTGCAATTGGCATAATGACTGCAGCAATGTCCACCAGAGCTGTTGCTAGATAATTGAATCTTAATTTTTCAACCATAAGGTGCCTCGAACATCCTTTTAGAGAATTTGTAGCCACGCTGGGAGGGAGGCTGACAAGTATTTGCATATAATAATGCCTTTTTGTGGGGACAAACTCATTCTGATTGGCTGGGCCTGGCTGCAAGTGGGTGAGTCCTCCAAGGCCCACCCAATGGATGCACCCCTGTACAGTCATGTGAAATCCATAGATTAGGGTCTAATTAATTAATTTCAATTGACCTATATATGGACTGTAACTCAGTAAATTCTTTGAAGATGCGTTTATATTGGCCTTCCGAGTGGTGCAGCGGTCTAAAGCACTGGGAGTCCCATAGGGCGACGCACAATTGTAGAAATTCTGTAATGTTGCAATTATACATTAATGCAGGAGGAAATACAATGATTTCACTAGTGCATATGTGTGAAAGTGGTCTGCACACAGCATATTATCCCCAGAGATGCCAAACTCAGGCAAAATGTCCACAGTGATGTCATAATGAGTGGGAGAAAAAAACACCTGCATCAGAGACAGTGCAAAGGTTTTCATACTCTGCCACATCCTGAAGAGTTACAATGTAGGGAATAGGGTCCCATCAGAGGACAGCCACTCATGATGCATCATGAACAGTAGCTGTGAAGTGATACACATTGCTACAGTGTGGTTTTTACTATGTTTATGAGCTTACTAGTACTAAATATACTGTATTTCAAACATAGAAGTGGATTAATTGGTTAATAGGCCTATGTGGCTCTGGTGATTTGTTGTCTGTCATGGTGGGTGTGGCTTCCCATGGCACCAGATTACATCACAATTGTGATGTCATAAATGATTGTATTCTGGTATGATGACAGCCTAAATGGCTTGACATAGCATTACTGTCATATTACAGCAACACTTACAAGTTCAATTCAGGGTCAAAATCATTGCTATATTTTGGATGGTTATTTTGGTGGTAAGTAGTTGTGACCACTTGTGATTTAGTGTGAAAAGGCCTACTTTGTGGCACAATTTAATTTAGATGATTTGAATAATATAATCATATTTTTAAGCCATATTGTATCTTTTTCAGGATTACTGTAATTGAAGGAACTATGGGAAAGTTCTCCTTTCCAAGGCTCATCATAAGAATGGTTAGAATATATTTTCTCTCACCACCCTCATAGTCAAAACTCCAGTGATTTAAAATCATCACTTTGACATATAGGCCTATGAGCTTTTCTAAGATTGAAAATAACAAGCTTGTATCATGATAACCTCATTTCCGACTGCATGTTTGTCATCATTTTCATTTCTAGCCATGGGCAAATCGGACTGCACAGGATGATTTCTGCACAGGAACTAGTGAACTCCACAGGCCCAGAACACACCAGCCTCACAACTCCTCACAACTCCCCAGCCTTAATGTAAGTCCCATCTGCAGGCTAAATCTACGACCCACTAAAGTGGTCCAGACTAATCATGTATGGCCAATCAGTGTAAACTTTGTACAAACTACGGCTTGATCTAGTGTCAACGTTATACCTTATTGATATTCTATAATAATGAAATACAATGGAAGGCACATAATAATCCAATGAGTAAAATAAAATATACCATGTTCTATTCTCAATATCCCTACTGCCCCAAAGGTGTGTAGGCAGGACAAGGAGAACACCGATTCAATCCAGAAGAAGAGGAAAAAGAAGAGGCTAAATGAGAAGGGAACCCAGGTTGAACTAGGCATGCGGGAGGATATCCATGACCTTGACCTCGCCCATTGGAGATTGGCTAGAGAGACATGGAGAACTGAGCGAGGAAACATGAGGGAGATTAAGGCGCTGTATGGAGAAATATTTAGGCTGCACCAACTCTTGGAGGAGGTAACGAGCCGTTTTCTTTAATCAGACTTTCATATAAGTAGATATACTGTAGTTGCTTTAGATGTTCCCAATCCTGATACACAGAAATGAGATATAAATAGATAGAATAGTGAAATAAGAAGGCAAGAAAAAGAACTGCACACTGGAAGTATTCTGAGGAAGGTATGCATTCTGCACTGGTAGTATTCTGAGGAAGGTCTGCATTCTGCACTGGTAGTATTCTGAGGAAGGTCTGCATTCTGCACTGGTAGTATTCTGAGGAAGGTCTGCATTCTGCACTGGTAGTATTCTGAGGAAGGTCTGCATTCTGCACTGGTAGTATTCTGAGGAAGGCCTGTGTTCTGCACTGGTAGTATTTTTGGGAAGGTCTGCATTCTGCACTGGTAGTATTCTGAGGAAGGTCTGCATTCTGCACTGGTAGTATTCTGAGGAAGGTCTGCATTCTGCACTGGTAGTATTCTGAGGAAGGTCTGCATTCTGCACTGGTAGTATTCTGAGGAAGGCCTGTGTTCTGCACTGGTAGTATTTTTGGGAAGGTCTGCATTCTGCACTGGTAGTATTCTGAGGAAGGCCTGTGTTCTGCACTGGTAGTATTCTGAGGAAGGTCTGCATTCTGCACTGGTAGTATTCTGAGGAAGGTCTGCATTCTGCACTGGTAGTATTCTGAGGAAGGTCTGCATTCTGCACTGATAGTATTCTGAGGAAAGCCTGTGTTCTGCACTGATAGTATTCTGAGGAAGGTCTGCATTCTGCACTGGAAGTATTCTGAGGAAGGCCTGTGTTCTGCACTGGTAGTATTCTTGGGAAGGTCTGCATTCTGCACTGGTAGTATTCTGAGGAAGGTCTGCATTCTGCACTGGAAGTATTCTGAGGAAGGTCTGCATTCTGCACTGGTAGTATTCTGAGGAAGGCCTGTGTTCTGCACTGGTAGTATTCTGAGGAAGGTATGCATTCTGCACTGATAGTATTCTGAAGAAGGTATGTGTTCTGCACTGGTAGTATTTTTGGGAAGGTCTGCATTCTGCACTGATAGTATTCTGAGGAAGGTCTGCATTCTGCACTGATAGTATTCTGAGGAAGGTCTGCATTCTGCACTGGTAGTATTCTTGGGATGGTCTGCATTCTGCACTGATAGTATTCTGAGGAAGGTCTGCATTCTGCACTGGTAGTATTCTCAGGATGGTCTGCATTCTTAGAATAAAGTTGTAAAGGAATGGAAGAATTTCTGAATTGGAATGATTCCAAAAGTGTGGACCTTCCCATTTTCCTAATAGGCTAATATACAGTAATAAAACGTGTTTTCTCTATGATATTTATTACCCATACACATGTAATTGTTTTAAGATAGTAATAACAATAACCATCAAGCTATTAAGTAATAAAAGTGTGTCTGTCATCATACAGATTGGGGTGGATAAAGGGGTGATCAAGCAGCGCTCCACCTCTTCCATTATTTGTCCCGTCTCCCCGACACTGCCAGCTTTCCCCTGGTACAACCACCACAGGTACCTCGCCAACAGCCAATCGGAGCCTGACCAGCATACTGCCGGCACCCAGAAGGACCCACCTAAGAAACACTCAATCTTTCCCCCTCTGGACACACAGAGCTGCACCTCCCCTGATAAATGGCCTCATTCTCCGTCCAAGACGTCACACCCACACGCTTCACACCGATTTGCTGTCCCATCCCACCTCCTGGCTCCCGGCCATCCTGCCCGGATGAGACAGACCCATCCGCAGGTCCACCCCAGGTCCCCATTGACTGGCCAGGCAAAGGTCAAGGATGAGGTTAAGAGGCAAGAGACTGCATCGTCTGAGGAATTGTCTGAGGAAGTTCAACGGAGAGGAGCAGAAATTGCAAGCATGTATAAAGCACAGCTGAAAGAGAGGATGGCCCAAAAGAGAAAGGAAGAGATTCTGAAGAAAATGGCAAACAGCGATGACAAGAACGATGACAGTGAGGCCTCCTGCTCCTCTGCAGTAAAACAATCTAATATCCCTGCCACAGCCCCCGAGCGCCCGGACAGCCCAGAGGCCACGCCAGTGGCCGCCCGAGAGGACACTCAGGGGGACACCCAGCAGGACCTGGCAGAGGTTGTGAATGTGCTCAAGAGGCAATCATCTGATCTATACCTGCCTGACGATGTTTGTGAGGAGTCACTCACATGGAAATCCATTTACGAGGAGCTGTGCCCGCTCGCTCACAGAGTGAACACAGAAGCTGACTACATCAAGGCGCTTCGCGTCATCACTGAGAATGCTGTGACTCCCTCGTGCTCGTCTGAGGATGACGTGTCTCAGAGTGTGAGTGAGGACACAAGTCAGGAGGGGAGTAGTGAAAGTGAGGAGAGCATGAGTGGACAACAGCAGAGATGTCTACACAGGGATCCTTATGGTAAGAGGGACAGGAAGGAGATTGATAGTGGTAAAAGGGAAGGGAGATTTGCAACCGCCAATGCAATGTCTATGATGGCGAGCCGAGGGATAGAAGAACTTAATGCCATGAGCTACACAGACAGGATCAAATATTTCAAGTATGAGGCTAAGAGAAATGAAGAGATGATGAAGATTGAAAGGAGGAAGGAAAAAGCCAGGGACGAAGAGCTCAAAAAGTGGGAAAAGAGACAGAAGAAATTGAATGAGGAGGAAAGGAAAAGGACAGAAAATATGGAAAAAAACAAGTTAGAGGAGCAGAGGAAAAGGGAGAAGGCAGAGATGAAACTAAAGATCGAACATGAGAAAAAGAGACAAGAGCAAGAGAAAAAGAGGGAGAAAAAAGAAAGAAAGCAGCAGGAGATGCAACAGAAGGCCCGTGCAAAAGAAGAGAAAAAGAGGGCAGAGGAAGAGAAAAAGATGGAGAAACAGAGGATGGAGGAGGAGAGGAACAGGGGAAAGGAGAGAATGAAGGTGTTGGAGATGCAGCAAAAGGCACGAAAGAAAGAAGAGAAGAGGAGGAAAGAGGAACAGAAAAGGAGATTGAAGATACAACAGGAACAAGAGAAGGAGGAACAGAAAAGGAAGACAAGGATACGGGACGAGGATAAGAAGAGAGCAGAGCTTCAAAGAATAAAAGATCACGAGGCCAGGTTCAAGATGGAGATGGAGAAACTGTATGAGAGAGAAGAGAGGAATGCACAGATTGAAAGAGAAAAGAGGCGTGCGCTGTGTCAGAAAAAAGGACAGACACAGAGAGCAAAACAGGTGGTGGCATACGAGGTCACAGCGTCTACATCTGACGCCTCTGTGCGGAGGGAAGAGAGAGAGCAGCGTCCAGAGACCGCTCACGCACAGTCTGCAAAGAGGAGAACAAGGAAGAAGCAGAAGAAAGCGGCGGACGAGGCATCGACAACTTTTCAGTAGATGACAAAAGAAAGGGAGCAGACAAAAGAAGAAATGTACAAGTCAATGCTCCTAGGTATGTTGATAGATGTAAATAAACAATAGTTTTTTTAAGAGAAAAAACAAACAAAAAAATGAGAAAATAAGTAAAAGGAGGAACAAATTATAAGGAAGCCAGGCATGAGGGTGAAGAGGAGGAAACATGAGAGAGGAGGAAGAGAGACCAGAGTGGTTTATCAGGAGGGAAGTAGGAGATATAGAATTCAAGTTCTGATGGACAGAATCAGGAAGGACCATGGGATAAAAGGTAAATGAGATTAGCAGTAAAGAAGAGCTGAGTGGATCGAAAGAAAGTTATGGAAAACACAAGGGGGAGGCAAGATAAACAGAGACCCAGAGAAAAGAGGTGAAAACACTTTAGAAGAGTAATAGAGAGGAGATTGAACTAGAATTCTGATGGACATATGGCCAAAATAACTATTTAAATAACTAAGGATTAGCAGAAAAGGAGAAGACCAAGAGCACAGGAAAAATAGCCAACAGACGTCAAAAAGAAAAGAAGTCTGCCTCTTCTACTTCTCTTTTAAAGTTGCTTTGGCTTCCTTTTGTCCTCTTTCTAAGCCTGTTCAAGTCTGAGATAGATGAAAAGAGCAGCCAAAGAAACATCTGTTGAAGCATCAATTGGAAAGGATAGGAGGGTTGGAGGAGGAGCACAGCTGGATGACTTCATTAGGTAAGTGTTTACTATCAAAGCCTGTTCTCTGTAGACAACTGTATTAGTGTTGATAGAAGTATGTTTAGGTAATGTCTTTCAACCCAACCACTACAATTCCTGATCTCATGTGATTATTCACCTCAAGTGAGTGGGCTTTCAGATGTTTTTTCCCGAAACAGATTGTGGCATATGAGGTCTCTTTATCTGTTGAAGCATCAATAGGAAAGGATGAAAGGGAGGGAGGCAGGAAGAGGAAAACACAGAAGAGCAGGTGAGGTAAGTGCTTGGGCTTGTGATGAGAGGATAGGGGCTCCACAACTGGGGTTCATGATTGACATTTCTCAGACAAATTGTATTACTGTGAATCCCATTCGTTCAATGACTGTTTGATTAATTCCTGACGGAATAATTGTTTTACAGGAGCACTCTATGTTCTGCTTCCATGTGGATTGACAGCATTGCTTTCATGAGCTTCTGGAGGACACCATGGAGGAAGAGGGAGAGGGTCTATGATAGGCAGTTTGCCATGGCCCTAAATGGGCCTTTGGATGTTAATTCTTTCTGCTTTATATCATACAACTTTACAATAAAAATGAATTGTAAGCATCAGCCTCTTCTGTTGTGTGATCAGTGCAGTAGTAGTAAGATTGGTGTAAACCCAAGGAATATTCTGGCCTTCTAGGCAGAGTTCCTCTGTCCAGTGTCTGTGTTCTTTTGCCCATCTTAACATTTTTATTGGCCAGTCAGATATTGCTATTTCTTTGCAACTCTGCCTAGAATGCCAGCATCCCGGAGTCACCTCTTCACTGTTGACGTTGAGACTGTTTTTTTCAGGTACTATTTAATGAAGCTGCCAGTTGAGGCATCTATTTCTCAAACTAGACACTCTAATGTATTCTTGCTCAGTTGTGCACCAGGGCCACCCCCTCTTTCTATTCTGGTTATTGCCAGTTTGCACTGTTCTGTGGAGTAGTACGAGATCTTCAGTTTCTTGGCAATTTCTCGCACAGAATAGCCTTAATTTCTCAGAACTAGAATAGGCTGACGAGTTTTTAGAAAAAAGTTATTTGTTTCTGGCCATTTTGAGCCTGTAAACGAACCCACAAATGCTGATGCTCCAGATACCCAACTAGTCTAAAGGCCAGTTTTATTGCTTCTTTAATCAGAACAGTTTTCAGCTGTGCTAACGTAATTGCAAAAGGATTTTCTAATGATCAATTAGCCTTTTAAAATTATACATTTGAATTAGCTAACAACGTGCCATTGGAACACAGGAGTTATATTGCTGATAATGGGCCTCTGTACAACTATGTACAGTTGAAGTCGTAAGTTTATATACACTTAGGTTGGAGTCAATAAAACTCGTTTTTCAACCACTCCACAAATTTCTTGTTAACAAACGATAGTTTTGGCAAGTCGGTTAGGACATCTGTGTGCATGACACAAGTATTTTTTCCAACAAATGTTTCTAATAGATTATTTCACTTATAATTCACTGTATCACAATTGCAGTGGGTCAGAAGTTTACTTACAGTAAGGTGACTGTGCAAACAATAGTACGCAAGTATAAACACCATGGGACCACGCAGCCATCATACGACTCAGGAAGGAGACACATTCTGTGTCCAAGAGATGAGCGTACTTTGGTGCAAAAAGTGCAAATCAATCCCAGAACAGCAGCAAAGAACCTTGTGAAGATGCTGGAGGAAACGTGCACAAAGTATCTATATCCACAGTAAAATGAGTCCTATATATGCTTGATCGCAACTTCCAACTGGACAATGACCCCAAGCATACGTCCAAAGTTGTGGCAAAATGGCTTAAGGACAACGAAGTCAAGTTATTGGACTGACTTCAAACTTATAGAACATCTGTGGGCAGAACTGAAAAAGCCTGTGCGAGCAAGTAAGCCTACAAACCGGACTCTGTTACAACAGTTCTGTCAGGAGGAATGGGCCAAAATTCACCCAACTTATTGTGGGAAGCTTGTGGAAGGCTACCCAAAATGTTTGACACAACTTAAACAATTTAAAGGCAATGCTACCAAACACTAATTGAGTGTATGTAAACTTCTGACCCACTGGGAATGTGATGAAAGGAATTAAATCTAAGAGCTTGATTATGCTGACATTTCACATTCTTAAAATATAGTGGGGATCCTAAATGACCAGTCAGGGAATTTTTACTCGGATTAAAAGTCAGGAATTTTTGAAAACGGAGTTGAAATGTATTGGGCTAAGGCGTATGTGAACTTCCGACTTCAACTGTAGATATGCCAATCAGCTACAATAGTTATTTACATTGTCTACACTATTTCTGATCAAGTTGATATTTTAATGGACAAAAGGCTTTCAAAATCAAGGACATTTCAAGTGACCCAAAACTCTTGAACAGTAGTGTGTTTATACATCTTTATGTATATTTGTTTAGTATTCGTTGCTAAATGGTGAGCCACATATATGGTTGAGCTCAAGAGTTTGCCAAAGTTCGTCAACTCCAACAGGTTTCGTAGTACACCCTTCCAGAGGGTGACATTCTGATTTTGGTGACTATGAGCCCTGCTGTCTAAGTCCTGTTACAGCATCATCTTTTTAAAATAATTTGTTGCCTAGCTAGCCAGCCAGGTTTTATACCTTAAATCACCATTAATTTAAGTCATCTCTCCTGCTATGCTAGATCTACTTCATCTCTGATCCCACCTTGGGATGCATGATGAGCATAGCTGAGAAGGTCCATTATAGAATGAAATAGAACACTGCAAGAAACATCACTGACTGGATCATTTGATTTATTTCCAAGACAAGTGCAGTGGAATAGGCCTAATTCAAGGCAGCAAGAGCACACAGGACAAATTAAACTACCTACTGCTGAACACACATACAATACATCAGAAAGCTTTAAGGGACTTGTTCAACTTATTCATTGTTGAGAAGTTAAAATGTCAGTGCCATTTGTGTTGGAATCTTCAGTTGACAGCAGCGGTGTTGAAATCTTCTTGGATGGTGCAATAAGTGATAAACTGTGCATTGTTATTCTGTAACAGGACATGAACATGGTTAGAATACAGTGCGATAATGACTGCATTTACAAAGGCAGCCCAATTCTGATATTTTTCCCGTCTGTCTGTGTGTGCGCATGCCTTTACCACATTGATAGAGTTTGTTAAGGCGTGTTATGTCCAGGGGGCTCAGGTGATTTCTCTGTCCAATCTGGACTCCACTCTTCGTGGCGTCAATAGTGGGGTTCCGGTTTGATGAGAAGTAGTATCTGCCAGGAGAAACCCAACAATGGGGGATTAGAGGACTTGCTACTTTAACACAAGAACTGCGTCACAATGCCACCCTATTCCCAATAGTGCACATAGTTTGACCAGAGCCCAGGTAAAAAAAAGTGTGACGTAAAGAGGGAACCATTTGGTACGCACAGGGAAATGTTACTGGAGCTGGATACCGTACAGTCACAGTAAAACTAATATTTACTCATTGCTAGCAGTTTAAAAACAAGGTGAGTAAAATTAGGACTTTAGTGGGAAGGAGGAGAGTAGTGTGACTGACGTTCCGTAGTGCATTATGGAGTCGTAGTCATAGGGCAGGTCCTGAGTGTCTCCTTTCTTCACCTTAAAGTTCTCTTGTTTTCCTGGAAGTTAAAAGAGTTACAAGAAGCAGATGTGACTGGTGGACACTGCTGGGTGTGAATGTGATATAGGTGAATGAAAATGGAAATGTATACAAGTTGAGATGGAAAAACCATTAAGTTGAACCTCTAGCAGGAGGAAACTACATGATTCAAGGCATGAATATTTCATCTTACCTAATGAAACCCATTGCGGGTGGTAATGTAACAAAACTGCCCTCAAAACGAGCTTACATGTTATCCCAGGATACCCATTACGGGTGGCAACTGTAAAAGGTATATTTTACACCAGGATAGGTGGTAACTGTAGATGACAATGTAGAGTTATTCGCGTCAGGCAAATTTAGCGAACAAGGTTGCTGCAATCATGCCAGAAGAAATTCACAGGAGTTAACGAATTCAGTTCAATTCTACATAATTGGAAATTAGTCTATGAAATACATAGTATTGGTCTCAAACTGAAGAACACTGATGGTTACTGGTGTAAGATTCTCTGGTGTTTACATAACTGGTACTGTGAGATTAGGATATCAGGATTCAAGGTTGCTATGATATTAGGACATCGGGACCTGCTTAGACAAAGCAATTTCAACAGTAGAGGAAAGGGTTGCAATGTGTGGGGAAATAAATGGCTGCAGTATTTCCGTTATAATAAGTACATGATAAATGGAACATTAAGGCATAAATGTATGAAAGACTATTCTTATTTTAAACTAATGTTGTTCTGTCCTTGTGGTGCACTGTCTATTCATGTTATGTAGTGTTTCATGGTGTGTGGAGCCCAGGAAGAGTAGCTGCTGCTTATGTAACAGTATAACTTTAGACCGTCCCCTCGCCCATACCAGGGACCCTCTGCACACATCAACAACTGACACCCACGAAGCATCGTTACCCATCGCTCCACAAAAGCCACGGCCCTTGCAGAGCAAGGGGAACCACTACTTCAAGGTCTCAGAGCAAGTGGCGTCACCGATTGAAATGCTATTTAGCGCACACCACCGCTAACTAAGCTAGCCGTTTCACATCCGTTACACTTAGGCAGTACCTAATAAAATATTAAATGTCAATAGTTAGTTATTCTGTACGGTCTTCAGACCACAAAAAGCTGAATCAGGTATGTTAGTGTTGGGCTAGTACTAAAGCCTACACACTGCAGCTCTTCAGGGGACAAATTGACCAGCCCTGCCCCTGATCCACATGTAATGCCAGTGAGGTGGTTTAGTATGTTGTGTTGGTGTGAGTAACCTGGGACCACGTTGTCCCACTGTATGGTGACGTATTGGTCACGGTCTGGCCGTGTGTGCTCGTGGTGCAGGCCCAGGGCATGCATCAGCTCATGGCACAGGTTCCCCACGTTACAGGCTCTACCGAAGTACAGAGACTGGGCCCCGCCCTGAAAACCTACATACGACGCACAGCTAGAGTTAAGGGAAGAAAGAGAAAGGTGAGAGAAGGAGGAGAGAGAGGGGATATGACAGGAAGAGAGAAAAATAAAGGATTGAACACAGGAAAAAGGAAGGAGAGGTTGTGAGTTAACTGTAAACTGCTGGGAAGGAGAGAATGTGTTAATGTGCCCACTTTGGACTCACCCTGTCCCAGAGATGATGTCTATGTAGTTAATCTCATTGGTGTATTCGTGGAAGAGGATACACGTCTGGTCTGAAATCATCTTGAACGCTGCTAGTATAGTTACCTTTCTGTCCACTGTGTGGATCAGAGACAATCTACCATTAGACGGTGCATATTATTCTCACTGTATTAGAAAACATCTAGTGTTAATGTTCATCTCTCCTACTGTATTCGACACTCACCCAGATAATCGTTGACCTTGTAGGGGATAGAAGTGACGCCATCTTTCTCAGGCCAAAGTGACTTCACAGCTAATCGGTCTTCCTGTAGGACAAAACACCTAATCTTAAATCCAGCTGTCGCGAGACAGCATAGGCCTCCGATTAATTCAATTGTTATTTCTGCATTTCCCCTATGAATGTTTTTAAATTCTAAAATGGTAAAACTATTTCAGTATTAACTTAAATGACTAAAACCAGACTAAGTATGTAGAAATAAAGGAGCAATATACAGTGTACTTTCCATGACAGACTGACCAGGTGTATGCTATGATCCTTACAGAGGTCACCTGTTCAGTGTATATGAAGAGACCGGTTAAAGGAGGATTGTTAAGCCTTGCGACATGGATCATGTATATATGCCATTCAGAGGGTGAATAGGCAGGACAAAATATTGAAGTACCTTTGATCAGGGTATGGTAGGTACCAGGCTCACCAGTTGAGTGTGTCAAGAACTGCAATGTTGCTGGGTATTTCACACTCAGTTTCCAATGTGTGTGAAGAATGGTCCAGCACCCAAAGGACATCCAGCCAATGGCAGTCCAGTGGTCGAAAATGGGTGACACGAATTGTGCAGAGCAACAGACGGGCTACAGTTATATTCAATTGACCGTCCAGTAAAACATTCGTGCCCAAAGAATGCTCAACTCGTAGAATCTTGACACAAATGGGGTATGGCAGCCGACAACCTTACAGAGTACCACTTCTTTCAGCAAAAAACATGTTGCAGTGGACTAAGGAAACACTGCACACAGGAGATTTGGAAAAACGTCTGGTCTGATGAATCCCGTTTTTTTTGTTGCAATTTCACACTGATGGGAGGACTAGGGTATGAAGAAAACCACATGCAGCCATCATGATGTTTGTCAACATTGCAGGCTAGAGAGTGGCAGTGGTGGAGTGATGCTGTGGGGTGCCTTTTCATGGCACACGTTGGATAAAAGTTCCGCAACGTTTGAATGTCTTAACAATTGAAAATCAGGTGCATCCCTTCATGGCAGCAGTGTATCCATCTGAATTTATTTTTTCAGCAGGATAATGCCCCAAGCCACAAGGCTAGGATTGTTCCACAAAAATGACAGTGAATTCAGCTTAGTGCAGTGGCCTGCCCAGTCACCAGATTTCAATCCAATTAAGCATCTGTGGGATGAGATGGAACGAGAGATCCACTACCAGCCAACTGGGCACAATGGTGGGAAGCATTGAGGACATCATGGGGCCAGCATTCCTGTGGAAGAGTCCATGCCCTAACGAATTGAGGCTTTTGAGGGCAAAGGGGGGTGCAACTCAATATTAAGTGTTCCTAATGTTTTGTAAACTATATCTATTTTAAGATCTTTTAGAAGAAAATTCAAATCAACTAAAACCGTGCCACTACGATTTAAATTGAGATTGTCGTCACTTGCCGACACACAAATATTATTTGCATGACTTACTGTGCAATAGTGTTTACATGAATTTTGAATGACTACCTGATCTCTGTAACCCACACATACAGATAATTGTAAGGTCTCAAACAAGCAGTGCATTTCAAACAGATTTAACTACAACGTCCTGTTGGTTTCAACAACTTGCACAAGGCACCTATTGGTAGATGGGTAAAAAAAGGCAGACATTGAAGATCCCTTCGAGCGTGGTGAAGTTACACTTTGGATGGTGTTTCAATACACCCAGTCCATACAAAAGATACAGGTCGTCTTTCTTAAGTCAGTTGCCAGAGAAGGAGGAAACCGCTCAGGGATTTCACCATGAGCCCAATAGGGACTATAAAACAGTTAGACTTTAATGGCTGTGATAAGAGAACCAAATAACATTTTAGTTACTCTACAATACTAACCTGATTGACAGTGAAAATGAAGCCTGTACAGAATACAATTATTCCAAAACATGCATCCTGTTGACATCAAGGCACTAAAGTAATACTGCAGAAAATGTGGCAAAGCAATTATCTTTTGGTCCTGAATACAAAGTGTAATGACAGGCAAAACCAAAAGATTACTGAGTACCACTTCATATTTTCAAGCATTGTGGTGGATGCATCATGTTATGGGTATGCTTGTAATCATAGCGGACTGGGGAGTGTCAGGATAAAAAAGAAACGTTATGAGCTAAGCACAAGCAAGATCCTAGAGGAAATCCTGGTTTAGTCTGCTTTCTACCAGACACTGGGAGCACAATTCACCTTTCTGCAGGACAATAACCTAAAACACAAGGGAAAATCGGCACTGGAGTTTCTTACCAAGAAGACAGAATGTTCCCGAGTGGCCAAGTTACAGTTTTGACAAATCTACTGCAGGACCTGAACATGGTTGTTTAGTAGTGATCAACAACCAATTTGACAGCTTGAATAATTTTGATTAGATTGAGAAGTTACACAATCCAGATGTGGAAAGCTCTTAGACTTACCCAGAGAAACTCACAGGTGTAGTCGCTGCCAAAGGTGCTTCTACAAAGTATTGACTCTGGGATGTGACTAGTTGAGATATTTCTGCATTTCATTTTCAAGAAACTAGCAAACATTTCTAAAGCATTTTCACTGTCATTATGGGTTATTTTGTGTAGACGGGTTAGAATTTGTATTTAATCCATTTTGAATTCAGGCTGTAACAAAATGTGAAATAAGTCAAGGGGTATGATGCTTTCAGAAGGCACTGTACCAGCTTCTGGTATACACAGACTGAAATTAATGACTGCAAAAT
Source organism: Oncorhynchus mykiss (assembly GCF_013265735.2). Classification (NCBI taxonomy): domain Eukaryota; kingdom Metazoa; phylum Chordata; class Actinopteri; order Salmoniformes; family Salmonidae; genus Oncorhynchus; species Oncorhynchus mykiss. Next base: position 15,091,349 of record NC_048569.1, on the reverse strand, counting down.
CATTTAAGGTTTCTTTACAAGCACACTCTGCTAACCCTGATGTCCTTGCCGTGTCTGAATCCTGGCTCAGGAAGGCCACCAAAAATTCTGAGATTTCCATACCCAACTATAACATCTTCCGTCAAGATAGAACTGCCAAAGGGGGAGGAGTTGCAGTCTACTGCAGAGATAGCCTGCAAAGTAATGTCATACTTTCCAGGTCCATACCCAAACAGTTCGAACTACTAATTTTGAAAATTACTCTCCAGAAATAAGTCTCTCACTGTTGCCGCCTGCTACCGACCCCCCTCAGCTCCCAGCTGTGCCCTGGACACCATTTGTGAATTGATCGCCCCCCATCTAGCTTCAGAGTTTGTTCTGTTAGGTGACCTAAACTGGGATATGCTTAACACCCCGGCAGTCCTACAATCTAAGCTAGATGCCCTCAATCTCACTCAAATCATCAAGGAACCCACCAGGTACAACCCTAACTCTGTAAACAAGGGCACCCTCATTGACGTCATCCTGACCAACTGGCCCTCCAAATACACTTCCGCTGTCTACAACCAGGATCTCAGCGATCACTGCCTCATTGCCTGTATCCGCTACGGAGCCGCAGTCAAACGACCACCCCTCATCACTGTCAAACGCTCCCTAAAACACTTCTGTGAGCAGGCCTTTCTAATCGACCTGGCCCGGGTATCCTGGAAGGACATTGACCTCATCCCGTCAGTTGAGGATGCCTGGTCTTTCTTTAAAAGTAACTTCCTCACCATTTTAGATAAGCATGCTCCGTTCAAAAAATGCAGAACTAAGAACAGATATAGCCCCTGGTTCACTCCAGACCTTACTGCCCTCGACCAGCACAAAAACATCCTGTGGCGGACTGCACTAACATCGAATAGTCCCCGCGATATGCAACTGTTCAGGGAAGTCAGGAACCAATACACACAGTCAGTCAGGAAAGCTAAAGCCAACTTCTTCAGGCAGAAGTTTGCATCCTGTAGCTCCAACTCCAAAAAGTTCTGGGACACTGAAGTCCATGGAGAACAAGAGCACCTCCTCCCAGCTGCCCACTGCACTGAGGCTAGGTAACACGGTCACCACCGATAAATCCATGATTATCGAAAACTTCAACAAGCATTTCTCAACGGCTGGCCATGCCTTCCGCCTGGCTACTCCAACCTCGGCCAACAGCTCCCCCCCCCCCCCCCCGCAGCTACTCGCCCAAGCCTCTCCAGGTTCTCCTTTACCCAAATCCAGATAGCAGATGTTCTGAAAGAGCTGCAAAACCTGGACCCGTACAAATCAGCTGGGCTTGACAATCTGGACCCTCTATTCCTGAAACTATCCGCCGCCATTGTCGCAACCCCTATTACCAGCCTGTTCAACCTCTTTCATATCGTCTGAGATCCCCAAGGATTGGAAAGCTGCCGCAGTCATCCCCCTCTTCAAAGGGGGTGACACCCTGGACCCAAACTGTTACAGACCTATATCCATCCTGCCCTGCCTATCTAAGGTCTTCGAAAGCCAAGTCAACAAACAGGTCACTGACCATCTTGAATCCCACCGTACCTTCTCCGCTGTGCAATCTGGTTTCCGAGCCGGTCACGGGTGTACCTCAGCCACGCTCAAGGTACTAAACGATATCATAACCGCCATCGATAAAAGACAGTACTGTGCAGCCGTCTTCATAGACCTTGCCAAGGCTTTCGACTCTGTCAATCACCGTATTCTTATCGGCAGACTCAGTAGCCTCGGTTTTTCGGATGACTGCCTTGCCTGGTTCACCAATTACTTTGCAGACAGAGTTCAGTGTGTCAAATCGGAGGGCATGCTGTCCGGTCCTCTGGCAGTCTCTATGGGGGTGCCACAGGGTTCAATTCTCGGGCCGACTCTTTTCTCTGTATATATCAATGATGTTTCTCATGCTGCGGGCGATTCCCTGATCCACCTCTACGCAGACACCATTCTATATACTTCCGGCCCGTCCTTGGACACTGTGCTATCTAACCTCCAAACGAGCTTCAATGCCATACAGCACTCCTTCCGTGGCCTCCAACTGCTCTTAAACGCTAGTAAAACCAAATGCATGCTTTTCAACCGTTCGCTGCCTGCACCCGCACGCCTGACCAGCATCACCACCCTGGATGGTTCCGACCTTGAATATGTGGACATCTATAAGTACCTAGGTGTCTGGCTAGACTCTAAACTCTCCTTCCAGACCCATATCAAACATCTCCAATCGAAAATCAAATCAAGAGTCGGCTTTCTATTCCGCAACAAAGCCTCCTTCACTCACGCCGCCAAACTTACCCTAGTAAAACTGACTATCCTACCGATCCTCGACTTCGGCGATGTCATCTACAAAATTGCTTCCAACACTCTACTCAGCAAACTGGATGTAGTTTATCACAGTGCCATCCGTTTTGTCACTAAAGCACCTTATACCACCCACCACTGCGACTTGTATGCTCTAGTCGGCTGGCCCTCGCTACATATTCGTCGCCAGACCCACTGGCTCCAGGTCATCTACAAGTCCATGCTAGGTAAAGCTCCGCCTTATCTCAGTTCACTGGTTACGATGGCAACACCCATCCGTAGCACGCGCTCCAGCAGGTGTATCTCACTGATCATCCCTAAAGCCAACACCTCATTTGGCCGCCTTTCGTTCCAGTTCTCTGCTGCCTGTGACTGGAACGAATTGCAAAAATCGCTGAAGTTGGAGACTTTTATCTCCCTCACCAACTTCAAACATCTGCTATCTGAGCAGCTAACCGATCGCTGCAGCTGCAGCTGTAAATAGCCCACCCATTTTCACCTACCTCATCCCCATACTGTTTTTATTTATTTATTTTTCTGCTCTTTTGCACACCAATATCTCTACCTGTTCATAACCATCTGATCATTTATCACTCCAGTGTTAATCTGCATAATTGTAATTATTTGCCTACCTTCTCATGCCTTTTGCACACAATGTATATATAGACTCCCCTTTTTTCTACTGTGTTATTGACTTGTTAATTGTTTACTCCATGTGTAACTCTGTGTTGTCTGTTCACACTGCTATGCCTTATCTTGGCCAGGTCGCAGTTGCAAATGAGAACTTGTTCTCAACTAGCCTACCTGGTTAAATAAAGGTGAAATAAAAATAAACAAGACAGAATGTTAAATAAAATGACATTGAAACTTACTCTACTGGTGGTCCGTGGTGTCGATCCTTCAGATGGTTAAAAATATCCACAGGAAAGTACTGTTAAAACAACTTTAGAGTGGCGGTACTGAAGTTGGAATTTCTATCACCTGGCACTTCAGTTATTATGCATGCATTGTATATTTTCCTGTGGATATATTGGCTCAAATTGCAACCATCTGAAGGACAAACACCATGGACAACCGGTAGAGCACGTTCAAATGTAATTCTGTTCAACAATCTGGCTTGAATGATTTTGGAGTCATTAGATTCAGAATGTGTAAATCAGAAGGTGGTATCAATTAGATTCATCAGCCTAAAAGATGCAGTAACAGGACAGAAAGCAGGGGTAACAGACTCACTGAAACCAGAATGTCTCCCTCCATGATAGCAAGGTCGAACTGTAAGTCCTCTGTAACAGAGAGAGATGGTCTGAAACACTGACATGACATCTACTAGTTACAAGTCACTACCTCCAGTGCCATTAAAGTCCAGACCTCATAGTAGAGGTCCAGGATTGTGCGCTTCATCTAATGAATGCGTTACCTTCTCTGGTTTCAGGCGTTTTAACCCAATCATTTAGTCTGTGGCGTGTCCCCATTGAGGCAGTAGAACCTAAAAGAAATTGTGAACAAACTTATTTTGTAATATCATTATGTTTATTGATAGACAGGCCATAAACTTGAAGACAGATTTAATTGTTTCTTTAGGCCCCATCAGCCAAAGTGATTGACTTTAGAATCACAGTAGAAACCTACCTGTGGCAGTGAAAGTCATATTTGTAGAATTGTTGGTGTATGTAGAATTGTCCACTGAAATACAGAAAGAAAATATTATAAAGAGGAACAGAACAGTTTTGCAGTGGGGCTGGCCTACATTAAATATACATGGAAAACAGGCCTAGTTTTCAGCCTGTCACCTAACAAAATGACTGGTCCCAAATGCAGGCCTGCCTACCTGTGGCAGGGAAAGTAGCATTTGAAGTAGTAGCATTTGTGAAATTGGTGATGGGAACACTGCCCACTGAAATACACAAGGGGAACATAATACATGTTAGATAACAACATGATGAACCAATTGGCGTCCGCAATGGGGCCGGCCACGCCTACCTCAAACGGAAAACACTCAAGAACAGGATGTCACATAGCCAAAATGACTGGTCCTACCTTGGACAAACCAGATGAGAATCAGAAACCAAACCATGTTGCAACAACAATTGTCCCCCAAGATTTGGAAAAAAAAACAACCATAGAAAACGCATAAACAATTGTGTGGAATAGCTCTCCTTCCAGTTAAATAGTGGGCAGGGCAGCAATCACAAAAGAACAGGTGCATTCTTCGTCTTCTTCTTCTGCTTCTGTGAGGTTTAAAGACAGTTGGCATCCAATATGTTGCATTATCGCCCTCTACTGAACTATTGTATGAATCCATTACCTTTCTGATACAAAATTGGAAAGGGGAAATGTGAAAAAATAAATATATATATATATTTAATGACCCTTCTAACTAACCCTACACTCATTAAAACCCATCACCTTATTCCACTACTTTAACCCTATCTTATCCTACCCCAGGCCAACGACCCGAGAGGACGGGACACTACAACTCAACACACCCTGTAACTCTTCTGAAATCTAATCTCATACCCCCAAGTACTTCTCTGCAGCTGCCACCACAACATCTATTTTATATGACTTACGTATCATCTCTGCAGTACAGCAGATAACAATGGCTATGAATGCTAAGCCAAACTCACTGAAACATATATCACTCATTGGCCTATCCCTCTGTTCTGGCAAAGATCTACTATTCACAGGGATCCTCTCAGAATCCCTCACCCTTGATCCACCCTCCACTTCCTCTGCATACAACATGTTCTTCACTACAATGACCCTGGCCACCTCAACCTGCTTCTCTCGCACCAGACACGTCCACTTAGGGTTACCTTCACCGACTCAATGGCACCCACCATCTTTTCCACCCAACTTGGAACCGACCATGGTTCCACCTTCTTCAAAAATCTTACTCCCACTGAACCAATCATATCTTTATCATAGCCATGCCCATCAATGGAAGGCTTGGGCTCCAAACTCCTCACAATACCTTCTGCCCCTTCCATTTCACCTCCAGAACTCAAACTGGTGTCCGGCCCACTTTGTTTCAACTTGATACCAATCTTCCTCGACATTCCCTCTCCCTTGTCATTGCTATCTTCAACAGATACAAACCCATCCTCTGCCTCCCTCAGTCTTTTCAACCTGCTCTATCTTTCCCTCCAATCCTCCTCCCTTAAACAATTACCTGACTCCTGAAAATATTCAACTTTTCCAAGTCAAAATCTTTTTTTAGCCTCCTTGAGGGACATACTAAGCCCTGTACTCCCTCCACTTCAAACTCCTGTGTCACCAGAACAGATGCAGGTGGGAGCACTTGTTTTTAAGTCATCAACCTCAACAACAGATTGTGCATTATAGACAGTGTTAATGTGCATCCATAGTATATAGTGAACAGTACTGTGCATAATGTAGCAGGTGCAGGAATGCCCTCATGCAGGGACACCCCGAAATGTGGGCTGCAGTTAAACACTATTGACAGAAAGACACATCAACTGCAGATAAAGCATCTGAGAAGGCAGAACAGCGCTCCCCTGTCTTAGTATGTGTAGGCCATGTATCTGATGCCGTCTGTTCAAAAAGAGTATGGCATGTCATACAGCCACAGTTGTAGAGGGGTCAGACTTCCTGGATGTTTAGTTCAATCCTGTGTGTTCTCTGGCCCATCTCTGATATCTTGTTGTGGATCTTGGCTATGATGGTGGGCTCCCCATTGACAGAAAATAAATATCTGCTGTGGGAAACCGTGTAGACAGTGTTAGTGTTCATGTATAGTGCAGTATAGACAGTGGTAATGTGCATCCATAGTATAGAGCAGTGAATAGTACTGTCCATAATGTAGCATAGAGCCCATGTCGTAAGTCCAAGGTGTTCCCAGAGTGGTATACCAAGAAGCAAGCTAGATCTACCCAGGGTCTTTTAAATCTAGCCAGCTTCAGTTAGCTTCACATTCCAGCTCAGGCATCATCCGTACTACGATGGTGGATTTTGCTCGTCCACCTTCCGTAAAAGGCTGTCACATGCTTCCCAGTCAAAACACTTTAAGCTTATACATTTGGTGAAGTTTTTGTTCATTTTGGTGTTTGGTAGGTTATTTTCAACTGTTCGCATGTACCAGTTTTTTTGTTGAGGCAAGTGGAAGTTTAGTAGTCAAAGTCTACACCCCTTCATCAGTGATTGGTTTACAGTAGGGGTGGGAACTATGGACGGGATTCTTCAATGAAGTGTTTGCTATCATTCACTTGAGAATTACTGCACTAAACGGATGTGTAATTGCACGACTAAGACCTCCTCTGCAAAAACGAAAATAATTAAATACAGATGTCTTGATGTATCTATTTTGAGGAAGTGTTTCTGGCTATATTGTTACTACGGTGGCTCAAGAGAGACAAACAGTAATATTGCCTCTTTCTTCTAGTTTTTCAAGCGAAGGTCTTTAGGGAGTGTGAGCACAGAAGTTTGCATCGCCTAGCCCAGTTCTGCTTGGAGCAAACTGAACCTATGTATGGGGATGTTTTTACTCTAGAAAAGTTATTGTAAATTTCATCAGGCTATTTGAAAATAGTCCAAATTAGAGCCATCTTATGGGCAAAAGTGACATATTTTATTACCTATTGTTAACTTATTTGGAGGTGCTTATCAATGCACAAGCCCCCTTTTCCCCCACTCCTATCGATCTGATTTCATTGGTCCTTAACTCGCAAATCAGACAATTCATTCAGGATACATGAGAAAGCTCAGAGTTAGCCTACCCCAGAGAAGGTTAGTTTTAGAGGATTTGTTGCCTTGGAAATGTACACTGAACAAAAATATACACACAACATGTAAAGTGTTTGTCCCGTGTTTCATGAGATGAAATAAAACCTCTCAAATGTTTCATATGCAAAAAAAGCGTATTTTCTCATTTTGTGCACAAATTTGTCTACATCGCTGTTAGTGAGCATTTCTCCTTTGCCAAGGTAATCCATCCACCTGACAGGTGTGGCATATCAAGAAGCTGATTAAATAGCATGGTCATTACACAGGGGCACATTGTACTGGGGACAATAAAAAGCCCCTAAAATGTGCAGTTGTGTCACAATACAATGCCACAGATGCCTCAAGTTTTGAGGGAGTGTGCAATTGGCATAATGACTGCAGCAATGTCCACCAGAGCTGTTGCTAGATAATTGAATCTTAATTTTTCAACCATGTGCCTCGAACATCCTTTTAGAGAATTTGTAGCCACGCTGGGAGGGAGGCTGACAAGTATTTGCATATAATAATGCCTTTTTGTGGGGACAAACTCATTCTGATTGGCTGGGCCTGGCTGCAAGTGGGTGAGCCCTCCAAGGCCCACCCAATGGATGCACCCCTGTACAGTCATGTGAAATCCATAGATTAGGGTCTAATTAATTAATTTCAATTGACCTATATATGGACTGTAACTCAGTAAATTCTTTGAAGATGCGTTTATATTGGCCTTCCGAGTGGTGCAGCTGTCTAAAGCACTGGGAGTCCCATAGGACGACGCACAATTGTAGAAATTCTGTAATGTTGCAATTATACATTAATGCAGGAGGAAATACAATGATTTCACTAGTGCATATGTGTGAAAGTGGTCTGCACACAGCATATTATCCCCAGAGATGCCAAACTCAGGCAAAATGTCCACAGTGATGTCATAATGAGTGGGAGAAAAAAACACCTGCATCAGAGACAGTGCAAAGGTTTTCATACTCTGCCACATTCTGAAGAGTTACAATGTAGGGAATAGGGTCCCATCAGAGGACAGCCACTCATGATGCATCATGAACAGTAGCTGTGAAGTGATACACATTGCTACAGTGTGGTTTTTACTATGTTTATGAGCTTACTAGTACTAAATATACTGTATTTCAAACATAGAAGTGGATTAATTGGTTAATAGGCCTATGTGGCTCTGGTGATTTGTTGTCTGTCATGGTGGGTGTGGCTTCCCATGGCACCACATTACATCACAATTGTGATGTCATAAATGATTGTATTCTGGTATGATGACAGCCTAAATGACTTGCCATATTACAGCAACACTTACAAGTTCAATTCGGGATCAAAATCATTGCTATATTTTGGATGGTTATTTTGGTGGTAAGTAGTTGTGACCACTTGTGATTTAGTTAAAAAAAACAGGCCTACTTTGTGGCACAATTTAATTTAGATGATTTGAATAATATAATCATATTTTTAAGCCATATTGTATTTTTTTCAGGATTACTGTAATTGAAGGAACTATGGGAAAGTTCTCCTTTCCAAGGCTCATCATAAGAATGGTTAGAATATATTTTCTCTCACCACCCTCATAGTCAAAACTCCAGTGATTTAAAATCATCACTTTGACATATAGGCTATGAGCTTTTCTAAGATTGAAAATAACAAGCTTGTATCATGATAACCTCATTTCCGACTGCATGTTTGTCATCATTTTCATTTCTAGCCATGGGCAAATCGGACTGCACAGGATGATTTCTGCACAGGAACTACTGAACTCCACAGGCCCAGAACACACCAGCCTCACAACTCCTCACAACTCCCCAGCCTTAATGTAAGTCCCATCTGCAGGCTAAATCTACGACCCACTGAAGTGGTCCAGACTAATCATGTATGGCCAATCAGTGTAAACTTTGTACAAACTACGGCTTGATCTAGTGTCAACGTTATACCTTATTGATATTCTATAATAATGAAATACAATGGAAGGCACATAATAATCCAATGAGTAAAATAAAATATACCATGTTCTATTCTCAATATCCCTACTGCCCCAAAGGTGTGTAGGCAGGACAAGGAGAACACCGATTCAATCCAGAAGAAGAGGAAAAAGAAGAGGCTAAATGAGAAGGGAACCCAGGTTGAACTAGGCATGCGGGAGGATATCCATGACCTTGACCTCGCCCATTGGAGATTGGCTAGAGAGACATGGAGAACTGAGCGAGGAAACATGAGGGAGATTAAGGCGCTGTATGGAGAAATATTTAGGCTGCACCAACTCTTGGAGGAGGTAACGAGCCGTTTTCTTTAATCAGACTTTCATATAAGTAGATATACTGTAGTTGCTTTAGATGTTCCCAATCCTGATACACAGAAATGAGATATAAATAGATAGAATAGTGAAATAAGAAGGCAAGAAAAAGAACTGCACACTGGAAGTATTCTGAGGAAGGTCTGCATTCTGCACTGGTAGTATTCTGAGGAAGGTCTGCATTCTGCACTGGTAGTATTCTGAGGAAGGCCTGTGTTCTGCACTGGTAGTATTTTTGGGAAGGTCTGCATTCTGCACTGGTAGTATTCTGAGGAAGGCCTGTGTTCTGCACTGATAGTATTCTGAGGAAGGTCTGCATTCTGCACTGATAGTATTCTGAGGAAGGCCTGTGTTCTGCACTGGTAGTATTTTTGGGAAGGTCTGCATTCTGCACTGGTAGTATTCTGAGGAAGGCCTGTGTTCTGCACTGATAGTATTCTGAGGAAGGTCTGCATTCTGCACTGGAAGTATTCTGAGGAAGGCCTGTGTTCTGCACTGGTAGTATTCTTGGGAAGGTCTGCATTCTGCACTGGTAGTATTCTGAGGAAGGTCTGCATTCTGCACTGGAAGTATTCTGAGGAAGGTCTGCATTCTGCACTGGTAGTATTCTGAGGAAGGCCTGTGTTCTGCACTGGTAGTATTCTGAGGAAGGTATGCATTCTGCACTGATAGTATTCTGAAGAAGGTATGTGTTCTGCACTGGTAGTATTTTTGGGAAGGTCTGCATTCTGCACTGATAGTATTCTGAGGAAGGTCTGCATTCTGCACTGATAGTATTCTGAGGAAGGTCTGCATTCTGCACTGGTAGTATTCTCAGGATGGTCTGCATTCTTAGAATAAAGTTGTAAAGGAATGGAAGAATTTCTGAATTGGAATGATTCCAAAAGTGTGGACCTTCCCATTTTCCTAATAGGCTAATATACAGTAATAAAACGTGTTTTCTCTATGATATTTATTACCCATACACATGTAATTGTTTTAAGATAGTAATAACAATAACCATCAAGCTATTAAGTAATAAAAGTGTGTCTGTCATCATACAGATTGGGGTGGATAAAGGGGTGATCAAGCAGCGCTCCACCTCTTCCATTATTTGTCCCGTCTCCCCGACACTGCCAGCTTTCCCCTGGTACAACCACCACAGGTACCTCGCCAACAGCCAATCGGAGCCTGACCAGCATGCTGCCGGCACCCAGAAGGACCCACCTAAGAAACACTCAATCTTTCCCCCTCTGGACACACAGAGCTGCACCTCCCCTGATAAATGGCCTCATTCTCCGTCCAAGACGTCACACCCACACGCTTCACACCGATTTGCTGTCCCATCCCACCTCCTGGCTCCCGGCCATCCTGCCCGGATGAGACAGACCCATCCGCAGGTCCACCCCAGGTCCCCATTGACTGGCCAGGCAAAGGTCAAGGATGAGGTTAAGAGGCAAGAGACTGCATCGTCTGAGGAATTGTCTGAGGAAGTTCAACGGAGAGGAGCAGAAATTGCAAGCATGTATAAAGCACAGCTGAAAGAGAGGATGGCCCAAAAGAGAAAGGAAGAGATTCTGAAGAAAATGGCAAACAGCGATGACAAGAACGATGACAGTGAGGCCTCCTGCTCCTCTGCAGTAAAACAATCTAATATCCCTGCCACAGCCCCCGAGCGCCCGGACAGCCCAGAGGCCACGCCAGTGGCCGCCCGAGAGGACACTCAGGGGGACACCCAGCAGGACCTGGCAGAGGTTGTGAATGTGCTCAAGAGGCAATCATCTGATCTATACCTGCCTGACGATGTTTGTGAGGAGTCACTCACATGGAAATCCATTTACGAGGAGCTGTGCCCGCTCGCTCACAGAGTGAACACAGAAGCTGACTACATCAAGGCGCTTCGCGTCATCACTGAGAATGCTGTGACTCCCTCGTGCTCGTCTGAGGATGACGTGTCTCAGAGTGTGAGTGAGGACACAAGTCAGGAGGGGAGTAGTGAAAGTGAGGAGAGCATGAGTGGACAACAGCAGAGATGTCTACACAGGGATCCTTATGGTAAGAGGGACAGGAAGGAGATTGATAGTGGTAAAAGGGAAGGGAGATTTGCAACCGCCAATGCAATGTCTATGATGGCGAGCCGAGGGATAGAAGAACTTAATGCCATGAGCTACGCAGACAGGATCAAATATTTCAAGTATGAGGCTAAGAGAAATGAAGAGATGATGAAGATTGAAAGGAGGAAGGAAAAAGCCAGGGACGAAGAGCTCAAAAAGTGGGAAAAGAGACAGAAGAAATTGAATGAGGAGGAAAGGAAAAGGACAGAAAATATGGAAAAAAACAAGTTAGAGGAGCAGAGGAAAAGGGAGAAGGCAGAGATGAAACTAAAGATCGAACATGAGAAAAAGAGACAAGAGCAAGAGAAAAAGAGGGAGAAAAAAGAAAGAAAGCAGCAGGAGATGCAACAGAAGGCCCGTGCAAAAGAAGAGAAAAAGAGGGCAGAGGAAGAGAAAAAGATGGAGAAACAGAGGATGGAGGAGGAGAGGAACAGGGGAAAGGAGAGAATGAAGGTGTTGGAGATGCAGCAAAAGGCACGAAAGAAAGAAGAGAAGAGGAGGAAAGAGGAACAGAAAAGGAGATTGAAGATACAACAGGAACAAGAGAAGGAGGAACAGAAAAGGCAGACAAGGATACGGGACGAGGATAAGAAGAGAGCAGAGCTTCAAAGAATAAAAGATCACGAGGCCAGGTTCAAGATGGAGATGGAGAAACTGTATGAGAGAGAAGAGAGGAATGCACAGATTGAAAGAGAAAAGAGGCGTGCGCTGTGTCAGAAAAAAGGACAGACACAGAGAGCAAAACAGGTGGTGGCATACGAGGTCACAGCGTCTACATCTGACGCCTCTGTGCGGAGGGAAGAGAGAGAGCAGCGTCCAGAGACCGCTCACGCACAGTCTGCAAAGAGGAGAACAAGGAAGAAGCAGAAGAAAGAGGCGGACGAGGCATCGACAACTTTTGAGTAGATGACAAAAGAAAGGGAGCAGACAAAAGAAGAAATGTACAAGTCAATGCTCCTAGGTATGTTGATACATGTAAATAAACAACAGAGTTTTTTTTAAGAGAAAAAAACAAACAAAAAAATGAGAAAATAAGTAAAAGGAGGAACAAATTATAAGGAAGCCAGGCATGAGGGTGAAGAGGAGGAAACATGAGAGAGGAGGAAGAGAGACCAGAGTGGTTTATCAGGAGGGAAGTAGGAGATATAGAATTCAAGTTCTGATGGACAGAATCAGGAAGGACCATGGGATAAAAGGTAAATGAGATTAGCAGTAAAGAAGAGCTGAGTGGATCGAAAGAAAGTTATGGAAAACACAAGGGGGAGGCAAGATAAACAGAGACCCAGAGAAAAGAGGTGAAAACACTTTAGAAGAATAATAGAGAGGAGATTGAACTAGAATTCTGATGGACATATGGCCAAAATAACTATTTAAATAACTAAGGATTAGCAGAAAAGGAGAAGACCAAGAGCACAGGAAAAATAGCCAACAGACGTCAAAAAGAAAAGAAGTCTGCCTCTTCTACTTCTCTTTTAAAGTTGCTTTGGCTTCCTTTTGTCCTCTTTCTAAGCCTGTTCAAGTCTGAGATAGATGAAAAGAGCAGCCAAAGAAACATCTGTTGAAGCATCAATTGGAAAGGATGGGAGGGTTGGAGGAGGAGCACAGCTGGATGACTTCATTAGGTAAGTGTTTACTATCAAAGCCTGTTCTCTGTAGACAACTGTATTAGTGTTGATAGAAGTATGTTTAGGTAATGTCTTTCAACCCAACCACTACAATTCCTGATCTCATGTGATTATTCACCTCAAGTGAGTGGGCTTTCAGATGTTTTTTCCCGAAACAGATTGTGGCATATGAGGTCTCTTTATCTGTTGAAGCATCAATAGGAAAGGATGAAAGGGAGGGAGGCAGGAAGAGGAAAACACAGAAGAGCAGGTGAGGTAAGTGCTTGGGCTTGTGATGAGAGGATAGGGGCTCCACAACTGGGGTTCATGATTGACATTTCTCAGACAAATTGTATTACTGTGAATCCCATTCGTTCAATGACTGTTTGATTAATTCCTGACGGAATAATTGTTTTACAGGAGCACTCTATGTTCTGCTTCCATGTGGATTGACAGCATTGCTTTCATGAGCTTCTGGAGGACACCATGGAGGAAGAGGGAGAGGGTCTATGATAGGCAGTTTGCCATGGCCCTAAATGGGCCTTTGGATGTTAATTCTTTCTGCTTTATATCATACAACTTTACAATAAAAATGAATTGTAAGCATCAGCCTCTTCTGTTGTGTGATCAGTGCAGTAGTAGTAAGATTGGTGTAAACCCAAGGAATATTCTGGCCTTCTAGGCAGAGTTCCTCTGTCCAGTGTCTGTGTTCTTTTGCCCATCTTAACATTTTTATTGGCCAGTCAGATATTGCTATTTCTTTGCAACTCTGCCTAGAATGCCAGCATCCCGGAGTCACCTCTTCACTGTTGACGTTGAGACTGTTTTTTTCAGGTACTATTTAATGAAGCTGCCAGTTGAGGCATCTATTTCTCAAACTAGACACTCTAATGTATTCTTGCTCAGTTGTGCACCAGGGCCACCCCCTCTTTCTATTCTGGTTATTGCCAGTTTGCACTGTTCTGTGGAGTAGTACGAGATCTTCAGTTTCTTGGCAATTTCTCGCACAGAATAGCCTTAATTTCTCAGAACTAGAATAGGCTGACGAGTTTTTAGAAAAAAGTTATTTGTTTCTGGCCATTTTGAGCCTGTAAACGAACCCACAAATGCTGATGCTCCAGATACCCAACTAGTCTAAAGGCCAGTTTTATTGCTTCTTTAATCAGAACAGTTTTCAGCTGTGCTAACGTAATTGCAAAAGGATTTTCTAATGATCAATTAGCCTTTTAAAATTATACATTTGAATTAGCTAACAACGTGCCATTGGAACACAGGAGTTATATTGCTGATAATGGGCCTCTGTACAACTATGTACAGTTGAAGTCGTAAGTTTATATACACTTAGGTTGGAGTCAATAAAACTCGTTTTTCAACCACTCCACAAATTTCTTGTTAACAAACGATAGTTTTGGCAAGTCGGTTAGGACATCTGTGTGCATGACACAAGTATTTTTTCCAACAAATGTTTCTAATAGATTATTTCACTTATAATTCACTGTATCACAATTGCAGTGGGTCAGAAGTTTACTTACAGTAAGGTGACTGTGCAAACAATAGTACGCAAGTATAAACACCATGGGACCACGCAGCCATCATACGACTCAGGAAGGAGACACATTCTGTGTCCAAGAGATGAGCGTACTTTGGTGCAAAAAGTGCAAATCAATCCCAGAACAGCAGCAAAGAACCTTGTGAAGATGCTGGAGGAAACGTGCACAAAGTATCTATATCCACAGTAAAATGAGTCCTATATATGCTTGATCGCAACTTCCAACTGGACAATGACCCCAAGCATACGTCCAAAGTTGTGGCAAAATGGCTTAAGGACAACGAAGTCAAGTTATTGGACTGACTTCAAACTTATAGAACATCTGTGGGCAGAACTGAAAAAGCCTGTGCGAGCAAGTAAGCCTACAAACCGGACTCTGTTACAACAGTTCTGTCAGGAGGAATGGGCCAAAATTCACCCAACTTATTGTGGGAAGCTTGTGGAAGGCTACCCAAAATGTTTGACACAACTTAAACAATTTAAAGGCAATGCTACCAAACACTAATTGAGTGTATGTAAACTTCTGACCCACTGGGAATGTGATGAAAGGAATTAAATCTAAGAGCTTGATTATGCTGACATTTCACATTCTTAAAATATAGTGGGGATCCTAAATGACCAGTCAGGGAATTTTTACTCGGATTAAAAGTCAGGAATTTTTGAAAACGGAGTTGAAATGTATTGGGCTAAGGCGTATGTGAACTTCCGACTTCAACTGTAGATATGCCAATCAGCTACAATAGTTATTTACATTGTCTACACTATTTCTGATCAAGTTGATATTTTAATGGACAAAAGGCTTTCAAAATCAAGGACATTTCAAGTGACCCAAAACTCTTGAACAGTAGTGTGTTTATACATCTTTATGTATATTTGTTTAGTATTCGTTGCTAAATGGTGAGCCACATATATGGTTGAGCTCAAGAGTTTGCCAAAGTTCGTCAACTCCAACAGGTTTCGTAGTACACCCTTCCAGAGGGTGACATTCTGATTTTGGTGACTATGAGCCCTGCTGTCTAAGTCCTGTTACAGCATCATCTTTTTAAAATAATTTGTTGCCTAGCTAGCCAGCCAGGTTTTATACCTTAATCACCATTAATTTAAGTCATCTCTCCTGCTATGCTAGATCTACTTCATCTCTGATCCCACCTTGGGATGCATGATGAGCATAGCTGAGAAGGTCCATTATAGAATGAAATAGAACACTGCAAGAAACATCACACTGACTGGATCATTTGATTTATTTCCAAGACAAGTGCAGTGGAATAGGCCTAATTCAAGGCAGCAAGAGCACAGGACAAATTAAACTACCTGCTGCTGAACACACATACAATACATCAGAAAGCTTTAAGGGACTTGTTCAACTTATTCATTGTTGAGAAGTTAAAATGTCAGTGCCATTTGTGTTGGAATCTTCAGTTGACAGCAGCGGTGTTGAAATCTTCTTGGATGGTGCAATAAGTGATAAACTGTGCATTGTTATTCTGTAACAGGACATGAACATGGTTAGAATACAGTGCGATAATGACTGCATTTACAAAAGGCAGCCCAATTCTGATATTTTTCCCGTCTGTCTGTGTGTGCGCATGCCTTTACCACATTGATAGAGTTTGTTAAGGCGCGTTATGTCCAGGGGGCTCAGGTGATTTCTCTGTCCAATCTGGACTCCACTCTTCGTGGCGTCAATAGTGGGGTTCCGGTTTGATGAGAAGTAGTATCTGCCAGGAGAAACCCAACAATGGGGGATTAGAGGACTTGCTACTTTAACACAAGAACTGCGTCACAATGCCACCCTATTCCCAATAGTGCACATAGTTTGACCAGAGCCCAGGTAAAAAAAAGTGTGACGTAAAGAGGGAACCATTTGGTACGCACAGGGAAATGTTACTGGAGCTGGATACCGTACAGTCACAGTAAAACTAATATTTACTCATTGCTAGCAGTTTAAAAACAAGTTGAGTAAAATTAGGACTTTAGTGGGAATAAGGAGGAGAGTAGTGTGACTGACGTTCCATAGTGCATTATGGAGTCGTAGTCATAGGGCAGGTCCTGAGTGTCTCCTTTCTTCACCTTAAAGTTCTCTTGTTTTCCTGGAAGTTAAAAGAGTTACAAGAAGCAGATGTGACTGGTGGACACTGCTGGGTGTGAATGTGATATAGGTGAATGAAAATGGAAATGTATACAAGTTGAGATGGAAAAACCATTAAGTTGAACCTCTAGCAGGAGGAAACTCTACATGATTCAAGGCATGAATATTTCATCTTACCTAATGAAACCCATTGCGGGTGGTAATGTAACAAAACTGCCCTCAAAACGAGCTTACATGTTATCCCAGGATACCCATTACGGGTGGCAACTGTAAAAGGTATATTTTACACCAGGATAGGTGGTAACTGTAGATGACAATGTAGAGTTATTCGCGTCAGGCAAATTTAGCGAACAAGGTTGCTGCAATCATGCCAGAAGAAATTCACAGGAGTTAACGAATTCAGTTCAATTCTACATAATTGCAAATTAGTCTATGAAATACATAGTATTGGTCTCAAACTGAAGAACACTGATGGTTACTGGTGTAAGATTCTCTGGTGTTTACATAACTGGTACTGTGAGATTAGGATATCAGGATTCAAGGTTGCTATGATATTAGGACATCGGGACCTGCTTAGACAAAGCAATTTCAACAGTAGAGGAAAGGGTTGCAATGTGTGGGGAAATAAATGGCTGCAGTATTTCCGTTATAATAAGTACATGATAAATGGAACATTAAGGCATAAATGTATGAAAGACTATTCTTATTTTAAACTAATGTTGTTCTGTCCTTGTGGTGCACTGTCTATTCATGTTATGTAGTGTTTCATGGTGTGTGGAGCCCAGGAAGAGTAGCTGCTGCTTATGTAACAGTATAACTTTAGACCGTCCCCTCGCCCATACCAGGGACCCTCTGCACACATCAACAACTGACACCCACGAAGCATCGTTACCCATCGCTCCACAAAAGCCACGGCCCTTGCAGAGCAAGGGGAACCACTACTTCAAGGTCTCAGAGCAAGTGGCGTCACCGATTGAAATGCTATTTAGCGCACACCACCGCTAACTAAGCTAGCCGTTTCACATCCGTTACACTTAGGCAGTACCTAATAAAATATTAAATGTCAATAGTTAGTTATTCTGTACGGTCTTCAGACCACAAAAAGCTGAATCAGGTATGTTAGTGTTGGGCTAGTACTAAAGCCTACACACTGCAGCTCTTCAGGGGACAAATTGACCAGCCCTGCCCCTGATCCACATGTAATGCCAGTGAGGTGGTTTAGTATGTTGTGTTGGTGTGAGTAACCTGGGACCACGTTGTCCCACTGTATGGTGACGTATTGGTCACGGTCTGGCCGTGTGTGCTCGTGGTGCAGGCCCAGGGCATGCATCAGCTCATGGCACAGGTTCCCCACGTTACAGGCTCTACCGAAGTACAGAGACTGGGCCCCGCCCTGAAAACCTACATACGACGCACAGCTAGAGTTAAGGGAAGAAAGAGAAAGGTGAGAGAAGGAGGAGAGAGAGGGGATATGACAGGAAGAGAGAAAAATAAAGGATTGAACACAGGAAAAAGGAAGGAGAGGTTGTGAGTTAACTGTAAACTGCTGGGAAGGAGAGAATGTGTTAATGTGCCCACTTTGGACTCACCCTGTCCCAGAGATGATGTCTATGTAGTTAATCTCATTGGTGTATTCGTGGAAGAGGATACACGTCTGGTCTGAAATCATCTTGAACGCTGCTAGTATAGTTACCTTTCTGTCCACTGTGTGGATCAGAGACAATCTACCATTAGACGGTGCATATTATTCTCACTGTATTAGAAAACATCTAGTGTTAATGTTCATCTCTCCTACTGTATTCGACACTCACCCAGATAATCGTTGACCTTGTAGGGGATAGAAGTGACGCCATCTTTCTCAGGCCAAAGTGACTTCACAGCTAATCGGTCTTCCTGTAGGACAAAACACCTAATCTTAAATCCAGCTGTCGCGAGACAGCATAGGCCTCCGATTAATTCAATTGTTATTTCTGCATTTCCCCTATGAATGTTTTTAAATTCTAAAATGGTAAAACTATTTCAGTATTAACTTAAATGACTAAAACCAGACTAAGTATGTAGAAATAAAGGAGCAATATACAGTGTACTTTCCATGACAGACTGACCAGGTGTATGCTATGATCCTTACAGAGGTCACCTGTTCAGTGTATATGAAGAGACCGGTTAAAGGAGGATTGTTAAGCCTTGCGACATGGATCATGTATATATGCCATTCAGAGGGTGAATAGGCAGGACAAAATATTGAAGTACCTTTGATCAGGGTATGGTAGGTACCAGGCTCACCAGTTGAGTGTGTCAAGAACTGCAATGTTGCTGGGTATTTCACACTCAGTTTCCAATGTGTGTGAAGAATGGTCCAGCACCCAAAGGACATCCAGCCAATGGCAGTCCAGTGGTCGAAAATGGGTGACACGAATTGTGCAGAGCAACAGACGGGCTACAGTTATATTCAATTGACCGTCCAGTAAAACATTCGTGCCCAAAGAATGCTCAACTCGTAGAATCTTGACACAAATGGGGTATGGCAGCCGACAACCTTACAGAGTACCACTTCTTTCAGCAAAAAACATGTTGCAGTGGACTAAGGAAACACTGCACACAGGAGATTTGGAAAAACGTCTGGTCTGATGAATCCCGTTTTTTTTGTTGCAATTTCACACTGATGGGAGGACTAGGGTATGAAGAAAACCACATGCAGCCATCATGATGTTTGTCAACATTGCAGGCTAGAGAGTGGCAGTGGTGGAGTGATGCTGTGGGGTGCCTTTTCATGGCACACGTTGGATAAAAGTTCCGCAACGTTTGAATGTCTTAACAATTGAAAATCAGGTGCATCCCTTCATGGCAGCAGTGTATCCATCTGAATTTATTTTTTCAGCAGGATAATGCCCCAAGCCACAAGGCTAGGATTGTTCCACAAAAATGACAGTGAATTCAGCTTAGTGCAGTGGCCTGCCCAGTCACCAGATTTCAATCCAATTAAGCATCTGTGGGATGAGATGGAACGAGAGATCCACTACCAGCCAACTGGGCACAATGGTGGGAAGCATTGAGGACATCATGGGGCCAGCATTCCTGTGGAAGAGTCCATGCCCTAACGAATTGAGGCTTTTGAGGGCAAAGGGGGGTGCAACTCAATATTAAGTGTTCCTAATGTTTTGTAAACTATATCTATTTTAAGATCTTTTAGAAGAAAATTCAAATCAACTAAAACCGTGCCACTACGATTTAAATTGAGATTGTCGTCACTTGCCGACACACAAATATTATTTGCATGACTTACTGTGCAATAGTGTTTACATGAATTTTGAATGACTACCTGATCTCTGTAACCCACACATACAGATAATTGTAAGGTCTCAAACAAGCAGTGCATTTCAAACAGATTTAACTACAACGTCCTGTTGGTTTCAACAACTTGCACAAGGCACCTATTGGTAGATGGGTAAAAAAAGGCAGACATTGAAGATCCCTTCGAGCGTGGTGAAGTTACACTTTGGATGGTGTTTCAATACACCCAGTCCATACAAAAGATACAGGTCGTCTTTCTTAAGTCAGTTGCCAGAGAAGGAGGAAACCGCTCAGGGATTTCACCATGAGCCCAATAGGGACTATAAAACAGTTAGACTTTAATGGCTGTGATAAGAGAACCAAATAACATTTTAGTTACTCTACAATACTAACCTGATTGACAGTGAAAATGAAGCCTGTACAGAATACAATTATTCCAAAACATGCATCCTGTTGACATCAAGGCACTAAAGTAATACTGCAGAAAATGTGGCAAAGCAATTATCTTTTGGTCCTGAATACAAAGTGTAATGACAGGCAAAACCAAAAGATTACTGAGTACCACTTCATATTTTCAAGCATTGTGGTGGATGCATCATGTTATGGGTATGCTTGTAATCATAGCGGACTGGGGAGTGTCAGGATAAAAAAGAAACGTTATGAGCTAAGCACAAGCAAGATCCTAGAGGAAATCCTGGTTTAGTCTGCTTTCTACCAGACACTGGGAGCACAATTCACCTTTCTGCAGGACAATAACCTAAAACACAAGGGAAAATCGGCACTGGAGTTTCTTACCAAGAAGACAGAATGTTCCCGAGTGGCCAAGTTACAGTTTTGACAAATCTACTGCAGGACCTGAACATGGTTGTTTAGTAGTGATCAACAACCAATTTGACAGCTTGAATAATTTTGATTAGATTGAGAAGTTACACAATCCAGATGTGGAAAGCTCTTAGACTTACCCAGAGAAACTCACAGGTGTAGTCGCTGCCAAAGGTGCTTCTACAAAGTATTGACTCTGGGATGTGACTAGTTGAGATATTTCTGCATTTCATTTTCAAGAAACTAGCAAACATTTCTAAAGCATTTTCACTGTCATTATGGGTTATTTTGTGTAGACGGGTTAGAATTTGTATTTAATCCATTTTGAATTCAGGCTGTAACAAAATGTGAAATAAGTCAAGGGGTATGATGCTTTCAGAAGGCACTGTACCAGCTTCTGGTATACACAGACTGAAATTAATGACTGCAAAATCATTTAAGGTTTCTTTACAAGCACACTCTGCTAACCCTGATGTCCTTGCCGTGTCTGAATCCTGGCTCAGGAAGGCCACCAAAAATTCTGAGATTTCCATACCCAACTATAACATCTTCCGTCAAGATAGAACTGCCAAAGGGGGAGGAGTTGCAGTCTACTGCAGAGATAGCCTGCAAAGTAATGTCATACTTTCCAGGTCCATACCCAAACAGTTCGAACTACTAATTTTGAAAATTACTCTCCAGAAATAAGTCTCTCACTGTTGCCGCCTGCTACCGACCCCCCTCAGCTCCCAGCTGTGCCCTGGACACCATTTGTGAATTGATCGCCCCCCATCTAGCTTCAGAGTTTGTTCTGTTAGGTGACCTAAACTGGGATATGCTTAACACCCCGGCAGTCCTACAATCTAAGCTAGATGCCCTCAATCTCACTCAAATCATCAAGGAACCCACCAGGTACAACCCTAACTCTGTAAACAAGGGCACCCTCATTGACGTCATCCTGACCAACTGGCCCTCCAAATACACTTCCGCTGTCTACAACCAGGATCTCAGCGATCACTGCCTCATTGCCTGTATCCGCTACGGAGCCGCAGTCAAACGACCACCCCTCATCACTGTCAAACGCTCCCTAAAACACTTCTGTGAGCAGGCCTTTCTAATCGACCTGGCCCGGGTATCCTGGAAGGACATTGACCTCATCCCGTCAGTTGAGGATGCCTGGTCTTTCTTTAAAAGTAACTTCCTCACCATTTTAGATAAGCATGCTCCGTTCAAAAAATGCAGAACTAAGAACAGATATAGCCCCTGGTTCACTCCAGACCTTACTGCCCTCGACCAGCACAAAAACATCCTGTGGCGGACTGCACTAACATCGAATAGTCCCCGCGATATGCAACTGTTCAGGGAAGTCAGGAACCAATACACACAGTCAGTCAGGAAAGCTAAAGCCAACTTCTTCAGGCAGAAGTTTGCATCCTGTAGCTCCAACTCCAAAAAGTTCTGGGACACTGAAGTCCATGGAGAACAAGAGCACCTCCTCCCAGCTGCCCACTGCACTGAGGCTAGGTAACACGGTCACCACCGATAAATCCATGATTATCGAAAACTTCAACAAGCATTTCTCAACGGCTGGCCATGCCTTCCGCCTGGCTACTCCAACCTCGGCCAACAGCTCCCCCCCCCCCCCCCGCAGCTACTCGCCCAAGCCTCTCCAGGTTCTCCTTTACCCAAATCCAGATAGCAGATGTTCTGAAAGAGCTGCAAAACCTGGACCCGTACAAATCAGCTGGGCTTGACAATCTGGACCCTCTATTCCTGAAACTATCCGCCGCCATTGTCGCAACCCCTATTACCAGCCTGTTCAACCTCTTTCATATCGTCTGAGATCCCCAAGGATTGGAAAGCTGCCGCAGTCATCCCCCTCTTCAAAGGGGGTGACACCCTGGACCCAAACTGTTACAGACCTATATCCATCCTGCCCTGCCTATCTAAGGTCTTCGAAAGCCAAGTCAACAAACAGGTCACTGACCATCTTGAATCCCACCGTACCTTCTCCGCTGTGCAATCTGGTTTCCGAGCCGGTCACGGGTGTACCTCAGCCACGCTCAAGGTACTAAACGATATCATAACCGCCATCGATAAAAGACAGTACTGTGCAGCCGTCTTCATAGACCTTGCCAAGGCTTTCGACTCTGTCAATCACCGTATTCTTATCGGCAGACTCAGTAGCCTCGGTTTTTCGGATGACTGCCTTGCCTGGTTCACCAATTACTTTGCAGACAGAGTTCAGTGTGTCAAATCGGAGGGCATGCTGTCCGGTCCTCTGGCAGTCTCTATGGGGGTGCCACAGGGTTCAATTCTCGGGCCGACTCTTTTCTCTGTATATATCAATGATGTTTCTCATGCTGCGGGCGATTCCCTGATCCACCTCTACGCAGACACCATTCTATATACTTCCGGCCCGTCCTTGGACACTGTGCTATCTAACCTCCAAACGAGCTTCAATGCCATACAGCACTCCTTCCGTGGCCTCCAACTGCTCTTAAACGCTAGTAAAACCAAATGCATGCTTTTCAACCGTTCGCTGCCTGCACCCGCACGCCTGACCAGCATCACCACCCTGGATGGTTCCGACCTTGAATATGTGGACATCTATAAGTACCTAGGTGTCTGGCTAGACTCTAAACTCTCCTTCCAGACCCATATCAAACATCTCCAATCGAAAATCAAATCAAGAGTCGGCTTTCTATTCCGCAACAAAGCCTCCTTCACTCACGCCGCCAAACTTACCCTAGTAAAACTGACTATCCTACCGATCCTCGACTTCGGCGATGTCATCTACAAAATTGCTTCCAACACTCTACTCAGCAAACTGGATGTAGTTTATCACAGTGCCATCCGTTTTGTCACTAAAGCACCTTATACCACCCACCACTGCGACTTGTATGCTCTAGTCGGCTGGCCCTCGCTACATATTCGTCGCCAGACCCACTGGCTCCAGGTCATCTACAAGTCCATGCTAGGTAAAGCTCCGCCTTATCTCAGTTCACTGGTTACGATGGCAACACCCATCCGTAGCACGCGCTCCAGCAGGTGTATCTCACTGATCATCCCTAAAGCCAACACCTCATTTGGCCGCCTTTCGTTCCAGTTCTCTGCTGCCTGTGACTGGAACGAATTGCAAAAATCGCTGAAGTTGGAGACTTTTATCTCCCTCACCAACTTCAAACATCTGCTATCTGAGCAGCTAACCGATCGCTGCAGCTGCAGCTGTAAATAGCCCACCCATTTTCACCTACCTCATCCCCATACTGTTTTTATTTATTTATTTTTCTGCTCTTTTGCACACCAATATCTCTACCTGTTCATAACCATCTGATCATTTATCACTCCAGTGTTAATCTGCATAATTGTAATTATTTGCCTACCTTCTCATGCCTTTTGCACACAATGTATATATAGACTCCCCTTTTTTCTACTGTGTTATTGACTTGTTAATTGTTTACTCCATGTGTAACTCTGTGTTGTCTGTTCACACTGCTATGCCTTATCTTGGCCAGGTCGCAGTTGCAAATGAGAACTTGTTCTCAACTAGCCTACCTGGTTAAATAAAGGTGAAATAAAAATAAACAAGACAGAATGTTAAATAAAATGACATTGAAACTTACTCTACTGGTGGTCCGTGGTGTCGATCCTTCAGATGGTTAAAAATATCCACAGGAAAGTACTGTTAAAACAACTTTAGAGTGGCGGTACTGAAGTTGGAATTTCTATCACCTGGCACTTCAGTTATTATGCATGCATTGTATATTTTCCTGTGGATATATTGGCTCAAATTGCAACCATCTGAAGGACAAACACCATGGACAACCGGTAGAGCACGTTCAAATGTAATTCTGTTCAACAATCTGGCTTGAATGATTTTGGAGTCATTAGATTCAGAATGTGTAAATCAGAAGGTGGTATCAATTAGATTCATCAGCCTAAAAGATGCAGTAACAGGACAGAAAGCAGGGGTAACAGACTCACTGAAACCAGAATGTCTCCCTCCATGATAGCAAGGTCGAACTGTAAGTCCTCTGTAACAGAGAGAGATGGTCTGAAACACTGACATGACATCTACTAGTTACAAGTCACTACCTCCAGTGCCATTAAAGTCCAGACCTCATAGTAGAGGTCCAGGATTGTGCGCTTCATCTAATGAATGCGTTACCTTCTCTGGTTTCAGGCGTTTTAACCCAATCATTTAGTCTGTGGCGTGTCCCCATTGAGGCAGTAGAACCTAAAAGAAATTGTGAACAAACTTATTTTGTAATATCATTATGTTTATTGATAGACAGGCCATAAACTTGAAGACAGATTTAATTGTTTCTTTAGGCCCCATCAGCCAAAGTGATTGACTTTAGAATCACAGTAGAAACCTACCTGTGGCAGTGAAAGTCATATTTGTAGAATTGTTGGTGTATGTAGAATTGTCCACTGAAATACAGAAAGAAAATATTATAAAGAGGAACAGAACAGTTTTGCAGTGGGGCTGGCCTACATTAAATATACATGGAAAACAGGCCTAGTTTTCAGCCTGTCACCTAACAAAATGACTGGTCCCAAATGCAGGCCTGCCTACCTGTGGCAGGGAAAGTAGCATTTGAAGTAGTAGCATTTGTGAAATTGGTGATGGGAACACTGCCCACTGAAATACACAAGGGGAACATAATACATGTTAGATAACAACATGATGAACCAATTGGCGTCCGCAATGGGGCCGGCCACGCCTACCTCAAACGGAAAACACTCAAGAACAGGATGTCACATAGCCAAAATGACTGGTCCTACCTTGGACAAACCAGATGAGAATCAGAAACCAAACCATGTTGCAACAACAATTGTCCCCCAAGATTTGGAAAAAAAACAACCATAGAAAACGCATAAACAATTGTGTGGAATAGCTCTCCTTCCAGTTAAATAGTGGGCAGGGCAGCAATCACAAAAGAACAGGTGCATTCTTCGTCTTCTTCTTCTGCTTCTGTGAGGTTTAAAGACAGTTGGCATCCAATATGTTGCATTATCGCCCTCTACTGAACTATTGTATGAATCCATTACCTTTCTGATACAAAATTGGAAAGGGGAAATGTGAAAAAATAAATATATATATATATTTAATGACCCTTCTAACTAACCCTACACTCATTAAAACCCATCACCTTATTCCACTACTTTAACCCTATCTTATCCTACCCCAGGCCAACGACCCGAGAGGACGGGACACTACAACTCAACACACCCTGTAACTCTTCTGAAATCTAATCTCATACCCCCAAGTACTTCTCTGCAGCTGCCACCACAACATCTATTTTATATGACTTACGTATCATCTCTGCAGTACAGCAGATAACAATGGCTATGAATGCTAAGCCAAACTCACTGAAACATATATCACTCATTGGCCTATCCCTCTGTTCTGGCAAAGATCTACTATTCACAGGGATCCTCTCAGAATCCCTCACCCTTGATCCACCCTCCACTTCCTCTGCATACAACATGTTCTTCACTACAATGACCCTGGCCACCTCAACCTGCTTCTCTCGCACCAGACACGTCCACTTAGGGTTACCTTCACCGACTCAATGGCACCCACCATCTTTTCCACCCAACTTGGAACCGACCATGGTTCCACCTTCTTCAAAAATCTTACTCCCACTGAACCAATCATATCTTTATCATAGCCATGCCCATCAATGGAAGGCTTGGGCTCCAAACTCCTCACAATACCTTCTGCCCCTTCCATTTCACCTCCAGAACTCAAACTGGTGTCCGGCCCACTTTGTTTCAACTTGATACCAATCTTCCTCGACATTCCCTCTCCCTTGTCATTGCTATCTTCAACAGATACAAACCCATCCTCTGCCTCCCTCAGTCTTTTCAACCTGCTCTATCTTTCCCTCCAATCCTCCTCCCTTAAACAATTACCTGACTCCTGAAAATATTCAACTTTTCCAAGTCAAAATCTTTTTTTAGCCTCCTTGAGGGACATACTAAGCCCTGTACTCCCTCCACTTCAAACTCCTGTGTCACCAGAACAGATGCAGGTGGGAGCACTTGTTTTTAAGTCATCAACCTCAACAACAGATTGTGCATTATAGACAGTGTTAATGTGCATCCATAGTATATAGTGAACAGTACTGTGCATAATGTAGCAGGTGCAGGAATGCCCTCATGCAGGGACACCCCGAAATGTGGGCTGCAGTTAAACACTATTGACAGAAAGACACATCAACTGCAGATAAAGCATCTGAGAAGGCAGAACAGCGCTCCCCTGTCTTAGTATGTGTAGGCCATGTATCTGATGCCGTCTGTTCAAAAAGAGTATGGCATGTCATACAGCCACAGTTGTAGAGGGGTCAGACTTCCTGGATGTTTAGTTCAATCCTGTGTGTTCTCTGGCCCATCTCTGATATCTTGTTGTGGATCTTGGCTATGATGGTGGGCTCCCCATTGACAGAAAATAAATATCTGCTGTGGGAAACCGTGTAGACAGTGTTAGTGTTCATGTATAGTGCAGTATAGACAGTGGTAATGTGCATCCATAGTATAGAGCAGTGAATAGTACTGTCCATAATGTAGCATAGAGCCCATGTCGTAAGTCCAAGGTGTTCCCAGAGTGGTATACCAAGAAGCAAGCTAGATCTACCCAGGGTCTTTTAAATCTAGCCAGCTTCAGTTAGCTTCACATTCCAGCTCAGGCATCATCCGTACTACGATGGTGGATTTTGCTCGTCCACCTTCCGTAAAAGGCTGTCACATGCTTCCCAGTCAAAACACTTTAAGCTTATACATTTGGTGAAGTTTTTGTTCATTTTGGTGTTTGGTAGGTTATTTTCAACTGTTCGCATGTACCAGTTTTTTTGTTGAGGCAAGTGGAAGTTTAGTAGTCAAAGTCTACACCCCTTCATCAGTGATTGGTTTACAGTAGGGGTGGGAACTATGGACGGGATTCTTCAATGAAGTGTTTGCTATCATTCACTTGAGAATTACTGCACTAAACGGATGTGTAATTGCACGACTAAGACCTCCTCTGCAAAAACGAAAATAATTAAATACAGATGTCTTGATGTATCTATTTTGAGGAAGTGTTTCTGGCTATATTGTTACTACGGTGGCTCAAGAGAGACAAACAGTAATATTGCCTCTTTCTTCTAGTTTTTCAAGCGAAGGTCTTTAGGGAGTGTGAGCACAGAAGTTTGCATCGCCTAGCCCAGTTCTGCTTGGAGCAAACTGAACCTATGTATGGGGATGTTTTTACTCTAGAAAAGTTATTGTAAATTTCATCAGGCTATTTGAAAATAGTCCAAATTAGAGCCATCTTATGGGCAAAAGTGACATATTTTATTACCTATTGTTAACTTATTTGGAGGTGCTTATCAATGCACAAGCCCCCTTTTCCCCCACTCCTATCGATCTGATTTCATTGGTCCTTAACTCGCAAATCAGACAATTCATTCAGGATACATGAGAAAGCTCAGAGTTAGCCTACCCCAGAGAAGGTTAGTTTTAGAGGATTTGTTGCCTTGGAAATGTACACTGAACAAAAATATACACACAACATGTAAAGTGTTTGTCCCGTGTTTCATGAGATGAAATAAAACCTCTCAAATGTTTCATATGCAAAAAAAGCGTATTTTCTCATTTTGTGCACAAATTTGTCTACATCGCTGTTAGTGAGCATTTCTCCTTTGCCAAGGTAATCCATCCACCTGACAGGTGTGGCATATCAAGAAGCTGATTAAATAGCATGGTCATTACACAGGGGCACATTGTACTGGGGACAATAAAAAGCCCCTAAAATGTGCAGTTGTGTCACAATACAATGCCACAGATGCCTCAAGTTTTGAGGGAGTGTGCAATTGGCATAATGACTGCAGCAATGTCCACCAGAGCTGTTGCTAGATAATTGAATCTTAATTTTTCAACCATGTGCCTCGAACATCCTTTTAGAGAATTTGTAGCCACGCTGGGAGGGAGGCTGACAAGTATTTGCATATAATAATGCCTTTTTGTGGGGACAAACTCATTCTGATTGGCTGGGCCTGGCTGCAAGTGGGTGAGCCCTCCAAGGCCCACCCAATGGATGCACCCCTGTACAGTCATGTGAAATCCATAGATTAGGGTCTAATTAATTAATTTCAATTGACCTATATATGGACTGTAACTCAGTAAATTCTTTGAAGATGCGTTTATATTGGCCTTCCGAGTGGTGCAGCTGTCTAAAGCACTGGGAGTCCCATAGGACGACGCACAATTGTAGAAATTCTGTAATGTTGCAATTATACATTAATGCAGGAGGAAATACAATGATTTCACTAGTGCATATGTGTGAAAGTGGTCTGCACACAGCATATTATCCCCAGAGATGCCAAACTCAGGCAAAATGTCCACAGTGATGTCATAATGAGTGGGAGAAAAAAACACCTGCATCAGAGACAGTGCAAAGGTTTTCATACTCTGCCACATTCTGAAGAGTTACAATGTAGGGAATAGGGTCCCATCAGAGGACAGCCACTCATGATGCATCATGAACAGTAGCTGTGAAGTGATACACATTGCTACAGTGTGGTTTTTACTATGTTTATGAGCTTACTAGTACTAAATATACTGTATTTCAAACATAGAAGTGGATTAATTGGTTAATAGGCCTATGTGGCTCTGGTGATTTGTTGTCTGTCATGGTGGGTGTGGCTTCCCATGGCACCACATTACATCACAATTGTGATGTCATAAATGATTGTATTCTGGTATGATGACAGCCTAAATGACTTGCCATATTACAGCAACACTTACAAGTTCAATTCGGGATCAAAATCATTGCTATATTTTGGATGGTTATTTTGGTGGTAAGTAGTTGTGACCACTTGTGATTTAGTTAAAAAAAACAGGCCTACTTTGTGGCACAATTTAATTTAGATGATTTGAATAATATAATCATATTTTTAAGCCATATTGTATTTTTTTCAGGATTACTGTAATTGAAGGAACTATGGGAAAGTTCTCCTTTCCAAGGCTCATCATAAGAATGGTTAGAATATATTTTCTCTCACCACCCTCATAGTCAAAACTCCAGTGATTTAAAATCATCACTTTGACATATAGGCTATGAGCTTTTCTAAGATTGAAAATAACAAGCTTGTATCATGATAACCTCATTTCCGACTGCATGTTTGTCATCATTTTCATTTCTAGCCATGGGCAAATCGGACTGCACAGGATGATTTCTGCACAGGAACTACTGAACTCCACAGGCCCAGAACACACCAGCCTCACAACTCCTCACAACTCCCCAGCCTTAATGTAAGTCCCATCTGCAGGCTAAATCTACGACCCACTGAAGTGGTCCAGACTAATCATGTATGGCCAATCAGTGTAAACTTTGTACAAACTACGGCTTGATCTAGTGTCAACGTTATACCTTATTGATATTCTATAATAATGAAATACAATGGAAGGCACATAATAATCCAATGAGTAAAATAAAATATACCATGTTCTATTCTCAATATCCCTACTGCCCCAAAGGTGTGTAGGCAGGACAAGGAGAACACCGATTCAATCCAGAAGAAGAGGAAAAAGAAGAGGCTAAATGAGAAGGGAACCCAGGTTGAACTAGGCATGCGGGAGGATATCCATGACCTTGACCTCGCCCATTGGAGATTGGCTAGAGAGACATGGAGAACTGAGCGAGGAAACATGAGGGAGATTAAGGCGCTGTATGGAGAAATATTTAGGCTGCACCAACTCTTGGAGGAGGTAACGAGCCGTTTTCTTTAATCAGACTTTCATATAAGTAGATATACTGTAGTTGCTTTAGATGTTCCCAATCCTGATACACAGAAATGAGATATAAATAGATAGAATAGTGAAATAAGAAGGCAAGAAAAAGAACTGCACACTGGAAGTATTCTGAGGAAGGTCTGCATTCTGCACTGGTAGTATTCTGAGGAAGGTCTGCATTCTGCACTGGTAGTATTCTGAGGAAGGCCTGTGTTCTGCACTGGTAGTATTTTTGGGAAGGTCTGCATTCTGCACTGGTAGTATTCTGAGGAAGGCCTGTGTTCTGCACTGATAGTATTCTGAGGAAGGTCTGCATTCTGCACTGATAGTATTCTGAGGAAGGCCTGTGTTCTGCACTGGTAGTATTTTTGGGAAGGTCTGCATTCTGCACTGGTAGTATTCTGAGGAAGGCCTGTGTTCTGCACTGATAGTATTCTGAGGAAGGTCTGCATTCTGCACTGGAAGTATTCTGAGGAAGGCCTGTGTTCTGCACTGGTAGTATTCTTGGGAAGGTCTGCATTCTGCACTGGTAGTATTCTGAGGAAGGTCTGCATTCTGCACTGGAAGTATTCTGAGGAAGGTCTGCATTCTGCACTGGTAGTATTCTGAGGAAGGCCTGTGTTCTGCACTGGTAGTATTCTGAGGAAGGTATGCATTCTGCACTGATAGTATTCTGAAGAAGGTATGTGTTCTGCACTGGTAGTATTTTTGGGAAGGTCTGCATTCTGCACTGATAGTATTCTGAGGAAGGTCTGCATTCTGCACTGATAGTATTCTGAGGAAGGTCTGCATTCTGCACTGGTAGTATTCTCAGGATGGTCTGCATTCTTAGAATAAAGTTGTAAAGGAATGGAAGAATTTCTGAATTGGAATGATTCCAAAAGTGTGGACCTTCCCATTTTCCTAATAGGCTAATATACAGTAATAAAACGTGTTTTCTCTATGATATTTATTACCCATACACATGTAATTGTTTTAAGATAGTAATAACAATAACCATCAAGCTATTAAGTAATAAAAGTGTGTCTGTCATCATACAGATTGGGGTGGATAAAGGGGTGATCAAGCAGCGCTCCACCTCTTCCATTATTTGTCCCGTCTCCCCGACACTGCCAGCTTTCCCCTGGTACAACCACCACAGGTACCTCGCCAACAGCCAATCGGAGCCTGACCAGCATGCTGCCGGCACCCAGAAGGACCCACCTAAGAAACACTCAATCTTTCCCCCTCTGGACACACAGAGCTGCACCTCCCCTGATAAATGGCCTCATTCTCCGTCCAAGACGTCACACCCACACGCTTCACACCGATTTGCTGTCCCATCCCACCTCCTGGCTCCCGGCCATCCTGCCCGGATGAGACAGACCCATCCGCAGGTCCACCCCAGGTCCCCATTGACTGGCCAGGCAAAGGTCAAGGATGAGGTTAAGAGGCAAGAGACTGCATCGTCTGAGGA
The DNA here is from genome assembly GCF_013265735.2 of Oncorhynchus mykiss. Lineage (NCBI taxonomy): Eukaryota > Metazoa > Chordata > Actinopteri > Salmoniformes > Salmonidae > Oncorhynchus > Oncorhynchus mykiss. Next base: position 15,059,361 of record NC_048569.1, on the reverse strand, counting down.
ATTGTCTGAGGAAGTTCAACGGAGAGGAGCAGAAATTGCAAGCATGTATAAAGCACAGCTGAAAGAGAGGATGGCCCAAAAGAGAAAGGAAGAGATTCTGAAGAAAATGGCAAACAGCGATGACAAGAACGATGACAGTGAGGCCTCCTGCTCCTCTGCAGTAAAACAATCTAATATCCCTGCCACAGCCCCCGAGCGCCCGGACAGCCCAGAGGCCACGCCAGTGGCCGCCCGAGAGGACACTCAGGGGGACACCCAGCAGGACCTGGCAGAGGTTGTGAATGTGCTCAAGAGGCAATCATCTGATCTATACCTGCCTGACGATGTTTGTGAGGAGTCACTCACATGGAAATCCATTTACGAGGAGCTGTGCCCGCTCGCTCACAGAGTGAACACAGAAGCTGACTACATCAAGGCGCTTCGCGTCATCACTGAGAATGCTGTGACTCCCTCGTGCTCGTCTGAGGATGACGTGTCTCAGAGTGTGAGTGAGGACACAAGTCAGGAGGGGAGTAGTGAAAGTGAGGAGAGCATGAGTGGACAACAGCAGAGATGTCTACACAGGGATCCTTATGGTAAGAGGGACAGGAAGGAGATTGATAGTGGTAAAAGGGAAGGGAGATTTGCAACCGCCAATGCAATGTCTATGATGGCGAGCCGAGGGATAGAAGAACTTAATGCCATGAGCTACGCAGACAGGATCAAATATTTCAAGTATGAGGCTAAGAGAAATGAAGAGATGATGAAGATTGAAAGGAGGAAGGAAAAAGCCAGGGACGAAGAGCTCAAAAAGTGGGAAAAGAGACAGAAGAAATTGAATGAGGAGGAAAGGAAAAGGACAGAAAATATGGAAAAAAACAAGTTAGAGGAGCAGAGGAAAAGGGAGAAGGCAGAGATGAAACTAAAGATCGAACATGAGAAAAAGAGACAAGAGCAAGAGAAAAAGAGGGAGAAAAAAGAAAGAAAGCAGCAGGAGATGCAACAGAAGGCCCGTGCAAAAGAAGAGAAAAAGAGGGCAGAGGAAGAGAAAAAGATGGAGAAACAGAGGATGGAGGAGGAGAGGAACAGGGGAAAGGAGAGAATGAAGGTGTTGGAGATGCAGCAAAAGGCACGAAAGAAAGAAGAGAAGAGGAGGAAAGAGGAACAGAAAAGGAGATTGAAGATACAACAGGAACAAGAGAAGGAGGAACAGAAAAGGCAGACAAGGATACGGGACGAGGATAAGAAGAGAGCAGAGCTTCAAAGAATAAAAGATCACGAGGCCAGGTTCAAGATGGAGATGGAGAAACTGTATGAGAGAGAAGAGAGGAATGCACAGATTGAAAGAGAAAAGAGGCGTGCGCTGTGTCAGAAAAAAGGACAGACACAGAGAGCAAAACAGGTGGTGGCATACGAGGTCACAGCGTCTACATCTGACGCCTCTGTGCGGAGGGAAGAGAGAGAGCAGCGTCCAGAGACCGCTCACGCACAGTCTGCAAAGAGGAGAACAAGGAAGAAGCAGAAGAAAGAGGCGGACGAGGCATCGACAACTTTTGAGTAGATGACAAAAGAAAGGGAGCAGACAAAAGAAGAAATGTACAAGTCAATGCTCCTAGGTATGTTGATACATGTAAATAAACAACAGAGTTTTTTTTAAGAGAAAAAAACAAACAAAAAAATGAGAAAATAAGTAAAAGGAGGAACAAATTATAAGGAAGCCAGGCATGAGGGTGAAGAGGAGGAAACATGAGAGAGGAGGAAGAGAGACCAGAGTGGTTTATCAGGAGGGAAGTAGGAGATATAGAATTCAAGTTCTGATGGACAGAATCAGGAAGGACCATGGGATAAAAGGTAAATGAGATTAGCAGTAAAGAAGAGCTGAGTGGATCGAAAGAAAGTTATGGAAAACACAAGGGGGAGGCAAGATAAACAGAGACCCAGAGAAAAGAGGTGAAAACACTTTAGAAGAATAATAGAGAGGAGATTGAACTAGAATTCTGATGGACATATGGCCAAAATAACTATTTAAATAACTAAGGATTAGCAGAAAAGGAGAAGACCAAGAGCACAGGAAAAATAGCCAACAGACGTCAAAAAGAAAAGAAGTCTGCCTCTTCTACTTCTCTTTTAAAGTTGCTTTGGCTTCCTTTTGTCCTCTTTCTAAGCCTGTTCAAGTCTGAGATAGATGAAAAGAGCAGCCAAAGAAACATCTGTTGAAGCATCAATTGGAAAGGATGGGAGGGTTGGAGGAGGAGCACAGCTGGATGACTTCATTAGGTAAGTGTTTACTATCAAAGCCTGTTCTCTGTAGACAACTGTATTAGTGTTGATAGAAGTATGTTTAGGTAATGTCTTTCAACCCAACCACTACAATTCCTGATCTCATGTGATTATTCACCTCAAGTGAGTGGGCTTTCAGATGTTTTTTCCCGAAACAGATTGTGGCATATGAGGTCTCTTTATCTGTTGAAGCATCAATAGGAAAGGATGAAAGGGAGGGAGGCAGGAAGAGGAAAACACAGAAGAGCAGGTGAGGTAAGTGCTTGGGCTTGTGATGAGAGGATAGGGGCTCCACAACTGGGGTTCATGATTGACATTTCTCAGACAAATTGTATTACTGTGAATCCCATTCGTTCAATGACTGTTTGATTAATTCCTGACGGAATAATTGTTTTACAGGAGCACTCTATGTTCTGCTTCCATGTGGATTGACAGCATTGCTTTCATGAGCTTCTGGAGGACACCATGGAGGAAGAGGGAGAGGGTCTATGATAGGCAGTTTGCCATGGCCCTAAATGGGCCTTTGGATGTTAATTCTTTCTGCTTTATATCATACAACTTTACAATAAAAATGAATTGTAAGCATCAGCCTCTTCTGTTGTGTGATCAGTGCAGTAGTAGTAAGATTGGTGTAAACCCAAGGAATATTCTGGCCTTCTAGGCAGAGTTCCTCTGTCCAGTGTCTGTGTTCTTTTGCCCATCTTAACATTTTTATTGGCCAGTCAGATATTGCTATTTCTTTGCAACTCTGCCTAGAATGCCAGCATCCCGGAGTCACCTCTTCACTGTTGACGTTGAGACTGTTTTTTTCAGGTACTATTTAATGAAGCTGCCAGTTGAGGCATCTATTTCTCAAACTAGACACTCTAATGTATTCTTGCTCAGTTGTGCACCAGGGCCACCCCCTCTTTCTATTCTGGTTATTGCCAGTTTGCACTGTTCTGTGGAGTAGTACGAGATCTTCAGTTTCTTGGCAATTTCTCGCACAGAATAGCCTTAATTTCTCAGAACTAGAATAGGCTGACGAGTTTTTAGAAAAAAGTTATTTGTTTCTGGCCATTTTGAGCCTGTAAACGAACCCACAAATGCTGATGCTCCAGATACCCAACTAGTCTAAAGGCCAGTTTTATTGCTTCTTTAATCAGAACAGTTTTCAGCTGTGCTAACGTAATTGCAAAAGGATTTTCTAATGATCAATTAGCCTTTTAAAATTATACATTTGAATTAGCTAACAACGTGCCATTGGAACACAGGAGTTATATTGCTGATAATGGGCCTCTGTACAACTATGTACAGTTGAAGTCGTAAGTTTATATACACTTAGGTTGGAGTCAATAAAACTCGTTTTTCAACCACTCCACAAATTTCTTGTTAACAAACGATAGTTTTGGCAAGTCGGTTAGGACATCTGTGTGCATGACACAAGTATTTTTTCCAACAAATGTTTCTAATAGATTATTTCACTTATAATTCACTGTATCACAATTGCAGTGGGTCAGAAGTTTACTTACAGTAAGGTGACTGTGCAAACAATAGTACGCAAGTATAAACACCATGGGACCACGCAGCCATCATACGACTCAGGAAGGAGACACATTCTGTGTCCAAGAGATGAGCGTACTTTGGTGCAAAAAGTGCAAATCAATCCCAGAACAGCAGCAAAGAACCTTGTGAAGATGCTGGAGGAAACGTGCACAAAGTATCTATATCCACAGTAAAATGAGTCCTATATATGCTTGATCGCAACTTCCAACTGGACAATGACCCCAAGCATACGTCCAAAGTTGTGGCAAAATGGCTTAAGGACAACGAAGTCAAGTTATTGGACTGACTTCAAACTTATAGAACATCTGTGGGCAGAACTGAAAAAGCCTGTGCGAGCAAGTAAGCCTACAAACCGGACTCTGTTACAACAGTTCTGTCAGGAGGAATGGGCCAAAATTCACCCAACTTATTGTGGGAAGCTTGTGGAAGGCTACCCAAAATGTTTGACACAACTTAAACAATTTAAAGGCAATGCTACCAAACACTAATTGAGTGTATGTAAACTTCTGACCCACTGGGAATGTGATGAAAGGAATTAAATCTAAGAGCTTGATTATGCTGACATTTCACATTCTTAAAATATAGTGGGGATCCTAAATGACCAGTCAGGGAATTTTTACTCGGATTAAAAGTCAGGAATTTTTGAAAACGGAGTTGAAATGTATTGGGCTAAGGCGTATGTGAACTTCCGACTTCAACTGTAGATATGCCAATCAGCTACAATAGTTATTTACATTGTCTACACTATTTCTGATCAAGTTGATATTTTAATGGACAAAAGGCTTTCAAAATCAAGGACATTTCAAGTGACCCAAAACTCTTGAACAGTAGTGTGTTTATACATCTTTATGTATATTTGTTTAGTATTCGTTGCTAAATGGTGAGCCACATATATGGTTGAGCTCAAGAGTTTGCCAAAGTTCGTCAACTCCAACAGGTTTCGTAGTACACCCTTCCAGAGGGTGACATTCTGATTTTGGTGACTATGAGCCCTGCTGTCTAAGTCCTGTTACAGCATCATCTTTTTAAAATAATTTGTTGCCTAGCTAGCCAGCCAGGTTTTATACCTTAAATCACCATTAATTTAAGTCATCTCTCCTGCTATGCTAGATCTACTTCATCTCTGATCCCACCTTGGGATGCATGATGAGCATAGCTGAGAAGGTCCATTATAGAATGAAATAGAACACTGCAAGAAACATCACACTGACTGGATCATTTGATTTATTTCCAAGACAAGTGCAGTGGAATAGGCCTAATTCAAGGCAGCAAGAGCACACAGGACAAATTAAACTACCTGCTGCTGAACACACATACAATACATCAGAAAGCTTTAAGGGACTTGTTCAACTTATTCATTGTTGAGAAGTTAAAATGTCAGTGCCATTTGTGTTGGAATCTTCAGTTGACAGCAGCGGTGTTGAAATCTTCTTGGATGGTGCAATAAGTGATAAACTGTGCATTGTTATTCTGTAACAGGACATGAACATGGTTAGAATACAGTGCGATAATGACTGCATTTACAAAAGGCAGCCCAATTCTGATATTTTTCCCGTCTGTCTGTGTGTGCGCATGCCTTTACCACATTGATAGAGTTTGTTAAGGCGCGTTATGTCCAGGGGGCTCAGGTGATTTCTCTGTCCAATCTGGACTCCACTCTTCGTGGCGTCAATAGTGGGGTTCCGGTTTGATGAGAAGTAGTATCTGCCAGGAGAAACCCAACAATGGGGGATTAGAGGACTTGCTACTTTAACACAAGAACTGCGTCACAATGCCACCCTATTCCCAATAGTGCACATAGTTTGACCAGAGCCCAGGTAAAAAAAAGTGTGACGTAAAGAGGGAACCATTTGGTACGCACAGGGAAATGTTACTGGAGCTGGATACCGTACAGTCACAGTAAAACTAATATTTACTCATTGCTAGCAGTTTAAAAACAAGTTGAGTAAAATTAGGACTTTAGTGGGAATAAGGAGGAGAGTAGTGTGACTGACGTTCCATAGTGCATTATGGAGTCGTAGTCATAGGGCAGGTCCTGAGTGTCTCCTTTCTTCACCTTAAAGTTCTCTTGTTTTCCTGGAAGTTAAAAGAGTTACAAGAAGCAGATGTGACTGGTGGACACTGCTGGGTGTGAATGTGATATAGGTGAATGAAAATGGAAATGTATACAAGTTGAGATGGAAAAACCATTAAGTTGAACCTCTAGCAGGAGGAAACTCTACATGATTCAAGGCATGAATATTTCATCTTACCTAATGAAACCCATTGCGGGTGGTAATGTAACAAAACTGCCCTCAAAACGAGCTTACATGTTATCCCAGGATACCCATTACGGGTGGCAACTGTAAAAGGTATATTTTACACCAGGATAGGTGGTAACTGTAGATGACAATGTAGAGTTATTCGCGTCAGGCAAATTTAGCGAACAAGGTTGCTGCAATCATGCCAGAAGAAATTCACAGGAGTTAACGAATTCAGTTCAATTCTACATAATTGCAAATTAGTCTATGAAATACATAGTATTGGTCTCAAACTGAAGAACACTGATGGTTACTGGTGTAAGATTCTCTGGTGTTTACATAACTGGTACTGTGAGATTAGGATATCAGGATTCAAGGTTGCTATGATATTAGGACATCGGGACCTGCTTAGACAAAGCAATTTCAACAGTAGAGGAAAGGGTTGCAATGTGTGGGGAAATAAATGGCTGCAGTATTTCCGTTATAATAAGTACATGATAAATGGAACATTAAGGCATAAATGTATGAAAGACTATTCTTATTTTAAACTAATGTTGTTCTGTCCTTGTGGTGCACTGTCTATTCATGTTATGTAGTGTTTCATGGTGTGTGGAGCCCAGGAAGAGTAGCTGCTGCTTATGTAACAGTATAACTTTAGACCGTCCCCTCGCCCATACCAGGGACCCTCTGCACACATCAACAACTGACACCCACGAAGCATCGTTACCCATCGCTCCACAAAAGCCACGGCCCTTGCAGAGCAAGGGGAACCACTACTTCAAGGTCTCAGAGCAAGTGGCGTCACCGATTGAAATGCTATTTAGCGCACACCACCGCTAACTAAGCTAGCCGTTTCACATCCGTTACACTTAGGCAGTACCTAATAAAATATTAAATGTCAATAGTTAGTTATTCTGTACGGTCTTCAGACCACAAAAAGCTGAATCAGGTATGTTAGTGTTGGGCTAGTACTAAAGCCTACACACTGCAGCTCTTCAGGGGACAAATTGACCAGCCCTGCCCCTGATCCACATGTAATGCCAGTGAGGTGGTTTAGTATGTTGTGTTGGTGTGAGTAACCTGGGACCACGTTGTCCCACTGTATGGTGACGTATTGGTCACGGTCTGGCCGTGTGTGCTCGTGGTGCAGGCCCAGGGCATGCATCAGCTCATGGCACAGGTTCCCCACGTTACAGGCTCTACCGAAGTACAGAGACTGGGCCCCGCCCTGAAAACCTACATACGACGCACAGCTAGAGTTAAGGGAAGAAAGAGAAAGGTGAGAGAAGGAGGAGAGAGAGGGGATATGACAGGAAGAGAGAAAAATAAAGGATTGAACACAGGAAAAAGGAAGGAGAGGTTGTGAGTTAACTGTAAACTGCTGGGAAGGACAGAATGTGTTAATGTGCCCACTTTGGACTCACCCTGTCCCAGAGATGATGTCTATGTAGTTAATCTCATTGGTGTATTCGTGGAAGAGGATACACGTCTGGTCTGAAATCATCTTGAACGCTGCTAGTATAGTTACCTTTCTGTCCACTGTGTGGATCAGAGACAATCTACCATTAGACGGTGCATATTATTCTCACTGTATTAGAAAACATCTAGTGTTAATGTTCATCTCTCCTACTGTATTCGACACTCACCCAGATAATCGTTGACCTTGTAGGGGATAGAAGTGACGCCATCTTTCTCAGGCCAAAGTGACTTCACAGCTAATCGGTCTTCCTGTAGGACAAAACACCTAATCTTAAATCCAGCTGTCGCGAGACAGCATAGGCCTCCGATTAATTCAATTGTTATTTCTGCGTTTCCCCTATGAATGTTTTTAAATTCTAAAATGGTAAAACTATTTCAGTATTAACTTAAATGACTAAAACCAGACTAAGTATGTAGAAATAAAGGAGCAATATACAGTGTACTTTCCATGACAGACTGACCAGGTGAATGCTATGATCCTTACAGAGGTCACCTGTTCAGTGTATATGAAGAGACCGGTTAAAGGAGGATTGTTAAGCCTTGCGACATGGATCATGTATATATGCCATTCAGAGGGTGAATAGGCAGGACAAAATATTGAAGTACCTTTGATCAGGGTATGGTAGGTACCAGGCTCACCAGTTGAGTGTGTCAAGAACTGCAATGTTGCTGGGTATTTCACACTCAGTTTCCAATGTGTGAAGAATGGTCCAGCACCCAAAGGACATCCAGCCAATGGCAGTCCAGTGGTCGAAAATGGGTGACACGAATTGTGCAGAGCAACAGACGGGCTACAGTTATATTCAATTGACCGTCCAGTAAAACATTCGTGCCCAAAGACCCCAAAGAATGCTCAACTCGTAGAATCTTGACACAAATGGGGTATGGCAGCCGACAACCTTACAGAGAACCACTTCTTTCAGCAAAAAACATGTTGCAGTGGACTAAGGAAACACTGCACACAGGAGATTTGGAAAAACGTCTGATCTGATGAATCCCGTTTTTTTTGTTGCAATTTCACGCTGATGGGAGGACTAGGGTATGAAGAAAACCACATGCAGCCATCATGATGTTTGTCAACATTGCAGGCTAGAGAGTGGCAGTGGTGGAGTGATGCTGTGGGGTGCCTTTGCATGGCACACGTTGGATAAAAGTTGCGCAACGTTTGAATGTCTGAACATAATTGAAAATCAGGTGCATCCCTTCATGGCAGCAGAGTATCCATCTGAATTGATTTTATCAGCAGGATAATGCCCCAAGCCACAAGGCTAGGATTGTCCAGGAATGGTTCCACAAAAATGACAGTGAATTCAGCTTAGTGCAGTGGCCTGCCCAGTCACCAGATTTCAATCCAATTAAGCATCTGTGGGATGAGATGGAACGAGCTATTTCGGATTAGAGATCCACTACCAGCCAACTGGGCACAATGGTGGGAAGCATTGAGGACATCATGGGGCCAGCATTCCTGTGGAAGAGTCCATGCCCTAACGAATTGAGGTTTTTGAGGGCAAAGGGGGGTGCAACTCAATATTAAGTGTTCCTAATGTTTTGTAAACTATATATATTTTAAGATCTTTTAGAAGAAAATTCAAATCAACTAAAACCGTGCCACTACGATTTAAATTGAGATTGTCGTCACTGGCCGACACACAAATATTATTTGCAAGACTCACTGTGCAATAGTGTTTACATGAATTTTGAATGACTACCTGATCTCTGTAACCCACACATACAGATAATTGTAAGGTCTCAAACAAGCAGTGCATTTCAAACAGATTTAACTACAACGCCCTGTTGGTTTCAAAAACTTGCATAGATGGGTAAAAAAAAGCAGACATTGAAGATCCCTTTGAGCGTGGTGAAGTTAATTACACTTTGGATGGTGTTTCAATACACCCAGTCCATACAAAAGATACAGGTGTCTTTCCTAAGTCAGTTGCCAGAGAAGGAAACCGCTCAGGGATTTCACCATGAACCCAATAGTGACTATAACAGTTAGACTTTAATGGCTGTGATAAGAGAACTGAGAATGGAACAATATTTTAGTTACTCTACTATACTAACCTGATTGACAGTGAAAAGGAAGCCTGTACAGAATCAAATTATTCCAAAACATGCATCCTGTTTGCATCAAGGCACTAAAGTAATACTGCAGAAAATGTGGCAAAGCAATTCTCTTTTGGTCCTGAATACAAAGTGTAATGACATGCAAAACCAAAAGATTACTGAGTACCACTTCATATTTTCAAGCATTGTGGTGGATGCATCATGTTATGGGTATGCTTGTAATCATAGCGGACTGGGGAGTTTCAGGATAAAAAAAGAAACGTTATGAGCTAAGCACAAGCAAGATCCTAGAGGAAATCCTGGTTTAGTCTGCTTTCTACCAGACACTGGGAGCACAATTCACCTTTCTGCAGGACAATAACCTAAAACACAAGGACTGCACTGGAGTTTCTTACCAAGACAGAATGTTGCCGAGTGGCCAAGTTACAGTTTTGACAAATCTACTGCAGGACCTGAACATGGTTGTTTAGTAGTGATCAACAACCAATTTGACAGCTTGAATAATTTTGATTCGATTTTGAGAAGTTACACAATCCAGATGTGGAAAGCTCTTAGACTTACCCAGAGAGTCTCACAGGTGTAATCGCTGCCAAAGGTGCTTCTACAAAGTATTAACTCTGGGATGCGACTAGTTGAGATATTTCTGCATTTCATTTTCAATAAACTAGCAAACATTTCTTAAACATTTTCACTGTCATTATGGGTTATTTTGTGTAGACGGGTTAGAATTTGTATTTAATCCATTTTGAATTCAGGCTGTAACAACAAAATGTGAAATAAGTCAAGGGGTATGATGCTTTTGGAAGGCACTGTACCAGCTTCTGGTATACACAGACTGAAATTAATGACTGCAAAATCATTTAAGGTTTCTTTACAAGACAGAATGTTAAATAAAATGACATTGAAACTTACTCTACTGGTGGTCCGTGGTGTTGATCCTTCAGATGGTTAAAAATATCCACAGGAAAGTACTGTTAAAACAATTTTAGAGTGGCGGTACTGAAGTTGGAGTTTCTATCACCTGGCACTTCAGTTATTATGCATTGTATATTTTCCTGTGGAAATATAGGCTCAAATTGCAACCATCTGAAGGACAAACACCACGGACAACCGGTAGAGCACGTTCAAATGTAATTCTGTTCAACAATCTGGCTTGAATGATTTCGGAGTCATTAGATTCAGAATGTGTATATCAGAAGGTGGTATCAATTAGATTCATCAGCCTAAAAGATGCAGTAACAAGACAGAAAGCAGGGATAACAGACTCACCGACACCAGAATGTCTCCCTCCATGATAGCAAGGTCGAACTGTAAGTCCTCTGTAACAGAGAGAGATGGTCTGAAACACTGACATGACATCTACTAGTTACAAGTCACTACCTCCAGTGCCATTAAAGTCCAGACCTCATGGTAGAGGTCCAGGATTGTGCGCTTCATCTAATGAATGCGTTACCTTCTCTGGTTTCAGGCGTTTTAACCCAATCATTTAGTCTGTGGCGTGTCCCCATTGAGGCAGTAGAACCTAAAAGAAATTGTGAACAAACTTATTTTGTAATATCATTATGTTTATTGATAGACAGGCCATAAACTTGAAGACAACAGATTGAATTGTTTCTTTAGGCCAAAGCAGCCCAAGAGATTGACTTCAGAATCCCAGTAGAGGCCTACCTGTGGCAGGGAAAGTAGCATTTGAAGTAGTAGCATTTGTGAAATTGGTGATGGGAACACTGCCCACTGAAATACACAAGGGAAACATAATACATGTTAGATAATAACATGGTGAACCAATTGGCGTCCGCAGTGGGGCCGGCCAAGCCTACCTCAAATGGAAAACACTCAAGAACAGGATGTCACATAACCAAAATGACTGGTCCTACCTTGGACAAACCAGATGAGAATCAGAAACCAAACCATGTTGCAACAACAATTGTCCCCCAAGATTTGGAAAAAAAACAACCAAAGAAAAAGCATAAACAATTGTGTGGAATAGCTCTCCTTCCAGTTAAATAGTGGGCAGGGCAGCAATCACAAAATAACAGGTGCATTCTTCTTCTTCTGCTTCTGTGAGGTTTAAAGATGGTTGGCATCCAATGTTGCATTATCGCCCTCTACTGAACTATAGTATGAATCCATTACCTTTGTGAAACAAAATTGGAAAGGGGAAATGTGAAGAAAAAAATATATATATATATATTAAATGACCCTTCTAACTAACCCTACACTCGTTAAAACCCATCACCTTATTCCACTACTTTAACCCTATCTTATCCTACCCCAGGCCAACGACCCGAGAGGACGGGACACTACAACTCAACACACCCTGTAACTCTTCTGAAATCTAAACTCATACCCCAAGTACTTCTCTGCAGCTGCCACCACAACATCTATTTTCTATTACTTACGTATCATCTCTGCAGTACAGCAGATAACAATGGCTATGAATGCTAAGCCAAACTCACTGAAACATATATCACTCATTGGCCTATCCCTCTGTTCTGGCAAAGATCTACTATTCACAGGGATCCTCTCAGAATCCCTCACCCTTGATCCACCCTCCACTTCCTCTGCATACAACATCTTCTTCACTACAATGACCCTGGACACCTCAACCTGCTTCTCTCGCACCAGACACCTCCACTCAGGGTTACCTTCACCGACTCAATGGCACCCACCATCTTTTCCACCCAACTTGGAACTGACCATGGATCAGACAAAAGGCCTGGTTCCACCTTCTTCAAAAATCTTACTCCCACTGAACCAATCATATCTTTATCATAGCCATGCCCATCAATGGAAGGCTTGGGCTCCAAGCTCCTCACAATACCTTCTGCCCCTTCCATTTCACCTCCAGAACTCAAACTGGTGTCCGGCCCACTTTGTTTCAACTTGATACCAATCTTCCTCGACATTCCCTCTCCCTTGTCATTGCTATCTTCAACAGATACAAACCCATCCTCTGCCTCCCTCAGTCTTTTCAACCTGCTCTATCTTTCCCTCCAATCCTCCTCCCTTAAACAATTACCTGACTCCTGAAAATATTCAACTTTTCCAAGTCAAAATCTTTTTTTAGCCTCCTTGAGGGACATACTAAGCCCTGTACTCCCTCCACTTCAAACTCCTGTGTCACCAGAACAGATGCAGGTGGGAGCACTTGTTTTTAAGTCATCAACCTCAACAACAGATTGTGCATTATAGACAGTGTTAATGTGCATCCATAGTATATAGTGAACAGTACTGTGCATAATGTAGCAGGTGCAGGAATGCCCTCATGCAGGGACACCCCGAAATGTGGGCTGCAGTTGCACACTATTGACAGAAAGAGACATCAACCTCAGATAAATCATCTGAGACAGCTGAACAGCGCTCCTCTGTCTTAGTATGTGTAGGCCATGTATCTGATGCCGTCTGTTCAAAAAGAGTATGGCATGTCATACAGCCACAGTTGTAGAGGGGTCAGACTTCCTGGATGTTTAGTTCAATCCTGTGTGTTCTCTGGCCCATCTCTGATATCTTGTTGTGGATCTTGGCTAGGATGGTGGGCTCCCCATTGACAGAAAATAAATATCTGCTGTGGGAAACCGTGTAGACAGTGTTAGTGTTCATGTATAGTGCAGTATAGACAGTGGTAATGTGCATCCATAGTATAGAGCAGTGAATAGTACTGTCCATAATGTAGCATAGAGCCCATGTCGTAAGTCCAAGGTGTTCCCAGAGTGGTATACCAAGAAGCAAGCTAGATCTACCCAGGGTCTTTTAAATCTAGCCAGCTTCAGTTAGCTTCACATTGCAGCTCAGGCTTCATCCGTACTACGATGGTGGATTTTGCTCGTCCACCTTCCGTAAAAGGCTGTCACATGCTTCCCAGTCAAAACACTTTAAGCTTATACAATTTGTGAAGTTTTTGTTCATTTTGGTGTTCGGTAGGTTATTTTCAACTGTTCGCATGTACCAGTTTGTTTGTTGAGGCAAGTGGAAGTTTATTAGTCAAAGTCTACACCCCTTCATCAGTGATTGGTTTACAGTAGGGGTGGGAACTATGGACGGGATTCTTCAATGAAGTGTTTGCTATCATTCACTTGAGAATTACTGCACTAAACGGATGTGTAATTGCACGACTAAGACCTCCTCTGCAAAAACGAAAATAATTCAATACAGATGTCTTGATGTATCTATTTTGAGGAAGTGTTTCTGGCTATATTGTTACTACGGTGGCTCAAGAGAGACAAACAGTAATATTGCCTCTTTCTTCTAGTTTTTCAAGCGAAGGTCTTTAGGGAGTGTGAGCACAGAAGTTTGCATCGCCTAGCCCAGTTCTGCTTGGAGCAAACTGAACCTATATATGGGGATGTTTTTACTCTAGAAAAGGCTATTTGAAAATAGTCCAAATTAGAGCCATCTTATGGGCAAAAGTGACATATTTTATTACCTATTGTTAACTTATTTTGAGGTGCTTATCAATGCACAAGCCCCCCTTTTCCCCCACTCCTATCGATCTGATTTCATTGGTCCTTAACTCGCAAATCAGACAATTCATTCAGGATATATGAGAAAGCTCAGAGTTAGCCTACCCCAGAGAAGGTTAGTTTTAGAGGATGTGTTGCCTTGGAAATGTACACTGAACAAAAATATACACACAACATGTAAAGTGTTTGTCCCATGTTTCATGAGATGAAATAAAACATCTCAAAAATGTTTCATATGCAAAAAAAGCGTATTTTCTCATTTTGTGCACAAATGTGTCTACATCGCTGTTAGTGAGCATTTCTCCTTTGCCAAGGTAATCCATCCACCTGACAGGTGTGGCATATCAAGAAGCTGATTAAATAGCATGGTCATTACACAGGGGCACATTGTACTGGGGACAATAAAAAGCCCCTAAAATGCGCAGTTGTGTCACAACACAATGCCACAGATGCCTCAAGTTTTGAGGGAGTGTGCAATTGGCATAATGACTGCAGCAATGTCCACCAGAGCTGTTGCTAGATAATTGAATCTTAATTTTTCAACCATGTGCCTCGAACATCCTTTTAGAGAATTTGTAGCCACGCTGGGAGGGAGGCTGACAAGTATTTGCATATAATAATGCCTTTTTGTGGGGACAAACTCATTCTGATTGGCTGGGCCTGGCTGCAAGTGGGTGAGCCCTCCAAGGCCCACCCAATGGATGCACCCCTGTACAGTCATGTGAAATCCATAGATTAGGGTCTAATTAATTAATTTCAATTGACCTATATATGGACTGTAACTCAGTAAATTCTTTGAAGATGCGTTTATATTGGCCTTCCGAGTGGTGCAGCGGTCTAAAGCCCTGGGAGTCCCATAGGGCGACGCACAATTGTAGAAATTCTGTAATGTTGCAATTATACATTAATGCAGGAGGAAATACAATGATTTCACTAGTGCATATGTGTGAAAGTGGTCTGCACACAGCATATTATCCCCAGAGATGCCAAACTCAGGCAAAATGTCCACAGTGATGTCATAATGAGTGGGAGAAAAAAACACCTGCATCAGAGACAGTGCAAAGGTTTTCATACTCTGCCACATCCTGAAGAGTTACAATGTAGGGAATAGGGTCCCATCAGAGGACAGCCACTCATGATGCATCATGAACAGTAGCTGTGAAGTGATACACATTGCTACAGTGTGGTTTTTACTATGTTTATGAGCTTACTAGTACTAAATATACTGTATTTCAAACATAGAAGTGGATTAATTGGTTAATAGGCCTATGTGGCTCTGGTGATTTGTTGTCTGTCATGGTGGGTGTGGCTTCCCATGGCACCACATTACATCACAATTGTGATGTCATAAATGATTGTATTCTGGTATGATGACAGCCTAAATGGCTTGCCATATTACAGCAACACTTACAAGTTCAATTCGGGATCAAAATCATTGCTATATTTTGGATGGTTATTTTGGTGGTAAGTAGTTGTGACCACTTGTGATTTAGTTAAAAAAACAGGCCTACTTTGTGGCACAATTTAATTTAGATGATTTGAATAATATAATCATATTTTTAAGCCATATTGTATTTTTTTCAGGATTACTGTAATTGAAGGAACTATGGGAAAGTTCTCCTTTCCAAGGCTCATCATAAGAATGGTTAGAATATATTTTCTCTCACCACCCCCATAGTCAAAACTCCAGTGATTTAAAATCATCACTTTGACATATAGGCTATGAGCTTTTCTAAGATTGAAAATAACAAGCTTGTATCATGATAACCTCATTTCCGACTGCATGTTTGTCATCATTTTCATTTCTAGCCATGGGCAAATCGGACTGCACAGGATGATTTCTGCACAGGAACTACTGAACTCCACAGGCCCAGAACACACCAGCCTCACAACTCCTCACAACTCCCCAGCCTTAATGTAAGTCCCATCTGCAGGCTAAATCTACGACCCACTAAAGTGGTCCAGACTAATCATGTATGGCCAATCAGTGTAAACTTTGTACAAACTACGGCTTGATCTAGTGTCAACGTTATACCTTATTGATATTCTATAATAATGAAATACAATGGAAGGCACATAATAATCCAATGAGTAAAATAAAATATACCATGTTCTATTCTCAATATCCCTACTGCCCCAAAGGTGTGTAGGCAGGACAAGGAGAACACCGATTCAATCCAGAAGAAGAGGAAAAAGAAGAGGCTAAATGAGAAGGGAACCCAGGTTGAACTAGGCATGCGGGAGGATATCCATGACCTTGACCTCGCCCATTGGAGATTGGCTAGAGAGACATGGAGAACTGAGCGAGGAAACATGAGGGAGATTAAGGCGCTGTATGGAGAAATATTTAGGCTGCACCAACTCTTGGAGGAGGTAACGAGCCGTTTTCTTTAATCAGACTTTCATATAAGTAGATATACTGTAGTTGCTTTAGATGTTCCCAATCCTGATACACAGAAATGAGATATAAATAGATAGAATAGTGAAATAAGAAGGCAAGAAAAAGAACTGCACACTGGAAGTATTCTGAGGAAGGTCTGCATTCTGCACTGATAGTATTCTGAGGAAGGCCTGTGTTCTGCACTGGTAGTATTTTTGGGAAGGTCTGCATTCTGCACTGGTAGTATTCTGAGGAAGGCCTGTGTTCTGCACTGGTAGTATTCTGAGGAAGGTCTGCATTCTGCACTGGTAGTATTCTGAGGAAGGTCTGCATTCTGCACTGGTAGTATTCTGAGGAAGGTCTGCATTCTGCACTGATAGTATTCTGAGGAAGGTCTGCATTCTGCACTGGAAGTATTCTGAGGAAGGCCTGTGTTCTGCACTGGTAGTATTCTTGGGAAGGTCTGCATTCTGCACTGGAAGTATTCTGAGGAAGGTCTGCATTCTGCACTGGAAGTATTCTGAGGAAGGTCTGCATTCTGCACTGGTAGTATTCTGAGGAAGGTCTGTGTTCTGCACTGATAGTATTCTGAGGAAGGTCTGCATTCTGCACTGGTAGTATTCTGAGGAAGGTCTGCATTCTGCACTGATAGTATTCTGAGGAAGGTCTGCATTCTGCACTGATAGTATTCTGAGGAAGGCCTGTGTTGTGCACTGGTAGTATTCTTGGGAAGGTCTGTGTTCTGCACTGATAGTATTCTGAGGAAGGCCTGTGTTCTGCACTGGTAGTATTCTGAGGAAGGTCTGCATTCTGCACTGATAGTATTCTGAGGAAGGCCTGTGTTCTGCACTGGTAGTATTCTTGGGAAGGTCTGCATTCTTATAATAAAGTTGTAAAGGAATGGAAGAATTTCTGAATTGGAATGATTCCAAAAGTGTGGACCTTCCCATTTTCCTAATAGGCTAATATACAGTAATAAAACATGTTTTCTCTATGATATTTATTACCCATACACATGTAATTGTTTTAAGATAGTAATAACAATAACCATCAAGCTATTAAGTAATAAAAGTGTGTCTGTCATCATACAGATTGGGGTGGATAAAGGGGTGATCAAGCAGCGCTCCACCTCCTCCATTATTTGTCCCGTCTCCCCGACACTGCCAGCTTTCCCCTGGTACAACCACCACAGGTACCTCGCCAACAGCCAATCGGAGCCTGACCAGCATGCTGCCGGCACCCAGAAGGACCCACCTAAGAAACACTCAATCTTTCCCCCTCTGGACACACAGAGCTGCACCTCCCCTGATAAATGGCCTCATTCTCCGTCCAAGACGTCACACCCACACGCTTCACACCGATTTGCTGTCCCATCCCACCTCCTGGCTCCCGGCCATCCTGCCCGGATGAGACAGACCCATCCGCAGGTCCACCCCAGGTCCCCATTGACTGGCCAGGCAAAGGTCAAGGATGAGGTTAAGAGGCAAGAGACTGCATCGTCTGAGGAATTGTCTGAGGAAGTTCAACGGAGAGGAGCAGAAATTGCAAGCATGTATAAAGCACAGCTGAAAGAGAGGATGGCCCAAAAGAGAAAGGAAGAGATTCTGAAGAAAATGGCAAACAGCGATGACAAGAACGATGACAGTGAGGCCTCCTGCTCCTCTGCAGTAAAACAATCTAATATCCCTGCCACAGCCCCCGAGCGCCCGGACAGCCCAGAGGCCACGCCAGTGGCCGCCCGAGAAGACACTCAGGGGGACACCCAGCAGGACCTGGCAGAGGTTGTGAATGTGCTCAAGAGGCAATCATCTGATCTGCCTGACGATGTTTGTGAGGAGTCACTCACATGGAAATCCATTTACGAGGAGCTGTGCCCGCTCGCTCACAGAGTGAACACAGAAGCTGACTACATCAAGGCGCTTCGCGTCATCACTGAGAATGCTGTGACTCCCTCGTGCTCGTCTGAGGATGATGTGTCTCAGAGTGTGAGTGAGGACACAAGTCAGGAGGGGAGTAGTGAAAGTGAGGAGAGCATGAGTGGACAACAGCAGAGATGTCTACACAGGGATCATTATGGTAAGAGGGACAGGAAGGAGATTGATAGTGGTAAAAGGGAAGGGAGATTTGCAACCGCCAATGCAATGTGTATGATGGCGAGCCGAGGGATAGAAGAACTTAATGCCATGAGCTACGCAGACAGGATCAAATATTTCAAGTATGAGGCTAAGAGAAATGAAGAGATGATGAAGATTGAAAGGAGGAAGGAAAAAGCCAGGAACGAAGAGCTCAAAAAGTGGGAAAAGATACAGAAGAAATTGAATGAGGAGAAAAGGAAAAGGACAGAAAATATGGAAAAAAACAAGTTAGAGGAGCAGAGGAAAAGGGAGAAGGCAGAGATGAAACTAAAGATCGAACATGAGAAAAAGAGACAAGAGCAAGAGAAAAAGATGGAGAAACAGAGGGCAGAGAAGTTGAAAAAGATGGAGAAACAGAGGATGGAGGAGGAGAGGAACAGGGAAAAGGAGAGAATGAAGGTGTTGGAGATGCAGCAAAAGGCACGAGAGAAAGAAGAGAAGAGGAGGAAAGAGGAACAGAAAAGGAGATTGAAGATACAACAGGAACAAGAGAAGGAGGAACAGAAAAGGCAGACAAGGATACGGGACGAGGATAAGAAGAGAGCAGAGCTTCAAAGAATAAAAGATCACGAGGCCAGGTTCAAGATGGAGATGGAGAAACTGTATGAGAGAGAAGAGAGGAATGCACAGATTGAAAGAGAAAAGAGGCGTGCGCTGTGTCAGAAAAAAGGACAGACACAGAGAGCAAAACAGGTGGTGGCATACGAGGTCACAGCGTCTACATCTGACGCCTCTGTGAGGAGGGAAGAGAGGGAGCAGCGTCCAGAGACCGCTCACGCACAGTCTGCAAAGAGGAGAACAAGGAAGAAGCAGAAGAAAGCGGCGGACGAGGCATCGACAACTTTTCAGTAGATGACAAAAGAAAGGGAGCAGACAAAAGAAGAAATGTACAAGTCAATGCTCCTAGGTATGTTGATAGATGTAAATAAACAAGAGTTTTTTTAAGAGAAAAAACAAACAAAAAAATGAGAAAATAAGTAAAAGGAGGAACAAATTATAAGGAAGCCAGGCATGAGGGTGAAGAGGAGGAAACATGAGAGAGGAGGAAGAGAGACCAGAGTGGTTTATCAGGAGGGAAGTAGTAATTTCATGCGAATGCTGCCATCAATCCACGGTTTCTGGTTAGGGAATGTTTTAATCGTTGCTATGGGAACGACATCTTCAACGCACGTTCTAATGAACTCACACACCGAATCAGCGTATTCGTCAATGTTGTTGTCTGACGCAATGCGAAACATGTCCCAGTCCACGTGCTTCAAGAGGGCCACCATTGTTCCTGTTCCCAAGAAAGCTAAGGTAACTGAGCTAAACGACTACCGCCCCGTAGCACTCACTTCCGTCATCATGAAGTGCTTTGAGAGACTAGTCAAGGACCATATCACCTCCACCCTACCTGACACCCTAGACCCACTCCAATTTGCTTACCGCCCAAATAGGTCCACAGACGATGCAATCTCAACCACACTGCACACCGCCCTAACCCATCTGGACAAGAGGAATACCTATGTGAGAATGCTGTTCATTGACTACAGCTCGGCATTCAACACCATAGTACCCTCCAAGCTCGTCATCAAGCTCGAGACCCTGGGTCTCGACCCCGCCCTGTGCAACTGGGTACTGGACTTCCTGACGGGCCGCCCCCAGGTGGTGAGGGTAGGCAACAACATCTCCTCCCCGCTGATTCTCAACACTGGGGCCCCACAAGGGTGCGTTCTGAGCCCTCTCCTGTACTCCCTGTTCACCCACGACTGCGTGGCCACGCACGCCTCCAACTCAATCATCAAGTTTGCGGACGACACAACAGTGGTAGGCTTGATTACCAACAACGACGAGACGGCCTACAGGGAGGAGGTGAGGGCCCTCGGAGTGTGGTGTCAGGAAAATAACCTCACACTCAACGTCAACAAAACTAAGGAGATGATTGTGGACTTCAGGAAACAGCAGAGGGAACACCCCCCTATCCACATCGATGGAACAGTAGTGGAGAGGGTAGCAAGTTTTAAGTTCCTCGGCATACACATCACAGACAAACTGAATTGGTCCACTCACACAGACAGCATTGTGAAGAAGGCGCAGTAGCGCCTCTTCAACCTCAGGAGGCTGAAGAAATTCGGCTTGTCACCAAAAGCACTCACAAACTTCTACAGATGCACAATCGAGAGCATCCTGGCGGGCTGTATCACCGCCTGGTACGGCAACTGCGCCGCCCTCAACCGTAAGGCTCTCCAGAGGGTGGTGAGGTCTGCACAACGCATCACCGGGGGCAAACTACCTGCCCTCCAGGACACCTACACCACCCGATGTCACAGGAAGGCCATAAAGATCATCAAGGACATCAACCACCCGAGCCACTGCCTGTTCACCCCGCTATCATCCAGAAGGCGAGGTCAGTACAGGTGCATCAAAGCTGGGACCGAGAGACTGAAAAACAGCTTCTATCTCAAGGCCATCAGACTGTTAAACAGCCACCACTAACATTGAGTGGCTGCTGCCAACACACTGACACTGACTCAACTCCAGCCACTTTAATAATGGGAATTGATGGGAAATGATGTAAATATATCACTAGCCACTTTAAACAATGCTACCTTATATAATGTTACTTACCCTACATTATTCATCTCATAGGCATACGTATATACTGTACTCTATATCATCGACTGTATCCTTATGTAATACATGTATCACTAGCCACTTTAACTATGCCACTTTGTTTACATACTCATCTCATATGTATATACTGTACTCGATACCATCTACTGTATCTTGCCTATGCTGCTCTGTACCATCACTCATTCATATATCCTTATGTACATATTTTTTATCCCCTTACACTGTGTACAAGACAGTAGTTTTGGAATTGTTAGTTAGATTACTTGTTGGTTATTACTGCATTGTCGGAACTAGAAGCACAAGCATTTCGCTACACTCGCATTAACATCTGCTGTGTGAGTGGACCATCTGTGACAAATAAAATTTGATTTGATTTGAGATATAGAATTCAAGTTCTGATGGACAGAATCAGGAAGGACCATGGGATAAAAGGTAAATGAGATTAGCAGTAAAGAAGAGCTGAGTGGATCGAAAGAAAGTTATGGAAAACACAAGGGGGAGGCAAGATAAACAGAGACCCAGAGAAAAGAGGTGAAAACACTTTAGAAGAGTAATAGAGAGGAGATTGAACTAGAATTCTGATGGACATATGGCCAAAATAACTATTTAAATAACTAAGGATTAGCAGAAAAGGAGAAGACCAAGAGCACAGGAAAAATAGCCAACAGACGTCAAAAAGAAAAGAAGTCTGCCTCTTCTACTTCTCTTTTAAAGTTGCTTTGGTTTCCTTTTGTCCTCTTTCTAAGCCTGTTCAAGTCTGAGATAGATGAAAAGAGCAGCCAAAGAAACAGATCTGTTGAAGCATCAATTGGAAAGGATGGGAGGGTTGGAGGAGGAGCACAGCTGGATGACTTCATTAGGTAAGTGTTTACTATCAAAGCCTGTTCTCTGTAGACAACTGTATTAGTGTTGATAGAAGTATGTTTAGGTAATGTCTTTCAACTCAACCACTACAATTCCTGATCTCATGTGATTATTCACCTCAAGTGAGTGGGCATTCGGATGTTTTTTCCCGAAACAGATTGTGGCATATGAGGTCTCTTTATCTGTTGAAGCATCAATAGGAAAGGATGAAAGGGAGGGAGGCAGGAAGAGGAAAACACAGAAGAGCAGGTGAGGTAAGTGCTTGGGCTTGTGATGAGAGGATAGGGGCTCCACAACTGGGGTTCATGATTGACATTTCTCAGACAAATTGTATTACTGTGAATCCCATTCGTTCAATGACTGTTTGATTAATTCCTGACGGAATAATTGTTTTACAGGAGCACTCTATGTTCTGCTTCCATGTGGATTGACAGCATTGCTTTCATGAGCTTCTGGAGGACACCATGGAGGAAGAGGGAGAGGGTCTATGATAGGCAGTTTGCCATGGCCCTAAATGGGCCTTTGGATGTTAATTCTTTCTGCTTTATATCATACGACTTTACAATAAAAATGAATTGTAAGCATCAGCCTCTTCTGTTGTGTGATCAGTGCAGTAGTAGTAAGATTGGTGTAAACCCAAGGAATATTCTGGCCTTCTAGGCAGAGTTCCTCTGTCCAGTGTCTGTGTTCTTTTGCCCATCTTAACATTTTTATTGGCCAGTCAGATATTGCTATTTCTTTGCAACTCTGCCTAGAATGCCAGCATCCCGGAGTCACCTCTTCACTGTTGACGTTGAGACTGTTTCAGGTACTATTTAATGAAGCTGCCAGTTGAGGCATCTATTTCTCAAACTAGACACTCTAATGTATTCTTGCTCAGTTGTGCACCAGGGCCACCCCCTCTTTCTATTCTGGTTATTGCCAGTTTGCACTGTTCTGTGGAGTAGTACGAGATCTTCAGTTTCTTGGCAATTTCTCGCACGGAATAGCCTTAATTTCTCAGAACTAGAATAGGCTGACAAGTTTTTAGAAAAAAGTTATTTGATTCTGGCCATTTTGAGCCTGTAATCGAACCCACAAATGCTGATGCTCCAGATACCCAACTAGTCTAAAGGCCAGTTTTATTGCTTCTTTAATCAGAACAGTTTTCAGCTGTGCTAACGTAATTGCAAAAGGATTTTCTAATGATCAATTAGCCTTTTAAAATTATACATTTGAATTAGCTAACAACGTGCCATTGGAACACAGGAGTTATATTGCTGATAATGGGCCTCTGTACAACTATGTACAGTTGAAGTCGTAAGTTTATATACACTTAGGTTGGAGTCAAAACTCGTTTTTCAACCACTCCACAAATTTCTTGTTAACAAACGATAGTTTTGGCAAGTCGGTTAGGACATCTGTGTGCATGACACAAGTAATTTTTCCAACAAATGTTTCTAACAGATTATTTCACTTATAATTCACTGTATCACAATTGCAGTGGGTCAGAAGTTTACTTACAGTAAGGTGACTGTGCAAACAATAGTACGCAAGTATAAACACCATGGGACCACGCAGCCATCATACGACTCAGGAAGGAGACACATTCTGCGTCCAAGAGATGAGCGTACTTTGGTGCAAAAAGTGCAAATCAATCCCAGAACAGCAGCAAAGAACCTTGTGAAGATGCTGGAGGAAACATGTACAAAGTATCTATATCCACAGTAAAATGAGTCCTATATATGCTTGATCGCAACTTCCAACTGGACAATGACCCCAAGCATACGTCCAAAGTTGTGGCAAAATGGCTTAAGGACAACGAAGTCAAGTTATTGGACTGACTTCAAACTTATAGAACATTTGTGGGCAGAACTGAAAAAGCCTGTGCGAGCAAGTAAGCCTACAAACCGGACTCTGTTACAACAGTTCTGTCAGGAGGAATGGGCCAAAATTCACCCAACTTATTGTGGGAAGCTTGTGGAAGGCTACCCAAAATGTTTGACCCAACTTAAACAATTTAAAGGCAATGCTACCAAACACTAATTGAGTGTATGTAAACTTCTGACCCACTGGGAATGTGATGAAAGGATTTAAATCTAAGAGCTTGATTATGCTGACATTTCACATTCTTAAAATATAGTGGGGATCCTAAATGACCAAAGACAGGGAATTTTTACTCAGGAATTTTTGAAAACGGAGTTGAAATGTATTGGGCTAAGGCGTATGTGAACTTCCGACTTCAACTGTAGATATGCCAATCAGCTACAATAGTTATTTACATTGTCTACACTATTTCTGATCAAGTTGATATTTTAATGGACAAAAGGCTTTCAAAATCAAGGACATTTCAAGTGACCCAAAACTCTTGAACAGTAGTGTGTTTATACATCTTTATGTATATTTGTTTAGTATTCGTTGCTAAATGGTGAGCCACATATATGGTTGAGCTCAAGAGTTTGCCAAAGTTCGTCAACTCCAACAGGTTTCGTAGTACACCCTTCCAGAGGGTGACATTCTGATTTTGGTGACTATGAGCCCTGCTGTCTAAGTCCTGTTACAGCATCATCTTTTTAAAATAATTTGTTGCCTATCTAGCCAGCCAAGTTTTATACCTTAATCACCATTAATTTAAGTCATCTCTCCTGCTATGCTAGATCTACTTCATCTCTGATCCCACCTTGGAATGCATGATGAGCATAGCTGAGAAGGTCCATTATAGAATGAAATAGAACACTGCAAGAAACATCACTGACTGGATCATTTGATTTATTTCCAAGACAAGTGCAGTGGAATAGGCCTAATTCAAGGCAGCAAGAGCACACAGGACAAATTAAACTACCTGCTGCTGAACACACATACAATACATCAGAAAGCTTTAAGGGACTTGTTCAACTTATTCATTGTTGAGAAGTTAAAATGTCAGTGCCATTTGTGTTGGAATCTTCAGTCGACAGCAGCGGTGTTGAAATCTTCTTCGATGGTGCAATAAGTGATAAACTGTGCATTGTTATTCTGTAACAGGACATGAACATGGTTAGAATACAGTGCGATAATGACTGCATTTACGAAGGCAGCCCAATTCTGATATTTTTCCCGTCTGTGTGTGCGCATGCCTTTACCACATTGATAGAGTTTGTTAAGGCGTGTTATGTCCAGGGGGCTCAGGTGATTTCTCTGTCCAATCTGGACTCCACTCTTCGTGGCGTCAATAGTGGGGTTCCGGTTTGATGAGAAGTAGTATCTGCCAGGAGAAACCCAACAATGGGGGATTAGAGGACTTGCTACTTTAACACAAGAACTGCGCCACAATGCCACCCTATTCCCAATAGTGCACATAGTTTGACCAGAGCCCAGGTAAAAAAATAAATTGTGACCTAAAGAGGGAACCATTTGGTACGCACAGGGAAATGTTACTGGAGCTGGATACTGTACACAGTCACAGTAAAACTAATATTTACTCATTGCTAGCAGTTTAAAAACAAGGTGAGTAAAATTAGGACTTTAGTGGGAATAAGGAGGAGAGTAGTGTGACTGACGTTCCGTAGTGCATTATGGAGTCGTAGTCATAGGGCAGGTCCTGAGTGTCTCCTTTCTTCACCTTAAAGTTCTCTTGTTTTCCTGGAAGTTAAGAGTTACAAGAGGCAGATGTGACTGGTGGACACTGCTGGGTGTGAATGTGATATAGGTGAATGAAAATGTATACAAGTTGAGATGGAAAAACCATTAAGTTGAACCTCTAGCAGGAGGAAACTCTACATGATTCAAGGCATGAATATTTCATCTTACCTAATGAAACCCATTGCGGGTGGTAATGTAACAAAACTGCCCTCAAAACGAGCTTACATGTTATCCCAGGATACCCATTACGGGTGGCAACTGTAAAAGGTATATTTTACACCAGGATAGGTGGTAACTGTAGATGACAATGTAGAGTTATTCGCGTCAGGCAAATTTAGCGAACAAGGTTGCTGCAATCATGCCAGAAGAAATTCGCAGGAGTTAACGAATTCAGTTCAATTCTACATAATTGGAAATTAGTCTATGAAATACATAGTATTGGTCTCAAACTGAAGAACACTGATGGTTACTGGTGTAAGATTCTCTGGTGTTTACATAACTGGTACTGTGAGATTAGGATATCAGGATTCAAGGTTGCTATGATATTAGGACATCGGGACCTGCTTAGACAAAGCAATTTCAACAGTAGAGGAAAGGGTTGCAATGTATGGGGAAATGAATGGCTGCAGTGTTTCCGTTATAATAAGTACATGATAAATGGAACATTAAGGCATAAATGTATGAAAGACTATTCTTATTTTAAACTAATGTTGTTCTGTCCTTGTGGTGCACTGTCTATTCATGTTATGTAGTATTTCATGGTGTGTGGAGCCCAGGAAGAGTAGCTGCTGCTTATGTAACAGTATAACTTTAGACCGTCCCCTCGCCCATACCAGGGACCCTCTGCACACATCAACAACTGACACCCACGAAGCATCGTTACCCATCGCTCCACAAAAGCCACGGCCCTTGCAGAGCAAGGGGAACCACTACTTCAAGGTCTCAGAGCAAGTGGCGTCACCGATTGAAATGCTATTTAGCGCACACCACCGCTAACTAAGCTAGCCGTTTCACATCCGTTACACTTAGGCAGTACCTAATAAAATATTAAATGTCAATAGTTAGTTATTCTGTACGGTCTTCACTCCAGACCACAAAAAGCTGAATCAGGTATGTTAGTGTTGGGCTAGTACTAAAGCCTACACACTGCAGCTCTTCAGGGGACAAATTGACCAGCCCTGCCCCTGATCCACATGTAATGCCCGTGAGGTGGTTTAGTATGTTGTGTTGGTGTGAGTAACCTGGGACCACGTTGTCCCACTGTATGGTGACGTATTGGTCACGGTCTGGCCGTGTGTGCTCGTGGTGCAGGCCCAGGGCATGCATCAGCTCATGGCACAGGTTCCCCACGTTACAGGCTCTACCGAAGTACAGAGACTGGGCCCCGCCCTGAAAACCTACATATGACGCACAGCTAGAGTTAAGGGAAGAAAGAGAAAGGTGAGAGAAGGAGGAGAGAGAGGGGATATGACAGGAAGAGAGAAAAATAAAGGATTGAACACAGGAAAAAGGAAGGAGAGGTTGTGAGTTAACTGTAAACAACTGGGAAGAAGAAAATGTGTTAATGTGCCCACTTTGGACTCACCCTGTCCCAGAGATGATGTCTATGTAGTTAATCTCATTGGTGTATTCGTGGAAGAGGATACACGTCTGGTCTGAAATCATCTTGAACGCTGCTAGTATAGTTACCTTTCTGTCCACTGTGTGGATCAGAGACAATCTACCATTAGACGGTGCATATCATTCTCACTGTATTAGAAAACATCTAGTGTTAGTGTTCATCTCTCCTACTGTATTTGACACTCACCCAGATAATCGTTGATCTTGTAGGGGATAGAAGTGACGCCATCTTTCTCAGGCCAAAGTGACTTCACAGCTAATCGGTCTTCCTGTAGGACAAAACACCTCATCTTAAATCCAGCTGTCGCAAGACAGCATAGGCCTCCGATTAATTCAATTGTTATTTCTGCGTTTCCCCTATGAACGTTTTTAAATTCTAAAATGGTAAAACTATTTCAGTATTAACTTAAATTACTAAAACCAGACTAAGTATGTAGAAAAAAAAGAAAGGCGCAATATAGTGTACTTTCCATGACAGACTGACCAGGTGAATGCTATGATCCTTACAGAGGTCACCTGTTCAGTGTATATGAAGAGACCGGTTAAAGGAGGATTGTTAAGCCTTGCGACATGGATCATGTATATATACCATTCAGAGGGTGAATAGGCAGGACAAAATATTGAAGTACCTTTGATCAGGGTATGGTAGGTACCAGGCTCACCAGTTGAGTGTGTCAAGAACTGCAATGTTGCTGGGTATTTCACACTCAGTTTCCAATGTGTGAAGAATGGTCCAGCACCCAAAGGACATCCAGCCAATGGCAGTCCAGTGGTCGAAAATGGGCGACACGAATTGTGCAGAGCAACAGACGGGCTACAGTTATATTCAATTGACCGTCCAGTAAAACATTCGTGCCCAAAGACCCCAAAGAATGCTCAACTCGTAGAATCTTGACACAAATGGGGTATGGCAGCCGACAACCTTACAGAGAACCACTTCTTTCAGCAAAAAACATGTTTCAGTGGACTAAGGAAACACTGCACACAGTAGATTTGGAAAAACGTCTGGTGAATCCCGTTTTTTTTGTTGCAATTTCACGCTGATGGGAGGACTAGGGTATGAAGAAAACCACATGCAGCCATCATGATGTTTGTCAACATTGCAGGCTAGAGAGTGGCAGTGGTGGAGTGATG
The DNA here is from genome assembly GCF_013265735.2 of Oncorhynchus mykiss. Classification (NCBI taxonomy): domain Eukaryota; kingdom Metazoa; phylum Chordata; class Actinopteri; order Salmoniformes; family Salmonidae; genus Oncorhynchus; species Oncorhynchus mykiss. The sequence continues at coordinate 15,030,962 of NC_048569.1, read as the reverse complement.
CTGTGGGGTGCCTTTTCATGGCACACGTTGGATAAAAGTTGCGCAACGTTTGAATGTCTGAACATAATTGAAAATCAGGTGCATCCCTTCATGGCAGCAGTGTATCCATCTGAATTGATTTTATCAGCAGGATAATGCCCCAAGCCACAAGGCTAGGATTGTTCCACAAAAATGACAGTGAATTCAGCTTAGTGCAGTGGCCTGCCCAGTCACCAGATTTCAATCCAATTAAGCATCTGTGGGATGAGATGGAACGAGAGATCCACTACCAGCCAACTGGGCACAGTGGTGGGAAGCATTGAGGACATCATGGGGCCAGCATTCCTGTGGAAGAGTCCATGCCCTAATGAATTGAGGCTTTTGAGGGCAAAGGGGGGTGCAACTCAATATTAAGTGTTCCTAATGTTTTGTAAACTATATATATTTTAAGATCTTTTAGAAGAAAATTCAAATCAACTAAAACGTGCCACTACGATTTAAATTGAGATTGTCGTCACTGGCCGACACACATATTATTTGCATGACTCACTGTGCAATAGTGTTTACATGAATTTTGAATGACTACCTGATCTCTGTAACCCACACATACAGATAATTGTAAGGTCTCAAACAAGCAGTGCATTTCAAACAGATTTAACTACAATGTCCTGTTGGTTTCAACAACTTGCACAAGGCACCTATTGGTAGATGGGTAAAAAAAGGCAGACATTGAAGATCCCTTCGAGCGTGGTGAAGTTAATTACACTTTGGATGGTGTTTCAATACACCCAGTCCATACAAAAAGATACAGGTCGTCTTAAGTCAGTTGCCAGAGAAGGTGGAAACCGCTCAGGGATTTCACCATGAGCCCAATAGGGACTATAAAACAGTTAGACTTTAATGGCTGTGATAAGAGAACGGAATAACATTTTAGTTACTCTACAATACTAACCTGATTGACAGTGAAAATGAAGCCTGTACAGAATACAATTATTCCAAAACATGCATCCTGTTGACATCAAGGCACTAAAGTAATACTGCAGAAATTGTGGCAAAGCAATTATCTTTTGGTCCTGAATACAAAGTGTAATGACAGGCAAAACCAAAAGATTACTGAGTACCACTTCATATTTTCAAGCATTGTGGTGGATGCATCATGTTATGGGTATGCTTGTAATCATAGCGGACTGGGGAGTTTCAGGATAAAAAAAGAAACGTTATGAGCTAAGCACAAGCAAGATCCTAGAGGAAATCCTGGTTTAGTCTGCTTTCTACCAGACACTGGGAGCACAATTCACCTTTCTGCAGGACAATAACCTAAAACACAAGGACTGCACTGGAGTTTCTTACCAAGACAGAATGTTGCCGAGTGGCCAAGTTACAGTTTTGACAAATCTACTGCAGGACCTGAACATGGTTGTTTAGTAGTGATCAACAACCAATTTGACAGCTTGAATAATTTTGATTAGATTTTGAGAAGTTACACAATCCAGATGTGGAAAGCTCTTAGACTTACCCAGAGAAACTCACAGGTGTAGTCGCTGCCAAAGGTGCTTCTACAAAGTATTGACTCGGATGCGACTAGTTGAGATATTTCTGCATTTCATTTCCAATGAACTAGCAAACATTTGTAAGACATTTTCACTGTCATTATGGGTTATTTTGTGTAGACGGGTTAGAATTTGTATTTAATCCATTTTGAATTCAGGCTGTAACAACAAAATGTGAAATAAGTCAAGGGGTATGATGCTTTTGGAAGGCACTGTACCAGCTTCTGGTATACACAGACTGAAATTAATGACTGCAAAATCATTTAAGGTTTCTTTACAAGACAGAATGTTAAATAAAATGACATTGAAACTTACTCTACTGGTGGGCCGTGGTGTTGATCCTTCAGATGGTTAAAAATATCCACAGGAAAGTACTGTTAAAACAATTTTAGAGTGGCGGTACTAAAGTTGGAATTTCTATCACCTGGCACTTCAGTTATTATGCATGGTATCTTTTCCTGTGGAAATATAGGCTCAAATTGCAACCATCTGAAGGACAAACACCATGGACAACCGGTAGAGCACGTTCAAATGTAATTCTGTTCAACAATCTGGCTTGAATGATTTTGGAGTCATTAGATTCAGAATGTGTAAATCAGAAGGTGGTATCAATTAGATTCATCAGCCTAAAAGATGCAGTAACAAGACAGAAAGCAGGGGTAACAGACTCACTGAAACCAGAATGTCTCCCTCCATGATAGCAAGGTCGAACTGTAAGTCCTCTGTAACAGAGAGAGATGGTCTGAAACACTGACATGACATCTACTAGTTACAAGTCACTACCTCCAGTGCCATTAAAGTCCAGACCTCATGGTAGAGGTCCAGGATTGTGCGCTTCATCTAATGAATGCGTTACCTTCTCTGGTTTCAGGCGTTTTAACCCAATCATTTAGTCTGTGGCGTGTCCCCATTGAGGCAGTAGAACCTAAAAGAAATTGTGAACAAACTTATTTTGTAATATCATTATGTTTATTGATAGACAGGCCATAAACTTGAAGACAACAGATTGTTTCTTTAGGCCCCATCAGCCCAAGATATTGACTTCAGAATCACAGTAGAGGCCTACCTGTGGCAGTGAAAGTCTCATTTGTAGAATTGTTGATGGTGTTTGTAGAATTGTCCACTGAAATACAGAAAGAAATTATAAAGTGGAACAGAACAACAGTTTGGCAGTGGGGCTGGCCTACATTAAATATACATGGAAAACAGGCCTAGCTTTCAGCCTGTCATCTAACAACATGACTGGTCCCAAATGCAGGCCTCCCTACCTGTGGCAGGGAAAGTAGCATTTGAAGTAGTAGCATTTGTGAAATTGGTGATGGGAACACTGCCCACTGAAATACACAAGGGGAACATAATACATGTTAGATAATAACATGGTGAACCAATTGGCGTCCGCAGTGGGGCCGGCCACGCCTACCTCAAATGGAAAACACTCAAGAACAGGATGTCACATAACCAAAATGACTGGTCCTACCTTGGACACACCAGATGAGAGTCAGAAACCAAACCATGTTGCAACAACAATTGTCCCCCAAGATTTGGAAAAAAAAACAACCAAAGAAAAAGCATAAACAATTGTGTGGAATAGCTCTCCTTCCAGTTAAATAGTGGGCAGGGCAGCAATCACAAAAGAACAGGTGCATTCTTCTTCTTCTGCTTCTGTGAGGTTTAAAGACGGTTGGCATCCAATATGTTGCATTATCGCCCTCTACTGAACTATTGTATGAATCCATTACCTTTCTGATACAAAATTGGAAAGGGGAAATGTGAAAAAATAAATATATATATATTTAATGACCCTTCTAACTAACCCTACACTCATTAAAACCCATCACCTTATTCCACTACTTTAACCCTATCTTATCCTACCCCAGGCCAACGACCCGAGATGACGGGACACTACAACTCAACACACCCTGTAACTCTTCTGAAATCTAAACTCATACCCCCAAGTACTTCTCTGCAGCTGCCACCACAACATCTATTTTCTATGACTTACGTATCATCTCTGCGGTACAGCAGATAACAATGGCTATGAATGCTAAGCCAAACTCACTGAAACATATATCACTCATTGGCCTATCCCTCTGTTCTGGCAAAGATCTACTATTCACAGGAATCCTCTCAGAATCCCTCACCCTTGATCCACCCTCCACTTCCTCTGCATACAACATCTTCTTCACTACAATGACCCTGGCCACCTCAACCTGCTTCTCTCGCACCAGACACCTCCACTCAGGGTTACCTTCACCGACTCAATGGCACCCACCATCCTTTCCACCCAACTTGGAACCGACCATGGATCAGACAAAAGGCCTGGTTCCACCTTCTTCAAAAATCTTACTCCCACTGAACCAATCGTATCTTTATCATAGCCATGCCCATCAATGGAAGGCTTGGGCTCCAAGCTCCTCACAATACCTTCTGCCCCTTCCATTTCACCTCCAGAACTCAAACTGGTGTCCGGCCCACTTTGTTTCAACTTGATACCAATCTTCCTCGACATTCCCTCTCCCTTGTCATTGCTATCTTCAACAGATACAAACCCATCCTCTGCCTCCCTCAGTCTTTTCAACCTGCTCTATCTTTCCCTCCAATCCTCCTCCCTTAAACAATTACCTGACTCCTGAAAATATTCAACTTTTCCAAGTCAAAATCTTTTTTTAGCCTCCTTGAGGGACATACTAAGCCCTGTACTCCCTCCACTTCAAACTCCTGTGTCACCAGAACAGATGCAGGTGGGAGCACTTGTTTTTAAGTCATCAACCTCAACAACAGATTGTGCATTATAGACAGTGTTAATGTGCATCCATAGTATATAGTGAACAGTACTGTGCATAATGTAGCAGGTGCAGGAATGCCCTCATGCAGGGACACCCTGAAATGTGGGCTGCAGTTGCACACTATTGACAGAAAGAGACATCAACCTCAGATAAATCATCTGAGAAGGCAGAACAGCGCTCCTCTGTCTTAGTATGTGTAGGCCATGTATCTGATGCCGTCTGTTCAAAAAGAGTATGGCATGTCATACAGCCACAGTTGTAGAGGGGTCAGACTTCCTGGATGTTTAGTTCAATCCTGTGTGTTCTCTGGCCCATCTCTGATATCTTGTTGTGGATCTTGGCTATGATGGTGGGCTCCCCATTGACAGAAAATAAATATCTGCTGTGGGAAACCGTGTAGACAGTGTTAGTGTTCATGTATAGTGCAGTATAGACAGTGGTAATGTGCATCCATAGTATAGAGCAGTGAATAGTACTGTCCATAATGTAGCATAGAGCCCATGTCGTAAGTCCAAGGTGTTCCCAGAGTGGTATACCAAGAAGCAAGCTTGATCTACCCAGGGTCTTTTAAATCTAGCCAGCTTCAGTTAGCTTCACATTGCAGCTCAGGCTTCATCCGTACTACGATGGTGGATTTTGCTCGTCCACCTTCCGTAAAAGGCTGTCACATGCTTCCCAGTCAAAACACTTTAAGCTTATACATTTGGTGAAGTTTTTGTTCATTTTTTGTGTTCGGTAGGTTATTTTCAACTGTTCGCACGCACCAGTTTTTTTGTTGAGGCAAGTGGAAGTTTATTAGTCAAAGTCTACACCCCTTCATCAGTGATTGGTTTACAGTAGGGGTGGGAACTATGGACGGGATTCTTCAATGAAGTGTTTGCTATCATTCACTTGAGAATTACTGCACTAAACGGATGTGTAATTGCACGACTAAGACCTCCTCTGCAAAAACGAAAATAATTCAATACAGATGTCTTGATGTATCAATTTTGAGGAAGTGTTTCTGGCTATATTGTTACTACGGTGGCTCAAGAGAGACAAACAGTAATATTGCCTCTTTCTTCTAGTTTTTCAAGCGAAGGTCTTTAGGGAGTGTGAGCACAGAAGTTTGCATCGCCTAGCCCAGTTCTGCTTGGAGCAAACTGAACCTATATATGGGGATGTTTTTACTCTAGAAAAGTTCTTGTAAATTTCATCAGGCTATGGTGTAAAATAGTCCAAATTAGAGCCATCTTATGGGCAAAAGTGACATATTTTATTACCTATTGTTAACTTATTTGGAGGTGCTTATCAATGCACAAGCCCCCTTTTCCCCCACTCCTATCGATCTGATTTCATTGGTCCTTAACTCGCAAATCAGACAATTCATTCAGGATATATGAGAAAGCTCAGAGTTAGCCTACCCCAGAGAAGGTTAGTTTTAGAGGATTTGTTGCCTTGGAAATGTACACTGAACAAAAATATACACACAACATGTAAAGTGTTTGTCCCATGTTTCATGAGATGAAATAAAACATCTCAAAAATGTTTCATATGCAAAAAAAGCGTATTTTCTCATTTTGTGCACAAATGTGTCTACATCGCTGTTAGTGAGCATTTCTCCTTTGCCAAGGTAATCCATCCACCTGACAGGTGTGGCATATCAAGAAGCTGATTAAATAGCATGGTCATTACACAGGGGCACATTGTACTGGGGACAATAAAAAGCCCCTAAAATGCGCAGTTGTGTCACAACACAATGCCACAGATGCCTCAAGTTTTGAGGGAGTGTGCAATTGGCATAATGACTGCAGCAATGTCCACCAGAGCTGTTGCTAGATAATTGAATCTTAATTTTTCAACCATAAGGTGCCTCGAACATCCTTTTAGAGAATTTGTAGCCACGCTGGGAGGGAGGCTGACAAGTATTTGCATATAATAATGCCTTTTTGTGGGGACAAACTCATTCTGATTGGCTGGGCCTGGCTGCAAGTGGGTGAGTCCTCCAAGGCCCACCCAATGGATGCACCCCTGTACAGTCATGTGAAATCCATAGATTAGGGTCTAATTAATTAATTTCAATTGACCTATATATGGACTGTTACTCAGTAAATTCTTTGAAGATGCGTTTATATTGGCCTTCCGAGTGGTGCAGCGGTCTAAAGCACTGGGAGTCCCATAGGGCGACGCACAATTGTAGAAATTCTGTAATGTTGCAATTATACATTAATGCAGGAGGAAATACAATGATTTCACTAGTGCATATGTGTAAAAGTGGTCTGCACACAGCATATTATCCCCAGAGATGCCAAACTCAGGCAAAATGTCCACAGTGATGTCATAATGAGTGGGAGAAAAAAACACCTGCATCAGAGACAGTGCAAAGGTTTTCATACTCTGCCACATCCTGAAGAGTTACAATGTAGGGAATAGGGTCCCATCAGAGGACAGCCACTCATGATGCATCATGAACAGTAGCTGTGAAGTGATACACATTGCTACAGTGTGGTTTTTACTATGTTTATGAGCTTACTAGTACTAAATATACTGTATTTCAAACATAGAAGTGGATGAATTGGTTAATAGGCCTATGTGGCTCTGGTGATTTGTTGTCTGTCATGGTGGGTGTGGCTTCCCATGGCACCACATTACATCACAATTGTGATGTCATAAATGATTGTATTCTGGTATGATGACAGCCTAAATGGCTTGACATAGCATTACTGTCATATTACAGCAACACTTACAAGTTCAATTCAGGGTCAAAATCATTGCTATATTTTCGATGGTTATTTTGGTGGTAAGTAGTTGTGACCACTTGTGATTTAGTTAAAAAAACAGGCCTACTTTGTGGCACAATTTAATTTAGATGATTTGAATAATATAATCATATTTTTAAGCCATATTGTATCTTTTTCAGGATTACTGTAATTGAAGGAACTATGGGAAAGTTCTCCTTTCCAAGGCTCATCATAAGAATGGTTAGAATATATTTTCTCTCACCACCCTCATAGTCAAAACTCCAGTGATTTAAAATCATCACTTTGACATATAGGCCTATGAGCTTTTCTAAGATTGAAAATAACAAGCTTGTATCATGATAACCTCATTTCCGACTGCATGTTTGTCATCATTTTCATTTCTAGCCATGGGCAAATCGGACTGCACAGGATGATTTCTGCACAGGAACTAGTGAACTCCACAGGCCCAGAACACACCAGCCTCACAACTCCTCACAACTCCCCAGCCTTAATGTAAGTCCCATCTGCAGGCTAAATCTACGACCCACTAAAGTGGTCCAGACTAATCATGTATGGCCAATCAGTGTAAACTTTGTACAAACTACGGCTTGATCTAGTGTCAATGTTATACCTTATTGATATTCTATAATAATGAAATACAATGGAAGGCACATAATAATCCAATGAGTAAAATAAAATATACCATGTTCTATTCTCAATATCCCTACTGCCCCAAAGGTGTGTAGGCAGGACAAGGAGAACACCGATTCAATCCAGAAGAAGAGGAAAAAGAAGAGGCTAAATGAGAAGGGAACCCAGGTTGAACTAGGCATGCGGGAGGATATCCATGACCTTGACCTCGCCCATTGGAGATTGGCTAGAGAGACATGGAGAACTGAGCGAGGAAACATGAGGGAGATTAAGGCGCTGTATGGAGAAATATTTAGGCTGCACCAACTCTTGGAGGAGGTAACGAGCCGTTTTCTTTAATCAGACTTTCATATAAGTAGATATACTGTAGTTGCTTTAGATGTTCCCAATCCTGATACACAGAAATGAGATATAAATAGATAGAATAGTGAAATAAGAAGGCAAGAAAAAGAACTGCACACTGGAAGTATTCTGAGGAAGGTCTGCATTCTGCACTGATAGTATTCTGAGGAAGGCCTGTGTTCTGCACTGGTAGTATTTTTGGGAAGGTCTGCATTCTGCACTGGTAGTATTCTGAGGAAGGCCTGTGTTCTGCACTGGTAGTATTCTGAGGAAGGTCTGCATTCTGCACTGGTAGTATTCTGAGGAAGGTCTGCATTCTGCACTGGTAGTATTCTGAGGAAGGTCTGCATTCTGCACTGATAGTATTCTGAGGAAGGTCTGCATTCTGCACTGGAAGTATTCTGAGGAAGGCCTGTGTTCTGCACTGGTAGTATTCTTGGGAAGGTCTGCATTCTGCACTGGAAGTATTCTGAGGAAGGTCTGCATTCTGCACTGGAAGTATTCTGAGGAAGGTCTGCATTCTGCACTGGTAGTATTCTGAGGAAGGTCTGTGTTCTGCACTGATAGTATTCTGAGGAAGGTCTGCATTCTGCACTGGTAGTATTCTGAGGAAGGTCTGCATTCTGCACTGATAGTATTCTGAGGAAGGTCTGCATTCTGCACTGATAGTATTCTGAGGAAGGCCTGTGTTGTGCACTGGTAGTATTCTTGGGAAGGTCTGTGTTCTGCACTGATAGTATTCTGAGGAAGGCCTGTGTTCTGCACTGGTAGTATTCTGAGGAAGGTCTGCATTCTGCACTGATAGTATTCTGAGGAAGGCCTGTGTTCTGCACTGGTAGTATTCTTGGGAAGGTCTGCATTCTTATAATAAAGTTGTAAAGGAATGGAAGAATTTCTGAATTGGAATGATTCCAAAAGTGTGGACCTTCCCATTTTCCTAATAGGCTAATATACAGTAATAAAACATGTTTTCTCTATGATATTTATTACCCATACACATGTAATTGTTTTAAGATAGTAATAACAATAACCATCAAGCTATTAAGTAATAAAAGTGTGTCTGTCATCATACAGATTGGGGTGGATAAAGGGGTGATCAAGCAGCGCTCCACCTCCTCCATTATTTGTCCCGTCTCCCCGACACTGCCAGCTTTCCCCTGGTACAACCACCACAGGTACCTCGCCAACAGCCAATCGGAGCCTGACCAGCATGCTGCCGGCACCCAGAAGGACCCACCTAAGAAACACTCAATCTTTCCCCCTCTGGACACACAGAGCTGCACCTCCCCTGATAAATGGCCTCATTCTCCGTCCAAGACGTCACACCCACACGCTTCACACCGATTTGCTGTCCCATCCCACCTCCTGGCTCCCGGCCATCCTGCCCGGATGAGACAGACCCATCCGCAGGTCCACCCCAGGTCCCCATTGACTGGCCAGGCAAAGGTCAAGGATGAGGTTAAGAGGCAAGAGACTGCATCGTCTGAGGAATTGTCTGAGGAAGTTCAACGGAGAGGAGCAGAAATTGCAAGCATGTATAAAGCACAGCTGAAAGAGAGGATGGCCCAAAAGAGAAAGGAAGAGATTCTGAAGAAAATGGCAAACAGCGATGACAAGAACGATGACAGTGAGGCCTCCTGCTCCTCTGCAGTAAAACAATCTAATATCCCTGCCACAGCCCCCGAGCGCCCGGACAGCCCAGAGGCCACGCCAGTGGCCGCCCGAGAAGACACTCAGGGGGACACCCAGCAGGACCTGGCAGAGGTTGTGAATGTGCTCAAGAGGCAATCATCTGATCTGCCTGACGATGTTTGTGAGGAGTCACTCACATGGAAATCCATTTACGAGGAGCTGTGCCCGCTCGCTCACAGAGTGAACACAGAAGCTGACTACATCAAGGCGCTTCGCGTCATCACTGAGAATGCTGTGACTCCCTCGTGCTCGTCTGAGGATGATGTGTCTCAGAGTGTGAGTGAGGACACAAGTCAGGAGGGGAGTAGTGAAAGTGAGGAGAGCATGAGTGGACAACAGCAGAGATGTCTACACAGGGATCATTATGGTAAGAGGGACAGGAAGGAGATTGATAGTGGTAAAAGGGAAGGGAGATTTGCAACCGCCAATGCAATGTGTATGATGGCGAGCCGAGGGATAGAAGAACTTAATGCCATGAGCTACGCAGACAGGATCAAATATTTCAAGTATGAGGCTAAGAGAAATGAAGAGATGATGAAGATTGAAAGGAGGAAGGAAAAAGCCAGGAACGAAGAGCTCAAAAAGTGGGAAAAGATACAGAAGAAATTGAATGAGGAGAAAAGGAAAAGGACAGAAAATATGGAAAAAAACAAGTTAGAGGAGCAGAGGAAAAGGGAGAAGGCAGAGATGAAACTAAAGATCGAACATGAGAAAAAGAGACAAGAGCAAGAGAAAAAGATGGAGAAACAGAGGGCAGAGAAGTTGAAAAAGATGGAGAAACAGAGGATGGAGGAGGAGAGGAACAGGGAAAAGGAGAGAATGAAGGTGTTGGAGATGCAGCAAAAGGCACGAGAGAAAGAAGAGAAGAGGAGGAAAGAGGAACAGAAAAGGAGATTGAAGATACAACAGGAACAAGAGAAGGAGGAACAGAAAAGGCAGACAAGGATACGGGACGAGGATAAGAAGAGAGCAGAGCTTCAAAGAATAAAAGATCACGAGGCCAGGTTCAAGATGGAGATGGAGAAACTGTATGAGAGAGAAGAGAGGAATGCACAGATTGAAAGAGAAAAGAGGCGTGCGCTGTGTCAGAAAAAAGGACAGACACAGAGAGCAAAACAGGTGGTGGCATACGAGGTCACAGCGTCTACATCTGACGCCTCTGTGAGGAGGGAAGAGAGGGAGCAGCGTCCAGAGACCGCTCACGCACAGTCTGCAAAGAGGAGAACAAGGAAGAAGCAGAAGAAAGCGGCGGACGAGGCATCGACAACTTTTCAGTAGATGACAAAAGAAAGGGAGCAGACAAAAGAAGAAATGTACAAGTCAATGCTCCTAGGTATGTTGATAGATGTAAATAAACAAGAGTTTTTTTAAGAGAAAAAACAAACAAAAAAATGAGAAAATAAGTAAAAGGAGGAACAAATTATAAGGAAGCCAGGCATGAGGGTGAAGAGGAGGAAACATGAGAGAGGAGGAAGAGAGACCAGAGTGGTTTATCAGGAGGGAAGTAGTAATTTCATGCGAATGCTGCCATCAATCCACGGTTTCTGGTTAGGGAATGTTTTAATCGTTGCTATGGGAACGACATCTTCAACGCACGTTCTAATGAACTCACACACCGAATCAGCGTATTCGTCAATGTTGTTGTCTGACGCAATGCGAAACATGTCCCAGTCCACGTGCTTCAAGAGGGCCACCATTGTTCCTGTTCCCAAGAAAGCTAAGGTAACTGAGCTAAACGACTACCGCCCCGTAGCACTCACTTCCGTCATCATGAAGTGCTTTGAGAGACTAGTCAAGGACCATATCACCTCCACCCTACCTGACACCCTAGACCCACTCCAATTTGCTTACCGCCCAAATAGGTCCACAGACGATGCAATCTCAACCACACTGCACACCGCCCTAACCCATCTGGACAAGAGGAATACCTATGTGAGAATGCTGTTCATTGACTACAGCTCGGCATTCAACACCATAGTACCCTCCAAGCTCGTCATCAAGCTCGAGACCCTGGGTCTCGACCCCGCCCTGTGCAACTGGGTACTGGACTTCCTGACGGGCCGCCCCCAGGTGGTGAGGGTAGGCAACAACATCTCCTCCCCGCTGATTCTCAACACTGGGGCCCCACAAGGGTGCGTTCTGAGCCCTCTCCTGTACTCCCTGTTCACCCACGACTGCGTGGCCACGCACGCCTCCAACTCAATCATCAAGTTTGCGGACGACACAACAGTGGTAGGCTTGATTACCAACAACGACGAGACGGCCTACAGGGAGGAGGTGAGGGCCCTCGGAGTGTGGTGTCAGGAAAATAACCTCACACTCAACGTCAACAAAACTAAGGAGATGATTGTGGACTTCAGGAAACAGCAGAGGGAACACCCCCCTATCCACATCGATGGAACAGTAGTGGAGAGGGTAGCAAGTTTTAAGTTCCTCGGCATACACATCACAGACAAACTGAATTGGTCCACTCACACAGACAGCATTGTGAAGAAGGCGCAGTAGCGCCTCTTCAACCTCAGGAGGCTGAAGAAATTCGGCTTGTCACCAAAAGCACTCACAAACTTCTACAGATGCACAATCGAGAGCATCCTGGCGGGCTGTATCACCGCCTGGTACGGCAACTGCGCCGCCCTCAACCGTAAGGCTCTCCAGAGGGTGGTGAGGTCTGCACAACGCATCACCGGGGGCAAACTACCTGCCCTCCAGGACACCTACACCACCCGATGTCACAGGAAGGCCATAAAGATCATCAAGGACATCAACCACCCGAGCCACTGCCTGTTCACCCCGCTATCATCCAGAAGGCGAGGTCAGTACAGGTGCATCAAAGCTGGGACCGAGAGACTGAAAAACAGCTTCTATCTCAAGGCCATCAGACTGTTAAACAGCCACCACTAACATTGAGTGGCTGCTGCCAACACACTGACACTGACTCAACTCCAGCCACTTTAATAATGGGAATTGATGGGAAATGATGTAAATATATCACTAGCCACTTTAAACAATGCTACCTTATATAATGTTACTTACCCTACATTATTCATCTCATAGGCATACGTATATACTGTACTCTATATCATCGACTGTATCCTTATGTAATACATGTATCACTAGCCACTTTAACTATGCCACTTTGTTTACATACTCATCTCATATGTATATACTGTACTCGATACCATCTACTGTATCTTGCCTATGCTGCTCTGTACCATCACTCATTCATATATCCTTATGTACATATTTTTTATCCCCTTACACTGTGTACAAGACAGTAGTTTTGGAATTGTTAGTTAGATTACTTGTTGGTTATTACTGCATTGTCGGAACTAGAAGCACAAGCATTTCGCTACACTCGCATTAACATCTGCTGTGTGAGTGGACCATCTGTGACAAATAAAATTTGATTTGATTTGAGATATAGAATTCAAGTTCTGATGGACAGAATCAGGAAGGACCATGGGATAAAAGGTAAATGAGATTAGCAGTAAAGAAGAGCTGAGTGGATCGAAAGAAAGTTATGGAAAACACAAGGGGGAGGCAAGATAAACAGAGACCCAGAGAAAAGAGGTGAAAACACTTTAGAAGAGTAATAGAGAGGAGATTGAACTAGAATTCTGATGGACATATGGCCAAAATAACTATTTAAATAACTAAGGATTAGCAGAAAAGGAGAAGACCAAGAGCACAGGAAAAATAGCCAACAGACGTCAAAAAGAAAAGAAGTCTGCCTCTTCTACTTCTCTTTTAAAGTTGCTTTGGTTTCCTTTTGTCCTCTTTCTAAGCCTGTTCAAGTCTGAGATAGATGAAAAGAGCAGCCAAAGAAACAGATCTGTTGAAGCATCAATTGGAAAGGATGGGAGGGTTGGAGGAGGAGCACAGCTGGATGACTTCATTAGGTAAGTGTTTACTATCAAAGCCTGTTCTCTGTAGACAACTGTATTAGTGTTGATAGAAGTATGTTTAGGTAATGTCTTTCAACTCAACCACTACAATTCCTGATCTCATGTGATTATTCACCTCAAGTGAGTGGGCATTCGGATGTTTTTTCCCGAAACAGATTGTGGCATATGAGGTCTCTTTATCTGTTGAAGCATCAATAGGAAAGGATGAAAGGGAGGGAGGCAGGAAGAGGAAAACACAGAAGAGCAGGTGAGGTAAGTGCTTGGGCTTGTGATGAGAGGATAGGGGCTCCACAACTGGGGTTCATGATTGACATTTCTCAGACAAATTGTATTACTGTGAATCCCATTCGTTCAATGACTGTTTGATTAATTCCTGACGGAATAATTGTTTTACAGGAGCACTCTATGTTCTGCTTCCATGTGGATTGACAGCATTGCTTTCATGAGCTTCTGGAGGACACCATGGAGGAAGAGGGAGAGGGTCTATGATAGGCAGTTTGCCATGGCCCTAAATGGGCCTTTGGATGTTAATTCTTTCTGCTTTATATCATACGACTTTACAATAAAAATGAATTGTAAGCATCAGCCTCTTCTGTTGTGTGATCAGTGCAGTAGTAGTAAGATTGGTGTAAACCCAAGGAATATTCTGGCCTTCTAGGCAGAGTTCCTCTGTCCAGTGTCTGTGTTCTTTTGCCCATCTTAACATTTTTATTGGCCAGTCAGATATTGCTATTTCTTTGCAACTCTGCCTAGAATGCCAGCATCCCGGAGTCACCTCTTCACTGTTGACGTTGAGACTGTTTCAGGTACTATTTAATGAAGCTGCCAGTTGAGGCATCTATTTCTCAAACTAGACACTCTAATGTATTCTTGCTCAGTTGTGCACCAGGGCCACCCCCTCTTTCTATTCTGGTTATTGCCAGTTTGCACTGTTCTGTGGAGTAGTACGAGATCTTCAGTTTCTTGGCAATTTCTCGCACGGAATAGCCTTAATTTCTCAGAACTAGAATAGGCTGACAAGTTTTTAGAAAAAAGTTATTTGATTCTGGCCATTTTGAGCCTGTAATCGAACCCACAAATGCTGATGCTCCAGATACCCAACTAGTCTAAAGGCCAGTTTTATTGCTTCTTTAATCAGAACAGTTTTCAGCTGTGCTAACGTAATTGCAAAAGGATTTTCTAATGATCAATTAGCCTTTTAAAATTATACATTTGAATTAGCTAACAACGTGCCATTGGAACACAGGAGTTATATTGCTGATAATGGGCCTCTGTACAACTATGTACAGTTGAAGTCGTAAGTTTATATACACTTAGGTTGGAGTCAAAACTCGTTTTTCAACCACTCCACAAATTTCTTGTTAACAAACGATAGTTTTGGCAAGTCGGTTAGGACATCTGTGTGCATGACACAAGTAATTTTTCCAACAAATGTTTCTAACAGATTATTTCACTTATAATTCACTGTATCACAATTGCAGTGGGTCAGAAGTTTACTTACAGTAAGGTGACTGTGCAAACAATAGTACGCAAGTATAAACACCATGGGACCACGCAGCCATCATACGACTCAGGAAGGAGACACATTCTGCGTCCAAGAGATGAGCGTACTTTGGTGCAAAAAGTGCAAATCAATCCCAGAACAGCAGCAAAGAACCTTGTGAAGATGCTGGAGGAAACATGTACAAAGTATCTATATCCACAGTAAAATGAGTCCTATATATGCTTGATCGCAACTTCCAACTGGACAATGACCCCAAGCATACGTCCAAAGTTGTGGCAAAATGGCTTAAGGACAACGAAGTCAAGTTATTGGACTGACTTCAAACTTATAGAACATTTGTGGGCAGAACTGAAAAAGCCTGTGCGAGCAAGTAAGCCTACAAACCGGACTCTGTTACAACAGTTCTGTCAGGAGGAATGGGCCAAAATTCACCCAACTTATTGTGGGAAGCTTGTGGAAGGCTACCCAAAATGTTTGACCCAACTTAAACAATTTAAAGGCAATGCTACCAAACACTAATTGAGTGTATGTAAACTTCTGACCCACTGGGAATGTGATGAAAGGATTTAAATCTAAGAGCTTGATTATGCTGACATTTCACATTCTTAAAATATAGTGGGGATCCTAAATGACCAAAGACAGGGAATTTTTACTCAGGAATTTTTGAAAACGGAGTTGAAATGTATTGGGCTAAGGCGTATGTGAACTTCCGACTTCAACTGTAGATATGCCAATCAGCTACAATAGTTATTTACATTGTCTACACTATTTCTGATCAAGTTGATATTTTAATGGACAAAAGGCTTTCAAAATCAAGGACATTTCAAGTGACCCAAAACTCTTGAACAGTAGTGTGTTTATACATCTTTATGTATATTTGTTTAGTATTCGTTGCTAAATGGTGAGCCACATATATGGTTGAGCTCAAGAGTTTGCCAAAGTTCGTCAACTCCAACAGGTTTCGTAGTACACCCTTCCAGAGGGTGACATTCTGATTTTGGTGACTATGAGCCCTGCTGTCTAAGTCCTGTTACAGCATCATCTTTTTAAAATAATTTGTTGCCTATCTAGCCAGCCAAGTTTTATACCTTAATCACCATTAATTTAAGTCATCTCTCCTGCTATGCTAGATCTACTTCATCTCTGATCCCACCTTGGAATGCATGATGAGCATAGCTGAGAAGGTCCATTATAGAATGAAATAGAACACTGCAAGAAACATCACTGACTGGATCATTTGATTTATTTCCAAGACAAGTGCAGTGGAATAGGCCTAATTCAAGGCAGCAAGAGCACACAGGACAAATTAAACTACCTGCTGCTGAACACACATACAATACATCAGAAAGCTTTAAGGGACTTGTTCAACTTATTCATTGTTGAGAAGTTAAAATGTCAGTGCCATTTGTGTTGGAATCTTCAGTCGACAGCAGCGGTGTTGAAATCTTCTTCGATGGTGCAATAAGTGATAAACTGTGCATTGTTATTCTGTAACAGGACATGAACATGGTTAGAATACAGTGCGATAATGACTGCATTTACGAAGGCAGCCCAATTCTGATATTTTTCCCGTCTGTGTGTGCGCATGCCTTTACCACATTGATAGAGTTTGTTAAGGCGTGTTATGTCCAGGGGGCTCAGGTGATTTCTCTGTCCAATCTGGACTCCACTCTTCGTGGCGTCAATAGTGGGGTTCCGGTTTGATGAGAAGTAGTATCTGCCAGGAGAAACCCAACAATGGGGGATTAGAGGACTTGCTACTTTAACACAAGAACTGCGCCACAATGCCACCCTATTCCCAATAGTGCACATAGTTTGACCAGAGCCCAGGTAAAAAAATAAATTGTGACCTAAAGAGGGAACCATTTGGTACGCACAGGGAAATGTTACTGGAGCTGGATACTGTACACAGTCACAGTAAAACTAATATTTACTCATTGCTAGCAGTTTAAAAACAAGGTGAGTAAAATTAGGACTTTAGTGGGAATAAGGAGGAGAGTAGTGTGACTGACGTTCCGTAGTGCATTATGGAGTCGTAGTCATAGGGCAGGTCCTGAGTGTCTCCTTTCTTCACCTTAAAGTTCTCTTGTTTTCCTGGAAGTTAAGAGTTACAAGAGGCAGATGTGACTGGTGGACACTGCTGGGTGTGAATGTGATATAGGTGAATGAAAATGTATACAAGTTGAGATGGAAAAACCATTAAGTTGAACCTCTAGCAGGAGGAAACTCTACATGATTCAAGGCATGAATATTTCATCTTACCTAATGAAACCCATTGCGGGTGGTAATGTAACAAAACTGCCCTCAAAACGAGCTTACATGTTATCCCAGGATACCCATTACGGGTGGCAACTGTAAAAGGTATATTTTACACCAGGATAGGTGGTAACTGTAGATGACAATGTAGAGTTATTCGCGTCAGGCAAATTTAGCGAACAAGGTTGCTGCAATCATGCCAGAAGAAATTCACAGGAGTTAACGAATTCAGTTCAATTCTACATAATTGGAAATTAGTCTATGAAATACATAGTATTGGTCTCAAACTGAAGAACACTGATGGTTACTGGTGTAAGATTCTCTGGTGTTTACATAACTGGTACTGTGAGATTAGGATATCAGGATTCAAGGTTGCTATGATATTAGGACATCGGGACCTGCTTAGACAAAGCAATTTCAACAGTAGAGGAAAGGGTTGCAATGTATGGGGAAATGAATGGCTGCAGTGTTTCCGTTATAATAAGTACATGATAAATGGAACATTAAGGCATAAATGTATGAAAGACTATTCTTATTTTAAACTAATGTTGTTCTGTCCTTGTGGTGCACTGTCTATTCATGTTATGTAGTATTTCATGGTGTGTGGAGCCCAGGAAGAGTAGCTGCTGCTTATGTAACAGTATAACTTTAGACCATCCCCTCGCCCATACCAGGGACCCTCTGCACACATCAACAACTGACACCCACGAAGCATCGTTACCCATCGCTCCACAAAAGCCACGGCCCTTGCAGAGCAAGGGGAACCACTACTTCAAGGTCTCAGAGCAAGTGGCGTCACCGATTGAAACGCTATTTAGCGCACACCACCGCTAACTAAGCTAGCCGTTTCACATCCGTTACACTTAGGCAGTACCTAATAAAATATTAAATGTCAATAGTTAGTTATTCTGTACGGTCTTCACTCCAGACCACAAAAAGCTGAATCAGGTATGTTAGTGTTGGGCTAGTACTAAAGCCTACACACTGCAGCTCTTCAGGGGACAAATTGACCAGCCCTGCCCCTGATCCACATGTAATGCCCGTGAGGTGGTTTAGTATGTTGTGTTGGTGTGAGTAACCTGGGACCACGTTGTCCCACTGTATGGTGACGTATTGGTCACGGTCTGGCCGTGTGTGCTCGTGGTGCAGGCCCAGGGCATGCATCAGCTCATGGCACAGGTTCCCCACGTTACAGGCTCTACCGAAGTACAGAGACTGGGCCCCGCCCTGAAAACCTACATATGACGCACAGCTAGAGTTAAGGGAAGAAAGAGAAAGGTGAGAGAAGGAGGAGAGAGAGGGGATATGACAGGAAGAGAGAAAAAGAAAGGATTGAACACAGGAAAAAAGAAGGAGAGGTTGTGAGTTAACTAAACAACTGGGAAGAAGAAAATGTGTTAATGTGCCCACTTTGGACTCACCCTGTCCCAGAGATGATGTCTATGTAGTTAATCTCATTGGTGTATTCGTGGAAGAGGATACACGTCTGGTCTGAAATCATCTTGAACGCTGCTAGTAAAGTTACCTTTCTGTCCACTGTGTGGATCAGAGACAATCTACCATTAGACGGTGCATATCATTCTCACTGTATTAGAAAACATCTAGTGTTAGTGTTCATCTCTCCTACTGTATTTGACACTCACCCAGATAATCGTTGATCTTGTAGGGGATAGAAGTGACGCCATCTTTCTCAGGCCAAAGTGACTTCACAGCTAATCGGTCTTCCTGTAGGACAAAACACCTCATCTTAAATCCAGCTGTCGCGAGACAGCATAGGCCTCCGATTAATTCAATTGTTATTTCTGCGTTTCCCCTATGAATGTTTTTAAATTCTAAAATGGTAAAACTATTTCAGTATTAACTTAAATTACTAAAACCAGACTAATGTCTGTATGTAGGAAAAAAAGAAAGGCGCAATATAGTGTACTTTCCATGACAGACTGACCAGGTGAATGCTATGATCCTTACAGAGGTCACCTGTTCAGTGTATATGAAGAGACCGGTTAGAGGAGGATTGTTAAGCCTTGCGACATGGATCATGTATATATGCCATTCAGAGGGTGAATAGGCAGGACAAAATATTGAAGTACCTTTGATCAGGGTATGGTAGGTACCAGGCTCACCAGTTTGAGTGTGTCAAGAACTGCAATGTTGCTGGGTATTTCACACTCAGTTTCCAGTGTGTGAAGAATGGTCCAGCACCCAAAGGACATCCAGCCAATGGCAGTCCAGTGGTCGAAAATGGGCGACACGAATTGTGCAGAGCAACAGACGGGCTACAGTTATATTCAATTGACCGTCCAGTAAAACATTCGTGCCCAAAGACCCCAAAGAATGCTCAACTCGTAGAATCTTGACACAAATGGGGTATGGCAGCCGACAACCTTACAGAGAACCACTTCTTTCAGCAAAAAACATGTTGCAGTGGACTAAGGAAACACTGCACACAGGAGATTTGGAAAAACGTCTGGTGAATCCCGTTTTTTTTGTTGCAATTTCACGCTGATGGGAGGACTAGGGTATGAAGAAAACCACATGCAGCCATCATGATGTTTGTCAACATTGCAGGCTAGAGAGTGGCAGTGGTGGAGTGATGCTGTGGGGTGCCTTTTCATGGCACACGTTGGATAAAAGTTGCGCAACGTTTGAATGTCTGAACATAATTGAAAATCAGGTGCATCCCTTCATGGCAGCAGAGTATCCATCTGTGAATTGATTTTATCAGCAGGATAATGCCCCAAGCCACAAGGCTAGGATTGTTCCACAAAAATGACAGTGAATTCAGCTTAGTGCAGTGGCCTGCCAAGTCACCAGATTTCAATCCAATTAAGCATCTGTGGGATGAGCTGGAACGAGCTATTTCGGATTAGAGATCCACTACCAGCCAACTGGGCACAATGGTGGGAAGCATTGAGGACATCATGGGGCCAGCATTCCTGTGGAAGAGTCCATGCCCTAATGAATTGAGGCTTTTGAGGGCAAAGGGGGGTGCAACTCAATATTAAGTGTTCCTAATGTTTTGTAAACTATATATATTTTAAGATCTTTTAGAAGAAAATTCAAATCAACTAAAACGTGCCACTACGATTTAAATTGAGATTGTCGTCACTGGCCGACACACAAATATTATTTGCATGACTCACTGTGCAATAGTGTTTACATGAATTTTGAATGACTACCTGATCTCTGTAACCCACACATACAGATAATTGTAAGGTCTCAAACAAGCAGTGCATTTCAAACAGATTTAACTACAATGTCCTGTTGGTTTCAACAACTTGCACAAGGCACCTATTGGTAGATGGGTAAAAAAAGGCAGACATTGAAGATCCCTTCGAGCGTGGTGAAGTTAATTACACTTTGGATGGTGTTTCAATACACCCAGTCCATACAAAAGATACAGGTCGTCTTTCTTAAGTCAGTTGCCAGAGAAGGTGGAAACCGCTCAGGGATTTCACCATGAGCCCAATAGGGACTATAAAACAGTTAGACTTTAATGGCTGTGATAAGAGAACGGAATAACATTTTAGTTACTCTACAATACTAACCTGATTGACAGTGAAAATGAAGCCTGTACAGAATACAATTATTCCAAAACATGCATCCTGTTGACATCAAGGCACTAAAGTAATACTGCAGAAATTGTGGCAAAGCAATTATCTTTTGGTCCTGAATACAAAGTGTAATGACAGGCAAAACCAAAAGATTACTGAGTACCACTTCATATTTTCAAGCATTGTGGTGGATGCATCATGTTATGGGTATGCTTGTAATCATAGCGGACTGGGGAGTTTCAGGATAAAAAAAGAAACGTTATGAGCTAAGCACAAGCAAGATCCTAGAGGAAATCCTGATTTAGTCTGCTTTCTACCAGACACTGGGAGCACAATTCACCTTTCTGCAGGACAATAACCTAAAACACAAGGACTGCACTGGAGTTTCTTACCAAGACAGAATGTTGCCGAGTGGCCAAGTTACAGTTTTGACAAATCTACTGCAGGACCTGAACATGGTTTTTTAGTAGTGATCAACAACCAATTTGACAGCTTGAATAATTTGGATTCGATTTTGAGAAGTTACACAATCCAGATGTGGAAAGCTCTTAAACTTACCCAGAGAAACTCACAGGTGTAGTCACTGCCAAAGGTGCTTCTACAAAGTATTGACTCTGGGATGCGACTAGTTGAGATATTTCTGCATTTCATTTTCAATAAACTAGCAAACATTTCTAAGACATTTTCACTGTCATTATGGGTTATTTTGTGTAGACGGGTTAGAATTTGTATTTAATCCATTTTGAATTCAGGCTGTAACAACAAAATGTGAAATAAGTCAAGGGGTATGATGCTTTTGGAAGGCACTGTACCAGCTTCTGGTATACACAGACTGAAATTAATGACTGCAAAATCACTAAAGGTTTCTTTACAAGACAGAATTTTAAATAAAATGACATTGAAACTTACTCTACTGGCGGTCCGTGGTGTTGATCCTTCAGATGGTTAAAAATATCCACAGGAAAGTACTGTTAAAACAATTTTAGAGTGGCGGTACTGAAGTTGGAATTTCTATCACCTGGCACTTCAGTTATTATGCATTGTATATTTTCCTGTGGATATATAGGCTCAAATTGCGACCATCTGAAGGACAAACACCACGGACAACCGGTAGAGCACGTTCAAATGTAATTCTGTTCAACATTCTGGCTTGAATGATTTCGGAGTCATTAGATTCAGAATGTGTATATCAGAAGGTGGTATCAATTAGATTCATCAGCCTAAAAGATGCAGTAACAGGACAGAAAGCAGGGATAACAGACTCACTGAAACCAGAATGTCTCCCTCCATGATAGCAAGGTCGAACTGTAAGTCCTCTGTAACAGAGAGAGATGGTCTGAAACACTGACATGACATCTACTAGTTACAAGTCACTACCTCCAGTGCCATTAAAGTCCAGACCTCATGGTAGAGGTCCAGGATTGTGCGCTTCATCTAATGAATGCGTTACCTTCTCTGGTTTCAGGCGTTTTAACCCAATCATTTAGTCTGTGGCGTGTCCCCATTGAGGCAGTAGAACCTAAAAGAAATTGTGAACAAACTTATTTTGTAATATCATTATGTTTATTGATAGACAGGCCATAAACTTGAAGACAACAGATTGAATTGTTTCTTTAGGCCCCATCAGCCCAAGAGATTGACTTTAGAATCACAGTAGAGGCCTACCTGTGGCAGTGAAAGTCACATTTGTAGAATTGTTGATGGTGTTTGTAGAATTGTCCACTGAAATACAGAAAGAAAATATTATAAAGTGGAACAGAACAACAGTTTTGCAGTGGGGCTGGCCTACATTAAATATACATGGAAAACAGGCCTAGCTTTCAGCCTGTCATCTAACAAAATGACTGGTCCCAAATGCAGGCCTGCCTACCTGTGGCAGGGAAAGTATCATTTGAAGTAGTAGCATTTGTGAAATTGGTGATGGGAACACTGCCCACTGAAATACACAAGGGGAACATAATACATGTTAGATAACAACATGATGAACCAATTGGCGTCCGCAGTGGGGCCGGCCACGCCTACCTCAAAGGGAAAACACTCAAGAACAGGATGTCACATAACCAAAATGACTGGTCCTACCTTGGACAAACCAGATGAGAATCAGAAACCAAACCATGTTGCAACAACAATTGTCCCCCAAGATTTGGAAAAAAAAACAACCAAAGAAAAAGCATAAACAATTGTGTGGAATAGCTCTCCTTCCAGTTAAATAGTGGGCAGGGCAGCAATCACAAAAGAACAGGTGCATTCTTCTTCTTCTGCTTCTGTGAGGTTTAAAGACGGTTGGCATCCAATATGTTGCATTATCGCCCTCTACTGAACTATAGTATGAATCCATGACCTTTGTGAAACAAAATTGGAAAGGGGAAATGTGAAGAAAAAATATATATATATATTAAATGACCCTTCTAACTAACCCTACACTCATTAAAACCCATCACCTTATTCCACTACTTTAACCCTATCTTATCCTACCCCAGGCCAACGACCCGAGAGGACGGGACACTACAACTCAACACACCCTGTAACTCTTCTGAAATCTAAACTCATACCCCCAAGTACTTCTCTGCAGCAGCCACCACAACATCTATTTTCTATGACTTACGTATCATCTCTGCAGTACAGCAGATAACAATGGCTATGAATGCTAAGCCAAACTCACTGAAACATATATCACTCATTGGCCTATCCCTCTGTTCTGGCAAAGATCTACTATTCACAGGAATCCTCTCAGAATCCCTCACCCTTGATCCACCCTCCACATCCTCTGCATACAACATCTTCTTCACTACAATGACCCTGGCCACCTCAACCTGCTTCTCTCGCACCAGACACCTCCACTCAGGGTTACCTTCACCGACTCAATGGCACCCACCATCTTTTCCACCCAACTTGGAACTGACCATGGATCAGACAAAAGGCCTGGTTCCACCTTCTTCAAAAATCTTACTCCCACTGAACCAATCGTATCTTTATCATAGCCATGCCCATCAAGGGAAGGCTTGGGCTCCAAGCTCCTCACAATACCTTCTGCCCCTTCCATTTCACCTCCAGAACTCAAACTGGTGTCCGGCCCACTTTGTTTCAACTTGATACCAATCTTCCTCGACATTCCCTCTCCCTTGTCATTGCTATCTTCAACAGATACAAACCCATCCTCTGCCTCCCTCAGTCATTTCAACCTGCTCTATCTTTCCCTCCAATCCTCCTCCCTTAAACAATTACCTGACTCCTGAAAATATTCAACTTTTCCAAGTCAAGATCTTTTTTTAGCCTCCTTGAGGGACATACTAAGCCCTGTACTCCCTCCACTTCAAACTCCTGTGTCACCAGAACAGATGCAGGTGGGAGCACTTGTTTTTAAGTCATCAACCTCAACAACAGATTGTGCATTATAAACAGTGTTAATGTGCATCCATAGTATATAGTGAACAGTACTGTGCATAATGTAGCAGGTGCAGGAATGCCCTCATGCAGGGACACCCCGAAATGTGGCAGAAAGAGACATCAACCTCAGATAAATCATCTGAGAAGGCAGAACAGCGCTCCTCTGTCTTAGTATGTGTAGGTCATGTATCTGATGCCGTCTGTTCAAAAAGAGTATGACATGTCATACAGCCACAGTTGTAGAGGGGTCAGACTTCCTGGATGTTTAGTTCAATCCTGTGTGTTCTCTGGCCCATCTCTGATATCTTGTTGTGGATCTTGGCTAGGATGGTGGGCTCCCCATTGACAGAAAATAAATATCTGCTGTGGGAAACCGTGTAGACAGTGTTAGTGTTCATGTATAGTGCAGTATAGACAGTGGTAGTGTGCATCCATAGTATAGAGCAGTGAATAGTACTGTCCATAATGTAGCATAGAGCCCATGTCGTAAGTCCAAGGTGTTCCCAGAGTGGTATACCAAGAAGCAAGCTAGATCTACCCAGGGTCTTTTAAATCTAGCCAGCTTCAGTTAGCTTCACATTGCAGCTCAGGCTTTATCTGTACTACGATGGTGGATTTTGCTCGTCCACCTTCCGTAAAAGGCTGTCACATGCTTCCCAGTCAAAACACTTTAAGCTTATACATTTGGTGAAGTTTTTGTTCATTTTGGTGTTCGGTAGGTTATTTTCAACTGTTCGCATGTACCAGTTTTTTTTGTTGAGAAAAGTGGAAGTTTATTAGTCAGTCTACACCCCTTCATCAGTGATTGGTTTACAGTAGGGGTGGGAACTATGGACGGGATTCTTCAATGAAGTGTTTGCTATCATTCACTTGAGAATTACTGCACTAAACGGATGTGTAATTGCACGACTAAGACCTCCTCTGCAAAAACGAAAATAATTCAATACAGATGTCTTGATGTATCTATTTTGAGGAAGTGTTTCTGGCTATATTGTTACTACGGTGGCTCAAGAGAGACAAACAGTAATATTGCCTCTTTCTTCTAGTTTTTCAAGCGAAGGTCTTTAGGGAGTGTGAGCACAGAAGTTTGCATCGCCTAGCCCAGTTCTGCTTGGAGCAAACTGACCCTATATATGGGGATGTTTTTACTCTAGAAAAGTTATTGTAAATTTCATCAGGCTATGGTGTAAAATAGTCCAAATTAGAGCCATCTTATGGGCAAAAGTGTCATATTTTATTACCTATTGTTAACTTATTTTGAGGTGCTTATCAATGCACAAGCCCCCTTTTCTCCCACTCCTATCGATCTGATTTCATTGGTCCTTAACTCGCAAATCAGACAATTCATTCAGGATATATGAGAAAGCTCAGAGTTAGCCTACCCCACAGAAGGTTAGTTTTAGAGGATGTGTTGCCTTGGAAATGTACACTGAACAAAAATATACACACAACATGTAAAGTGTTTGTCCCATGTTTCATGAGATGAAATAAAACATCTCAAAAATGTTTCATATGCAAAAAAAGCGTATTTTCTCATTTTGTGCACAAATTTGTCTACATCGCTGTTAGTGAGCATTTCTCCTTTGCCAAGGTAATCCATCCACCTGACAGGTGTGGCATATCAAGAAGCTGATTAAATAGCATGGTCATTACACAGGGGCACATTGTACTGGGGACAATAAAAAGCCCCTAAAATGCACAGTTGTGTCACAACACAATGCCACAGATGCCTCAAGTTTTGAGGGAGTGTGCAATTGGCATAATGACTGCAGCAATGTCCACCAGAGCTGTTGCTAGATAATTGAATCTTAATTTTTCAACCATAAGGTGCCTCGAAAATCCTTTTAGAGAATTTGTAGCCACGCTGGGAGGGAGGCTGACAAGTATTTGCATATAATAATGTATTTTTGTGGGGACAAACTCATTCTGATTGGCTGGGCCTGGCTGCAAGTGGGTGAGCCCTCCAAGGCCCACCCAATGGATGCACCCCTGTACAGTCATGTGAAATCCATAGATTAGGGACTAATTAATTAATTTCAATTCACCAATATATGGACTGTAACTCAGTAAATTCTTTGAAGATGCGTTTATATTGGCCTTCCGAGTGGTGCAGCGGTCTAAAGCCCTGGGAGTCCCATAGGGCGACGCACAATTGTAGAAATTCTGTAATGTTGCAATTATACATAAATGCAGGAGGAAATACAATGATTTCACTAGTGCATATGTGTGAAAGTGGTCTGCACACAGCATATTATCCCCAGAGATGCCAAACTCAGGCAAAATGTCCACAGTGATGTCATAATGAGTGGGAGAAAAAAACACCTGCATCAGAGACAGTGCAAAGGTTTTCATACTCTGCCACATTCTGAAGAGTTACAATGTAGGGAATAGGGTCCCATCAGAGGACAGCCACTCATGATGCATCATGAACAGTAGCTGTGAAGTGATACACATTGCTACAGTGTGGTTTTTACTATGTTTATGAGCTTACTAGTACTAAATATACTGTATTTCAAACATAGAAGTGGATGAATTGGTTAATAGGCCTATGTGGCTCTGGTGATTTGTTGTCTGTCATGGTGGGTGTGGCTTCCCATGGCACCACATTACATCACAATTGTGATGTCATAAATGATTGTATTCTGGTATGATGACAGCCTAAATGGCTTGCCATATTACAGCAACACTTACAAGTTCAATTCAGGATCAAAATCATTGCTATATTTTGGATGGTTATTTTGGTGGTAAGTAGTTGTGACCACTTGTGATTCAGTTAAAAAAACAGGCCTACTTTGTGGCACAATTTAATTCAGATGATTTGAATAATATAATCATATTTTTAAGCCATATTGTATCTTTTTCAGGATTACTGTAATTGAAGGAACTATGGGAAAGTTCTCCTTTCCATGGCTCATCATAAGAATGGTTAGAATCTCTTTTCTCTCACCACCCCCATAGTCAAAACTCCAGTGATTTAAAATCATCACTTTGACATATAGGCCTATGAGCTTTCTAAGATTGAAAATAACAAGCTTGTATCATGATAACCTCATTTCTGACTGCATGTTTGTCATCATTCTCATTTCTAGCCATGGGCAAATCGGACTGCACAGGATGATTTCTGCACAGAAACTAGTGAACTCCACAGGCCCAGAACACACCAGCCTCACAACTCCTCACAACTCCCCAGCCTTAATGTAAGTCCCATCTGCAGGCTAAATCTACGACCCACTAAAGTGGTCCAGACTAATCATGTATGGCCAATCAGTGTAAACTTTGTACAAAGTACGGCTTGATCTAGTGTCAACATTATACCTTATTGATATTCTATATCAATGAAATACAATGGAAGGCACATAATAATCCAATGAGTAAAATAAAATATACCATGTTCTATACTCAATATCCCTACTGCCCCAAAGGTGTGTAGGCAGGACAAGGAGAACACCGATTCAATCCAGAAGAAGAGGAAAAAGAAGAGGCTAAATGAGAAGGGAACCCAGGTTGAACTAGGCATGCGGGAGGATATCCATGACCTTGACCTCGCCCATTGGAGATTGGCTAGAGAGACATGGAGAACTGAGCGAGGAAACATGAGGGAGATTAAGGCGCTGTATGGAGAAATATTTAGGCTGCACCAACTCTTGGAGGAGGTAACAAGAGCCATTTTCTTTAATCAGACTTTCATATCAGTAGATATACTGTAGTTGCTTTAGATGTTCCCAATCCTGATACACAGAAATGAGATCTAAATAGATAGAATAGTGAAATAAGAAGGCAAGAAAAAGAACTGCACACTGGAAGTATTCTGAGGAAGGTCTGCATTCTGCACTGGTAGTATTCTGAGGAAGGTCTGCATTCTGCACTGGTAGTATTCTGAGGAAGGTCTGCATTCTGCACTGGTAGTATTCTGAGGAAGGTCTGCATTCTGCACTGGTAGTATTCTGAGGAAGGCCTGTGTTCTGCACTGGTAGTATTCTGAGGAAGGTCTGCATTCTGCACTGGTAGTATTCTGAGGAAGGTCTGCATTCTGCACTGGTAGTATTCTCAGGAAGGTCTGAATTCTGCACTGGTAGTATTCTGAGGAAGGTCTGAATTCTGCACTGGTAGTATTCTGAGGAAGGTCTGCATTCTGCACTGGTAGTATTCTGAGGAAGGCCTGTGTTCTGCACTGGTAGTATTCTGAGGAAGGCCTGTGTTCTGCACTGGTAGTATTCTGAGGAAGGTCTGCATTCTGCACTGGTAGTATTCTGAGGAAGGTCTGAATTCTGCACTGGTAGTATTCTGAGGAAGGCCTGTGTTCTGCACTGGTAGTATTCTGAGGAAGGTCTGCATTCTGCACTGGTGGTATTCTGAGGAAGGTCTGAATTCTGCACTGGTAGTATTCCTAGGAAGGTCTGAATTCTGCACTGGTAGTATTCTTGGGAAGGTCTGCATTCTTAGAATAAAGTTGAAAAGGAATGGAAGAATTTCTGAATTGGAATGATTCCAAAAGTGTGGACCTTCCCATTTTCCTAATAGGCTAATATACAGTAATAAAACGTGTTTTCTCTATGATATTTATTACCCATACACATGTAATTGTTTTAAGATAGTAATAACAATAACCATCAAGCTATTAAGTAATAAAAGTGTGTCTGTCATCATACAGATTGGGGTGGATAAAGGGGTGATCAAGCAGCGCTCCACCTCCTCCATTATTTGTCCCGTCTCCCCGACACTGCCAGCTTTCCCCTGGTACAACCACCATAGGTACCTCGCCAACAGCCAATCGGAGCCTGACCAGCATGCTGCCGGCACCCAGAAGGACCCACCTAAGAAACACTCAATCTTTCCCCCTCTGGACACACAGAGCTGCACCTCCCCTGATAAATGGCCTCATTCTCCGTCCAAGACGTCACACCCACACGCTTCACACCGATTTGCTGTCCCATCCCACCTGCTGGCTCCCGGCCCTCCTGCCCGGATGAGACAGACCCATCCGCAGGTCCACCCCAGGTCCCCATTGACTGGCCAGGCAAAGGTCAAGGATGAGGTTAAGAGGCCAGAGATTGCATCGTCTGAGGAATTGTCTGAGGAAGTTCAACGGAGAGGAGCAGAAATTGCAAGCATGTATAAAGCACAGCTGAAAGAGAGGATGGCCCAAAAGAGAAAGGATGAGATTCTGAAGAAAATGGCAAACAGCGATGACAAGAACGATGACACTGAGGCCTCCTGCTCCTCTGCAGTAAAACGATCTAATACACCTGCCACAGCCCCCGAGCGCCCGGCCACGCCAGTGGCCGCCCGAGAGGACACTCAGGGGGACACCCAGCAGGACCTGGCAGAGGTTGTGAATGTGCTCAAGAAGCAATCATCTGATCTATACCTGCCTGACGATGTTTGTGAGGAGTCACTCACATGGAAATCCATTTACGAGGAGCTGTGCCCGCTCGCTCACAGAGTGAACACAGAAGCTGACTACATCAAGGCGCTCTGCGTCATCACTGAGAATGCTGTGACTCCCTCGTGCTCGTCTGAGGATGATGTGTCTCAGAGTGTGAGTGAGGACACAAGTCTGGAGGGGAGTAGTGAAAGTGAGGAGTGCATGAGTGGACAGCAGAGATGTCTACACAGGGATCCTTATGGTAAGAGGGACAGGAAGGAGATTGATAGTGGTAAAATGGAAGGGAGATTTGCAACCGCCAATGCAATGTCTATGATGGCGAGCCGAGGGATAGAAGAACTTAATGCCATGAGCTACGCAGACAGGATCAAATATTTCAAGTATGAGGCTAAGAGAAATGAAGAGATGATGAAGATTGAAAGGAGGAAGGAAAAAGCCAGGAACGAAGAGCTCAAAAAGTGGGAAAAGAGACAGAAGAAATTGAATGAGGAGAAAAGGAAAAGGACAGAAAATATGGAAAAAAACAAGTTAGAGGAGCAGAGGAAAAGGGAGAAGGCAGAGATGAAACTAAAGATCGAACATGAGAAAAAGAGACAAGAGCAAGAGAAAAAGATGGAGAAACAGAGGGCAGAGAAGTTGAAAAAGATGGAGAAACAGAGGGCAGAGGAAGAGAAAAAGATGGAGAAACAGAGGGCAGAGAAGTTGAAAAAGATGGAGAAACAGAGGATGGAGGAGGAGAGGAACAGGGAAAAGGAGAGAATGAAGGTGTTGGAGATGCAGCAAAAGGCACGAGAGAAAGAAGAGAAGAGGAGGAAAGAGGAACAGAAAAGGAGATTGAAGATACAACAGGAACAAGAGAAGGAGGAACAGAAAAGGCAGACAAGGATACGGGACGAGGATAAGAAGAGAGCAGAGCTTCAAAGAATAAAAGATCACGAGGCCAGGTTCAAGATGGAGATGGAGAAACTGTATGAAAGAGAAGAGAGGAATGCACAGATTGAAAGAGAAAAGAGGCGTGCGCTGTGTCAGAAAAAAGGACAGACACAGAGAGCAAAACAGGTGGTGGCATACGAGGTCACAGCGTCTACATCTGACGCCTCTGTGCAGAGGGAAGAGAGGGAGCAGCGTCCAGAGACCGCTCACGCACAGTCTGCAAAGAGGAGAACAAGGAAGAAGCAGAAGAAAGAGGCGGACGAGGCATCGACAACTTTTCAGTAGATGACAAAAGAAAGGGAGCAGACAAAAGAAGAAATGTACAAGTCAATGCTCCTAGGTATGTTGATACATGTAAATAAACAACAACAAATGAGGGTTTTTTAAAGAGAAAAAACAAACAAAAAAACTAGAAAATAAGTAAAAGGAGGAACAAATTATAAGGAAGCCAGGCATGAGGGTGAAGAGGAGGAAACATGAGAGAGGAGGAAGAGAGACCAGAGTGGTTTATCAGGAGGGAAGTAGGAGATATAGAATTCAGGAAGGACCATGGGATAAAAGGTCAAGTTAAAGTTGCTTTGGCTTCCTTTTGTCCTCTTTCTAAGCCTGTTCAAGTCTGAGATAGATGAAAAGAGCAGCCAAAGAAACAGATCTGCTGAAGCATCAATTGGAAAGGATGGGAGGGTTGGAGGAGGAGCACAGCTGGATGACTTCATTAGGTAAGTGTTTACTATCAAAGCCTGTTCTCTGTAGACAACTGTATTAGTGTTGATAGAAGTATGTTTAGGTAATGTCTTTCAACCCAACCACTACAATTCCTGATCTCATGTGATTATTCACCTCAAGTGAGTGGGCATTCGGATGTTTTTTCCCGAAACAGATTGTGGCATATGAGGTCTCTTTATCTGTTGAAGCATCAATAGGAAAGGATGAAAGGGAGGGAGGCAGGAAGAGGAAAACACAGAAGAGCAGGTGAGGTAAGTGCTTGGGCTTGTGATGAGAGGATAGGGGCTCCACAACTGGGGTTCATGATTGACATTTCTCAGACAAATTGTATTACTGTGAATCCCATTCGTTCAATGACTGTTTGATTAATTCCTGACGGAAGAATTGTTTTACAGGAGCACTCTATGTTCTGCTTCCATGTGGATTGACAGCATTGCTTTCATGAGCTTCTGGAGGACACCATGGAGGAAGAGGGAGAGGGTCTATGATAGGCAGTTTGCCATGGCCCTAAATGGGCCTTTGGATGTTAATTCTTCATGCTTTATATCATACAACTTTACAATAAAAATGAATTGTAAGCATCAGCCTCTTCTGTTGTGTGATCAGTGCAGTAGTAGTAAGAATGGTGTAAACCCAAGGAATATTCTGGCAGTAGTGTTCAGTTGGTATAAAATAGTGTGATAAGAAATTATCAACATTGTATGAAAACAATATGGAGATAGAAATATCAAAAGAAGTGTTACATTTACTTAGTAATATCAATTTTTCCCCTCATAGAGAACGATGTCCTTGTTGTGCGCACACACACCCACAGAGAGTTAGTCATGATTTCCCTGAGTCATCAGACTCTGGTGAAGGTTTCTTTGCATCTTGAGCAGTCTGTGTTGTATCCTTGCCGGACTCATCTATAACAATCTCGAAGGCTGCCTCTTCTTCTAACCTCTTCACTTTCTCCCCTTTCGCTGCAAGGATTTCCTCAATGTTCCTGTAGGAAAAATAACCAACATGAATAATAAAAAAGAATGATTCAGGAATAATACTCATCTTAAGGAGGCTACACACTTCATGCAAACAGAGCAAAGGAGCATCATATATAGTTTGTTCCAAATCTCAAGTACCTAGAACTATGTGAGAAAATGATGCTGCATTTGCGTGAAGTGTGTAGGGCCCTTTAGTCCACACAAACGTTGCAACCTATTAATATGGGATTCACTTATGATTCACTATGACTGCAGTTCCATTTCTCTTCTGTGCATATCACTATCAATAGGGATAATACATATCCTTGTAACACAGTCGTGGCCAAAGGTTTTGAGAATGACACAAATATGAATTTCCACAAAGTTTGCTGCTTCAGTGTCTTTAGATATTTTTGTCAGTTGTTACTATGGAATACTGAAGTATAATTACAAGCATTTCACAAGTGTCAAATACTTTTATTGACAATTACATGAAGTTGATGCAATGAGTCAATATTTGCAATGTTAACCCTTATTTTTCAAGACCTCTGCAATCCGCCCTGGCATGCTGTCAATTAACTTCTGGGCCACATCCTGACTGATGTCAATCCATTCTTGCATAATCAATGCTCAGAGTTTGTCAGAATTTGTGGGTTTTTGTTTGTCCACCCGCCTATTGAGGATTGACCACAAGTTCTCAATGGGATTAAGGTCTGGGGAGTTTCCTGGCCATGGACCCAAAATATCGATGTTTTGTTCCCCGAGCCACTTAGTTATCAATTTTGCCTTATGGCAAGGTGCTCCATTATGCTGGAAAAGGCATTGTTCGTCACCAAACTGTTCCTAGATGGTTGGGAGAAGTTGCTCTCGGAGGATGTGTTGGTACCATTCTTTATTCATGGCTGTGCTCTTTAGCAAATTTGTGAGTGAGCCCACTCCCTTGGCTGAGAAGCAACCCCACAAATTAATGGTCTCAGGATGCTTTAGTGTTGGCATGACACAGGACTGATGGTAGCGCTCACCTTGTCTTCTCCGGACAAGCTTTTTTCCGTATTCCCCAAACAATCGGAACGGGGAGAGAAAATGACTTTACCCCAGTTCTCAGCAGTCCACTTCCTGTACCTTTTGAAGAATATTAGTCTGTCCCTGATGTTTTTCCTGGAGAGAAGTGGCTTCTTTGCTGCCCTCCTTGACACCAGGCCATCCTCCAAAAGTCTTTGCCTCACTGTGTGTGCAGATGCACTCACACCTGCCTGCTGCCATTCCTGAGCAAGCTCTGTACTGGTGGTGCCCCGATCCCACAGCTGAATCAACTTTAGGAGATGGTCCAGGGGCTTGCTGGACTTTCTTGGGCGCCCTGAAGCCTTCTTCACAACAATTGAACTGCTCTCCTTGAAGTTCTTGATGATCCGATAAATGGTTGATCTTACTGACAGCAATATCCTTGCCTGTGAAGCCCTTTTTGTGCAAAGCAATGATGACAGCACGTGTTTCCTTGCAGGTAACCATGGTCAACAAAGGAAGAACAATGATTCCAAGCACCACCCTCCTTTTGAAGCTTCCAGTCTGTTATTCGAACTCAATCAGCACGACAGAGTGATCGCCAGCCTTGTCCTCATCAACACTCCCACCCGTGTTAACGAGAGAATCACTGACATGTCAACTGGTCCTTTTGTGGCAGGGCTGAAATGCAGTGGAATTGTTTTTTGGGGAATCAGTTCATTTGCATGGCAAAGCGGGACTTTGCAATTCATCTGATCACTCTTCACAACATTCTGGAGTATATGCAAATTGCCATCATACAAACTGAGGCAGCAGACTTTGTGAAAAATAATATGTGTCATTCTCAAAACCTTTGGCCACAACTGTAGAATGCATGCATGTAAAATGTTCAGACCTATATTAACTTGGCTACCAACCTCTTTCCCTTCAGATCAGAGAACCAACCCAAGTTGTCAGCAATAATGTGATGTTTTTCACATCCTGGGCAGGTCACTAGGACAACACCTTTATGATAGGCTACCTTGGATATCCTCTTCGTTGACCTGGTTGAGCACACCTGCATACAGATAATTTACAGTCAAATAATGATACAGTTCATTAGAAGAGTCAGGGTGAACCTGAACTTTATAAATCTATCCATATAGTCGTATTCATTATTATCTAAAAGGCAAAACTGATATTTTCAGTTTGCTGCAGCAAGAGACAGAAACAAGCTGCAAATAAACACTCAACCTGGACAGTTTGATCTCAATCTCTTCATTCAAAGACTCAATCATGGACACTCTTACTGACAGGCGTGGCTGCTTTGCCGGATGTATTGTTATTGCGATGTGTGTTTTGTCCTATATATATATATATATATATATATATATATATATATATATATATATCAATGACACAGGCAGGGAGCAGGTCTCGAACAATTGACCTTCTAACCCGAAGTCCAGCACGCTATCGTCCAGCACGCTCGTGCGGCAGAGTCGATTTCCGCGCTTAAAAACCCAGGGTCGTTACAATATATATAAATAAATATAGGACAAAACCCACATCACAACGACAATACATGTACATTTTCATATATATATATATATATATATATATATATATATATATATATATATATATATATATATATATTATATATATATATTTTTATCCCAGCAGAAGGTATATTGCCTTTTGGTAGGCTGTCATTGTAAATAAGAATGTGTTCTTAACTGACTTGCCTAGTTAAATAAAAATAAATACAAAATAAAAATCCATCACACACCTACTCTGATGTTTTGTGGATACGGGCCCTGAGTACCAATGTTTTGATCACCTCACCAACCAAATCTTGATTGCCAAATCATGCTACGACTGTCACTGTAGAAACATGATGTAAAAAATTACTTATCTTCCATTTAAAATCTCATCCATTACCTTGCATGTGTAAACCAAGTGGTAATGCGTTGAATGAATCTTCCCAATAGAATCGCTGCAGACGTGTGTTGTGGTAGAGAATTGGTTATGTAGAGGTACGTCTCTTCGATAATGCCTGAAAGCAACTGGCAAAATCGAACCACTGCTGTGTCTTTGACTGTGAAGAGGAACCATTGACTGGTCCCTGATGCAAGCGGTTGTACGTGCAGTAGTCTTTGTCCTTGATAACTGAGTCCATGATCTCGACAAAGTATAACTTCTATGCCAAAATATACGATTCGTAACCCGGATTGTATTCTGTTGAAACATTGAGGAAAATTGCTACGAAAATATTTTACATTCGGTACCGTCAAGCGTGTTGTCCTCAACGTGATTGAGTCGCAATCTAATGACGCGTAAGAAATGGTTGATTGGTTTCGAATAGAAGCCAATTGTTTGTTTCCATTTTAGTGACGGAACTCGCGTTACACCAATGAGAAACCACAATTTTAAGAAGGCGGGTCTATTGATCCGCACGTGAACCAATTAAATAATCGCAAACATTACCGCTTTAGTTTAGCTAGCGACATTTTTTGAATGTTTATATGTATTGGTAGCAAATTATAAATAAAAATGAGCGACGAAGCTGTATTTGAAACAATTGAAGAGGTCAATAAGCATATCTCACACGTGGAAGAGTCAACCTGTGTGAAATATATTTCTTACCGTGTGGACAAGCGATTCAATGACCAAGGTAAACTAGCTCTCGACGTTAGCCAAAGAGTGTGCTGCCTGTAGGAAACGTGCATTGATCAAGCTGCAGAATGTGCAAACAATCACCAGAGTAACATGGCTATCGTTCAGCAGTTCCATACTATTTAGCTACCTACATTGATTGATTAATATTCATATGTAGTGATGTAACCTCCACAAACTACTGGTGTATTCATTAGTCGGATTCGATTGCAAACGTTTTTGTGTTGCATTTTGCAACGGAAACAGTTTACTCCAAACAAAACGCTTTGCAACGAATTCAGGTAAGTCCCTCCCCGTTTTAGTTCTGTTTGGTTCCTAGAAAGTAAACGGCTTCCGTTGACAACGTTTTGCAACAGAAAATGTTTTGCTGCACATCAGACTAACATAATACACCTCTGGACTCATGGCTCTTTCAATGTGTTCTGCTAAACAGGTTGGAAACCACAGGACCACAAGAACCGGTTATACTGGGAATGGAAGTACGGCAAGGGTACTCCCTCTATCCCCTTTGACAGAGTACCCTTCATGTTCATCGGACACAAACTGATGGGATGCCACAGGGGCCGGGCAAAGTGTGGATTCAAGAAGAGGCAGGAACTTGAGGATCAAAGGGTGCTACTATCTATGATATTCTGAAATGGTTTGAGTGTTCCATGTAGCTACATACAGATTGTTACACCAGATAATGTGATGAACAAAATATTTTTGGTATCCATTACTGGGAGTTACAGGTTAGATACCGTTTGGTGTAGCAGAGAATTTTCCACCAACCTTATATTGGCAATGCTGTCTAGGTCCTTAAATCTTTGGTTAGATCACATTATCAGGTGTAACAATCTGTAGCTAGGATGTATTTTGCATCTAGACCTGAAACAAATTCATTGGGGCACTGTGGAAAAGCGTTAAAAAGCATTGTGCAACTGAAAATGTAAAGGAGCTTTTCTTATTGGAGTAAAGGTTGTCCCTCCCTATTTAATTACATTTTCTTCCATATGGTGCCTAATGAATACGACCCTGGTTCCATCAATGCTTCTAGGTAGTTGAGGTTCACAACCAATCTCAACAATTCCATTCTTACCTACCACTAATTTTCTCAAATCCTCAAAAAGTTCTACAGCTGCACCATTGAGAGCATGCATGCATCACGGCTTGGTATGGCATCAGCTTTGTATCTGACCGCAAGGCGCTACAGAGGGTAGTGCGTACGGCCCAGTACATCACTGGAGCAGTGCTACCTGCCATCCAGGACCTCTATACCAGGCAGTGTCAGAAGAAGCCCCTAAAAATTATCAGACTCCAGCCACCCATGCCATAGACTGTTCTCTCTGTTACAGCACGGCAAGCGGTACCGATGCAACAAGTCTTGAACCAACAGGACCCTGAACCGCATCTACCCCCAAGCCTTAAGACTGCTAAATAGTTAATCAAATAGCTACCCGGACTATCTGCATTGACCCTTTTTGCACTAACTCCTTTGACTCATCACATACGCTGATGCTACTGTTTATTATCTATCCTGTTGCCTAGTCACTTTACCTCTACCTATATGTACATATCTACCTCAATAACCTCGTACCCTTGCACATCGACACAGTACAGGTACACCGTGTATATAGCAAAGTTATTGTTACTCATTGTGTATTCATTCCTTGTTATTGTTTTTCTGTTATTTTACTTTGTTGTTGGGAAGGACCTGTAAGCATGTCGCTGTTGGTTTACACCAGTTGTTTACATGTGACAATTAACATTTGATTTTGATATTTCAGGAAAAAGATGGCAAGGAAAAAAGAAACTTGTTGCTGAAAACCAAGAAAGTAGCATGCCCTGCTGTGTTCACAATCAGCCGCATTGTGAAGTTCCCTGGATTCAAGGTACGTGTGAAACTGTTTGTTTATATATGTTTATTATGTAACTCCAGTGACCGTGCACCACAGTCAACATTAGAATGCACATCAGACTAATATACATAATTATATCTGTGTGTGTGTGTGTGCGCTCGCTCTATACTGCATCAGTTGGAGAAGGACACATCGCGGTTGAGGAGGGTCATGTCTATTTCCATCAAACAAGCTCTCCAGACAGACCCAGCCTCGGTGCAGTGGAAGATACAGTATTTCCTCAAAATACCCAGTGTCACTGACCACAAGGGCCATCCTATTGGAAAGGTATTACTATGTTATTACTATACTATGACCATGGGATCTATTGCATTGGACTCTCTTTAGGCTACATAACTATTATCTGTATGCCTGTATGTCTGTTCGGTACACAGATGTAATAAAACCTTGATCTCTTGAAATTCCCTGGGGAATACAAGTATCTGACCCTGTAACAGTGGTTAGGGGTATTTTCTCCCTACTTAACAAAAGCCACTCTCTCCTCGTTCCCTCAGGGTGCAGATCAGATGGACGACAGGGTCAAAGGTTACATCCGAGCGTTGGTGCAGCAGGGGGTGAGGAAGGTGAAGGAGGTAAAGAACCAGATGGTCCAGTACGTGCGGACGGAGCTGTTCCAAGACACGACCCCGCCGCCGCTGAGGCGCTTCTTCCCCACAGAGAAAACCATCCACGCCGTCATGGCTCAGGTCATCGCGGAGGAACACTACAGCAAAATAGACCTGGTCAACCTGCTGGTGAGAAGGCTGTGCTGCACTATCATTCCCACCTATTCATCAGATATTTGGATTGTCTTCTGAGATAAGGCCATTGGGGCTTGTGGTGTTAGCTGTATGTTTTCACTGCAATTTATGAACAGTTTGTATGCATGTCACCCACCCTCTTTGAAACACTTGTTTAAAGGGGCATTTTACTCACTATTGTTTCATTAGTCTTTTTGATATAGTCCCAAAACATTCTGCATGTCAACATTCATGCTTTCAGTATATATTGCTTTCAGTCTCCTGATGCCCAAAATCAAGGATAAACCGACAGTTGTGCTGAGCACGAGGCATTTATACGTTATATTCTTCTAGAATCAATGGGTAAATATCAAGAATTGAAATGACAATTGAATAGCTTCCCAAACCCCAGTCTGTAGCTTTCAGTTTGGATGATTGTGTGTCAGTGCCTGTTTCTGTGCATGATAGAAAGAGACTTGACAAGCCTTTATTATACAATTCAGGAACACACATGCAGAGTTTTCCACGGATTCAAGAAAAATGAAAATTCATAACATCTTTGTGGTGCGTTATCCTTACATGGGAAGAGCAGAAAGCCACTGAAAATGTTTGTTGTCATCAGCCCAGATCCTGGAGTCTTTCCAGAGACTACTTTCTCCACCAACAAAGGTTGTTTACTAATTGATCTTTACACATCAGATTTTTTTCAGAACTGATCTGATTGGTCAAAAGACCAATTAGTGAAAAAAAAGATCAGAACTCTAAACGCAGTCACTGAATTGGATACATAATCGCAATGGAGGCAATGACTGTATTTATATTTTAGTAATTTAGCAGACGTTCTCATCCAGAGTGACTTACATGAGCAATTAGGGTAAAGTGCCTTGCTCAAAGGGCACAGACAGATTTTTCACCTAGTCGGCTGATTCTAACCGGCAACCTTTCTATTAATGGCCCAACGCTCTTAACCGCTTGGCTACCCGCCACCTTACTTGTTGACATTAGATGCTGGCCATTATTATGTAAATCTACAACAACAACTGTGTTGAGTGGTGTCACTCTCGGACCCCACCACTCTCTCCCTGAGCCCATTCCCCAAACAGACAGAACAGCAACACCAGCAGAGCTAAAGCACCCCTCATTCTGGAACTGCTTTTTAGAACGTATGTAGTCTGAAACTTCTACACACTTGGTGTGGTGAATTAATACATGTGTGTGTGATGTAACAGAGCACAAATAAATATTACTCCATGATACGTCATTGGGGTTATTTAAGTCCATGGGAATATCACT
Organism: Oncorhynchus mykiss; assembly: GCF_013265735.2. NCBI lineage: Eukaryota > Metazoa > Chordata > Actinopteri > Salmoniformes > Salmonidae > Oncorhynchus > Oncorhynchus mykiss. The sequence goes on along the minus strand of NC_048569.1, from coordinate 14,991,062 downwards.
GCTGTGGTTTAGAATAAGACAGACATGTTATAGCAAAAGTCAAGGTGCACGACCATATATACAGCTCACGCTGGCGCAAAAAGGAGTTTGGTTAGCACTGAAATAATTGAAAGGACGCAAAAGTTTCACCTCAGCTATTAATCATAACAACCCCCCCCCCCCTTAGACATTGGCAGAGAATTGGAAGGCAGAAGCTCCTAGAATCAACTTCCTGCTTAGGGTTCAATCAGAGAGCGAGAACCTGTTGCTCTGCTACCAGACGGACTGGCAGCGGTGGCTGCTTCGGCAGTATGGCAAGGAGGTGTGCTTCCTGGACGCGGCCTATAAGAGGACGCGCTTCCCCCTGCCACTCTTCTTCCTGTGCGTGCGCACCAATGTGAGCGTGGCGCCGGTGGGCCTGTTTGTCGTGCAGTCGAGGAGCGCCGAAGCCTTGGGGGAGGCGCTGGGGGTGTTCAGGCAGTGGAACCGGGGCTGGAGTCCAGCCTACATCCTCACTGAACACTGCCCTGTGGAGATGAAGGCGGTGGAAGCAGCATTCACAGGTGAACAGTGGTGAGGTTTTAATGTTAGCTATGAGGTGGGAAAAGCAAGTTAGCTTCATAATGTGCTCTCAGCACTGTTGGCTGTGAGTTTCAGGATTTTCTTTTGAAAAGACCTGTTGGTCAAAATGTTTAATCTGTTACAATCTCTAAATACTAGAAGATTAGGGGGTTAGAGTTTGCTAATTACGGACTGTTTCTCATTCCAATCTCAGGTGCTCAGGCAGTCTTCAGCGATCACCTGCGGGAGAGGACCTGGACCAAGTGGCTGAGCAACCGGTCCCGAGCCATCACCAACCAGGAGGGGATCTTTGATATGATGAAGGCCATCGCTGGTGCCCTTACCAGAGAGCAACACCAGGGGGCAGTAGAACTACTACAGCAGAGCCCCATCTGGTTGGAAAAGAGACAACTTTTCAAGAACTGGTTCACTAACAAGTGGCTGTCAGAGGAGAAGGTTTGTAGTGCACATGTCAATTACTGAAATCATAGGGGCAATGGGGTCAGGTCCTGGACCTGCTGTGTCATAACCTGTGTATTAATGAAGGTCAGAGTGGTTAGACAGAAAGCAGATCTCAGACCTGTGCTTAGGTGCTTTCATCCTGAAGCAGACAGCATGTTTAAACCACACCTACTGTATGTAGACAGTCTGTAGAAGTAACAGTAGCAAGTGTGTTATGTTTTTGCTAGCTGAATCCGTGATACAGTATCTAGCTATAGATCCATAATATGCTAGCTATAGGTCCATAATGTGCATCCTAGTCTAATGATGGCGCATACAGAGTTAGCTACATGCTCTTGTTTTTGTTCATTCAGAGATGGGCGAACGCTGTGAGGGTTGATGTTGTCAACTTTGTGTCTATGGTGAACGGAGGTCTGGAAATGCAGAGCGACTTTTTCACACATAATAACATGAAGGTCCATAAAAAAGACACCCTGAGCCAAATGCTGCAGTTTCTGGTTGACGACTACTTCCCACAGATGCACCAAAGGTAAGTTCGTTTTAGAATAGGGTTCAATGCCATTTAGAATAGTATTCGCTGTCAAAAGTGGTCTTCTGTTGAGATATCTGCAAAATTTATGGAAGATAAACACCATATCATTTACAGTTGCCTTCTCCATTGGGGTTAAGATGTAGGCTGTGGACTCAACTTGAAAATTGACTACCTTTTGTTAACTTTTATTTTGGAGTGTAATTCCCCTTTAATGTAAGTGTTTTGATGGTTGGTCAGTCTAAACCTGCTACACTCCCTGAACCTCTAGGTACACAGACCTCAACAGCCAGTCCTCTGGCGAGTACAGCCTCAACCCCACTGTGCCTCCGTTCCTGTGGCATCGCCCTTGGAGTGTGGTGGCCCTGGTGATGGACAACATGTCTGCGGCCCTGCAAGACCCCGACATCGTGGTGGAGCAGGCCAGCGACGCCGCCGACCGCACCTTCCGGGTGAAGAGTCGGGCAGAGACCACGGCAGCGCGGTCCTACGCGGTCAGCTTCGGTTCAGAGTCCACCTGGCCCTCCTGTGAGTGTGAGGTGTGGAGGGACCAGCGGCTGCCCTGTGAACACTTCTGTCACGTCTTCAGGTCTGAGCTTAACTGGACCTGGGAGCACCTGTGTCCCAAATACAGGGACCACCCTCTGCTCACGCTGCATTCACAGACCACTCACACAACAGAGGAGATGGAGGAAGCCCTCAATGGTCTAATGCATCTCTCCCCAGCTTCCCCAGTCTCTCTTCAGTGGGATGGGCCTGAAGAAACAGTGCCACTGGTGCAAACTCCTCAAACTCCACAGTTACAACTGTATAGCATACAAACACAGTGGGTGGCCCCACAGGCTTCACAGGGTCTGCGGGAGAGGGAGGAACTGCAAAAGGAGGAACTGCAGAGGGAGTGTGTGGCCAAACTCAAATCCATCATGGAGAATGTGAGTGGGATCAATGACATTGACCACCTACAGGAGCTCAGGCAGAAACTGGATGTTCTCCAGGCTCAGAGTGAGGCCATGCTGGTTCAGAAGGACGCTAGCGTCAAAACAGTTACCACCCCCATGGGGATGAGAAAAAGGGCAGGGGTGGAGATTATCGTGGCCATGCCCAAACGCATCAAAGTGCTCTCCCGGGTTGATGTAGAAAATGTTCAGAAATAGCTTTTTTCTAAAAAGGGAAAATAAAGAATGTTCAGTATTAAAATGCAACTCTGCCACTTAACTTGTGGGTTGTTTTTATGTAGTATTTAGTGTTGTCCTACACAATTTGTATACTTTTTTAAAAAAATTGAATGTCTATTGTCTCTCTGTGATGAGCAAAACTGGAAATTGCTTGTCTGACGTTAAGTAAGATCCCTGAGATGACTAATAAAATAATTATAGTCACCCCTATGTAGTGTTCTGATCATGAACTCCCTGCTATCTGTAACTCTGGTTGTCTTCATCTAACAAAGGTCTCTTTGTTAGGATGTGGTGACATTGTATCCAGTTCTGGGTCAGCTTGATTTAAGGCACTGCGCAGGTTCACAAATCTTCCCATAACAAATTAATAAATCAGTTATTGCATATTGGTTTGGAAGTTAAGGTTATTTATTTTGTGATCGGATAATACGCACATTAGCTTGCTTAACCTGATGAGTAATTGGCATCAATCAACGCATTTCCCTTAAGTGAATTAATTGCGTCATTATTTCAGCTTTCCAGGGGCTCAAGTGTGTACGATGAAGCAGAGCCGTCTCAGCTAGCACCGGATTTTGTGATGGGCGTATACACTAATGCACGTGCGCATCATTTCGACGTTACAAAAATTGTATGGATTGACCTCAAACGCCTCTACTATATGGGCAGTGGTTCCCAATAGTTTAGCTAGCTAGCTGTGCCCAGAGACCGCACAGTGTGAATATAGCCAGACAATTATTCGCCAATCGAAATCCCGATCACACTTGTAGGCGATGTCATGGCAACGTTTGCAAGCTAAATTCGTAGAAACCAATACAAACCCTGGCTGATGCTATGTTGTGGTCATTGAGAGGCTTTGAAGCCACCGATCGGCCATATTGGCACTCCGTAGTAGGAGCAGTCCTCCATAGGAATGAATGGAATTCTACAGTATTTCAATTACATGTTTCAAGGACAAAATTACATATATTTCGTTGTAATGGGGACCGTGACATTGGTAATCTCTAAAAGTTCAAAGTTTGGGGTCACTTAAATGTCCTTGTTTTTGAAAAAAGCACCTTTGTCCATTAAAATATCAAATTGATCAGAAATACAATGTCAACATTGTTAATGTTGTAAATGACTATTGTAGCTGGAAACGGCAGATTTATGGAATATCTACGTTGGCGTACAGAGGCCCATTATCAGCAACCATCACTCCTGTGTTCCAATGGCATGTTGTGTTAGCTAATCCAAGATTCTCATTTTAAAAGGCTATTCTTGTTCTGATAAATTAAGGCTATTCCACGTGAGAAATTGCCAATTGTAATACTCCCTTCACAGAATAGCGCAAACTGGCCCTAACCAGAATAGAAAGAGTTGGAGGCCCTGGTGCACAACTGGGCAAGAGGACAAGTATATTGTCTAGGTTGAGAAACAGATGCCTCACAAGTCCTCAACTGGCAGCTTCATTAAATAGTACCCGCAAAACACCAGTCTCAACAGTAAAGAGGTGACTCCGGGATGCTGGCCATCTAGGCAGAGTTGCAAAGAAAAATCCATATCTCAGACTGGCCAATAAAAAGAAAAGATTAAGATGGGCAAAAGAACACAGACACTGGACAGAGGAAGATTGGACAAAGGTGTTACGGAAAGACTAATCTAAGTTTGAGGTGTTTGGATGACAAAGAACATTTGTGAGACAATGAAAGGATGCTGGAAGAGTGCTTGACGCCATCTGTCAAGCATGGTGGAGGCACTGTGATGCTCTGGGGGTGCTTTGGTGGTGGAAAAGTGGGAGATTTGTACAGGGTACAAAGGATCTTGAAGATGGAGGGCTATCACTACATTTTGCAACTGTTCGAATCCAGGCTGCATCACATCCAGCCATGATTGTGAGTCCCATAGGGCGGAGCATTGTAAATAAGAATTTGTTCTTAACCGACTTGCCTAGTTAAACAAAGGTGCCATTTACTACAACTTTTTATATAAATAAATATTTGGTGGAAAGCATAGAGATAAATAGGACTCAGCTTTATATCTGTGCCATTATAGCGACAGCATGCCCATGCTAAAATGGCTTGTTGGCCTCTTATCATTCTCTATGGTAAAAACACGTCCGCGGGTCTAAAGGCGTCTCGCGCCGAACTGCGCATTGACGTCTCAAACCACAACCCCCGGCCTGATCGGTCTCGCAAACGTTACCAGAAGCCTCGCGATGTTGTACCTCTGGGTTTAGAAACTCTGTGCTGGTACTTAGCTAGCTAGCAACATTATTTGAATGTTTACATGACTGTTTCTCTGCGTTGGTAACAGATAATAATCAAAAATGAGCAACGAAGCGGTCTTTGAAACAATTGAAGAGGTCAATAAGCATATCTCACACGTCGAAGAGTCAACCTGTGTGAAATATATTTCTTACCGTGTGGACAAGCGCTTCAATGACCAAGGTAAGCTAGCTAGCAAGCTAAAGAGCGTCACATATATAACAATGAGACAGACATTTCACCGGATGTATACATGTGATGCATCCTGTTGGCGTTTACTCTCTACCAAATATGGTGATGAGAGGAATCCCAGTGGCCGGCAGTAAGAGAAGATGGAGCGAGATGGATTTTCGCCCAAATTCTGCACATTTTCTCATCGATGAAACATTTGATCTTTATACAGTTCTTTCAGAAGTATAATCTGTAACAGAGTGGACTGTGTTTTGTAGACTTCACCCTTTGCCAACGTTTAAAAAATATACGCTGTTTAGAAGGAGTACAAGGGTACTTCACAGAGTAGTCGTTCCCTAAATGAGATATGCAAATCAATGCGCCAATAGGATCTCAGTAGCTCGTGCTTGGCTCTGCCCACCTCCTTGCTTCTTCTGCTCACTATGATTCATTTGCTCCTATTGGAAACGACAGGCTCTAGTCTATCTTGGGTTAGTTATAAAAAATCTTTGAGTGTCTGGAGCAAACTTGCATTGATCAAGCTACTGCTATCTTTTAGCCCTTCTATACTATTTAGCCACTGATACTACTATACTAAGTAGCCATTGATTGATTGTTATTCTTATGTAGCTAGTGATGTATATTATGCAAACTACGGGGGTGTATTCATTAGTCAGAAACCGTTTACTCCATACATAAAATGTTTTGCAAAATAAAACAAGTTTCTATATGACAAATTCAGGTAGGTCCCTCCCTGTTTTGTTCTGTTTGCTCTGTAAGCTCAGGTTGGTACCTAGACTGTAAACGATTTCCATTGCAAAACGGTTTGCAACAGAATCCGACTAATGAATACACCCCTGGACTCATGGCTCTTTCAATGTGTTCTGCTAAACAGGTTGGAAACCACAGGACCACAAGAACCGGTTATACTGGGAATGGAAGTACGGCAAGGGTACTCCCTGTATCCCCTTTGACGGTGTACCGTTTGTGTTCATCGGACACAAGCTAATGGGATGCCACAGGGGCCGGGCAAAGTGTGGAATCAAGAAGAGGCAGGAACTTCAGGATCAAAGGGTGCTAATATCTATGATATTCTGAAACGCCTTTTAAGTGTTCCATGTAAATGATTACGACGTATTGTGCATCTGAACCTGGATCAAATTCATTAGGACACATCATAGCAAAACTTTTCAAAACATTGTGCAATGGAAAAAGGAAAGGAGCTTTTCTTATTGGAGTTCAGGTTGTCCCACCTTATTTCAGTAAATTTTCTTCCATGTGGTGCCTAATCAAATAACATTTTATTGGTCAAATACACATATTTAGCAGATGTTATTGCAGGTGTAGCGAAATGCTTGTGTTCCTAGCTCCAACAGTGCAGTAATATTTAACAACAATATGCACAAATCTAAAAGTAAAAGCATAGAATTAAGAAATATATAAATATTAGGACAAGCAATGTCGGAGTCCGGAGTGTGTGTGTGTGTATACACTTCCATTCAAAAGTTTGGGGTCACTTAGATATGTCCTTGGTTTTGAAAGAACATTTTTCTTTTTTGTCCATTAAAATAACATCAAATTGATCAGAAATACAGTGTAGACATTGTTAATGTTGTAAATGACTGTTGTAGCTGGAAACGGCAGATTTTTTTAATGGAATATCTACGTAGGCGTACAGAGGCCAATTATCAGCAACCATCACTCCTGTGTTCCAATGGGACGTTGTGTTAAATTGTATAATTGTGTATAATTTTAAAAGGCTAGTTGATCATTAGAAAACCCTTTTGCAATTATGTTAGCACAGCTGAAAACTGTTGTCCTGATTAAATAAGCAATAAAACTGGCCTTTAGACTAGTTAGGTATCTGGAGCATCAGCATTTGTGGGTTCGGTTACAGGCTTAAAATGGCCAGAAACAAAAAACTTTCATCTGAAACTCGTCCGTCTATTCTTGTTCTGAGAAATGAAGGCTATTCCATGCAAGAAATTGCCAAGAAACTGAAGATCTCGTACAACGCTGTGTACTACTCCCTTCACAGAACAGAGCAAAGTGGCTCTAACCAGAATAGAAAGAGGAGTGGGAGGCCCCGGTGCACAAGTGAGCAAGAGGACAAGTACATTAGAGCATTTAGTTTGAGAAACAGATGCCTCACAAGTCCTTAACTGGCTGCTTCATTAAATAGTACCCGCAAAACACCAGTCTCAACATCAACAGTGAAGAGGCGACTCCGGGATGCTGACCTTCTAGGCAGAGTTCCTCTTTTCTTTTTATCGGCCTATTCTGAGATATGGCTTTTTCTTAGCAACTCTGCCTAGATGGCCAGCATCCCAGAGTCGCCTCTTCACTGTTGACGTTGAGACTGGTGTTTTGCGGGTACTATTAAAAAATCTGCTGTTTCCAGCTACAATAGTCATTTACAGCATTAATAACAATGTCTACACTGTATTTCTGATCAATTTGATGTTATTTTAATGGACAAAAAAATGTTTTTCCTCCAACAACAAGGACATTTCTAAGTGACACCAAACCTGTGTGTGTGTGTGTGTGTGTGTGTATATATACAGTGGGGCAAAAAAGTATTGTTAGACACCAATTGTGCAAGTTCTCCCACTTAAAAAGATGAGAGGCCTGTAATTTTCATCATAAGTACACTTCAACCATGACAGACAAAATGAGAAAAAAAATCCAGAAAATCACAGTGTAGGATTTTTAATACATTTATTAGCAAATTATGGTGGAAAATAAGTATTTGGTCAATAACAAAAGTTTATCTCAATACTTTGTTATATACCCTTTGTTGGCAATGACAGAGGTCAAACGTTTTCTGTAAGTCTTCACAAGGTTTTCACACACTGTTGCTGGTATTTTGGCCCATTCCTCCATGCAGATCTCCTCTAGGGCAGTGGTGTTTTGGGGCTGTTGCTGGGCAACATGGACTTTCAACTCCCTCCAAAGATTTTCTATGGGGTTGTTATGACTTCTATGAATGGTGAGTGGAGGAGTCAAGCGCAGAGAGCAGGTCATTCTGTACGTGGATCTTTTATTCCAAAGACAGCGGAGACACGGACATGCAAAACACAAGGGCGCATGAAACAACCCGTCCTAAATACACAGGACTAAAACTGTCCGGAAAAATAGAGATCACACTAATACACCAACACCAATAAACAGAGAACAAGCCCGCACAATACCCAGTGGGCCTAGTGCCCTTAAATAGCCTACAAACAAAACACTAATACAAAACAGGTGTAACCAATTAGACCCAATTAACAGAAACAAAAGGAAAGGGAATCGATGGCAGCTAATAGGCCGGCGACGACGACCGCCGAGCGCCGCCCGAACAGGAAGAGGCACCATCTTCTTGGCTAGGCCACTCCAGGACCTTGAAATGCTTCTTACGAAGCTACTCCTTCGTTGCCCGGGCGGTGTGTTTGGGATCATTGTCATGCTGAAAGACCCAGCCACGTTTCATCTTCAATGCCCTTGCTGATGGTAGGCTTTGTTACTTTGGTCCCAGCTCTCTGCAGGTCATTCACTAGGTCCCCCCCGTGTGGTTCTGGGATTTTTGCTCACCGTTCTTGTGATCATTTTGACCCCACGGGGTGATATCTTGCGTGGTGCCCCAGATCGAGGGAGATTATCAGTGGTCTTGGATGTCTTCCATTTCCTAATAATTGCTCCCACAGTTGATTTCTTCAAACCAAGCTGCTTACCTATTGCAGATTCAGCCTTCCCAGCCAGGTGCAGGTCTACAATTTTGTTTCTGGTGTCCTTTGACAGCTCTTTGGTCTTGGCCATAGTGGAGTATGGAGTGTGACTGTTTGAGGTTGTGGACAGGTGTCTTTTATACTGATAACAAGTTCAAACAGGTGCCATTAATACAGGTAACGAGTGGAGGACAGAGGAGCCTCTTAAAGAAGAAGTTACAGGTCTGTGAGAGCCAGAAATCTTGCTTGTTTGAAGGTGACCAAATACTTATTTTCCACCATAATTTGCAAATAAATTCATTAAAAATCCTACAATGTGATTTTCTGGATTTTTTTTCTCATTCTGTCTGTCATAGTTGAAGTGTACCTATGATGAAAATTACAGGCCTCTCTCATCTTTTTAAGTGGGAGAACTTGCACAATTGGTGGCTGACTAAATACTTTTTTGCCCCACTGTGTATATGTGTGTATGTATATATATATATATATATATATATATATATATAGTACCAGTCAGAAGTTTGGAAACACCTACTCATTCAAGGGTTTTGCTTTAGTTTGCAGAATAATAGTGAAGACATCAAACCTATGAAATAACACGTTGAATCATGTAGTAACCAAAAAAGTGATAAACAAATCAAAAATATATTTTATATTGGTAATTCTTCAAAGTAGCCACCCTTTCCCTTGATGACAGCTTTGCACACTCTTGGCATTCATGAGGACTGCCACAAGAAAGGAAGACCCAGAGTTACCTCTGCTGCAGAGGATAACATTTTCAGAGTTACCAGCCTCAAAAATTGCATCCCAAACAGAGATCAAAAGACACATCTCAACATCAACTGTTCAGAGGAGACTGCGTGAATCAGGCCTTCGTGGTCGAATTGCTTCAAAGAAACCACTACTAAAGGACACCAATTAGAAGAGACTTGCTTGGGCCAAGAAACACAAACAATGGACATTAGACCTGTGGAAATCTGTCCTTTGGTCTGATGAGTCCAAATTTGTGATTTTTGATTCCAACCGCCGTGACTTTGTGAGACGCAAAGTAGGGGAACAGATGATCTCAGCATGTGTGGTTCCCACTGTGAAGCATGGAGGAGGAGGTGTGTGGTGTGGTGGTGCTTTGGTGACACTGTCTGTGATTTATTTATCATTCAAGGCACACTTAACCAGCATGGCTACCACAGCATTCTTCAGCGATACGCTATCCCATCTGATTTGCCCTTAGTGGGACTATCATCTGTTTTTCAACAGGACAATGACCCAACACACCTCCAGGCTGTATAAGGGCTATTTGACCAAGAAGGAGAGTGATGGAGTGCTGCATCAGATGACTTGCCCTCCACAATCCCCCGACCTCAACCCAATTGAGATGGTTTGGGATGAGTTGGAACACAGAATGAAGGAAAATCAGCCAACAAGTGCTCAGCATATGTGGGAACTCCTTCAAGACTGTTAGAAAAGCATTCCAGGTAAAGTTGGTTGAGAGAATGCCAAGAGTGTGCAAAGCTATCATCAAGGCAAAAGGTGACAACTTTGAAGAACCTCAAATATAAACTATATTTTGATTTATTTAACACCTTTTTGGTTACTACATGATTCCATATGTGTTATTTCATAGTTTTGAAGTCTTCACTATTGTTCTACATGGTAGTGTAGTGTGTGTGTGTGTGTGTGTGTGTGTGTGCGTGTGTGTGTGTGTGATGTATAGACATTATGGACAGTATGTGGATAGAATATTTAGTGTATCTGTAGAATACATAGGATAGAATAGTGTATACATACAGCAAAAGTTGAATAGGATGGCATTGACTAGAATACAGTATATGAAAAGAAAAGAAACGTACTCTCACTGTCAACTGCGTTTATTTTCAGCAAACTTAACTTGTGTAAATATTTACTAAGACATAAACTGAACAAGTTCCACAGACATGTGACTAACAGAAATTGAATAATGTGTCCCTGAACAAAGGGGGTTCAAAATCAGAAGTAACAGTCAGTATCTGGTGTGGCCACCAGCTGCATTATGTACTACAGTGCATCTCCTCCTCAAGGACTGCACCAGATATGCCAGTTCTTGCTGTGAGATGTTACCCCACTATTCCACCCAGGCACCTGCAAGTTCCTGGACATTTCTGGGGGAATGGCCCTAGCCCTCACCCTCCGATCTAACAGGTCCCAGACGTGCTCAATGGGATTGAGATCCGGACTCTTCGCTGGCCATGGCAGAACACTGACATTCCTGTCTTGCAGGAAATCATGCACAGAACGAGCAGTATGGCTGGTGGCTTTGTCATGCTGGAGGGTCATGTCAGGATGAGCCTGCAGGAAGAGTACCACATGAGGGAGGAGGATGTCTTCCCTGTAACACACAGCATTGAGATTGCCTGCAATGACAACAAGCTCAGTCCAATGATGCTGTGACACACAGCATGATGCTGTGAATCGATCCTGCTCCAGAGTACAGGCCTCGGTGTAACGCTCATTCCTTCGACGATAAACGCGAATCCGACTCTCACCCCTGGTGAGGCAAAACCGCGACTCGTCAGTGAAGAGCACTTTTTGCGATTCCTGTCTGGTCCAGCGACAGTGGTTTTGTGCCCATAGGCAACGTTGTTGCCGGTGATGTCTGGTGAGGACCTGCCTTACAACAGGCCTGCAAGCCCTCAGTCCAGCCTCTCTCAGCCTATTGCGGACAGTCTGAGCACTGATGGAGGGATTGTGCGTTCCTGGTGTAACTCGGGCAGTTGTTGTAATCCTGTACCTGTCCCACAGGTGTGATGTTCGGATGTACCGATCCTGTGCAGGTGTTGTTACATGTGGTCTGCCACTGCGAGGATGATCAGCTGTCCGTCCTGTCTCCCTGTAGCGATGTCTTAGGCGCCTCACAGTACGGACATTCTAATTTATTGCCCTGGCCACATCTGCAGTCCTCATGCCTCCTTGCAGCATGCCTAAGCCACGTTCATGCACATGCGCAGGGACCCTGGGCATCTTTCTTTTAGTGTTTTTCAGAGTCAGTAGAAAGGCCTCTTTAGTGTCCCAAGTTTTCATAACTGTGACCTTTATTGCCTACCGCCTGTAAGCTGTTAGTGTCTTAATGACCGTTCCACAGGTGCATGTTCATTAATTGTTTATATTTCATTGAACAAGCATGGGAAACAGTGTTTAAACCCTTTACAATGAAGATCTGTGAAGTTATTTGGATTTTTACGAATTATCTTTGAAAGACAGGGTCCTGAAAAAGGGATGTTTCTTTTTTTGCTGAGTTTACATATGAAATGAGTAAAACAGCATTTAAACATTTATTAGTGACCAATGTTCCATTATTAAAGTGACCAGTAATTCCATGTCTATGAACATAGGACAGCAGCCTCTAAGGTGCAGGGTTGAGTAACCGGGTGGTAGCTGGCTAGTGACAGTGACAGGTCAGGGTACTGTGTGGAGGCCGGCTAGTGATAGCTATTTAACAGTCTGATGGCCTTAAGATAGAAGCTGTTTTTCAGTCTCTCGGTACTGACCTCGCCTTCTGGATGATAGCGGGGTGAACATGCCGTGGCTCGGGTGGTTATGGTCCTTGATGATAATGAATTTGACCCTGGTTTCATCAATGCTTCAAGGTAGTTGTGGGGTTCACAACCAATCTCAACAATTCCATTCTCACCTGCCACTCATTTTGGTCTTTCAGGCAAAAGATGGCAAGGAAAAAAGAAACCTGTTGCTGAAAACCAAGAAAGTAGCATGCCCTGCTGTGTTCACAATCAGCCGCATTGTGAAGTTCCCTGGATTCAAGGTACGTGTGAAACTGTTTGTTTATATATGTTTATTATGTAACTCCAGTGACCGTGCACCACAGTCAACATTAGAATGCACATCAGACTAATATACATAATTATATCTGTGTGTGTGTGTGCGCTCGCTCCATACTGCATCAGTTGGAGAAGGACACATCACGGTTGAGGAGGGTCATGTCTATTTCCATCAAACAAGCTCTCCAGACAGACCCAGCCTCAGTGCAGTGGAAGATACAGTATTTCCTCAAAATACCCAGTGTCACTGACCACAAGGGCCATCCTATTGGAAAGGTATTACTATGTTATTACTATACTATGACCATGGAATATATTGCATTGGACTCTCTTTAGGCTACATAACTAGTATCTGTATGCCTGTATGTCTGTTCGGTACACAGATGTAATAAAACCTTGACCTCTTAAAATTCCCTGTGGAATACAAGTATCTGACCCTGTAACAGTGGTTAGGGGTATTTTCTCCCTACTTAACAAAAGCCACTCTCTCCTCGTTCCCTCAGGGTGCAGATCAGATGGACGACAGGGTCAAAGGTTACATCCGAGCGTTGGTGCAGCAGGGGGTGAGGAAGGTGAAGGAGGTAAAGAACCAGATGGTCCAGTACGTGCGGACGGAGCTGTTCCAAGACACGACCCCGCCGCCGCTGAGGCGCTTCTTCCCCACAGAGAAAACCATCCACGCCGTCATGGCTCAGGTCATCGCGGAGGAACACTACAGCAAAATAGACCTGGTCAACCTGCTGGTGAGAAGGCTGTGCTGCACTATCATTCCCACCTATTCATCAGATATTTGGATTGTCTTCTGAGATAAGGCCATTGGGGCTTGTGGTGTTAGCTGTATGTTTTCACTGCAATTTATGAACAGTTTGTATGCATGTCACCCACCCTCTTTGAAACACTTGTTTAAAGGGGCATTTTACTCACTATTGTTTCATTAGTCTTTTTGATATAGTCCCAAAACATTCTGCATGTCAACATTCATGCTTTCAGTATATATTGCTTTCAGTCTCCTGATGCCCAAAATCAAGGATAAACCGACAGTTGTGCTGAGCACGAGGCATTTATACGTTATATTCTTCTAGAATCAATGGGTAAATATCAAGAATTGAAATGACAATTGAATAGCTTCCCAAACCCCAGTCTGTAGCTTTCAGTTTGGATGATTGTGTGTCAGTGCCTGTTTCTGTGCATGATAGAAAGAGACTTGACAAGCCTTTATTATACAATTCAGGAACACACATGCAGAGTTTTCCACGGATTCAAGAAAAATGAAAATTCATAACATCTTTGTGGTGTGTTATCCTTATATGGGAAGAGCAGAAAGCCACTGAAAATGTTTGTCATCAGCCCAGGTCCTGGAGTCTTTCCAGAGACTACTTTCTCCACCAACAAAGGTTGTTTACTAATTGATCTTTACACATCAGATCTTTTTCAGAACTGATCTGATTAGTCAAAAGACCAATTAGTGAAAAAAAAGATCAGATCTGGGCTGCCTGTCCAGAACTGTCCTGCCTAAACGCAGTCACTGAATTCTGACGTTCTCATCCAGAGTGACTTACATGAGCAATTAGGGTAAAGTGCATTGCTCAAAGGGCACAGACAGATTTTTCACCTAGTCGGCTGATTCTAACCAGCAACCTTTCTATTACTGGCCCAATGCTCTTAACCGCTAGGCTACCTGCCACCCTACTTGACAGTAGATGCTGGCCATTATTATGTAAATCTACAACAACAACTGTGTTGAGTGGTGTCATTCTCTCGGACCCCACCACTCTCTCCCTGAGCCCATTCCCCAAACAGACAGAACAGCAACACCAGCAGAGCTAAAGCACCCCTCATTCTGGAACTGCTTTTTAGAACGTATGTAGTCTGAAACTTCTACACACTTGGTGTGGTGAATTAATACATGTGTGTGTGATGTAACAGAGCACAGATAAATATTACTCCATGATACGTCATTGGGGTTATTTAAGTCCATGGGAATATCACTGCTGTGGTTTAGAATAAGACAGACATGTTATAGCAAAAGTCAAGGTGCACAACCATATATACAGCTCACGCTGGCGCAAAAAAAAGTTTGGTTAGCACTGAAATAATTGGAAGGATGCAAAAGTTTCACCTCAGCTATTAATCATAACACCCCCCGCCCCCCCCCCCCCCCCCCCCCCCCTTAGACCTTGGCAGAGAATTGGAAGGCAGAAGCTCCTAGAATCAACTTCCTGCTTAGGGTTCAATCAGAGAGCGAGAACCTGTTGCTCTGCTACCAGACGGACTGGCAGCGGCGGCTGCTTCGGCAGTATGGCAAGGAGGTGTGCTTCCTGGATGCGGCCTATAAGAGGACGCGCTTCCCCCTGCCACTCTTCTTCCTGTGTGTGCGCACCAATGTGAGTGTGGCGCCGGTGGGCCTGTTTGTCGTGCAGTCGAGGAGCGCCGAAGCCTTGGGGGAGGCGCTGGGGGTGTTCAGGCAGTGGAACCGGGGCTGGAGTCCAGCCTACATCCTCACTGAACACTGCCCTGTGGAGATGAAGGCGGTGGAGGCAGCATTCACAGGTGAACAGTGGTGAGGTTTTAATGTTAGCTATGAGGTGGGAAAAGCAAGTTAGCTTCATAATGTGCTCTCAGCACTGTTGGCTGTGAGTTTCAGGATTTTCTTTTGAAAAGACCTGTTGGTCAAGAAAATGTTTAATCTGTTACAATCTCTAAATACTAGAAGATTAGGGGGTTAGAGTTTGCTAATTACGGACTGTTTCTCATTCCAATCTCAGGTGCTCAGGCAGTCTTCAGCGATCACCTGCGGGAGAGGACCTGGACCAAGTGGCTGAGCAACCGGTCCCGAGCCATCACCAACCAGGAGGGGATCTTTGATATGATGAAGGCCATCGCTGGTGCCCTTACCAGAGAGCAACACCAGGGGGCAGTAGAACTACTACAGCAGAGCCCCATCTGGTTGGAAAAGAGACAACTTTTCAAGAACTGGTTCACTAACAAGTGGCTGTCAGAGGAGAAGGTTTGTAGTGCACATGTCAATTACTGAAATCATAGGGGCAATGGGGTCAGGTCCTGGACCTGCTGTGTCATAACCTGCGTATTAATGAAGGTCAGGCTGGTTAGACAGAAAGCAGATCTCAGACCTGTGCTTAGAGGTGCTTTCATCCTGAAGCAGACAGCATGTTTAAACCACACCTACTGTATGTAGACAGTCTGTAGAAGTAACAGTAGCAAGTGTGTTATGTTTTTGCTAGCTGAATCCGTGATACAGTATCTAGCTATAGATCCATAATATGCTAGCTATAGGTCCATAATGTGCATCCTAGTCTAATGATGGCGCATACAGAGTTAGCTACATGCTCTTGTTTTTGTTCATTCAGAGATGGGCGAACGCTGTGAGGGTTGATGTTGTCAACTTTGTGTCTATGGTGAACGGAGGTCTGGAAATGCAGAGCGACTTTTTCACACATAATAACATGAAGGTCCATAAAAAAGACACCCTGAGCCAAATGCTGCAGTTTCTTGTTGACGACTACTTCCCACAGATGCACCAAAGGTAAGTTCGTTTTAGAATAGGATTCAATGCCATTTAGAATAGTATTCGCTGTCAAAAGTGGTCTTCTGTTGAGATATCTGCAAAATTTATGGAAGATAAACACCATATCATGTACAGTGCTTATCTTCTGCATTGGGGTTAAGATGTAGGCTGTGGACTCATCTTTACATTTGACTACCTTTGTAAACTTTTATTTTGGAGTGTAATTCCCCTTTAATGTCAGTGTTTTGATGTTTGGTCAGTCTAAACCTGCTACACTCCCTGAACCTCTAGGTACACAGACCTCAACAGCCAGTCCTCTGGCGAGTACAGCCTCAACCCCACTGTGCCTCCGTTCCTGTGGCATCGCCCTTGGAGTGTGGTGGCCCTGGTGATGGACAACATGTCTGCGGCCCTGCAAGACCCCGACATCGTGGTGGAGCAGGCCAGCGACGCCGCCGACGGCACCTTCCGGGTGAAGAGTCGGGCAGAGACCACGGCAGCGCGGTCCTACGCGGTCAGCTTCGGTTCAGAGTCCACCTGGCCCTCCTGTGAGTGTGAGGTGTGGAGGGACCAGCGCCTGCCCTGTGAACACTTCTGTCACGTCTTCAGGTCTGAGCATAACTGGACCTGGGAGCACCTGTGTCCCAAATACAGGGACCACCCTCTGCTCACGCTGCATTCACAGACCACTCACACCACAACAGAGGAGATAGAGGAAGCCCTCAATGGTCTAATGCATCTCTCCCCAGCTTCCCCAGTCTCTCTTCAGTGGGATGGGCCTGAAGAAACAGTGCCACTGGTGCAAACTCCTCAAACTCCACAGTTACAACTGTATAGCATACAAACACAGTGGGTGGCCCCACAGGCTTCACAGGGTCTGCGGGAGAGGGAGGAACTGCAAAAGGAGGAACTGCAGAGGGAGTGTGTGGCCAAACTCAAATCCATCATGGAGAATGTGAGTGGGATCAACGACATTGACCACCTACAGGAGCTCAGGCAGAAACTGGACGTTCTCCAGGCTCAGAGTGAGGCCATGCTGGTTCAGAAGGACGCTAGCGTCAAAACAGTTACCACCTCTAAGGGGAAGAGAAAAAGGGCAGGGGTGGAGATTATCGTGGCCATGCCCAAACGCATCAAAGTGCTCTCCCGGGTTGATGTAGAAAATGTTCAGAAATAGCTTTTTTCTAAAGAGGGAAAATAAAGTACGGTATTAATCAGGTTGTCGCTCTTATTTCTTGGGTGATGTACAAATAACTCTTTGTTATGATGTTATCACGTATCCAGTTCTAGAAAGTGTTTGGCTGCTTGATCACAAGGGTCAGCTTGATGTAAGATGCTGCGCACGTTCACAAACCTTTCCATAACAAATTTATACATTTGTTATATTGCACAGTCCAAACTATTTAGAAATTAGCCAAGTATCTCAACTCCATGCTGATTTCTTCTGCGGAGTTGAGTGGAGCCTAGAGTTTTTGGACTAAACATCCAACATTCTTCGAGTTGCTGTATAATCGATACTTCAAAATTGTAAATTCTTAAACCCTTACGGTGTATCTATTTTTTTTCCCTCTCTGGCTTTCTTTGTTTGCTGAAATCCATACCTTTTAAATAAAAAGTTAATCAAATACAACCACTGACTGTTTCCTCATTGAAATTCATTTGGCATATTTGCTATGTGAGTTGCTATGTTAGAGCAACAGCCAGTGGCATCATGCCCATAGGGGGCAAAAAAAGCACGTGCCCCCTCAGATTTTTCCATTTGATTTATTTTTATTAAAAACAAAATTTCAGTTTTAAGCCCACATTTTATCCTAATTATTTATAAAAAGATCTGTCAGTGGTATTTTGCATCGGGAGCACACTGAATGGACCAGGCAAAGAGTACCACCAATGTGTTGAAGGAAACAACGTACAACTGCCGACTGTCAGTGTGCATGTGCCCGGCTCGCCACAGAAGTTGCTAGAGCGCGATGGACAAGGACATCCCGGCCGGCCAAACCATCCCCGAACCCGGACAATGCTAGGTCAATTGTGCGTCGTCTCAGTCCGGGACACAGTCCGGGATGGAACCCGGATCTGTAGTGACGCCTCAAACACTGCAATGCCTTAGACCGCTGCACCACTCGGGAGGCCAATTTCCTGGTGGTTTCACAGCCTTTAATGTCCAACAATGAAATAAATATATATTTACTGTGTATATATGTATATGTACACAATAAGAGTCAAATAATAGTGAAGATGTCACGTCTCCCACCGAAGGTGGCTACCCTGCCTGTCCGGGCGGAGCTTGACAACTTTCCGTTTCGTTTTGTCTTATTGGTTGCACCTGTTCCCTGTTAAGTTTATTGATTTATGTCTATTTAAGCCTGTTAGGTCCGCCTAGGTTTGTGCGGGATTGTTACTCTGTTGGTTGTGGATGTGTTTTCGTGTTTGTTTTCTCCAGACTGTTTGGTCCTGTGTTTGGGCTGGTCTGTTTTATGCGCCCTGTATTTTGGCATGACCATTTTGTGCCGGAGAATAAATGACGATTTACCGAACCCTCTGCTCTCTGCACCTGACTCCAACCCACCACTCCTAGTAAACTCTGACAGAATCCCGCACCATTTGAATGGAGTCAGCAGGAGCAGCCGCACCTCCTCTCCCATCGATGGAGGAGCGTGTCCATCATACGGCCATTCTCCACCGGATTGGGTCGGCAATGGACCAGATGATGGAGAGGATGGACCGATGGGAGAGGAGTGGCCTCCCTAACTCACCTCCAGCTCCTCTTCCACCAGCACCACCTACCCCTCCTCCAGCATCCAGATCCGGTGCCCTGCGTCTGGCTCTCCCCAGGGAGTACGATGGAACGGCGGCTGGGTGCCAGGGGTTCCTGCCTCAGTTGGAGTTGTACCTGGCTACCGTTCGTCCAACTCCCTTGGGGGAGGAGAGCGTGGGCGTCCTCGTCTCCTGTCTGACGGGTCGAGCCCTGGAGTGGGCCAACGCAGTGTGGAATGGCCCAGACTCGGCGAGGGATTTTATTTTATTATTTTTTTTATTTATTTCACCTTTATTTAACCAGGTAGGCTAGTTGAGAACAAGTTCTCATTTGCAACTGCGACCTGGCCAAGATAAAGCATAGCAGTGTGAACAGACAACACAGAGTTACACATGGAGTAAACAATTAACAAGTCAATAACATAGTAGAAAAAAAGGATAGTCTATATACATTGTGTGCAAAAGGCATAAGGAGGTAGGCGAATAATTACAATTTTGCAGATTAACACTGGAGTGATAAATGATCAGATGGTCATGTAGAGATACTGGTGTGCAAAATAGCAGAAAAGTAAATAAATAAAAACAGTATGGGGATGAGGTAGGTAAAAAGGGGCGGGCTATTTACTGATAGACTATGTACAGCTGCAGCGATCGGTTAGCTGCTCAGATAGCAGATGTTTGAAGTTGGTGAGGGAGATAAAAGTCTCCAACTTCAGTGATTTTTGCAATTTGTCACAGGCAGCAGAGAACTGGAACGAAAGGCGGCCAAATGAGGTGTTGGCTTTAGGGATGATCAGTGAGATACACCTTCTGGAGCGCGTGTTACGGGTGGGTGTTGCCATCGTGACCAGTGAACTGAGATAAGGCGGAGCTTTACCTAGCATGGACTTGTAGATGACCTGGAGCCAGTGGGTCTGGCAACGAATATGTAGCGAGGGCCAGCCGACTAGAGCAGTGGTGGGTGGTATAAGGAGCTTTAGTGACAAAACGGATGGCACTGTGATAAACTGCATCCAGTTTGCTGAGTAGAGTGTTGGAAGCAATTTTGTAGATGACATCGCCGAAGTCGAGGATCGGTAGGATAGTCAGTTTTACTAGGGTAAGTTTGGCGGTGTGAGTGAAGGAGGCTTTGTTGCGGAATAGAAAGCCGACTCTAGATTTGATTTTTGATTGGAGATGTTTGATATGAGTATGGAAGGAGAGTTTACAGTCTAGCCAGACACCTAGGTACTTATAGATGTCCACATATTCAAGGTCGGAACCATCCAGGGTGGTGATGCTAGTCAGGCGTGTTGAAGCTTGTTTGGAGGTTAGATAGCACAGTGTCCAAGGACGGGTCGGAAGTATATAGAATGGTGTCGTCTGCGTAGAGGTGGATCAGGGAATCGCCCGCAGCAAGAGCAACATCATTGATATATACAGAGAAAAGAGTCGGCCCGAGAATTTAACCCTGTGGCACCCCCATAGAGACTG
The DNA here is from genome assembly GCF_013265735.2 of Oncorhynchus mykiss. Lineage (NCBI taxonomy): Eukaryota > Metazoa > Chordata > Actinopteri > Salmoniformes > Salmonidae > Oncorhynchus > Oncorhynchus mykiss. The sequence continues at coordinate 14,970,667 of NC_048569.1, read as the reverse complement.
CCAGAGGACCGGACAGCATGCCCTCCGATTTGACACACTGAACTCTGTCTGCAAAGTAGTTGGTGAACCAGGCAAGGCAGTCATCAGAAAAACAGAGTCTGCCGATAAGAATATGGTGATTGACAGAGTCGAAAGCCTTGGCAAGGTCGATGAAGACAGCTGCACAGTACTGCACACTACCCTGAGTTCACCCGCCGGTTCCGGGCCGTGTTCGACCACCCACAGGAGGAACGAGCGGCGGGTGAACGGCTGTTTCACCTGCGACAGGAGACGAGGAGCGACAGGAGACGAGGAGCGCGCAGGACTTTTCGCTGGAGTTCCAGACCTTGGCTGCTGGGGCGGGGTGGAACGACAGGGCACTGATGGGCCTCTATCGCTGTAGCCTCCGGGAGGACGTCCGCAGGGAGCTAGCTTGTCGGGACACCACCCTCTCCCTCAACAAACTTATCGACATGTCCATCCGACTGGACAATCTGCTGGCTGCCCGCGGGCGTCCAGAACGGGCCCTGTTGGGTTCACCTCCCGGCCCTCCCGCGCCTATCCCCATGGAGTTAGAAGGGCCGCATCGAGGGGGACCGGAGGAGGAGGCTCCTCCTGCACCAGGTGTGGTCGGAGAGGACACACTGCCGATCGGTGCTGGAGAAGCTCGTCTGGGAGTCGGGATGGCAGGCAGAACACACCTCGTTCACCCCAGGTGAGTCAGCACCAGACTCACCCAGAGCTCCCTGTTGGCCATATGTTCTTACTAATTTATTTTTCTGAGTTTTCTCCCTCTCTACAGCATAAGGCGCTAGTCGATTCAGGCGCAGCTGGGAACTTTATGGATCGTGGGCTCGCATTAAGGCTAGGGATTCCCCTGGTGTCGTTAGACCAACCTTTCTCCGTGCACTCCTTAGATAGCCCGACCATTAGGGTCAGGGCTGGTCAGGGAGGCCACGGTGCCACTGGACATGGTAATGCAGGGGGATCATAAGGAGCAGATCAGTCTCTTCCTTATTGATTCGCCTGCGTTTCCAGTGGTGCTGGGGATTCCCTGGCTGGCTAATCACAATCCTGAGATTTCATGGAGACAGGGGGCTCTCAGAGGGTGGTCAGAGGAGTGTTCAGGCAGGTGCATAGGAGTTTCCATCGGTGTGAAGACGGTGGAGAGTCCAGACCAGGTTCCACTGTGCGCATTCCCTCTGAATATGCCGATTTGGCTATCGCCTTCTGTAAAAAGAGGGTGACCCAATTACCACCTCATCGACGAGGGGATTGCGCGATAAATCTCCTGGAAAACGCTGCACTTCCCAGGAGTCACGTGTATCCGTTGTCCCAGGAGGAGACAGTGGCTATGGAGACATACGTCACTGAATCTCTGGGACGGGTACATTCGGCCCTCCACGTCACCCGTCTCCTCAAGCTTATTTTTTGTGAAGAAAAAGGAGGGAGGTCTGCGTCCGTGCATTGATTATAGAGGTCTAAATTCCATCACAGTGTTTTGTTTTACAATTTCCTATCGGCCAGGCTCCCTTAATATGCAGGCTGATGTGCTGTCCCACCTATATGACACCGAGGAGCAGCCCATCGATCCGACTCCCATCCTCCCAGCTTCATGTCTGGTAGCACCGGTGGTATGGGAGGTGGACGTGGAGATCGAGCGGGCGTTACGGTTGGAACCTGCACCCCCTCAGTGTCCAGCAGGTGTTCAGTACGTGCCGCTTGGTGTCTGTGATCGGTTGATTCGATGGGCCCATACACTACCCTCTTCGGGTCATCCTGGGATCGAGAGGACAGTGGCCCACTTTGGTTAAGGTACTGGTGGCCCACTTTGGTTAAGGACGTGAGGTTTTATGTCTCCTCCTGTTCGGTGTGCACTCAAGGCTCCTCGACACCTGCCTAGAGGGAAGTTACAGCCCCTCCCCGTTCCACAACGGCCGTGGTCGCACTTGTCAGTGGACTTTCTCATCGACCTTCCCCCATCTCAGGGAAACACCACGATCCTGGTCGTTGTGGATCTGTTTTCTAAGTCCCGTTGCCCGGTCTCCCTACGGCCCTACAGACTGCGGAGGCCCTGTTTACCCATGTCTTCCGGCACTACGGGGTTTTGTGTTTTGTTTTACAATTTCCTATCGGCCAGGCTCCCTTAATATGCAGGCTGATGTGCTGTCCCACCTATATGACACCGAGGAGCAGCCCATCGATCCGACTCCCATCCTCCCAGCTTCATGTCTGGTAGCACCGGTGGTATGGGAGGTGGACGTGGAGATCGAGCGGGCGTTACGGTTGGAACCTGCACCCCCTCAGTGTCCAGCAGGTGTTCAGTACGTGCCGCTTGGTGTCTGTGATCGGTTGATTCGATGGGCCCATACACTACCCTCTTCGGGTCATCCTGGGATCGAGAGGACAGTGGCCCACTTTGGTTAAGGTACTGGTGGCCCACTTTGGTTAAGGACGTGAGGTTTTATGTCTCCTCCTGTTCGGTGTGCACTCAAGGCTCCTCGACACCTGCCTAGAGGGAAGTTACAGCCCCTCCCCGTTCCACAACGGCCGTGGTCGCACTTGTCAGTGGACTTTCTCATCGACCTTCCCCCATCTCAGGGAAACACCACGATCCTGGTCGTTGTGGATCTGTTTTCTAAGTCCCGTTGCCCGGTCTCCCTACGGCCCTACAGACTGCGGAGGCCCTGTTTACCCATGTCTTCCGGCACTACGGGGTGCCTGAGGACATCGTTTCTGATCGGGGTCCCCAGTTCACGTCCAGTTTGGAGGGCGTTCATGGAACGGCTGGGGGTCTCGGTCAGCCTGACCTTGGGTTTCCACCCTGAGAGTAATGGGCAGGTGGAGAGAGTGAGCCAGGATGTGGGTAGGTTTCTGTGGTCGTATTTCCGGGACCGGCCTGGTGAATGGGCAAGGTACGTCTCATGGGCGGAGGTGGCTCAGAACTCCCTCCGCCACTCCTCTACCAACATTTTGCCGTTCCAGTGCGTGTTGGGCTACCAGCCGGTCCTGGCTCCATGGCATCAGAGCCAGACCAAGGCTCCTGCGGTGGAGAAATGGGTGCAGCGCTCAAAGGACACCTGGAGAGCCGTCCAGGAATAATTAAAACAAGCTACTGCACCAGCACTGCAGTGAGGCCCCCGTGTTCGCACCAGGGCACCAGGTCTGGCTCTCGACCTGAAACCTGCCCCTCTGCCTGCCCTGCCGGAAGCTGGGGCCGCAGTGTGTGGGGCCATTTAAAGTCCTGAGGAGGATAAACGAGGTGTGTTATAGGTTACAGCTTCCTCCTTACTATCGCGTTAACCCCTCGTTTCATGTGTCTCTCCTCAGGCCGGTGGTGGCTGGTCCCCTGCAGGAAGGTGAGGTGCCGGAGGTCCCTCCGCCCCCTCTAGACATCGAGGGGTCCCCGGCGTACACTGTACATGCTATTCTGGACTCTAGAAGCCGGGTGAGGGGCCTACAGTACCTTGTGGACTGGGAGGGGTACGGTCCGGAGGAGAGGTGCTGGGTACTGGTGGGGGACATTTTGGACCCTTCATTACTGAGAGACTTCCACCGCCTCTACCCAGATCGCCCTGCGCCTCGTTCCCCGGGTCGCCCTCGAGGCCGGTGGCGGCACGCTGCGGGAGCCACGCGTCGGGGGGGTGCTGTCACGACTCCCACCGAAGGTGGCTCCCCTGCCTGTTCAGGCGGCGCTTGGCGGTCGTTGTCGCAGGTCTACTAGCCGCCACCGATCCCTTTTTCCTTTTCATTTCGTCTTATTGGTTGCACCTGTTTCGTTTCTTGATTTATGTCTATTTAAACCTGTTAGGTCCGCCTAGGTTTGTACGGGATTGTTACTTTGTTGGTTGTGCATGTGTTTTCGAGTTTGTTTTCTCCAGACTGTTTGGTCTTGTGTTTGGGCTGGTCTGTTTTATGCGCCCTGTATTTTGGCATGACCGACTCAACCCACCACTCCTAGTAAAGTCTGACAGAATACATCAAAGCTATGAAATAACACACATGGTATCATGTAACCACAAAAGTGTTAAACAAAACAAAATATATGTTATATTTGACATTATTCAAAGTAGCCACCCTTTGCCTTGATGACAGCTTTGCACACTCTTGGCATTCTCTCAACTAGCTTCACCTGGAATGCTTTTCCAACAGTCTTGAAGAAGTTCCCACAGATGCTGAGCAGTTGTTGGCTGATTTTCCTTCACTCTGCGGTCCAACTCATCCCAAACCATCTCAATTGGGTTTAGGTCGGGGGATTGTGGAGGCCAAGTCATCTGATGCAGCACAAGTAGTCACCTGGAATGCATTTCAATTAACAGGTGTGCCTTGTTAAAAGTTAATTTGTGGAATTTATTTCCTTCTTAATGCATTTGAGACAATCAGTTGTGTTGTGACAAGGTAGGGGGGTATACAGAAGATAGCCCTATTTGGTAAAAGACCATGTCCATATTATGGTAAGAACAGCTCAAATAAGCAAAGAGAAACGACAGTCCATCATTACTTTAAGATATGGTCAGTCAATCCGGAAAATGTCAAGAACTTTGAACGTTTCTTCAAAGGCAGTCGCAAAAACCATCAAGTGCTATGGTGAAACTGGCTCTCATGAGGACCGCCACAGGAAAGAAAGAACCAGAGTTACCTCTGCTGCAGGAGATAAGTTCATTAGGGTTACCAGCCTCAGAAATTGCAGCGCAAATAAATGCTTCACAGAGTTCAAGTAACAGACACATCTCAACATCCACTGTTTAGAGGAGATTGCGTGAATCCGTCCTTCATGGTTGAATTGCTGCAAAGAAAACACTACTAAAGGACACCAATGAGAAAAAGAGACTTGATTGGGTCTATAAACATGAGCAATGGACATTAGACCGGTGGAAATCTGTCCTTTAGTCTGATGAGTCCAAATGTGAGATTTTTGGTTCCAACCCCTGTGTCCTTGTGAGAAGCAGAGCAGGTGAACGGATGATCTCTGCATGTGTGGTTCCCATTGTGAAGCATGAAGGTGGAGGTGTGATGGTGTGTGAGTGCTCTGCTGGTGACACTAGCAGCTAGGTAGCTAGCTAGTAGCTACCACGACCAGTTCAGTACTAGCTAGCCTCTAGTTCTCAGTCAGGTAGCAGTATCTAACAGCTTTAGTGTGTATGGTAATGTTTTGTATCCTTCGTTTGTCCCGTTTCAACAGAAGTAAATTTGCTAATGTACCATTAGTTAGCTAGCTCACAAAATTTAGCTATTAGTTTTGTCTCAATTACCCTAGACATGAATCAAACGATGAAACCAGCGGCCAAACCATTGAAAATCAATATAATTTTGTATTAGTCAGTATAGCAGCGTAATGTTATTGATCTGTCCTTTTCCCTAGCTAATTCCCTACTTTTCACACTGAGATTGTATAAACAGCTTTACATGCTTCACTGTCATGGTGCATAGTCAGTACACAACACTACTCTGACACATGCCAGATGGATCAGGTGGTGACAGAGGTACCTGCAGGGTCAGACAGCCAGAGAAGACCAGTCTATGGAGCTCAGGTGAATTTTGTAGTATGTTATAACAAACAGTGAATGGATACAAAGTTCCATCGTGAGTTGGTGGGTATACCTACAGTAGCTACAGTACAGCAGTTTAAAGCTACAGTCTGGGATCTGGGAATAATGGGCATTTCAATTATTGAACTATTTCTATTCTTGGATAATATAATGTATAAATGTACACCAAGGTAATTCTTTATCATGTCTCCTCTGAGCAGGATCAGATGGGGGGTCTCATCAGGGTCAGGCAGCCAGGGAAGAACCGTCTGTATCCCTTGATACATTTTGGAAATCAACTTGAGGTTAAAGGCTTTTCTCGATGGTACAAAACATGTAAAACAAAATTTTGAGGAAGACCTGGGAGACGTTATTGATGAAGAATGGATACAGATATGTTAGAATGCCCAGTCATGTTTATATAATCTCAGGCATAAATTACTGCAGTTTAAGACCATCCATAGAACATACTACAGTGGCTTACGAAGTGGCTTCCGAAAGTATTCACCCCCCTTGGAATTTTTCTATATTGTTGCCTTACAACCTGGAATTAAAATTCATTTTTGGGGGGTTTGTATCATTTGTTTACACAACATGCCTACCACTTTGAAAATTCTAAATATTTTTTTATTGTGAAACAAACAAGAAATAAGACAAAAAAAATCTACTTGAGCGTGCATAACTATTCAACCCCCCAAAGTCAATACTTTGTAGAGTCACCTTTTACATCTGCAAATCTCTTGGGGTATGTTGCTATAAGCCTGGCTCATCTAGCCACTGGGATTTTTGCCCATTCTTCAATGCAAAACTTTGGGTTCCGCTGGTGTACAGCAATCTTTAAGTCATACCACATTCTCAATTGGATTGAGGTCTGGGCTTTGACTAGGCCATTCCAAGACATTTAAATGTCTCCCCTTAAACCACTCGAGTGTTGCCTTAGCAGTATGCTTAGGGTCATTGTTCTGCTGGAAGGTGAACCTCCGTCCCAGTCTCAAATCTCTTGAAGACTGAAACAGGTTTCCCTCAAGCATCGCACTGTATTTAGCGCCATCCATCATTCCTTCAATTCTGACTAGTTTCCCAGTCCCTGATGAGAAACATACCCACTGCATGATGCTGCCACCACCACCATGCTTCACTGTGGGGATGGTGTTCTCAGAGTGATGAGGTGTTGGATTTGCGCCAGACATAGCGTTTTGGCCAAAATGCTCAATTTTAGTATCTTCTTCCATATGTTTGGGGAGTCTCCCACATGCCTTTTGGAGAACACCAAACACATTTGCTTATTTTTTTATTTAAGTAATAGCTTTTTTCTGGCCACGCTTCCTTAAAAAGCCCAGCTCTGTGGAGTGTACGGCTTAAAGTCGTCCTATGGACAGATACTCCAATCTCCGCTGTGGAGCTTTGCAGCTCCTTCTGGGTTATCTTTGGTCTCTTTGTTGCATCTCTGATAAATGCCCTCCTTGCCTGATCCGTGAGTTTTGGTGGGCGGCCCTCTCTTGGCAGGTTTGTTGTGGTGCCATATTCTTTCCATTTTTTAATAATGGATTTAATGGTGCTCCGTGGGATGTTCAAAGTTTCTAATATTTTTTTATAATCCAACCTTGAGCTGAACTTCATCCCAACGTTGTCCCTGACCTGTTTGAAGAGCTCCTTGGTCTTCATGGTGCCGTTTGCTTGGTGGTGCCCCTTGCTTACTGGTGTTGCAGACTCAGGGGCCTTTCAGAACAGGTGTATATATACTGAGATCACATGACAGATCATGTAACACTTAGATTGCACACAGGTGAACTTTATTTAACTACTTATGTGACTTGTGAAGGTAATTGGTTGCACCAGATCTTATTTAGGGACATCATAGCAAAGAGGGTGAATACATATGCACGCACCACTTTTCTGTTTATTTATTAAAAAAAAAATTGGACTACTTTGTGTATGCCCATTACATGAAATCCAATTAAAAATATATTTCAATTACAGGTTATAATGCAACAAAATAGGAAAAATGCCACGGGGGGTGAATACTTTTGCAAGGCACTGTACATGCCAGTGAAACTGAATATCATGCACTCAAAAAATGAAATGAATGCAGGTGTAAAACACAAAAGGGGACATATTTGCATATGTTACGGTCTTGTGAAGGCTGGCTGAATTCTGACAAAGAGTATGTTTTTTTTTATCTCAGCATGTCTATAGATTCTCACTTCTCCCTATTTTTGTTTTCTTGGAAATGTTGATACTGGAGACTTATCAAAAGAAATTGTGTAACCTAGCATTTATAGCAGCTAAGAATTGCATTGCCATTAATTGGAAGGTTGGTTATCCTTCCACAATGGATGGAATAAATGTCAAGTTGTGTATCACTAGATTTGATTTATTACAAGATTAAGGGCACACTGTACAACTTCAATAAGGTCTGGATGCCTTATATGGAATAGTGTACGACAAAGGAGTCTGTATTGAAAACATGCCCACGTCATGGGAGATATCTTTTTAGGCAATCCCTGCTGAGCTGCTTAGACCTGGCCCTGGGAGTCTGCTGTGCTGTTGGATGTCACTCTGGCCTTTGCCTAACACACCTGAAACCAATAATGAATGTTTCACTAAGATCCTATAGCTGTGTGGGGTGTGTTGGGTTGGGGCGCTGCAGGGCCGTGGACCCCTAGGGGCAGGGCGGGGTGACCCAGCTATATTGTGTGCAAGGAAAAAGACCTTTACAGTACTATTAGGCCTATGATATAAATGATATGGAGGATTTACTGTTTCTGTGTGTCAATGGGTATGTGTTTTTATTAAACTGTTGTTTCCAAAACCCTTGAGACATGAAAAAAAGATGGGAAGGAAGTTGCTGGGGAAAGAGTTGAGTTACTGACTAGACTGCTGGGGGTCGGGCGTGCAGGCGGCTCGGGCCGGGTGAAATTTGATATAGAGGTTGTCTTAATAAAGACAATCAAAAGTTTTCTTTGTACTTTAAATTTAAGAGTTGTTCATTTGTTAGGCAATTGGTTAAAGGTGCAACACAATATTGATTAATGAATTATCATAGATCTAGTTCAGACTTATCAATCACTTAAACATATTTAATAATGATCTCTTACTTAGCTTGATGACTGGGCATTTTTGTTTACTTTTTGTTGTTCTAAATAGAGACAGCTAAAAGGGCCATGGGTCATATTAGATTGTGTAGGAATGAAGGAAATAAGCTTTAGATGCCCCAAAAAATGAGAGAACCCCCTGCCAAATTAAGTCTCCCCATTTCTAAAAACCAAAGTTGCGCATCTGAAAAAATATAAATGCAACATATAAAGGGTTGGTCCCATGTTTCATGAGCTGAAATAAAAGATCCTCAATGTTCCATATTGTTCAGATGTCTCCAGTTTTGAGGGAGCATGCAACTGGCATGCTAACTGCAGGAATGTCCACAAGATCTGTTGCCAGATAATTGAATGTTAATTTCTCTACTATAAGGCGTCTCCAATGTCATTTTAGAGAATTTGGCAGTACTTCCAACCGGCCTCACAACCACAGGCCACGTGTAACCATGCCAGCCAAGGACCTCCACATCTAGCTTCTTCAACTACAAGATCATCTGAGACCAGCCACCCGTACAGCTGATGAAACTGTGGGTTTTGCACAACCAAAGAATTTCTTCACAAACTGTCAGAAACAGTCTCAGGGAAGCTCATCTGAGTGCTCGTCGTCCTGACCAGGGACTTGAACTGACTGCAGTTCAACGTCGTAACCGACTTCAGTGGGCAAGTGCTCACCTTTGATGACCACTTTAGAATGGCCACTGGCATCCAGGTTTCAACTGTCCCGGGCAAATGGCAGACAGTGTGTATGTCACCATGTGGGAGAGTGGTTTGCTGATGTCAACATTGTGAACAGAGTTCTCCATGGTGGCAGGGGGGTTATGGTATGGGCATGCATAAGCTAAAGATAAACACAATTGCATTTTATCGATGGCAATTTGAATGAACAGAGTTACCGTGATGATCCTGAGGCCCATTGTCATGTCATTAATTTACTGCCATCACATGTTTTCAGATTGCAATAAATAGCTGTCCTCGTCACCCCCCTCATCCATCCGCATGTACTTCGTGCCCCCTCTCGGAATAATGTGCATGACGCCCCTGGCAACAGCATGGAGGAAAAATGTGCTTGTATTTGATTGTTTTATTAAAAATTATGGATTTCAGCTAACAAAGAAAGGCATGCAACAAGGAGGAGAAAAATAGGTAGGTCCACGGTAAGGTTTAAACAAGTATTGACTGCACAGAGGAGGTTCACTCCAAATACTGTAGTCTCCACTCAGTTCAGATACGTGGTTATTTAGAAATCAGATAATAAGCACATTAGTTTGCTCAGCCTGATTGTCATGAATAATTTGCATCATCAATAACTTTAATCAAGGCATTTCCCTTCCAGTGAATTATAAGCTTTATTACTTACTACAGCTTTTCAGGGAGCATGTGAATGGGCGCGTTCAAGCGGATAACTTTTGTCAAGTCGGTGACAATTGTTACATGCTGACCAGACCTGACACGTCGCAAAATACATTTTGAAATCCATGTTATTCAATTATTGCACCCACACTGCTCGCGCACGCCAACGAGCGTCTGCGATGCCAAGGGCTAAAATATAACACCCTTTTTATTTCTGACACAGAAATGTATTTGGTCCCCCTACACCAAACTCGATCACGACACGCAGGTTAAAATATCAAACAAACTCTGAACCAATGACATTAATTTGGGGACAGGTCGAAAAGCATTAAACATGTATGGCAATTTAGCTAGTAAGCTTGCACTTGCTAGCTAATTTGTCCTACTTAGCTAACTTGCTGTTGCTAGCTAATTTGTCCTGGGATATAAACATTGAGTTGTTATTTTAGCTGAAATGCACAAGGTCTTCTACTCCGCCAATGAATCCACACATAAAGCGGCCAACCGAATCGTTTCTAGTCATCTCTCCTCCTTCCAGGCTTTTTCATCTTAGAACTTATGTGGTGATTGGCATCTACACTTTTACCATGACAACCGGCAAAACATTTTGTCTTTCAATCACCCACGTGGGTATAACCAATGAGGAGATGGCACGTGGGTACCTGCTTCTATAAACCAATGAGGAGATGGGAGAGGCAGGACTTTCAGCGCGATCTGTGTCAGAAATAGAATATTTTAGCTTTTGGCATCGCAGAAGGTTGTTGGCGCGCGCGAGCGAGCGAGCAGTGTGGGTGCAATATTTGAATAACATGGATTTCAAAATGTATTTTGCTACGATCGCGCACGCGACGTGTCTGGTCTGGTCAGCATGTAACACGGAACCCAAACCGGCTGCGCACGTGCGCCATCGTGCGCAATCGTGCATAAATGTATTTTGCCCCCCCACACCAAACGCGATCACGACACGCAGGTTAAAATATCAAAACAAACTCTGAACCAATGACATTAATTTGGGGACAGGTCGAAAAGCATTAAACATGTATGGCAATTGAGCTAGCTAGCTTGCACTTGCTAGCTAACGTTAATTTGTTCTATTTAGCTAGCTTGCTGTTGCTAGCTAATTTGTCCTGGGATATATGCATTGAGCTGTTATTTTACCTGAAATGCACAAGGACCTCTACTCCGACAATTAATCCACATATAAAACGACCAACCACATCGTTTCTAGTCATCTCTTCTCCTTCCAGGCTTTTTCATCTTTGAACTTATATGGTGATGCATCTAAACTTTCATTGTATTACCATGACAACCGGCAACAAAGTTCGTCTTTGAATCACCCACGTGGATATAACCAATGAGGAGATGCAAGTGGGTACCTGCTTCTATAAACCAATGAGGAGATGACTTTCAGCAGATCTGCGTCAGACGACTTCTATTTTAGCCCTTGGGGCTCGTTGGCACACGGAGCAGTGTGGGTGCAATAATTGAATAACATGGATTTCTAAATTTATTTTGCGACGCTCGCGCACTCGACGTGTCCGGTCTGGTCAGCATGTAAGACTTACCACTCAAACGAGCCCAGTGGAAACCCTCTGGTACCATGTTATTATGATCCAACTTCCTGGGTGGAGACAGCTGCCTCTCCCGAGTATTTTCTGTTGCTGCGAATGGTGTGTGAACGTAAATATGTCCATTCTGTGAAACATTAAGAAATGTATCACTTATGTGCGGAAGAGGCGAAAGACCGTTATTGTAACAAATTAGGTGAGTACAAACTTTAAAATGCTACATTACGACAGTCCATATCGCAGCATGTTCATAGCGAAATGTCGACTTTTGTGTATATACATCGTTTCTGCCGTCCTAGGAGAGACAAAAAAATGTGCCACCCTCCCCCGCAAAACTAGAATAGTGTAGCCTACGGTGTGGCCCGCAATGGAATTTTATGAATACACATCAATGTAGTAGGCCTATCGTTTAAGTCGGCAGCTTCATTGGCTTTATTAGTCCTGATTTCTGTGACTAATAATTTTGGCTTTGAATATCAACTACCCAACTTTATCAGGATTTATCCTGAGAAACCATGAAATCAATGTACACATACATTTACACAACGAGACATGCATAAGTATTTTTTTCTCTCGCTATGATGCAGTTCCTCAAAAATGGATAAATAGGTCTACAAACCTGAAATCACTGATTAACATGACAATTTAACACACGGGGCGAATTTCCTGGACAGTTTAGCCGTTGTGAGTCCTGATTTATGTATTATTATTTTAAATTCCAGATATTGTCAATTTTACTTTGATTTGTCCTGTTTTTTTTTTAGGATAGGCCAATATTGTTTGGTAACATGTCATATTCACAACTAAGCGCATTTTTATTGATTGGGCGCCGTTTAGGTTAGGCTATTTGATCGGATTAACGTGCATGATGTAAAACGTGTATCTCATGATATTGTGATTTAAATGTAATTCTCCAGCCAGAAGGCTACAGAAAACGATACTCTTCTACCGTAGGCTAGTAGGGGTTTTCAAACTTTTTGGGGCCGGGGATCCCTTTTGTGTTGGCGAATTCATAAACCTCATAATCAGCACAACTCGAGTGAGAAAGAAATAGCATACAGGGAAGGGAGTGCATCGCCGGAAGAACCAAGTCTCTCGGGCCCTGGGAAAAACATTTTTAAAGGCCAGCTTCGAGGCATTGGAGAGAGAATGTTGGTTTTCAAGCAAATTTCCTGCAATTCTACACATTTTGCCACGAAGCAGAGAGAATTTTGCCGTTTCAAAGCCTAAAGTAACTGTCCAGTGTTCCATGAAATATGACCTATAATTAGTTATAATATGAGTGAAATAGTTTTCCGCACAAAAAAAATGCAAATAAGTATGATAAAAAAAATATATTTTCTGTTTTGGAATGGTGTGGGTGTACCCCAACAACATAATGGTGTGAACATATATCAGTCATTCAAAATATTCATGCAGGTAGAATGCTGATTGGCCAGCATCCTCCTCAGTTAGGAAATGGAAAGGATTTTTGAAAAAGTCTGTTTGAGATAAGTTAGAGATGTAAAAATAATAATTCTCCAATTTATGATTTGACCACTAAGTATAGGATGAGCCAACAACATTGTTTGAGTTAATAGAACATTAGCTTTTAAGTGAGATTTTCACTGGACAGTTACCTTAAATTACAGTGCATTATGTATATATAAAATGTTAAAAAATACTTTTGGGAATACAGAAAGTATTATGTTAAAATGTATAACTGGGGGAGTACTGTGGATTCCAATATCCCTGTGAGCCTCACAGGCCCATGTTTCCCATGGTTAAGAACATAAATTGTAGATTAATAATATTGTATTACTAAACTTATTCCATGGATACCTTGGCCTGAATTTGTTTAATCTGTTAGTAACCTTCATTTGCAATTAATTTAAAAAATATATATATTTTGAGATCTGTCCGCAGAGCTCCTGCAGTACCTTGTCCTCGGACCCCACTTTGAGAACCCCTGGGCTATTGGCTACATGATTTATGTTTGATAATTTTTAAAACATTGGTGGAGCACAGCAGAGGTGCTTCTCTCCAACAGCATCCTGGAGAGGCATGCAGGAATGGACAATATTTGACAAAGTTGGTACTGCTTATCATGGGGTGGCATCAGCGTTCACCTAAATAGCCCATATGCCACTGGGTGAGAAACTTGCTAGTATTCATGTGAATATTCTAAAATCTGCATTTAACTAATGAGCATTTTCCTACCAGAGTTTAGCCCTGCTGCTGTTATTCCTTACTTCGTTTGTCATTTGCTGCACAGCCGGTAATGCACTCGTGTACCCTGGTGACCGGTTCATACATAAAAGATCCTCCATTCAGGCTGCAAAGGCGTCGGTTTCTTTCCTTACCTCGATTTAATGGCCATTCGGTTGGAAAAAAAAATCTGAAAAATATGTGTACTGTCTTTATTAAAACAAAATGTTCCACCACCATGCTAGGGTGGCTAATGGTACTTCCTGATGTTGCCCTAGGTTGAAGATAACAAAATAATTACATGCAGAAGTGTTCGAAAATAAACAAATTCATTGGACCAGTGCCGGACTTAAAAACAAAGTGAACGTTAGCAGTACAGAAAGTTCACCATCAAAGTGGAAAATAAACACAATCATAGTGAATTTCAGCGAACTACTCAACAAACTCGTACCATACCTGTTTTATTCATTTAACATTTTTTCTAAATCATCTACAGCCACTTTATTACTTGCTTTTCTGACCGCCGGGCACTTTTTAAATGCTAATCCTGTAGAATTGTATTTGACCTTTATTTAACTAGGCAAGTCAGTTAACAACAAATTCTTATTTTCAATGACGGCCTAGTGGGTTAACTGCCTTGTTCAGGGGCAGAACGGCAGATTTGTACCTTGTCATCGCGGGGATTCAAACTTGCAACCTTTCGGCTGCTAGTCCAACACTCTAACCACTAGGCTACCCTGCCGCCCCATTGTATTGAGAGAATCTGCAACGGTGCTGGTCTTATGAATGTTTATTTTCTTTATGCTCTGTATCGAATTGTCACATTGTCTTAACTTGTGTGTATCCCCCCCTCCCCCCCCCCCCCCCAATTTCATGTTTACAATCTTGTCTCATCCCTGCAACTCCCCAACGGGCACGGGAGAGGCGAAGGTTGAGTCATGTGTCCTCCTCCAAACCACGCTCCTTAAAACATCACCTGCTTAACCTAGAAGCCAGCCGCACCAATGTGTCGGAGGAATCACCGTTCAACTGGCGACTGGGGTCAGCCTGCAGGCACCCGGCTCGTCTCAAGGAGTCGCTAGAGCGCGATGAGCCAAGTAAACTTTTTTATTTGGCCAAGCGTAAATCGTCATGTCACCAGAATAAGATACTCTCTTTTATTGGAAAGGATCATCAAGCTCATCACGTGCACTTTCACCACCTTGTGAAGTTTGACTCCAAGTTTACTTCAATATGATGTTATGTGAATGTTTGCTCAGTCATTTACACTTCTGTTTTTCGGTTAATTTATTTTACCAACACAAAAAGATCCCACCATGTCGAATTAACAAATTGTCTGTCTGCATATATAAAATTGTATCAGCATTTCCTGTTTCCATCAGCCCGGTCGTGGCATTTTTCCATAGACATTAAAACCAGTAGATAGCGCTGATGTCATCCAGGTATTCCTATGGAAAACTCAAGATCGCGTATGAAGCCGGAAGTATTTGAATTTGAAGCGTTCCATATTGCTGAATGGGGCTGACTGGCATAAAAAAAATTGCTAAGGATCATGGTGAGTGGTCGTAACTAGCAAAGGATCATGGTAAATGTAGTCATTTTCATCCTGCCTGAGAGTGTCAACCGGGAGCTAATCTAATTTAACCAGAAGTAAAATTCTCACAAGTTATCACGTCCAGTTTATTAACCGGGAGCTGACTTGTAGCCTGCCGGCACGTAATTGGTCTGTGTGACGTGGTCCTGTCTCAGCACGTGGTCCTGTGTGACGTGGTCCTGTCTCAGCACGTGGTCCTGTGTGACGTGGTCCTGTGTGACGTGGTCCTGTGTGACGTGGTCCTGTCTCAGCACGTGGTCCTGTGTGACGTGGTCCTGTCTCAGCACGTGGTCCTGTGTGACGTGGTCCTGTCTCAGCACGTGGTCCTGTGTGACGTGGTCCTGTCTCAGCACGTGGTCCTGTGTGACGTGGTCCTGTCTCAGCACGTGGTCCTGTGTGACGTGGTCCTGTCTCAGCACGTGGTCCTGTGTGACGTGGTCCTGTCTCAGCACGTGGTCCTGTGTGACGTGGTCCTGTCTCAGCACGTGGTCCTGTGTGACGTGGTCCTGTCTCAGCACGTGGTCCTGTGTGACGTGGTCCTGTCTCAGCACGTGGTCCTGTGTGACGTGGTCCTGTCTCAGCACGTGGTCCTGTGTGACGTGGTCCTGTCTCAGCACGTGGTCCTGTGTGACGTGGTCCTGTCTCAGCACGTGGTCCTGTGTGACGTGGTCCTGTCTCAGCACGTGGTCCTGTGTGACGTGGTCCTGTCTCAGCACGTGGTCCTGTGTGACGTGGTCCTGTCTCAGCACGTGGTCCTGTGTGACGTGGTCCTGTCTCAGCACGTGGTCCTGTGTGACGTGGTCCTGTCTCAGCACGTGGTCCTGTGTGACGTGGTCCTGTCTCAGCACGTGGTCCTGTGTGACGTGGTCCTGTCTCAGCACGTGGTCCTGTGTGACGTGGTCCTGTGTGACGTGGTCCTGTGTGACGTGGTCCTGTGTGACGTGGTCCTGTGTGACGTGGTCCTGTGTGACGTGGTCCTGTGTGACGTGGTCCTGTCTCAGCACGTGGTCCTGTGTGACGTGGTCCTGTCTCAGCACGTGGTCCTGTGTGACGTGGTCCTGTGTGACGTGGTCCTGTCTCAGCACGTGGTCCTGTGTGACGTGGTCCTGTGTGACGTGGTCCTGTCTCAGCACGTGGTCCTGTGTGACGTGGTCCTGTGTGACGTGGTCCTGTCTCAGCACGTGGTCCTGTGTGACGTGGTCCTGTGTGACGTGGTCCTGTCTCAGCACGTGGTCCTGTGTGACGTGGTCCTGTGTGACGTGGTCCTGTGTGACGTGGTCCTGTGTGACGTGGTCCTGTGTGACGTGGTCCTGTGTGACGTGGTCCTGTGTGACGTGGTCCTGTCTCAGCACGTGGTCCTGTGTGACGTGGTCCTGTCTCAGCACGTGGTCCTGTGTGACGTGGTCCTGTCTCAGCACGTGGTCCTGTGTGACGTGGTCCTGTGTGACGTGGTCCTGTGTGACGTGGTCCTGTGTGACGTGGTCCTGTGTGATGTGGTCCTGTGTGACGTGGTCCTGTGTGACGTGGTCCTGTCTCAGCACGTGGTCCTGTGTGACGTGGTCCTGTCTCAGCACGTGGTCCTGTGTGACGTGGTCCTGTGTGACGTGGTCCTGTCTCAGCACGTGGTCCTGTGTGACGTGGTCCTGTGTGACGTGGTCCTGTCTCAGCACGTGGTCCTGTGTGACGTGGTCCTGTGTGACGTGGTCCTGTCTCAGCACGTGGTCCTGTGTGACGTGGTCCTGTGTGACGTGGTCCTGTCTCAGCACGTGGTCCTGTGTGACGTGGTCCTGTGTGACGTGGTCCTGTGTGACGTGGTCCTGTGTGACGTGGTCCTGTGTGACGTGGTCCTGTGTGACGTGGTCCTGTGTGACGTGGTCCTGTGTGACGTGGTCCTGTGTGACGTGGTCCTGTCTCAGCACGTGGTCCTGTGTGACGTGGTCCTGTCTCAGCACGTGGTCCTGTGTGACGTGGTCCTGTCTCAGCACGTGGTCCTGTCTCAGCACGTGGTCCTGTCTCAGCACGTGGTCCTGTCTCAGCACGTGGTCCTGTCTCAGCACGTGGTCCTGTGTGACGACAAATGTAGTATTCAGAATGGATCACTATAATTAAATATTTTAGATATTTAATAACTGTCATCAGAGTGGAAAATTAAATGGAAACACATTCAACTCATGTTTTATATTCAGTTCATGAAAACTTAAGCGCAAAAGTGTTTTATTTGCACTACGTCATCACGCACAGCTAGATATTTAATTATATAGATTTGTAGCAAACTTTCAAATAATTCACTGTGGGGATGGAACTTGATCATAATAAACACATTTTTGAGCCCAAAACGTCAGTCTGCGTTTTTGGTTTGACCTTCCTGCCGATTTGTAATTTACATAGGCTTTCTAGGGCAGACCAGGGCTTTTGGCACTGATAGGTTGCTATGCAGTAACCCACCAGCAGAGCTCATGACTTTGCTCTCCAGACCAGACACTGGGGGCCAGCTTTTTGGATGTGTCCACAATAAATGGAAACCTGGTTGGTCCATTGAATTTACCCCAGATTTTCATGCAAATATTATAAAATCTGCTTTAAAACATATGTGGATTTCCACATCAGAGGTGTTTCCACCAGACTGACTTTGTTGCAGCTGGGCGTGATGACGTAGTGCAAATAAAACACTTTTGCGCTTAAGTTTTCATGTACTGAATATAAAACATGAGTTGAATGTGTTTCCATTTAATTTTCCACTCTGATGATAGTTTTCTCAGACAAACTGTTGCGATAAATGGCGAACTTGCCCAATCTGGTTTTCGCGCATTCTCTTTAGACAACAGTATGCTGATTAAGTGGACATTGGACAGATTATATGATGAGATGGATAAGTGGCAGTTTATCACCGATCATCTTGTCCCTAGCATACAAATTTAAGACCCTTGATAGTTATTGGAAAGGAGCATCAAGCTCATGACTGCACTTTCACCACCCTGTTGCCTTATCTGTGCATGCTTTTCCAAGTCACAGCAAGTAACCCAGGCTGCCGCACATGGAACGGGGCGGAGTTGCTATGGGGGGCATGTTTTCATTGGTTGAGGTGCATTCACATTCCACCATGCTCAAGAGAACATATCCTGGGCGGTGATATGTCATCACGTACATGTCAGCTAGCTAAGTTTGCCACTCTTGCTAGCTAGTTAGCTGGCTAACATGATTTTAAAAAAGTTTGTCACATCGACTAAAATCAGTGTTTTCTAATCTATTTTTGGGTTAATAATTTCTGTTGCCTGTAAATACTTTTTATGCATGTTGGATCACTTTGTATCAAAGTGCTGTGAAAATTGTGTCCCGTGATTTATCCCCTGTACCCCCATTTTTACACAAGGGCCCTTCTGTTAGTTTGCTTTCAGCTTGCTGCAGACCAGAGGATCAGATTACCTTGATCAATCCACCTGGGGAATAACTTTAGTTAAGATTAGAGGTTGACCGATTAATTGGAATGGCTGATTTTATTAGGGTTTTCATAACAATCGGAAATCGGTATTTTTGGACCACCGATTTGGCCGATTTAAAAAAATAAATATATATTTTTTTTACAACTTTATTTAATCTTTATTTAACTAGGCAAGTCAGTTTAAGAACACATTCTTATTTTCAATGATGGCCTAGGAACGGTGGGTTAAATGCCTTGTTCAGGGGCAGAATGACAGATTTTTACCTTGTCAGCTCTGGGATTCATTCTTGCAACCTTACAGTTAACTAGTCGAACGCTCTAACCACCTGATTACATTGCACTCCACGAGGAGACTGCTTTTTACACGAATGCAGTAAGCCAAGGTAAGTTGCTAGCTAGCATTAAACGTATCTCATAAAAAACAATCAATCAATCATAATCACTAGTTAACTACACATGGTTGATATTACTAGTTTATCTAGCGTGTCCTGCATTGCATATAATCGATGCGGTGCGTATTGTTGCTCCAATGTGTACCTAACCATAAACATCAATGCCTTTCTTAAAATCAATACACAGAAGTAAATATTTTTAAACCTGCATATTTAGCTAAAAGAAATCCAGGTTAGCAGGCAATATTAACCAGGTGAAATTGTGTCACTTTTCTTGCGTTCATTGCAGTGTCAGTGTAGTCCGTGTATATGCAACAGTTTGGGCCACCTAATTTTCCAGAATTTTGCGTAATTATGACATAACATTGAAGGTTGTGCAATGTAACAGGAATATTTAGACTTATGGATGCCACCCGTTAGATAAAATACGGAACGGTTCCGTATTTCACTGAAAGAATAAACGTCTTGTTTTCGAGATGATAGTTTACAGATTTGACCATATTAATGACCTAAGACTCGCATTTCTGTGTGTTATGTTATAACTAAGTCTATGATTTGATAGAGCAGTCTCACTGAGCGGTGGTAGGCAGCAGCAGGCTCGTAAGCATTCATTCAAACAGCACTTCGTATGTTTGCCAGCAGCTGTTTATGACTTCAAGCCTATCAACTCCCGAGATTAGGCTGGTGTAACCGATGTGAAATGGCAAGCTAGTTAGCGGGGTGCGCGCTAATAGCATTTCAAACGTCACTCGCTCTGAGCCTTCTAGTAGTTGTTCCTCTTGCTCTGCATGGGTAACGCTGCTTCGAGGGTGGCTGTTGTCGTTGTGTTCCTGGTTCGAGCCCAGGTAGGAGCGAGGAGAGGGACGGAAGCTATACTGTTACACTGGCAATACTAAAGTGCCTATAAGAACATCCAATAGTCAAAGGTAAATGAAATACAAATGGTACAGAGATAAATAGTCCTATAATTCCTATAATAACTACAACCTAAAACTTCTTACCTGGGAATATTGAAGACTCATGTTAAAAGGAACCACCAGCTTTCATATGTTCTCATGTTCTGAGTAAAGAACTGAAACGTTAGCTTTCTTACATAGCACATATTGCACTTTTACTTTCTTCTCCAACACTTTGTTTTTGCATTATTTAAACCAAATTGAACATGTTTCATTATTTATTTGAGGCTAAATTGATTTTAATGATGTATTATAGTCAGTTAAAATAAGTGTCCATTCAGTATTGTTGTACTTGTCATTATTACAAATACAAATGTTAAAAATTGGCCGATTTTTAATCGGTATCGGCTTTTTTTGGTCCTCCAATTATCGGTATCGGTGTTGAAAACTAGAGGTCGACCGATTATGATTTAAGATTCTACAGTACCTTCCTAAACTTGAATACTAACCCAATTCCATGTCAGGCAACTGTCAGGGAAACTTTGAAATGCATTTGCAGTTCTATCAGACATTCTTGGAGTTTAATTAAGTAGGTGTGCCAGGGGACCAGACAGATGGACAGAGAGGAGGGATATTGGGTGTACTGTTGTTGGGCAGATTTCCATATCTTTTATACTGTCTGAACCTGAACAGACAGGACACGTCTAGTTTACTCTGACCCACACGGGCAAACAGAAATTATTTATCAAGCTGCTATATAATGATCTGAGTGACGTACCTTTAAAGTGTAAGAGCTGTCTGATAGTGCTCACTGTGAAGCTACTGTACGTGAACTGAAAGGCTGTATGACGGGGTGTTTGAGTCACCCGGGCTCGCACACAGTATCAGTAATTTATGCGCTCTGACGCAAACGTGGAAGTCTATGACTGGAAATATGAGAACTAAAATGTCACTTTCTAGGCAACTTGATTCTGAGATTTAAAAAAAATAAGAGTAGAGTGAAACAGACTAGTTTTTGTTCGGTCTCAGTGTTTTAACTAGATTTACTTCTGACAAACTGGCAGTTGCTGCATGAGAGGGCAGTGATCCAAAGAGAGAGAGAGGCAGACTTAAGATGGCTACATGGCTCAGGCTCCTGCCTGGCATACTGATTTGGACTGGATGAGCCTCTGTTAGCGTCCATCAACCACATTGCATGGGGAGGGGCAGATGGAGAGTGGGAGAGACAGAACTGAAGAAGTTATAAACTAATATCTACACCACCCACTCCACCACATCTGACCTCAAGCATACAAAGAGGAAACAGGAAATGTCTTATTGCGAGGGTTATCTAATCAGCAGTATCACGGCCTCTGCTGAGGGTGGGCACTCTAAGCTTCAGTATATTCAGTTTTGGGATATTTTCATGAAGTATCGTGTCTGGGTTAAACAGCAGTGTTTCCCCTATATGCATTTATGCCGCTGCTAAATCGTGGCAGCCACAGATTTTGTTGTGTATACAGTTGTTATACAGTACCAGTCAAAAGTTTGGACACCTACTCATTCAAGGGTTTTTATTTTATTTTTACTATTTTCTAAAATGTAGAATAATAGTGAAGACATCAACTATGAAATAACACATGGAATCACATAGTAACCAAAAAAGTGTTAAACATTGTCTAATATAAAATATATTTTGAATTCTTCAAAGTAGCCACCCTTTGCCTTGATGACAGCTTTGCACACTCTTTGCATTCTCTCAGCCAGCTTCATGAGGTAGTCACCTGGAATGGATTTCCATTAACAGGTGTGCCTTGTTCAAAGTTCATTTGTAGAATTTCTTTCCTTAATGTATTTGAGCCAATCATTTGTGTTGTGACAAGGTAGGGGGGTATACAGAAGCTAGCCCTATTTGCTAAAAGACCAAGTCCATATTATGGCAAGAACAGCTCAAATTAACAGAGAAGCAACAGTCCATCATTACTTTAAGACATGAAGGTCAGTCAATCCGGAAAATTAAGAACTTTCGAAAGCTTCTTTTTAAGTGTAGTCGCAAAAACCTTCAATCGCTATGATGAAACTGGCTCTCATGAGAACTGCCACAGGAAAGGAAGACCTAGAGTTACCTCTGCTGCAGAGGATAAGTTCATTAGAGCTTGCAGCCTCAGAAATTGCAGTCCAAATAAATGCTTCAGAGTTCAAGTATCAGACACATCCCAACATCCACTGTTCAGAAGAGACTGCGTGAATCAGTCCTTCATGGTTGAATTGCTG
The DNA here is from genome assembly GCF_013265735.2 of Oncorhynchus mykiss. Lineage (NCBI taxonomy): Eukaryota > Metazoa > Chordata > Actinopteri > Salmoniformes > Salmonidae > Oncorhynchus > Oncorhynchus mykiss. The sequence continues at coordinate 14,948,386 of NC_048569.1, read as the reverse complement.
CAAAGAAACCAGTACTAAAGGACACCAATATTAAGAAGACTTGCTTGGGCCAAGAAACACGAGCAACAGACATTAAACCGGTGGAAATCTGTCCTTTGCTCTGAGTCCAAATGTAAAGATTTTGTGTCTTTGTGAGACGCAGAGTAGGTAAAAGGATGATCTCCACATGTGTGGTTCCCACCGTGAAGCATGGAGGAGGTGTGGGGTTGCTTTGCTGGTGACACTGTCTGATTATTATTTAGTGTTCAAGGCATGCTAAACCAGCGTGGCTACCACAGCATTCCAACAAGTGCTCAGCACTTGAGCATGAAGCTCATGAAGTGTGCAAAGGGTGGCTACTTTGAAGAATCTCAAATATAAAATATACACTGCTCAAAAAAATAAAGGGAACACTTAAACAACACAATGTAATTCCAAGTCAATCACACTTCTGTGAAATCAAACTGTCCACTTAGGAAGCAACACTGATTGACAATAAATTTCACATGCTGTTGTGCAAATGGAATAGACAACAGGTGGAAATTATAGGCAATTAGCAAGACACCCCCAATAAAGGAGTGGTTCTGCAGGTGGGGACCACAGACCACTTCTCAGTTCCTATGCTTCCTGGCTGATGTTTTGGTCACTTTTGAATGCTGGCGGTGCTTTCACTCTTGCGGTAGCATGAGACGGAGTCTACAACCCACTCAAGTGGCGCAGGTAGTGCAGCTCATCCAGGATGGGACATCAATGCGAGCTGTGGCAAGAAGGTTTGCTGTGTCTGTCAGCGTAGTGTCCAGAGCATGGAGGCGCTACCAGGAGACAGGCCAGTACATCAGGAGACGTGGAGGAGGCCGTAGGAGGGCAACAACCCAGCAGCAGGACCGCTACCTCCGCCTTTGTGCAAGGAGGAGCAGGAGGAGCACTGCCAGTGCCCTGCAAAATGACCTCCAGCAGGCCACAAATGTGCATGTGTCTGCTCAAATGGTCAGAAACAGACTCCATGAGGGTGGTACGAGGGCCTGACGTCCACAGGTGGGGGTTGTGCTTACAGCCCAACACCGTGCAGGACGTTTGGCATTTGCCAGAGAACACCAAGATTGACAAATTCGCCACTGGCGCCCTGTGCTCTTCACAGATGAAAGCAGGTTCACACTGAACACATGTGACAGTCTGGAGATGCCGTGGAGAACATTCTGCTGCCTGCAACATCCTCCAGCATGACTGGTTTGGCGGTGGGTCAGTCATGGTGTGGGGTGGCATTTCTTTGGGGGGCCGCACAGCCCTCCATGTGCTCGCCAGAGGTAGCCTGACTGCCATTAGGTACCGAGATGAGATCCTCAGACCCCTTGTGAGACCATATGCTGGTGCGGTTGGCCCTGGGTTCCTTCTAATGCAAGACAATGCTAGACCTCATGTGGCTGGAGTGTGTCAGCAGTTCCTGCAAGAGGAAGGCATTGATGCTATGGACTGGCCCGCCCGTTCCCCAGACCTGAATCCAATTGAGCACATCTGGGACATCATGTCTCGCTCCATCCACCAACGCCACATTGCACCACAGACTGTCCAGGAGTTGGCGGATGCTTTAGTCCAGGTCTGGGAGGAGATCCCTCAGGAGACCATCCACCACCTCATCAGGAGCATGCCCAGGCATTGTAGGGAGGTCATACAGGCACGTGGAGGCCACACACACTACTGAGCCTCATTTTGACTTGTTTTAAGGACATTACATCAAAGTTGGATCAGCCTGTAGTGTGGTTTTCCACTTTAATTTTGAGTGTGACTCCAAATCCAGACCTCCATGGATTGATAAATTTGATTTCCATTGATGATTTTTGTGATTTTGTTGTCAGCACATTCAACTATGTAAAGAAAAAAGTATTTAATAAGAATATTTTATTCATTCAGATCTAGGATGTGTTATTTTAGTGTTCCCTTTATTTTTTTGAGCAGTGTATTTTGATTTTTATATATATATATATTTTTTAATGAGTCGGTGTGTCCAAACTTTTTACTGGTACTGTACATCTTGTTGAGTGCGGTCTTAGTGCTAGCATCGGGTTGTGGTGGTAAATAGTAGATTTCAAAAAATATATATATATATATATATTTTTTTAAATTAGGGCCGATTTCAAGGTTTCATAACAATCGGTAATCTGCATTTTTGGATGCCGATTATGGCTGATTACATTGCATTCCACGAGAACTGTGTGGCAGGCTGACCACCTGTTACGCGAGTGCAGCAAGGAGCGAAGGTAAGTTGCTAGCTAGCTACGTTGCGTTGCATATAATCAATGTGGTCGCTGCCTGTTAATTTATCATCGAATCGCAGCCTTCTTCGCCAAACGGGGGATGATTTAACAAAAGCACATTTGCGGAAAAAGCACGAACGTACCTAACCTTAAACATCAATGCCCTTCTTAAAATCAATACACAGAAGTATCTTTTTAAAAAAAAACGGCATATGTAGTTAAAATAAATTAATGTTAGCAGGCAATATCAACTAGGGAAATTGTGTCACTTCTCTTGAGTTCATTGCACGCAGAGTCAGGGTATATGCAACAGTTTGGGCCGCTTGGCTCATTGCGAACTAATTTGCCAGAATTTTATGACATAACATTGAAGGTTGTGCAATGTAACAGCAATATTTAGACTTAGGGTTGCCACCCGTTCGATAAAATACGGAATGGTTACGTATTTCACTGAAAGAATAAACGTTTTGTTTTCGAAATTATAGTTTCCGGATTCGACCATATTAATGACCAAAGGCTCAGTGTTTCTGTGTTTATTATAATTAAGTCTATTATTTGATAGAGCAGTCTGACTGAGCGGTGGTAGGCAGCAGCAGGCTCATAAGCATTCCTTCAAACTTTACTGCATTTGCCAGCAGCTCTTAGCAATGCTTGAATCGCAGCGCTGTTTATGACTTCAAGCCTATCAACTCCTAAAATTAGGCTGGCAATACTAAAGTGCCTATTAGAACATCCAATGGGCAAAGGTATATGAAATACAAATGGTATTGTGAGAAATGGTCAACGTGTCATAATTCCTGTAATAACTACAACCTAAAACTTCTTAACTGGGAATATTGAACCACCAGATTTCATATGTTCTGAGCAAGGAACTTAAATGTTGGCTTTTTAACATGGCACATATTGCATTTTTAGTTTCTTCTCCAACTCTGTTTTTGCATTATTTAAACCAAATTGAACGTTTCATTATTTATTTGAGGCTAAATTGATTTTATTTATGTATTATATTAAGTTAAAATAAGTGTTCATTTTTCATTCAGTATTGTTGTAATTGTCATTATTACAAATCTAGCTGTTTTATCTTGCCGATGCACAGAGAACCTAGCCAGCTGTATGTTATCCATGTCGTCGTTCAGCAACGATTCTGTGAAACATAAGATATTACCGTTTTTATGTCCCTTTGGTAGGATAGTCTTGATCGGTGCTCATCTAGTTTATTAGCCAATGATTGCACGTTGGCTAATAGTACGGAAGGTAGAGACGGGTTACCCACTCGCAGTCGGATTCTTACAAGGCACCCTGACTTAGGTCCCCTAATATATCCTTCTCTTCACTTGACCTTGTCAAGTGTGTAAATACTTCATGTCCGACTCGTTAAAGGAAAAAATCTTTGTCCAGTATGAGGAGACTAGTCATTGTTCTGATATCCAGAAACATGTACAAAACAAGTTACAAATAACGTGAAAAAACACAATTTCACAATTGGTTATGAGCTCGTAAAACAGCATCCATTTCCTCCAGCGCCATTAGATGGCATAAGAACAAGGCTAAGATTTATTCCCTCAAATTTTTTCAGTCACTGAGCAAATTTCAGGTCTGCTGAGTGCAAACTTGAACATTGTGAAATTTCTGTGCAACATCCGGCGCATGTTTACTGTGAACACTGAGGCTGTATCCGCTTTAAGTTAGTTTTAAGTGGTCAAGTAAGCTGCCGTGGCTATTTGATCATAATGTAGGCCTGCCAGTGTGGCCTACCATCAAAAACGATGGAGAACTCCTGAGTGGCGCAGTGGTCTAAGGCACTGCGGTGCTGTGCCTCTAGAGATCCTGGTTCGAGTTCAGGCTCTGTTGCAGCTGGCCGTGACTGGGAGATTGGCCCAGCGTCGTTCGGGGAGGGTTTGGTCGGCAGCGATGTTCTTGTCCCATCACGCACTAGCGACTCCAACTCCTGTGGTGGGCAGGTGCACAGTGTTTCCTCCGACACATTGGTGCGGCTGGCTTCCGGGTTAAGCGGGCATTGTATCAAGAAGCAGTGCGGCTTGTTTGGGTTGTGTTTTTGGAGGACGCACGGCTCTCGACCTTTGCCTCTCCTGAGTCCTTACGGGAATTGCAGCGATGGGACGACTGTAACTACCAATTGGATACCACGAAATTGAGGAGAAAAATTTGAAAAACTATGGAGAAAATGCATCCCATTTTAACATTGAAATAGGTGTTGTATGGGTCAGCCTACAGTAGCGGCCAATGTGTGGTGTTCGATGTAGGCCTACACTCCATTAGTCTTAACTAAAAAAACATGCAGGTCTTGACATTAACCTGTTTATCCACCTGCCATTCAGACAAGGAAGTGACTGAAATTGTTGTTTGATGCAAGAAACCACTTTACAAAATAAAATGCGTCATTATTACCATACCCTTGTTCCAGAGAATCAAACCAATTATTCTACCCTCTGTCAACTGGTTACTTGGCTTATTCAAGCCTGGCTCAAAATACTGCCCCTTTAAGACAAAAAAAGCTATTTTACCTGACTTGCTTTTCAAAGATGTCTAGAAATATACATGTTTTGTGCTCTTGTAGGAAGCAATTACTCCCCCGTTGCTGACTACAAATAATCTAAAGTTGGGCTAATAACTCACTAACTTTCAAAGGATATGAACAGAATTACACATGTGCACACGTCGCTACATGTAGCGCTCACTTTGATCTCAAAACAAGCACATTGACTCACGACCAGTCATGCTGTAAAAGCAGTCTAGTTCAAAGTGAATGGCACGTCCATATGGCAATGGTCAATTTGCATATACAGTGCATTCAGAAAGTATTCAGACCCCTTGACTTTTTCCCAAAAAATTTACGTTACAACCTTATTCTAAAATTGATTCAATTGTTTTATTTTTTCAATCTACACACAATACCCCATAATGACAAAGTGAAAACAGTATTTTTAGATTTTTTTTGCAAATGTAATAAAAAATAATACCTTTTCATAAGTATTCAGACCTTTTGCTATGAGACTTGAAATTGAGCTCAGGTTCATCCTGTTTCCATTGATCATCCTTGATGTTTCTACAACTTGTTTGGAGTCCACCTGTGGTAAATTCAATTGCTTGGACATGATTTGGAAAGGCACACACCTGTCTATATAAGGTCCCACAGTTGACAGCGCATGTCAGAGCAAAAACCAACCTATGAGGATGAAGGAATTGTCAGTAGAGCTCCGAGACAGGATTGTGTCAAGGCACAGATCTTTGGAAGGGTACCAAAACATTTCTGCAGCATTGAAGGTCCCCAAGAACAGTGGCCTCCATTATTCTTCAATTGAAGAAGTTTGGAACCACCAAGACTCTTCCTAGAGCTGGCCGCCCGGCCAAACTAAGCAATCGGGGGAGAAGGGCCTTGTTCAGGGAGGTGACCAAGAATCCGATGGTCTCTCTGACAGAGCTCCAGACTTCCTCTGTGGAGATGGTTGTCCTTCTGGTTCTCCAATCTCTGCAGCACACCACCAATCAGGCCTTTTTATGGCAGAGTGGCCAGACGTAAGCCACTTCTCAGTAAAAGGCACATGACAACCCGCATGGAGTTTACCAAAAAGCACCTAAAGCGCACTCAGACCATGAGAAACAACCTGACACAATCCTTACAGTGAAGCATAGTGTTGACAGCATCATGCTGTGGGGATGTTTTTCAGCGATAGGGACTGGGAGACTCAGGATCGAGGGAAAGCTAAATGAAACGAAGTACAGAGATCCTTGAAAACCTGCCCCAGGGCGCTGAGGACCTCAGACTGGGGCGACAGTTCACCTTCCAACAGGACAATGACCCTAAGCACACAGCCAAGACAATGCAGGAGTGGCTTTGGGACACGTCTCAATGTCCTTGAGTAGCCCAGCCAGAGCCTGGACTTGAACCCGTTCGAACATCTCTAGAGAGACCTGAAAATTGCTGTGCAGTGACGCTCCCCATCCAACCTGACAGAGCTTGAGGGATCTGCAGAGAAGAATGGGGGAAACTCCCCAAATACAGGTGTGCCAAGCTTGTAGTGTCATACCCTAGAAAACGCTGCCAAAGGTTCTTCAACAAAGTACTGAGTAAAGGGTCTGAATACTTACGTGAATGTAATATTTCAGTTTTTTACATTTGCAAACATTTCTCAACTTGTTTTTCCTTTGTCATTATTGGGTATTGTGTATAGATTTTTTTGGGGGGGGGACTATTTAATACATTTTAGAATAAGGCTGTAACGTATCAAAATATGGAAAAAGTCAAGGGGTCTGAACACTTTCCGAATGCACTGTAGGCCTAATGCAGCTCTGATTTGGTTATGGTGCACCGGTCTGTTTAGAGTACAGGCCTGAGTCGTGCCTGTCAATGCAATAGAATCCTACCCCGACGTGTTCTGCCTACCACAAAATCTCTTGCATAGTTCTTTTTTGTTTTGGTATGTTGCCTTGGAAGGGGTTAAATATTGCGTTGATTCGATCACAATTCCCTCAGTAAAGAAACGTTGATGGTTAAACTAACGGGGAAAACTCTAAAGTTGAGTGAAGTTCAATCTTGTGCTTTTCTGCACGGGCTGATATTTCTTCTGTGCGGCAGTCCCAGGGGAGATGCACGCACAGCTTAGAGGGAGCATTGAACACTGGGCATAAGCCTTGGCAAAATGTGTGTAATTGCAGGAAATTTGCTTTAAAACACCAAAATGTCATCTGCGGCCGAGAGGCGGGCCCCTAAAACTGTGTCATTGGCCACGCCCCTAACGCTGCTTAAAAAAATACTAGGGGAAACACTGAAACGGTACAAATGCAGAGGACTTTGTGTACTTGACTGGTTCATCTCCCAAGGAATGTCCTATTAAATGGGTGGTTTTCCCCATACACTGCAGTAGTAGGGCAATTCCACAGTCACAGAATTTGTTAAACTTTTTAAATCAATGTAAATCTGTTACCGTGGAATTGGCAAGTAGTAGTAAATTCTCAGGCCTGAAAGGTTTCCTGACCAGAAACAAATGCAAGTCCTTAGTAATAGGCTATAACTACAGCCAATCGTTTTTCCTGGTCAAATCACTTGATCAGAAAAAACTCCTGGCCCCAACAATGTCCTAATAAATGGGTTGTTTTCCTGTTTCTCAGAGATCACTGGTGGTGATAGACTAATGCTGAGCTAGACACAACAGGTTAAACACCATGCCTTTTCTGGCAAAACAACTTTGCAGCCATGATCATAGATTCCTCTTTGGTTTTATTATTATTTGTAACATTTTGCTGTTGCGCCATTGAATACCATAATTAAACCTCGCTCATTGAGTAATGTTTCTTCAGAACGTAAACAAGAAGAAACATGTTCACTCTTGCAGCGAGTCACTGTTTTCATAATGGACTTTTAAATGTCAAAGTCCAGGAAAGCTCTCATTCCTTACAATGTCAAGTCCTCCTACATGATGGGTTGTCCTTTTTTATTACTTTGATTTCACATTGTGAGGTGTCTTCACAGAACATTGATTCAGAGATGTTACTAACTTTAGTGTGTTGATGCGTGCTGTGTCAGGTTCTGTGCCCCTCTGTATCCAGCTTGCTCTGCATTCTCTGAGCCACATGGTGTTCTGTCTGCTCACAGGATGTCTGGGTTGTCCCTGACGAGTAGCAGACTCTCCATAGCTGGGAAACATAATAATTGCTTTCCCTGCACCAACCTGGCAACCCACAGACATAATGCCCCTAGTCATCTGGGAATGGGTACAGAGTTCTGATCATATTTCCCATAATAAGCTTCCTAGGGTTTTGCATTCTGATATAAATAAGATGTTGGGTTACAGATGAGAATATATAATAATTGAAGCAATTGTGGAGTTGTTGTATTAGATATAGTTTAATGTAAAGAATGGTCTGTGTTTGAGGCACAGGTAACTGATTTGGTTCTGGGTGCTGAGATTAGCTGACTCACAACATTGCAAAGGAAGTCACATTTAATATACATAGGTCTGTGGTTTAGTTCACTGGAACTGGAATAAAGTAACCACACACAGGCAGTCGGGTTTGTTTAGCTGTCTGCACTTGTGCTGAAAAATCAGTGGTTGAAGAAAGCTTACAAGTTCATTGAACGCACGCTGACATGACGTGTCTCCCCACGAGTATCTGATGAGCAGTGTCTGTGGTTCGATGAGCTATGTTTGTAGTTCAAGATAACCTGAATATTTTGCTCTGTTGAACTTTGAAATATACTTGTGGCAATGTGAATGTCTTGTATTACATTTAGTCTCTCTCTTTCTTTCCCTCTCCATAGGTAAACCATCATGATCCCCATCACAGAGCTCCGGTACTTTGTTGACACCCAGCCGGCGTACCGCATCCTGAAGCCATGGTGGGACGTCTTCACAGACTACATCTCCATCGTCATGCTCATGATCGCCGTGTTCGGGGGCACACTGCAGGTCACCCAGGACAAGATGATTTGCCTGCCCTGCAAGTGGGTGGTCAACAAGTCCTGTGAGTACCTCAATGTGAGCTTCCCAGACCCATTTGCCTCTGAGCCCAAAGGCATCAAGTATGAACTCGATCGGCACCAGTACAACTACATTGACGCGGTCTGCTACGAGAACAAGCTGCACTGGTTCGCCAAGTACTTCCCCTACCTGGTGCTACTGCACACCCTCATCTTCCTGGCCTGCAGTAATTTCTGGTTCAAGTTCCCCCGGACTAGCTCCAAATTAGAGCACTTTGTGTCCATCCTGCTCAAGTGTTTTGACTCGCCCTGGACCACCAGGGCTCTGTCCGAGACGGTAGTGGAGGAAAGCGACCCCAAGCCCCTGGGGAAGATGAACGGTTTGGTGGACAAGAAGGCATCTTGTGTCAGCGAGGACGTGGAGGCCAGCATTCCTATGCTCCAAAGGACTAGGTCCCGCATCGAACAGGGCATAGTGGACCGCTCCGACACCGGTGTCCTGGACAAGAAGGAAGGCGAGCAGGCCAAAGCTCTGTTTGAGAAGGTGAAGAAGTTCCGGATGCACGTTGAAGAAGGGGACATCGTTTACCGGCTGTACATCCGCCAGACCATCATCAAAGTCGTCAAGTTCATCCTGATCATCTGCTACACGGCCTACTATGTGCATTACATCAAGTTCAGTGTGATCTGCAAGGTGGACATTGAGAAGCTGACAGGCTATAGGATGTACCACTGTGCTCACCCTCTGGCCACCCTCTTCAAGATCCTGGCCTGTTTCTATATCAGCCTGGTGGGGATTTACGGTCTCATCTGCATGTACACCCTCTGCTGGATGCTCAGCCGTTCCCTCAAGCGCTACTCTTTTGAGTCGATCCGTGAGGAGAGCCATTACAGCGACATACCCGATGTGAAGAATGACTTTGCCTTCATGCTGCACATGATTGACCAGTATGACCCGCTCTACTCCAAACGGTTTGCCGTTTTCCTATCGGAGGTGAGTGAGAACAAACTGCGTCAGCTGAACCTCAACAACGAGTGGACGCTGGACAAGCTGAGGCAACGCATCACCAAGAACTCCCAGGAGAAACTGGAGCTGCACCTGTTCATGCTTAGCGGAATCCCTGACACAGTGTTTGACCTCCTAGAACTGGAGGTGCTCAAGCTGGAGCTCATCCCTGATGTCACTATCCCCCCCATCATTGCCCAGCTGGTCAGCCTGAGAGAGATGTGGCTCTACCACACACCAGCCAAAATCGAGGCCCCAGCTTTGGCCTTCCTGAGGGAGAACCTGAAGTCCCTCCACATCAAGTTCACAGACATCAAGGAGATCCCTCTGTGGATCTACAGCCTGAAGAACCTGAGTGAGCTGCACCTCACAGGGAACCTGAGCGCAGAGAACAACCGCTTCATCGTAATCGACGGGCTACGGGAGCTCAAGAGGCTCAAAGTGCTCCGTCTGAAGAGCAACCTGACCAAGCTGCCTCAGGTGGTGACGGACGTCGGGGTCCACCTCCAAAAGCTGTCCATTAACAACGAGGGCACCAAGCTAATGGTGCTCAACAGCCTGAAGAAGATGATGAACCTTACAGAGCTGGAGCTGTTGCGCTGTGACCTGGAACGAATCCCGCACTCAATCTTCAGCCTGCACAACCTGCAGGAGATCGACCTGAAGGACAACAATCTCAAGACCATCGAGGAGATCATCAGCTTCCAGCACCTGCACCGGCTAGTAAGCCTGAAGCTGTGGTACAACCAGATCGCCTACATCCCCATCCAGATCGGCACCTTGACAAACATGGAGAGGCTCTACCTAAACCGCAACAAGATTGAGAAGATCCCGGGCCAGCTCTTCTACTGCCGCAAACTGCGCTTCCTGGATCTGAGTCACAACAACCTGACCAGTATACATGCCGATGTGGGCTTCCTCCAGAACCTGCAGTACTTTGCTGTGACGGCCAACAGGGTGAGTAGAGATCTAGTATTTGAGTGTACCTGAGAAAATGTTAGCTACACACCAGTGGCTGCTGCGGAGGAGAGAACGGCTCGTAATAATGGCTGAAATGGAGCGAATGGCATTAAACACATTGGAACCACGTTTGATGTAATTGATACCAATTCACGTATTGCGCTTCAGCCATTACCACGAGCACTTTCTCCCAAATGAAGGTGCCACCTGCCTCCTGTGCTATACACCTAGAACTAACACACTTTATCTTTCCTCTATCTAGCTATTTCATGGTCAGGTGAAATGGTCACCAAACACTTGTTAAGGCCTTTATCTGTGTGTCACAGGAACATTTTAGACATTTTTCTTGAAACACCCTTCTTTCTTCCTCCTTCTTTCACATGTGAATGGGGTCAAAGGTCACACTGGGTAACAGGAAGGTAGGGGTTAGCATTATGAAGACAGTTCTGTTGGGGTTAATGGCCCTAGGGTTGTTCCACCTCAAAGCACAAGAAAGAGGATTTTGAAACCCACCATCTGAGATTGAGCTGAAATTGTCTGTAGTTAAACAGATAAGATCAGCATTCCTGAAACATTGTGTTGAAATATAATTTGATCTATGTGAAATTAAGCTAATTGATTGCACCCAAATTGTCTAATTTAATTTATTGGATTCATATAATCGTCAATAAATATAGGACCTAACATCTGATTTGGACCATAATTATTTCTAACAATGAGTGAGACCAATAAAAATAACATGGTGAAAAGCCACCCATGGACCCCAATAGCTTTTGCTTATGTGGTCACAATTCAAGCCAGTCAGTCATCCATCAAAGCAATTCAGTTTGTCCTTCTCTTATCCTTAATATGTGTCCAGGAAACAGCTCCTCTGTGTGTGGTTTATCCCCTTAAAAAAAAAGGTCTGTATTAGTTAGACCATTCCTGGTAAATCCAGCAGTTCTAATGACTTCAATGTTATGGTCTCTAATGGTCTTTAATGGTAAACGACCCAAACACACAGTGGCAGTGTCCAAATACCCATACTAGCCACTAAATATTATGCCATTTTAAAAAATAGTATGTCCAATTTCTAATATAGTACTCCGAATGTGTCATCTAATGCACTATTGCGTTGACTCCTGCCATTTGTTCATTTTGGTACAGTGCATCAATTTATCAGCTGTTGTAAAACACTTGAGTCGGAAAAGACGAGTGATTTCCACTAGATCAAACCCTGAAATTAGTATATGCAGTTTAAGTATGTAGTACGCTACTATGTGTGTTCATTCAATCAATCAAATGTATTTATAAAGCCCTTTTTACATCAGCCGATGTCACAGTGCTATACAGAAACCCAGCCTAAAACCCCAAATAAGAAGCAATGCAAATCTACAAGCACGGTGGCTAGGAAAAACTCCCTAGAAAGGCTGGAACCTAGGAAGAATCCTAGAGAGGAACCAGGCTCTGAGGGGTGGCCAGTCCTCTTCTGGCTGTGCCAGGATGAGATTATGACAGTACATGGCCAAGATGTTCAAACGTTCATAATGACCAGCAGGGTCAAATTATTATCATCATCAGTGGTTGTAGAGGGTGCAACAGGTCAGCACCTCAGGAGTAAATGTCAGTTGGCTTGTCATAGCCGAGCATTCAGGGGTCGAGGGGTTGAGTCAAAAATGGCATGTCCGGTGAACAGGTCAGGGCTCCATAGCCGCAGGCAGAACAGTTGAAACTGGAGCAACAGCACGACCCAGCTGGACTGGGGACAGCAATGAGTCATCAGGCCAGGTAGTCCTGAGGCATGGTCCCAAGGTTCAGGACCTCTGGGGGAGAGAGGGAGAATTAGAGGGAGCATTCTTAAATTCACACAGGACACCGGATAGGACGGGAGAAATACTCCAGACATAAGACTGACCCTACCCCCCCCAACACAAACTATTGCAGCATCAATACTGGAGGCTGAGATAGGAGGGGTCGGGAGACACTGTGGCCCCATCTGCTGATACCTCCGGACCGGGCCTATCAGGCAGGATATAACCCCACCCACTTTTCCAAAGCACAGCCCCCACACCACTAGAAGGATATCTTCAACCACCAACTTATTACCCTGAAACCAGGCTGAGTATAGCTCACAAAGATCGTTCCCACGGCATGAACCTGAGTAGGGCGCCAAACCCGGACAGGAAGATCACGTCAGTGACTCAACCCACTCAAGTGACTCACCCCTCCTAGGGACGGCATGGAAGAGCACCAGTAAGCCAGTGACTCAGCCCCTGTAATAGGGTTAGAGGCAGAGAATCCCAGTGGAGAGAGGGGAACCGGCCAGGCAGAGACAGCAAGGGCGGTTCGTTGCTCCAGAGCCTTTCCGTTCACCTTCACACTCCTGGGCTAGACTACACTCAATCATAGGACCTACTGAAGAGATTAGTCTTCAATAAAGACTTAAAGGTTGAGACCGAGTCTGCGTCTTTCACATGGGTAGGCAGACCATTCCATAAAAATTGAGCTCTATAGGAGAAAGCCCTGCCTCCAGCTGTTTGCTTAGAAATTCTAGGGACAGTAAGGAAGCCTGCGTCTTGTGACCGTAGCGTACATGTAGGTATGTACGGCAGGACCAAATTGGAAAGATGTGTAGGAGCAAGCCCATTTAATGCTTTGTAGGTTAGCAGTAAAAACTTGAAATCAGCCCTTTCCTTAACAGGAAGCCAGTGTAGAGAGGCTAGCACTGGAGTAATATGATCAAATTTTTTGGTTCTAGTCAAGATTCTAGCAGCCGTGTTTATTTAGTGCTTTATTCGGGTAGCCGGAAAGTAGAGCATTACAGTAGTCTAACCTAGAAGTGACAAAAGCATGGATTCATTTTTCTGCATCATTTTTGCACAGGAAGTTTCAGATTTTTGCAATGTTACGTAGATTGAAAAAAGCTGTCCTTGAAACAGTCTTGATATGTTCGTCAAAAGAGAGATCAGGGTCCAGAGTAATGCCGAGGTCCTTCAGTTTTATTTGAGACGACTGTACAACCATCAAGATTAATTGTCAGATCCAACAGAAGATCTCTTCTTCTTGGGACCTAGAACGAGCATCTCTGTTTTGTCTGAGTTTTTAAAAGTAAAACATTTGCCGCCATTAACTTATCAACTTATCAATTTGCCGCCATCAACCTTATGTCTGTAACACAGGCTTTCAGGGAGGGCCATTTTGGGGCTTCACCATGTTTCATTGAAATGTTCAGCTGTGTATCATCCGCATAGCAGTGAAAGTTAACATTGTTTCGAATGACATCACCAAGAGGTAAAATGTATAGTGAAAACAATAGTGTTCCTAAAACGGAAGCTTGAGGAAGACCGAAACTTAGTTGATTTGTCAGAGGATAAACCATCCACAGAGACACTGATTTCTTTCCGACAGATAAGATCTAAACCAGCCCAGAACTTGTCCTTGTAGACCAATTTGGGTTTCCAATCTCTCCAAAAGAATGTCATGGTCGATTGGTGTCAATAGCAGCACTACGGTCTAGGAGCATGAGGACATGGCCACAGTTTTTTGTAATGGTGTTGTATTTAATGGTAAATGTCACTAATCACTGCCTTGCAGTGCTTTCCAGACTGCCTTGCAGTGCCTTCCAGACTGCCTTGCAGTGCCTTCCAGACTGCCTTGCAGTGCCTTCCAGACTGCCTTGCAGTGCCTTCCAGACTGCCTTGCAGTGCCTTCCAGACTGCCTTGCAGTGCCTTCCAGACTGCCTTGCAGTGGTTCATAATTATATTATTTTATTAGGTTTGTCGCAACAGTTTTAGTCACTAGCCCATTCCTCCATCACAGTTTTGGGCTTGTAGGAAAAGTCTTCATATGGAATTTGCACCGTCGGGATAGCCATCTCATAAAGCTGCCATTTGTTAAACTGTTCAAGGAGAGTTGGCTTGAAGCATTAGGTTGCTAGAAGGACAAACTGAATTGCTTTCATGGAGGACTGTCTTGACTTGGGAGTGATCACACAATGTATTTTCATCATGAGCAAAAGCTATTGGTTTTCTACCCAAGGTTGCAATTTTTTTTTTTGTAGTCGATGCATTTAAAAACTCAAGAGCCCAACAAAATTGATAAAATGATGTAGCAGGAACAGCAGCATCTATTGGGCAAAACATGGTACTTTCAGAGTAATATATGGTGAATATTGACTAAGTGACTTTTAATGGCAAATTTTCCATAAAGGCCGGAAAAACATCAGATTCACAGGGAATATATTACATAGGATGAAGAAACAATACTCCAAGCCGCAGCTCCATACTACTTATCAGACATAGAGACCTAATGACCTTGTGTACCTATTGTAGAGTTGTGTAGTAGACTGGAATGTCTACATAGTCGGTGCCATTGAGATAAACTGGTCACTTGAATAGTTCAATATTTGGAAAAGTAACCGCCTATCCTGCTAATAATGTTTCAAATTAGTTAAAATAGGGGAAACTGCTGGACCTACTACACACTGTTGGTTAACTGAGACAATGTGCCAGAGTTTTAAAAGTACAGACAAGCAGTTCTATTATGCTAATGAGTTTGTCACACTTCTGGCTGCAGATCAAGCGGTCCTGTCCCTGGGGTGATTTTCATGGCGAACTGTTTTCATTCTGTATTTTTTTGGTTTTATATGTACTATTCCCCACCCTGTTAGATGCAATTCATCTTCACTAAGCAGATGGCTGGAAAAGGTTTAGTGTGTCCTGTACAGAATACCTCTGGGAGATGCAATCTTACAAACAATTCACAAAACTCCCGACTGAGTCTGAGATCATTAACATGAACTTTGACTTATGTGAATTCTTGTCTGAGTGCTGACTTCTAGAGTTTTGAGAATAATGTAAGTGTAGGCTAACTCTTGTAAGTGTAAAGCTTGTAAATGAAAGTGTAACACTTTAGTGGAATGTATCATGTAAAATATAGTTTGTGTAATATCATATGTAAATGCATTATAGGATTTCGTATATTTTAATCATGTACATGTGAAGTGACTCCGCTATAGCAATGGCCATTTTGTGTTTTTGCATTGGCTGATTTGTGCATTTTGCATCAACGACACTCTGACCATTGTGACTTCCTGTACATTCCTGACAGACAGGCTGACTTCAGTCTCCTTACAACGAATTTGCTTGATTTTGGTGGACATTGTCTAATGCTGAGCCAGTTCATTAACTTAACACACCGTTCATCCAATACATTTTTTAAGAATCAAGTTTAGTGTGAAAAATAAAGACTTACAAGGAATTCTGGGAGGTTATACAACATTTTCCCTATTGCGTACTGGTGGTCATCTGCTGTGTGAGGAATCAGATGGTTTGAGTAAACGATACTATTATGTTTTTTTGTTTTACTGCACTCACTCACCCATATACGTAGTTCCATACTGAGAATAGGCCACAAACAGGGTGGTATGCTGCTCAAAATAGCACCGTTTACAAGGAACCCCTCTGGTGTGTTCTGTGTTTTTACACCCTTCTCCAGAGTCTTCTCTTTGCCATTAGTACATTATCGACCCAAATGAGTTGTGAAATTTGTAAAACGTTATTCCCAGGTGGGCCCCTAACGAGGACCCGACGCTCACCACTGTACTCCAATGTTCTAAAGTGTTCTAGGTTTTTGTTTTTCTCTTGAAGAACAATGCCTGGATAGCTCCAGCTGCCTTACATCTTCACTGTTTTGAAGCTAAGAAAAGCATTTGTAATTTGATAAGGCTATTTTAAGCTTGGTGAATCAGCTTACTCTGATCATATTTTGGCTTAAATTAACAGCATCTATGTAAAATGCACTCATTGTGCTGTTGCCTCAACAGATGACTGAACTATTAATAACAGGTGTTGGTGTGAGCATAAGTAATTATACAAATATGTATGGTACTCTAAGACTGACTGTATGTCTGTCTGTACCTCTATGGCTCGATTGGCTCCCTTCTTTAGGGCAGAGTGCCTAGGTTTGTTTCTGATTGGCTTAAAGTCCTGTGGGCTGGTGTGACTGTGTTTCGATTGGGTAGCTACGGTCGGAACAGTATGTACTGAACTCTCCTTTCTTCCCTCTTTTGCCAAGTCTGTTCTTGAACATAGCTGTTCACTGGGGAGGAGTTCAACTTTAAGCACCTTTCACAGCCTAAAGCAAGAAACAGTATGCCTGTTTAAACCATACACTATAGTATGCATAACCTATGCACAAATACAATTAAATTATATTTTATGAAGTCAAAAACAGACAAAATAAACATTTCTCCTATTTCAACATTCATCCTCACTCTGATCTCCCTCCTTGTCACTGTCAGATCGAGTCGCTCCCGCCGGAGCTGTTCCAGTGCAAGAAGCTGCGCACCCTGAACCTGGGCAACAACTGCCTGCATACTCTACCATCGCGCTTCGGCGAGCTGACGGGCCTGACCCAGCTGGAGCTGCGGGGTAACCGTCTGGAGTGCCTGCCCGTGGAGCTGGGGGAGTGCAGGCAGTTGAAGAGGAGCGGCCTGGTGGTGGAGGAGGACCTGTTCAAGACACTGCCCACAGAGGTCAAAGAACAGCTGTGGAGGGCCGACAAGGAGCTGGTCTGAGAGAGTCCAGAGAGAGGGAGCCTAAGGAGAGGAGGAAAGCGGGAGAGAGGATTGGGCAGTGGAGGCTGATGTCACTTTCAATTGGAGGCCATTCTCAAATTTCTCCCTCCTTCCAGCCTCCACTAGTATGGGGTAGGAGAAAGGGGGGAGATGTGTCTGTATTGCTGGACACGCATCCAGAGAAGGATGGTTGGTTGGTTGTTGTCTTGGCTCTCCTGGCTAAATTTGTATTTTTTAGGGTAAATGGTAGGACTGCCACAATTACAGTATAACCGTGTAACCGATGAAGACAGCCATAACCATACAAAAAAAAAATAAAAAAATAACATTTGGCTGAATAACCACAATGCATCAGCACACAGAAATACAACAGTCTAGGAAAATCTAATCTTGGTAATTTGACTGGTAAATTTGTAGATACACTTGCAATGGCTGCCTGATATTGTGATGTAATTTCCATGGTAATGTAGAATGTTAACTAATGTAGCTCATGCAATGTATTTTTTTGTAATGTGAGTTGATTGAATCAAATCGCAGCACAAATTACTTCCTGCTTTTAAACTATGGGTACACTGTCAATAGCCACCACTCCACCCATTATGCCATAATTTACTTGAATTGGGATGCCTGTTCTATTCATTATATTTCTATGGCAGCACATGCAGTCTGGAGGAGAGGAGAAAATGTAAATCTACCAAAAAAATTATACATTTTTTGCTATACAAACATTTATTATGGTGACCGCGGTAATTTGGTTGCCCAATTACCATTATCCAAAATTCCATGACCATCACATCCCTAGTCACAGGGTCACAAGATGTTTATTAACAGACTAACCAGATGGAGACCTCTCCTCTCCAACTTTGGTTCTTTTCTCCCTTTTTCTTTTATGAAATGATGTGCAAAGTCGATCGTTGTCGAATGCTGATTAGGAGAGGATGAGAGACAGAAATGAAATGCTTGTGAGATTGAGGATTTTGTTTGTTTGTTTGTTTGTACGGAGTCATCTCAGTATGGGTCAAGGTTGTCAAACTCATTTTGCTCTGGGGGCTGCATTTGGTCTTTGAGGTCAATCCTCCCGGACTGTCTAGCTTCCATTATCATTTCTACACCGTTTCCATTTGGTTTTAGTCATTTTAAACTATATTGAGTATGTTTCCCCACCAAAAGAAAAACCAATATTTATATATATTTTTTTTTCTCAAACAACTGACAGGTATGTTTTGACATTTCTGGTATAGACAGTGGCCACAGAAGGACTACATAAAAGAGTTGGTGTGGATGGTTCATGTAGCCTACAAAGCAATATATGTGTGTGTGCTCTGTTTTCCATCTTCACTTGGAAGTATACAGTCCACTAGGCTGTTTATCCAAACGCCAGTGAGAGGACGCAGGATCTGACTGGTGAATGAAACACTATGGCCGATGGAACCAAAGCAGGGCCCTGTTTTATTAGGCACCAAATAGTGGGAAATGGACTGAAACGACCTGGACTTGTCCAAAAATAACACAAATTGTTGTTTTCTGCAACACATTTAAAAATGTTTGTTACCGTGTGCCCTAATGAAAACAACCCAGATATTTGCACTCCAAAACAGTGACCGTGGATACATCATTGGCTTATACAGAACACATTTGTGAGGTATATTCTGCATGAATATCGAAGAGATACTTTTTTATTGAATGGACTTGGAGTAGACAACATTAGAGGTCAATTGCCACCAAAGGTGATTCCTTTAAGACCAGCCAGGCAACTCTTGTTACTAATATGGCCTTCCCTTTCTGGTGCTGTAATGTATGTCCCACGCTGTGTCATTACAACCATCATGTTCATGATTTTGCTAAATATGCAGACAAATGTATAGCTTATAATGTTTTACATTTATGTTTCAAGAATTTACATGGTATTATTATTTTTACCAGCTGTTCCAAGTTATTTTCAAAGGAGAGGGAAGCCTCACTTTGGAGGAAAGTGAGCTGAATTCATCTTTAAAATGTAATAACTACATACATAACTGCCCTTTTTGCAAGGTTACCAATGGGTGTTTTGAGTCCAGCTCTGTTCTGAAAAGGCCTCAGTCTTGGATTTGTTAGTAAAGGCTAGTCCCCAGCTCTAAAAGGCTGGAGCAACGCTCACAGAGTAAGAGTGCATCAGAGAAGAACAAGCAATCCCAGAGCAGAGGCTCGCTGGTCGAGACTTGGGTGGTTGAATACAGACCTACTTTAATGTTGAAGTATTATTCTCTGACATGTTCCAAACTTTTTGAAACATTTGAAAACTGCAAACAGGTACCCCCCAGGTCATTCCTTAAACGGGCTGTTATGATTGATGTGGTTGAGCTATCTTAACACACTGTTTTGAGAGTACCATAGGACTATCTCAGGGCTTCACTGGAGAGCTCATTGATTCACAGCTTTAATGTGGCACAGATTTGAAGGGGTAAATATGGAAACAGTTAGCGCTGACTGAATCGGAGAAGAAAATTGAGATTCTGATAATAGAACAGGATAATATATTTCAGAATATATTGTTGTGTATATAATTGCTGTCACTCTTTAAAAGCCATAAAGCGTCATAAAGAATCATGTAAGCCTCTTTCAGTTCAGCTGAGGCAGTGGTTACATGCTATTCTTCTGTATCACGTCTAACTCTATAAATGTATTGTTTTTACACTGAACTATTTGTATCTAACCAGATCTAATGCTCCAGCTTTTTATCCTTTTCCATAGTCCTCCCCAACAAATTAAAAATCTGTTTTTATCCTGACCTGTACTTGTACTGACCTTCAACACAGTGGGAACACTGTCACTTCCCTTAATCACAAGATTAGGCATTCCCCCCTAAAAAGCACATAGAGATTTCAAACTTCTATTTCACAACCCCCCCCCCCCCCCCCCCCCCCCCCCCCCCCCCCCCCCCCCCCCCCCCCCCTCCAGTATGTCGCCATGGAGGAAACCGGTGGAGGGTGAGGTCAGCAAAGTGTTTACGGAGCAGTGGAACTAGGAAGTGTGAACATTTTTATTTGAATAGTCAATCTGTATATGTTCTACAGACTAAGTTACATTTCAGCTAACTATCTGCTAGCCCTAACCAATTACATTATATTTTAGTAATTTAGCAGAGGCTCTTATCCAGATCTACATACAGGAGCAAATAGGGTTAATAGCCTTACTCAAGGGCACATCAACAGATTTTTCACCTAGTCTGCTTGGGGATTCAAACCAGCGACTGGTCCAACGCTCTTAACTGCTAGGCTACCTGCCGCCCTAACCTTAACCCTTAACTTAGACCTAACCCTAACTGTAACCTTCGCAAGCAGTTGCTTATCAACAAAGTGTGACCGGAAGTGTGTTTGACCCACAGAAAAGGCTTCCCCCGATCAAGTCACTGTAGGAACGGTTTCTGTTCGGCTCAAGGTACATGTTGCATGGTCTAGGGTCAGATTGCAGTACCCTCATTATGAGCTTAGTCATTAGGAAATTAAATAATATCTGATCCTGTGGTTGGAGACAACTTCTATTGTACATCTGTATAGGACTGTGCCAGTATGTTCGGTACTGTAGGTAGTCATGCCATGGTCACAACAGTTGACCGCAAGGGTAGCAGGTAGCCAAGCGGTTGAGCATTGGGCCAGTAACTGGAAGGTCACTGGTTTGAAGACCTGAGCCGACAAGGTGAAAAATCTGTCTGTGCCCTTGAGCGAGGCACTTAACCCTAGAGTGCTCCAGAGGCACCATATTACTATGGCTGACCCTGTAAAACAACACCTTTCACTGCACACATCCTATCTTTATTTTATCATCCCATCAGCAATGTGACTGTTGTGAATGTTATTTTCCATGTATGCATCCCAACATTCCTTTTATTTAATGTGTTTTTTGCAGAGTTACTGAATGTTTGTTTTCATAAGCAACATTCAAGTTCTCAGACTGGTCAGAAATGGTGTTCAGTGCTCGAGCTATGCAACGCTTGCCTTATTTCAACAGTCCTCCTGTGCATCCAGTGTGGGTGGAGCGCCCTCCTGCGGGAGGTCTGAGTAACAGAGGAAAGTGTTCACTGTCCTTTTCTCCATTTGTTTTGTAATGTAAAATAAAAAATGCTGTAAGGTTGTGTGTATTACCATCAAAATATTAGAATTTTCTGACTCTTAATGGCCAGTCATTTAACCACATTGTGTATCATTTGGGTAGCATACCAAAACTGTCGAAGCAGCATTGATGCTTCTCATTATGTATTTGACCTGTTTTGGGGAATCGTTTCTAGGTTAACTCTTATTGCATATGCATAATTAGGCAAACAACCTACTTTTTAATAGGGGGTTCATGATACTACACTATATTGTTTATGATAGAGTTAAAAAGTTGGTCTAAAAAACACAGCCTATGGAAACAGTTCAGGGAGTCCGAGAAAGGCTTCTTATTACATATTGTACTTGGCTTAGTTGATGATAACATAGCCAAGTTATCACCTAACTAATGCCATCTTTATTCATTGTGTATTCATTCATCGTGTTATTTTTCCCTCTGCGATGTTATGAAGGGTCGTAAGTAAGCATTTCACTGTTAGTCTACACCTGTTTTACGAAGCATGTGACTAATACAATTTAGTTTTGTGATATCTCCGTAGCATTAACAATTGGCACGGCCATGGCATGCTCTCTCAATATTGGGTAGGGCTATGGAAATGCACATTGTCTGTCAAACAATGCTTTTTATTTCTTGTAAGCCATACTTTGGGTGGTCAACAAGACAATGATACATATTTCTGTCAGCCAACTGAATGAGATCAGTTGGTACAAGCCTGTATCTAGCTATCTTTCTTTGATGTTTTGCTGGCAGGCATTGTAAGGGCCCTGATGTGTGCTGGCTTTTGTTCCTGTCAGGTTTTGGTTCCTTTCCATCTGCTTGGACAGTCTGGTCAACATCTCAACCCACACATTTTATGCCAGGTTCACATACTGTACGCCACCCACATTGGGTGGCACTATAATGTTGCTCTTGTTTCATTTAAGTGTAAAAACATGGACCTGTCAAAAGTTAATGGGCAAATGACAATCTGTATCTCTTCTACATCAGTGTTGCCCATGTAATGATAGGTTTTCACTTCGTTGCCAAAATGAGTAAACACTGGCTTTCTTAGTGGAGAAATGATGAATGCCCCAGACTCTTGTAACAATGGAATAATAGAGCCTTGACAACACCACAACAGTTGCTTTACTGTGCCTATTTTTATTTTTTTTTTACCATTCTGATATAAATGATAAAGTAAGAAACTTATCACTGCCTCCATGTATTTATTTCCATTAATGACTTGCCTGCTGATATCGACCCCAATTCTAAACAATTGTCAATGGAGAATCTCCATTCAAAGTACCTTTTTAGTCCAGAACAATAGGCCTAATCTGGGAAACCAGCCTTTAAAATCTCAGCAACAGCCGATGTACAACAGTTTTAAAGAATGCCCACTATCCAGTTCAAGCGTTTGGATGGGATGGCTGTTTGAATGTTAAATAACGAGATAGAGACATTGATGCGAGTAACCAGTCTTGTTCAGTACATCACAACACATCCGGGTATCTCAAGCACCCCGGTAAAACCCAAGAGTTGCAGTAATGAACATTTACCAACAGATGGCATCACTGTGAAATCTTACACCCATAACAATGGCGTTTGGGGATGAATTGCAGATACAGTTAGGCCTAGGTCCCGAGCAGCAGCATCGAAATGGTTAACATCGAAAATCCTATTACTTCACTACTGTTACATTTTAATCGAGTTAGACGTCTACATCACGTGGTACTTCTAAACAGTTTAGACCAGGAGAACCCGGTTAAATTGGATACGGAGCTTCATTTTGAGTTTTCAGCATGGACTTTCTAACAGATCAAGATGCGAAAAAGGTCAGCCTAAAATGTAGACCTAAGCGTATATATTTATAATAATTTTGTATTGTATTTACTGTCAATCCTGCGTAGTCATGGCTCTCATAGCGATGGCTATCGTCATTTATATAATTTCAGTAAATCCGTTACTTATCCTGTAGGCTGCACAGATATGAGAAGTAGGCTACATTTTGTGCAACAATGTGACATTTTTGTCCATACAGTGAAAATGCAACTTGCATGCCCGTGATTCAAGTGATTTACAACGTAGCACATGCATCCTACTCCCTGAATTAATTGTAGACCATCAGCAACCTTTACATAACTTCAGCTGCTGCCAAGACCTCGGCTACAATTCTAATTAAAAAACGAAACTAACGTAAACACATTTTGTGAAAATTCAAGTAACAGCCAAACAATTTATTTCTATAGGACTCTAGTGTGCATATACTGTGGTGGTGAATACTTTCTGGACCTTTTCAACAGTACCAGGAGGACGGGTACCTGATCCTGGACGGGCTCCTCAGCCCGGCGGAGTGTGATGAGCTCCGGCTGAGGATGGGAGAGATCGTGGACCGGATGGACGTTCCAGAACATTGTCGGATCCAGTTCTCCACTAATCACGACGAGCAGTTGAAAACACAGGTTAACATCCCACTGGGCAAAACTGGTTGATTCAACGTCACTTCCACGTTATTTCAAGAAAAACATTAAATGTGTTGACATTGAATCAACTTGGAAAACTGATTTGCAAAAAGTAATCAATGTAAGGGACATTTTTTCTCACCCAACTTTTAACCTAAATCCAGTGAAAGGGGGGGGGGGGGGGGGGGGGGGCTCGTGTTGAATTCACATTAGTTGACAACTCAACCAAATGTAAATCAAAACGAGATGTTGAGCCTACATCTGTGCCTGGTGGGATTGCACAGGAATTGATTATGTCTGCTGAAGCCTACATTGAGTGAACACTGGTTTGCTTTCTGCACCATTTGACCCAACCATGTGTCTTCTCCATGCCTACCTATTAAAATGATAAAGATGCAGGTAAGGTTCTTTATTCCCTCCTATGCATTTCCTCCCTCTAGAATTATCTTTATAATAATTCCTTTGCCAATGCTCATGTGTGACCCTGGCTGTCACCTGTGTAACATTATCGCACTCCACACTGCCCTTCCCCACCTGGACAAAATGAGCACCTATGTGAGAATGCTGTTCATTGACTTCAGCGTTCAACAACACATTTGCCACGCTGATCCTCAACACGGGGCCCCCTCAGGGGTGTGTGCTTAGTCCCCTCCTGTAATCCATGTTCACCCACGACTGCATGGCCAAGCACGACTCCAACAGCATTAAGTTTGCTGACGACACAACAGTGGTTGGCCTGATCACCGACAACGATGAGACAGCCTATAGGAAAGAGGCCAGAGACCTGGCAGTGTGGTACCAGGACAACAACCTTTCCCTCAACGTGAGCAAGACAAAGGAGCTGATCGTGGACTACAGGAAAAGGAGGACCAAACACGCCCCCATTCACATCAGTGGTGCTGTAGTGGAGTGGGTTGAGAGTTTCAAGTTCCTTGGTGTCCACATCACCAAGAAACTATCATGGTCCAAACACACCAAGACAGTCGTGAAGAGGGCACGACAACACATTTTCCCCCTCAGGAGGCTGAAAAGATTTGGCATGGGTCCCCAGATCCTCAAAAGGTTCTAGAGCTGCCCCATCGAGCATCCTGATTGGTTGCATCACCGCCTGGTATACAGTGCCTTGCGAAAGTATTCGGCCCCCTTGAACTTTGCGACCTTTTGCCACATTTCAGGCTTCAAACATAAAGATATAAAACTGTATTTTTTTGTGAAGAATCAACAGCAAGTGGGACACAATCATGAAGTGGAACGACATTTATTGGATATTTCAAACTTTTTTAACAAATCAAAAACTGAAAAATTGGGCGTGCAAAATTATTCAGCCCCCTTAAGTTAATACTTTGTAGCACCACCTTTTGCTGCGATTACAGCTGTAAGTCGCTTGGGGTATGTCTCTATCAGTTTTGCACATCGAGAGACCGAATTTTTTTCCCATTCCTGCTTGCAAAACAGCTCGAGCTCAGTGAGGTTGGATGGAGAGCATTTGTGAACAGCAGTTTTCAGTTCTTTCCACAGATTCTCGATTGGATTCAGGTCTGGACTTTGACTTGGCCATTCTAACACCTGGATATGTTTATTTTTGAACCATTCCATTGTAGATTTTGCTTTATGTTTTGGATCATTGTCTTGTTGGAAGACAAATCTCCGTCCCAGTCTCAGGTCTTTTGCAGACTCCATCAGGTTTTCTTCCAGAATGGTCCTGTATTTGGCTCCATCCATCTTCCCATCAATTTTAACCATCTTCCCTGTCCCTGCTGAAGAAAAGCAGGCCCAAACCATGATGCTGCCACCACCATGTTTGACAGTGGGGATGGTGTGTTCAGCTGTGTTGCTTTTACGCCAAACATAACGTTTTGCATTGTTGCCAAAAAGTTCAATTTTGGTTTCATCTGACCAGAGCACCTTCTTCCACATGTTTGGTGTGTCTCCCAGGTGGCTTGTGGCAAACTTTAAACGACACTTTTTATGGATATCTTTAAGAAATGGCTTTCTTCTTGCCACTCTTCCATAAAGGCCAGATTTGTGCAATATACGACTGATTGTTGTCCTATGGACAGAGTCTCCCACCTCAGCTGTAGATCTCTGCAGTTCATCCAGAGTGATCATGGGCCTCTTGGCTGCATCTCTGATCAGTCTTCTCCTTGTATGAGCTGAAAGTTTAGAGGGACGGCCAGGTCTTGGTAGATTTGCAGTGGTCTGATACTCCTTCCATTTCAATATTATCGCTTGCACAGTGCTCCTTGGGATGTTTAAAGCTTGGGAAATCTTTTTGTATCCAAATCCGGCTTTAAACTTCTTCACAACAGTATCTCGGACCTGCCTGGTGTGTTCCTTGTTCTTCATGATGCTCTCTGCGCTTTTAACGGACCTCTGAGACTATCACAGTGCAGGTGCATTTATACGGAGACTTGATTACACACAGGTGGATTGTATTTATCATCATTAGTCATTTAGGTCAACATTGGATCATTCAGAGATCCTCACTGAACTTCTGGAGAGAGTTTGCTGCACTGAACGTAAAGGGGCTGAATAATTTTGCACGCCCAATTTTTCAGTTTTTGATTTGTTAAAAAAGTTTGAAATATCCAATAAATGTCGTTCCACTTCATGATTGTGTCCCACTTGTTGTTGATTCTTCACAAAAAAATACAGTTTTATATCTTTATGTTTGAAGCCTGAAATGTGGCAAAAGGTCGCAAAGTTCAAGGGGGCCTAATACTTTCGCAAGGCACTGTAGCAACTGCTCGGCAGCAGACCGTAAGGCGCTAGAGGGTAGTGCGTACGGCCCAGTACATCATTGGGGCGAAGCTTCCTGCCATCCAGGACCTATATACTAGGGGGTGTCAGAGGAAGGGCCAAAAATTGTCAGTGACTCCAGTCACCCTAGTCACAGACTGTCTTCTCTGCTACCGCACGGCAAGCGGTACCGGAGTGCCAAGTCTAGTTCCAGAAGGCTCCTTAACAGTTTCTACCCCCAAGCCATAAGACTGCTGAACAATTAATCAAAAGGCCACCTGGACTATTTACATTGACACCCTCCCCCTTTGTTTTTACACTGCTGCTACTTGCTGTTTTACCCCTACCTACATGTACAAATGACCTCGACTAACCTATACCCCCGCACATTGACTCGGTACCCCCTGTATATAGCCTCGTTATTTTGTTACTTTTTATTTTATTGTTTACTTTAGTTTATTTAGTAAATATTATTTAGTAAATCTTGAACTGCATCGTTGGTTAAAGGCTTGTAAGTAAGCATTTCATGGTAAGGTCCTGTTGTATTCGGCACAAAAAAAATGTGATTTGATCTTATAGCTGGAATACCTTATCCTTATCTATCTGCAGGGAAACGCTGACTACTTCATCACCAGTGGAGATAAGATCCGCTTCTTCTTTGAGAAAGGAGTTTTTGATGATAAAGGTGAGGCCTTATTATGAATGAAGGTTAATCTCTCATCTCACTGAAATGTGAAGCAATATAGAATGTGTTGGATTTATTTGACATTGATTGACAGCTAAGTGTCACTTGCTTTATAGGAGATTTCACCGTGCCAAAAGAACGCTCTCTCAACAAAATTGGACATGGTGAGTTTCAAATCTTTGATTAGATGTGGTGCTTATCTTTCAAAAGTTTTGAAAATCATTTTTTTTGCCAAGACTATCAGATAGATTTAGTATCCAGTAATCTACAGTATTCATGATCCATTTTCATCTCCAATAGCACTCCATGCCTATGAGCCTTTATACAAAACTGCCACTCATTCACCCAAGATTCAGGTGAGAATTCCTTCAGCAGCTAGTCAGTAAAGGACACAACAGAAACTGTTACAGTTAGACTAACACTGAATAATACAGACTTAACTCTTATCTGTATTTTTTTGAAACTGCACTGTCGGTTAGGGGCTCATAAGTAAGCATTTCACTGTAATACCTGTTGTATTCGGCGCATGTGACTTACAAAATTTGATTTGATTGCTCTGTTTGTCTCCCAGGGTATAGCCAAGAAGCTTGGTCTGAAGAGTCCTGTGATTTTGCAAAGCATGTACATTTTCAAGGTAGAGTGCACACCAGCTTTTTACCTTTCACTAGTCTGACTGTTTCTTTAGAAAGTGTGGTAACTGGTCCTGACATTACTCGGTTGTGTTTTTCAGCAACCAGGGATCGGTGGAGAAGGTAAGAAAATGACTGAAACAACTGTTTACGAATACTGTAGAGTTTCTGTGTCTGTGATTTTGTGTGTGTGTGTGTGTATTTTGAACCCCATATGGCACTTTGCCTGCTTGTTTGTCAGTGACGCCCCACCAAGATGCTACATTCCTCCACACGGAGCCCCTGGGCAGGGTGATGGGCGTGTGGATCGCCCTGGAGGATGCCACCCTGGACAATGGCTGCTTGTGGTTCATCCCCGGCTCACACAACAGTAAGGCACTAATGATGACCTTTGACCCATATTAAAAGTCCATTCATTATTCATTGGTGCCGAGACACGGGACTGGTTATTTATCTCAGCTCCTCCTTTGAGATTTCAAAACAAGTTCAAGTAAATTGAGAACCACTGCCTTCATCAGTCTCAACCAGGTTTTGAATAACAGGGGTGCCCCCCTAAGGAGTCAGCATGTAATTCAAACCATGATCTCCCCCTTCCCTCTAGATGGTATCACCCGACGTATGGTTCGGACCCCTGAAGGCACCTATCCCCTGACAGACTTTGTTGGGAGAGAGGCAACCTATGACGATAAGCTGTTCATACCTGCACCTGTCAAAAAAGGTATGTGGCTCATTTCTACTGCTAACTGTCAACTAGCCTGTAATGGTGGGTCGCATAATATTTACATAAAATAAACCAAAGTGTGCCTCGCTCTTGACATCAGGGACACTGACCTCAAAAGGGTTGGTTAATAACTGCCAAACAGACCTCAGTGTTGTCTTTTCCACTGTGTGAGAGGGAGCAGGGAGGAGTGGGGGTCAAAGGGTACTGAGTGGTACAGACCGAAGCACACAGCCAGTTAACACTTCATTGACTTTTCTTTAGTAAGTAGTCTTTAGTAACCGTTAAAGCTGAGTTACAATCAGAAAGTATCAACATGCACAGTTGACTTGAAAACTGGTCTGTCAGGTTCATGACTGTTCCATAGAGAAACATTGATAGCAGGTTAGTAAGTAACTGTCTATCTATTTTGTCTCTGCTCAGGTGGGGTGGTGCTGATCGAGGGAAAGGTTGTCCATAAAAGTGAGCAGAACGCGTCAGAAAAATCGCGCCATGTCTACACTTTCCACATCATGGAGTCTCAGGAGACAAAATGGAACCCTGAGAACTGGTGAGTGTATGACAATGTTCTCTTCCTATGAAGTCAAACACACATAATCCAGGAAAATAGGTAATAGTCAATGCTCAATTAGGAACTGGGTGGTTCGAACCCTGAATTTCTTATTGGCTGACAGCCGTGGTATATCAGCCCATATACAATGCATTCGGAAATTATTCAGACCCCTTGACTTTTTCCACATTTTTCTACGTTACAGCCTTATTCTAAAATGGATTAAATCGTTTTTTCCCCCTCATCAATTTACACACACTACCACATAATGATACATCAAAAACAGGTTTTTACAAGTGTATTAAAAATAAACTTAAATATTACATTTCCATAAGTATTCAGACCCTTTACTCAGTACTTTGTTGAAGCACCTTTGACAGCGATTACAGCCTTGAGTCTTCTTGGATAAGATGCTACAAGCTTGGTACACCAGTATTTGGGGAGTTTCTCCCATTCTTCTCTGCAGATCCTCTCAAGGTCTGTCAGGTTGGATGGGTAGTGTCACTGCACAGCTATTTTCAGGTCTCTCCAGAGATGTTCGATCAGGTTCAAGTCCGGGCTCTGGATTGGCCACTCAAGGACATTCACAGAATTGTCCCGAAGCCACTCTTGCGTTGTCTGGGCTGTGTGCTTTGGGCTGTTGTCCTGTTGGAAGGTGAACTGTCGTCCCAGTCTGAGAACCTGCTCCAGAGCACTCAGGACTTCATCAAGGATCTCTCTGTACTTTGTTCCAGTCATCTTTCCCTTGATCCTGAGTCTCCCAGTCCCTGCCGCTGAAAAACATCCCCACAGCATGATGCTGCCACCACCATGCTTCACCTTAGGGATGGTGCCAGGTTTCTTCCAGATGTGATGCTTGGCATTCAATCTTCAATCTTGGTTTCATCAGACAAGATCATCTTGTTTCTAATGGTCTGAGAGTCATTTAGGTGCCTTTTGGCAAACTCCATGCAGGCTGTCATGTGCCTTTTACTGTCAAGTGGCTTACTTCTGACCACTCTACCATAAAAGCCTGATTGGTGGAGTGCTGCAGAGATGTTGTCCTTCTGGAAGGTTCTCCCATCTCCACAGAGGAACTCTGGAGCTCTGTCAGAGTGACCATCGGGTTCTTGGACACCTCCCTGACCAAGGCCATTTCTCCCTATTGCTCAGTTTGACTAGGCGGCCAGCTCTAGGAAGAGTCTTGGTGGTTCCAAACTTCTTCAATTGAAGAATAACGGAGGCCACTTTGTTCTTGGGGACCTTCAATGCTGCAGACATTTTTTGGTCCCCTTCCCCAGATCTGTGCCTCGACACAATCCTGTCTTGGAGCTCTACTGACAATTCCTTCGACCTCATGGCTTGGTTTTTGCTCTGACACGCCCTGTCAACTGTGGGACCTTATATAGACAGGTGTGTGCATTTCCAAATCATGTCCAATCAATTGAATTTACCACATGTGGACTCCAATCAAGTTGTAGAAACATCTCAAGGATGATATATTCCATTTTAGAATAAGGCTGTAATGTGGAAAAAGTGAAGGGGTCTGAATACTTTCCAAATGCACTGTATACCACAGGTAGGACAAAGCATTTATTTTTACTGTTCTAATTACATTGGTAACCAGTTTATAATAGCAATAAGGCACCTTGGGGGTTTGTGGTATGTGACCAGGCACTCCGCGTTGCATCGTACATAAGAACAGCCCTTAGCCGGGGTATATTGGCCATAGACCACACCCCCTCGGGCCTTATTGCTTAATTATAAACTGGGTGGTTTGAGCCCTGAATTCTGAATGGCTGAAGGCTACGGCACATCATAACGTATACCACAGGTATGACAAAATATTTAGTTTTACTGCTCTAATTACATTGGTAGCCAGTTTATAATAGCAATAGGGCTCCTCTGTGGATTGTAATATGGCCAATATACCACGGCTAAGGGCTGTGTCCAGGCACTCTGCGTTGCGTGTAAGAAAAGCCCTTAGCCGTGGTATACTGGCAATATACCACATCACCTCGGAACTTATTATTTAAATGTACACCTTTTTTATTGGTTAGTGAGTGTTCCAAATGGATCTTCGTCAGGTCTTTCACAGAATAGCACACATGAGGCATTGGCGTCACGCTGTACACTTCTGATACATTGAAATAAATACAGTAAGAGATTAGGGGGGATATAAGAAGGTGTTGAGGTAAAGGTGTTCCTCACTCTTTTTTGACAGGTTACAGCCCACAGAGGACCTTCCTTTCCCTGCCCTGTACACCAAGTAATCCTGGTTCACTATGTCTGCCACTACACTGAATGGATGGACAGAGGAAGACACCTTCACTTGTCCCTAGAGAAGATTAGTGAAAACAATTATCAGAATTGGGCTGCCTGTGTGTGTGCACGTGCTTCAGGGTATTAGTCAGAAGACATGTAGTTAGGCTTTATAAGATTAGTGAACATTTAGTAGTAGCACACTGAAGTGAGCAATGAACCAATGTGTTTGTGTGTAGAACAGTTAATTCAAATCATGTGTTTTAGCAGTTAATCTCATTCAGATTCCCTTAAGTATCCAATTTATCTTCTCTCTGATCATAAACAGGTTTGCCTCATCAAGGTATGTCTTCCTGATAGATCAATGTGAGACATTATGCCCACAAATATACCCTGCTATCTCTGGATGAAAAACAGACAAACATCTAGCATAAAAGGCCTTTAATGATGCAACAATCTGCCATGCAATACAAGTGTTTCCTGTCAAAGGCAAGAAAAAGCTCATAAATTATCATTACGGATTATTGGAAAAGGCAACAAACAAAATACTACTTATTTATTACAGATTCATCAAATACTGTCAGTTCCATGCTGAGAAAACAAGTAAACAAACATTATAAAAAGAGAAGGTCTCTCCAGAATGCACAGTAAACTGGAGGAAGGGGAATTGGAGCCTGGCTGTACCAGACTCAATGTGCACTCTATGGTTTGAGTGCCAATTTCGGTCTAGTTTAACTAGGCTATGGGAACGCAGAGGCTCCTATGGACCACAGGAGGTTGGTGGTACCTTATTTGGGGAGGATGGGCTTCTGGTAATGGCTGGAGCGGATTGGTATCAAATACATGGTCTCCATGTGTTTGATGCCATTACATTCGCTCCATTCCAGACATTGAGTCATCCTCCCCTCAGCAGCCTCCACTGCTATGGACAGTTGTAGTTTAACGTGACATGTCTGACTTAGAGGCGTTTACACAGGCAGATCAATTCTGATAACAAGCTGATCTGATTGGTCAAGACTAATTAGTGGAAAAATATCAGAAGAATTGGGCTGCCTGTCTAAACACAGCCAGATAGCGAAAGATACATCTACAGATAACTAGTATAGCATCTCAATGTTAGCTGATTTAATTTTAAAAAGGTACATGTAGTTACTTTCATTACACCATAAATACATACCTTCCTGCAGCTTATAAACACTATCAGGAAATGAATTTAATCACTTCAAAATTTAACAAAACATGAATTCAATATGTTCATGACATGTGGCCCTGTTATATCATCTCTACAATTGATTTCCAATATACAAATCAGATTTTGGGGGGGGTGAACGTTAAGGAAATTCATGTATATTTTGGAGAGGGTCCTATCAAAACACCCGGATAAAAGACAAAGGATTCATACAAAACTGAAAAGACACTGTAGGGTAATTTCTGTATACAAGTTACAGTAAAGGATTTCAAAATGTTTAAATGTCATGCTATAGTGTATAAACTGCTGCCATATTGAAGAATCAACCAGTCTACTTCAACACAAACCATGCTGTCAGCTAGAGTACCTACAGTACTAGGTAATGTGTGATACAAAATATACTTCTTTAAGGCAAATATGTCCCGCAATCAGTCCGTAATATTGCCACAACAAGAAATGCAAATATATTATAGTCAGATGAAATTGTAACAACAAAAAAATGCTCTGAAAAACAAATGATCAAATGATGTTCTTCAAAAGGCTGTACAAAGGTAGCTTTCCTTTAGCAAAAAAAAGAAGCCCATCACAATTTGTTAAAACGTGCCATTAACCAGTGTCTGCCATGACTGCTGATCAGGGCAGGGACACTTAATTCTGGCTAAAATACATTTTGTCCAATGTACTGAACTCCATCTCCTGTTGTATAATTCAGTAGTTTGGGATTTCAGCGTGTTAGTGACTCAGGGACATTCATCCTCTGTCCCTCGAATCCCCCACCTCCATCAAGACAGAGCTGGGTCATATTCACTAATAATAATAATAATAATAATAATAATGTGGGTGCTTCTATTTGTCCTATTTTACACATGTACACGTGTTAATACGCATGTGTGAATTGGAAATGTATTATTTTCTTGCATATCCCAACTCTGAGACATCTTTGCAGTGGGGTCATGGCCAGGGTCAGCCATTATCAACAGTGGTTAGGCACCAAACAGAATAAAACAGACTGAAACAAGGCGGGACTACCCCAAACTTGTCCAATGAGGAATGCTCGTTTTCATTTTCGTTGCCAAACATTTTGCTACGGTGTGCCCTAATGAATACGACCCTGCTCTCAAACAAAATTATTTAACCTCCCTTATCCTCACCAAGCAACTGATATGAAAAAAAAAAAGTGTGTATTTTGAACCAACTTGTTGTATTCTAGCTGAACATCACTGATTCTATTGTCATGCTGTTGTCCCACAAAATGAAGAGCAAAATCTAGAGTGTATGTTCCGTCTTCATGTATTTCTCATAATGTATGCAAGCTCATTCCCTAGCTAGCAGTGCTATCAGATTGTACTTCATCCTTCTTTGTGCCAGCCATATTGATTTTCCCACACACGGTCATGTTAGTGGAGAGATTATCAATGCAACATAATATAACAGATCAGAACTTTTACTCTCACAAAGCAACAAAACAAAACAATCCTCAGTCATCCAATGAGGATTTCCATACATTCCCTTAGACTTTAAAATTCAGAAATTACATTGGTTAGCCTTTCCACTCTGACCTCTGGTCAAGAGGTCACCGTGTGGCTGTGTTTAAGTGCATCTGCTCAGCCGCTGATCACAGACTGAGGAGACCAACTGATCTACAAATCGCCTTGCATCCTAAACGGATACTCACTATGATTTGCAGATCTGTCAGTCTGCCGCCGCCGACTGCAAGGTAGTCGATCTCAAACATGACCTGTGTGCGGTGCTCCACGGGGGCCATCAGAGCAGCAGCAGGATGAAGAGGTAAAGCGGGAGCAGCAGGTTGTCTATCTGCGAGGTGTAGGCCTCCAGCATGGCTACCATGGTGATGGAGCCCACGATCCATGAGTAGGTGGAGTTCAGATTGATGGTGGGGTCGAATATGAGGAAGATAGCCACAGCGATGATCTGGGCAAATACCGACGTGGCGGTGCCCTCCACTGTCTTCTTGGTGCCCGGCCAGCGGATCTCGCCCATGCTGCTGCCGAACACCGACGCCACTGTGTCCCCCACACCCACCGCCAGCACCCCGGCGTAGGGCACCAGGCCCCCCGCCCCGGGCAGGATGCCTTTGGGGGCGCAGGGCCCCGGGAACAGCCAGATAGGCAGGGACATGCCCAGGAGGAGGTAGATGTGGGTGAGGATGAGAGGTCCAGAGTCACGCTCGTCCAGGAACAGGGTGAGTAACTGACGGAGGAGTTGACCCAGCGGGCGGATGCGGAAGTAGCGCACATACTCCAGGAGCAGGAAGGCCCCCAGGCAGCCCACGGACGCCACGTGTAGGAGCTGGCGGTCATACACCAGGCCTGGGACGAAGGTGGCTACTACAATGAGGTGGAAGTACTTTCTGACTACCGTAGAGGCCTGGTGCTTCTTGGAGCCTGACTGGCGCTGGTAGTTCTGGTGCAGCACAACCAGGGTGGCCAGTGTGGCCAACAGCACCCAGTACCCCAGCAGGCACAGACGCTTGTCGTTCAGAGTCACAAAGTCCAGCAGCCACATGATGGGGTGGCGGCGGATGAGGAGGGAGAGCCAGGGCATGAGGATCCCCAGGCCCAGCACAGCCGTCATCATGTGGAAGAAGAGCGACGACACCCAGGTCTCAGACTCCATGAAGCAGAAGAGCAGGGCGAAAAACACCCCTAGGAGAAGAGATCCTACCACCACCACGGGCAGGAAGTAGTGGACAGGCTCCCCTTTAACCTCAGCCATGTTGAGTGAGCGCTTTATGAGCTGGTTGACGATGAAGCTGATGCCCCCGACGATGAGGAGGGCCTCGCCGGGCGTGAAGCAGCGCGGTAGCAGGTAGAGCACGATCAGACTCAGGTAGACGAATATCAGCAGCACCTCCAGAACCTCAATCACCTCCGACACCGTTAGGGTCTGCTTCACTGTGTACAGGATGGCACTGCTCGCCACACCAGCAATCACGCATGTGTTGGTGGGCACTGGCCTTGTGATGCCCAGCGCGAGGAGCGACAGGAACAGTGCCAGCATCATGCCTGTCACTGTGACCACCATGGAGAAACGCTCAAAGTAGACGTTCCCCGAGGCGGCGCACTTCTCCCGCAGCGCCACACCCAGCAGGGGCATCACCATGACGGCTGGGACGATGCCGCTGTTGGCTGACAGGCGCCACTGAAAGACGGCGTTGCCATTACGGAGCAGGCGGTCCCACTTGTGCTGCACGTAGAAGGCCTGGATGACCAGGGCCACGCAGCACCAGGAGTGCTGATTCCACACGGCCATGTGGACACACATCACCACAGAGAAGACCACTGCAGACTCCACCAGTACCGGGTTGGTCTGCATGGTTGCAATCGGGGGAGAAGACAGGGAGGGAGGGCGGTTCATGGCAGAGGACTCCAGCTCGAACACAAATCTCTTATTTAAAAGGTCTGTCAATTCCTTTCTGCTGCACACATCATGGTTAGTTCTTATTTTAGTCCACAATCTTAGGCCTGTCCTGTATCTGTGAAGACAAAGTATCAAAATGGCTGAAGCAAAATACAGTGAAAAACGATTTAATGAGAATCAAAACGTTGAATATATTAGAAAAATTAAACCATTGTTCTCCCATTACACTCACACTTATTTCAAAAGATCCACACCCCATATCGACTGTTGAAATAGCACTGAACCTTGGCCCACTGACTAATGCCGCGTTCAGTCGCCAGTCGAATTAGGAAACTCGGAAATGTCCGACATGCTAACTGGTTAAACATCACACGTGTATAACTGGACATTTTCTAGATTCGACTAGTATGTGAACGCGGCATAATGCCCATGACCGATTGCCACACTTAGCATTCACTCCCAAATGAACTGTCATGTAGCTAAAAGTGATCATGACTAATAATTGCTATGGATGAATTATTTACCAGAAATTGTACTAGACAGTAAAGTCTAGAGATGACAATACAAAAGGGCAAGTCTAGACAACTAGAAATGCCTTAACTCCAACATTTTTCTCATACAAGAGGTGGTGAGGGTTCAAATTATTTATACGGTATCTTTAAAACGAACGATTTATGGTAACAAGCGTTAATTCATGATCATTCGAGATATCAAATAGCTTTTCGGCTTTATGCATTTGAACTGCTACATAACGTGGCCTTGCTACAGATCCCTCTCACTGTAGTGAGAAATGCTTGAATGCAATTTCAGCGGATGCAGCGACCCCGCATCCTAGTTAACGTTAGCAAAAAATAATCTGACAAATGTACTGAGTTGAGTTCTCGTTCAGATAACCGTTTAATGGTCGAATACCGGCTATTTAAAATGAATTGAAAGCATCACAAATAGACTTACCCGGTAAATACTGCACATATCAGGATAAATGAGTAAAGCGATATCTGATCTTTCGACTATTATATTCTGCCCAATCAGCTGGCGTTCCTCATACCCAGTAGGAGGTGGCCATATTGACATCCATGTCACGTGGTACATGAAACCTTTATTTATGGTGCACGATGTGCGATATTTTGTTATTATATATTTAATTTCATGTGAATGGTAAATGTTTGGTATTTATATACATTTAAAATCATAACTATAACCATAACATCTACAGGTCACGTGATGGGGTCCATGTCGCAGACAAGTTACGTCACGTTGCAGGGAGAAGATGGCGGACTCGGAGATGTATGTGAGGTAACTAAATGAAATACAACTTATGTATACTTTGACCATTATAGCTTTCAAATTCATGAGTAAAGTTTAACATATGCTTTAATTTAGAAATTGTACTTAAATTTGTACAGCAATGTGAAAGCTTCCCTTGGAGGGAACTAGTTGCTAGTAGTAGCAAGCTGCTAGCTCGTTAACATGCTTGCTAAATACATTTGAATGGCATGATAGCGCGGTCTGTTACACAGTTCCAAACGCATGACGACAGCAGCATGCATCAACGAGACGTGAACTAGCAAGCTTAGTTAGCGTACAACTGGCATTTGTCTGGGAATACACTTTCAGACATGTATTCGTCATAAAAACATTTACTTGATAATTTAGCTAGCTAGCTAGCTAACTAACTAAACAACGTTAATGCTGATTTTTGCGTATTAAACTGGTACAGCTAATTAGCTACCTAGTCAGCTTGAGGGAGTTGACAGCTGGTTCACAATAACAAACATCATAGCACACTTGTTATTAGTTAGCTTTGTTCTAACTGTGGCCACTCACTGCACTTTTATAAAGTTACGTTTTAATAGCTATATGTCTAACTTAAACCATATTTGCCGTTATGCCACTAAAGCCATAACTCCGATTTGAACAGTTAACTATGAGTTTAACCACCTGAAAAATACTATCTAGGGAACTATGGAATTGTTTTGCTTTTGCAGGAGCAGCCGAGAGTTATGGACTATCTTACTGGGGAGATCTGCATTGAGGGAACCGGTAGGTAGCCTTTATTTCCTCACCTATCATATATTTTATATTTCAAAAAAGTCTGACAATGTCTGCCACTGTGCTTTTTTCCCTTCAATATTACATCCATCCTTGATGGATGAAGGCTCAAATAGAGGAAGAACTAGATCGAAATTGGGAGCGATTACTTCAAGGGCTGTGTTACTACAAAACACCCAGGTATGCTGTGCAATCTAACTATTTAAATGATCCAATACGAAATAGTTAAGCTTGTCGATAGACCAAATTATGTTTGACATTTTTTCCTTGTTTTAGTTCATCAGCGGCGGAAAAACTGAAAGCGGACAAAGATGTGGCCCAACCATTGAAGGATTTTGGTCTGAGGATCAGTAAACTGTTGGTAAGGAATGCTGAAATGATCTGATGGGATAGTGAATGAAGTCAGATATACTGATACTGTATAGTGTAATGTTGCATGGCAAAAACAGGTATTATTTTGAATACTACAGTGCCTTGCAAAAGTATTCACCCCTTTGGCATTTTTCCAATGTTGTTGCCTTACACCCTGGAATTAAAATTCCTTTTTGGGGGGTTTGTATCGTTTGATTTACACATGTTTACCACTTTGAAGATGCAAATTATTTTCTGTGCAACAAAACAATAATTAAGACAAAAACAGAACTTGAGCATGCATAACTATTCCTCCCCCCAAAGTCAATACTTTGTAGAGCCACCTTTTACAGCTGCAAATCTCCTGGGGTATGTCTCTATATGCTTGGCACATCTAGCCACTGGGATTTTTGCCCATTCTTCAATGCAAAACTGCTCCAGCTCCTTCAAGTTGGATGGGTTCCGCTGGTGTACAGCAATCTTTAAGTCATACCACATTCTCAATTGGATTGAGGTCTGGGCTTTGACTAGGCCATTCCAAGACATTTAAATGTTTCCTCTTAAACCACTCGAGTGTTGCTTTAGCAGTATGCTCAGGGTCATTGTCGTGCTGTAAGGTGTACCTCCGTTCCAGTCTCAAATCTCGTGAAGACTGAAACGGGTTTCCCTCA
This sequence comes from Oncorhynchus mykiss, assembly GCF_013265735.2. NCBI lineage: Eukaryota > Metazoa > Chordata > Actinopteri > Salmoniformes > Salmonidae > Oncorhynchus > Oncorhynchus mykiss. Next base: position 14,909,460 of record NC_048569.1, on the reverse strand, counting down.
AGAATTTCACTGTATTTAGCGCCATCCATCATTCCTTCAATTCTGACTAGTTTCCCAGTCCCTGATGGAAAAACATACCCACAGCATGATGCTGCCACCAACATGCTTCACTGTGGGGATGGTGATGAGGTGTTGGGTTTGCGCCAGACAGTGTTTTCATTGATGGCCAAAAAGCTCAATTTGTCTCATCTGACCAGAGTACCTTCTTCCATATGTTTGGGGAGTCTCCCACATGCCTTTTGGCAAACACCAAATGTGTTTTCTTATTTTTTCTGGCCACTCTTCCTTGAAGCCCAGCTCTGTGGAGTGTACGGCTTAAAGTGGTCCTATGGACAGATACTCCATTAGCCGCTGTGGAACTTTGCAGCTCCTTCAGGGTTATCTTTGGTCTCTTTGTTGCCTCTGATTAATGTCGTCCTTGCCTGGTCTTTGAGTTTGTGGGCAGCCCTCTCTTGGCAGGTTTGTGGTGCCATATTCTTTACATTTTTTAATAAAGGATTTAATGGGATCTTCAAAGTTTCTGATATTTTTTTATAACCCAACCTTGATCTGTGCTTCTCCACAACTTTGTCCCTGACCTGTTTGGAGACCTCCTTGGTCTTCATAGTGGTATTGCAGACTTTGGGGCCTGTATATACATGTGATACTTACATTGCACACGGGAGGACTTTATTTAACTAATTATGTGTCTTCTGAAGGCAATTGGTTGCACCAGATCTTATTTAGGGGCTTCATAGCAAAGAGGGCGAATACATATGCATGCACCACTTTAACTTAATAAAAATAAAATTGAAACAAGTACATTTTTACACTTCACCAATTTGGACTATTTTGTCTATGTCCATTACATGAAATCCAAATAAAAATCTAATTCAATTACAGGTTCTAATGCAACAAAATAGGAAAAATGCCATGGGGGGTGAATACTTTTGCAAGGCACTGTATATAGTGTAATGATGCATGGAGACACAACACCAATTAACTTGAATACAGTATATGAACAGGGTATGATTAACAGTTGTAATTCCTTTCCTTTGTGGAATTTATTAACACACTTCTTTTTTTTCAGGGTCTGGATCAACAGCAGAGTGTACAGATTTTACAATGTTACCTTCAAGAAGATTACAGAGGGACCCGCAACACTCTGAAGGTAGTCTTGCTACAGCGCTCTCTTGCTCTGTGTGTAGTGATACTAGATTCAGAAAAAATATAAGATAACTGACTATTTACTACTAAATATTGTCAGTCTAGACATGCTTATTTATTTTTACCTTTATTTAACTAGGCAAGTCAGTTAAGAACAAATTCTTATTTTCATTGATGGCCTAGGAACACTGAACACTGCCTTATTCAGTGGCAGAACGACCGATTTTTACCTTGTCAGCTATGGGATTCGACCTTGCAACCTTTCGGTTACTAGTCCAATGCTGCCCCATGAACCTTGACTAGAGAACCTGCCCCATGAACCTTGACTAGAGATATCTTATCTGCCCCCTCGTAGGATGTTCTGCAGGATGAGAGACCGAGCCAAGCCCTACTTCTGAAGGTTAGTACAAGCTCCCAAAAGCTACCTAAGTTTGCTGGAATTCTATTTCACCAGCTCATAAAGCATAATCAGGTCAATTGATAGGCTTATACACTGATTCTTTGAGTGTGTGTCTGTGTGTTCAGATCGCTGACTATTACTACGAGGAGCGTGTGTGTCATCTGCGATGCGTCCTCCTCCTGCTGACGTACTTTCAGGATGAGAGACACCCTTACAGGGTAAGGAGCTCCCTTCTGTCTGCTAGGACTTAACACTGTGGTCCAATGTTACACTAGACCCATCTGTATGTATGGGTAAGCTCATTTGCTGGGTAGCTCATTTGATGCTAATACAGTACAGGCCAATGTTCCTGATTGGCTATTTGTAGTAGCTATGATCTTTCTAACACATTGTAACCTGTGTTTACATTTATTGATACCAATTATGGGAAATAACAGTGAAGCATACAATGGTACAGGTTACAAATAGTACAGTTTAGACATGGAAGTGTGTAAACATTTAAAAAAAGGTATGACAACTTTGAATCAATTGTTGTTATTTTTTGCTTTGGGTGCAGGTGGAGTACTCCAACTGTGTGAACAAGCTGGAGAAGGACCTGGTCAATAACTACCAGAAGCAGTTTGAGACCCTGTTCAAAGCTGAATCCCCGACATGGGAGACGCATGGCAACCTCATGGTTAGAACTACATTCTTTCCTACCCTATTCCAAGTTAGACATTGAGTTTAGGATTTGATTGACTCCTCAGTGCTTGAAGTAAATATGGGTATCTCAAACTCTCCATAAGTTCTTATCGTAATGTTTTCAACATTATCTTGTGGAAATGTTTTCCACCTTCAGTACCAGTCGAAAGTTTGGACACCTACTCATTCAAGGGTTTTTCTTTGTTTTTACTATTTTCTACATTGTGTAATAATAGTGAAGACAATCAAAACTATGAAATAACATGTGGAATCATGTAGTAACCAAAAAACTATTAAACAAATCCAAATATATTTTCTATTTGAGATTCTTCAAAGTAGCCACCCTTTGCCTTGATTACAGCTTTGCACACTCTTGGCATTCTCTCATCCAGCAGCACCTGGAATGCTTTTCGAACAGTCTTGAAGGAGTTTCTACATATGCTGAGCACTTTTTGGCTGCTTTTCCTTCGCTCTGTGGTTTAACTCATCTCAAACCATCTCAATTGGTTTGAGGTTGGGTGATTGTGGAGGCCAGGTCATCTGATGCAGCACTGTATCACTCAGCTTCTTGGTCAAATAGCCCTTACACAGCCTGGAGATGTGTTGGGTCATTGTCCTGTTGAAAAACAAAGGATTGTCCTACTAAGCGCAAACCAGATGGGATGGTGTATCGCTGCAGAATGCTGAAGTAGCCATGCTGGTTAAGTGTACCTTTTTGAATTCTTATTAAATAACCGACAGTGTCACCTCCAACGCACCATCACAGCTCCTCCATGCTTCATGGAGATCATCCGTTCACCTGCTCTGCGTCTCACAAAGTCACGGCGGTTTGAACCAAAAATCTCAAATTTGGACTCATCAGACCAAAGGACAGATTTCCACCGGTTTAAGCTCTATTGCTCGTGTTTCTTGGCCCAAGCAAGTCTGTTCTTCTTATTGGTGTCCTTTAGTAGTGGTTTCTTTGCAGCAATTCAACCATGAAGGCCTGATTTACGCGGTCTCCTGAACAGTTGATGTTGATGGGTCTGTTACTTGAACTCATTTATTTGGGCTGCAATCTGAGGTGCAGTTAACTCTAATGAACTTATCTCCTGCAGCAGAGGTAACTCTGGGTCTTCCTTTCCTGTGGCGGTCCTCATGAGTGTGAGTTTCATCATAGCCCTTGATGGTTTTTGCGACTGCACTTGAAGAAATGTTCAAGTTATTGAAGTTTTCCGGGTATACTTTAAGACATGAAGTTCAGTCATGTCGGACTGTCGTTTCTCTTTGCTTATTTGAGCTGTTCTTGCCATAATATGGACTTGATATTTTACATCTACCTTGTCACAACACAACTCATTGGCTCAAACGCATTAAGAAGGAAAGAAATTCCACAAATTAACCTTTAACAAGGCACTCCTGTTAAGTGAAATGCATTCCAGGTGACTACCTCATGAAGCTGGTTGAGAGAATGCCAAACCTCTCTGCCATTTGTTTAACACTTGTTTGGTTACTATGTGTTATTTCATAGTTTTGATGTTTTCACTATTATTCTACAATGTAGAAAATAGTAAAACTAAAGAAAAACCCTGGAATCAGTAGGTGTGTCCAAACTTTTGACTGATGTTGTATTTAAACCAGATGCTGTGACTTTTCTCCAGGAAATCAAAGGTTTTTATCAGTTATATATTGAATCTTATTTCTATTATGTGCATCTTTCTTAATCAATCATGTTTCTCTCTGGTCAGACGGAGAGGCAGGTGTCCCGCTGGTTCCTGCAGTGTCTGAGGGAGCAGTCCCTGCTGCTGGAGATTCTGTTCCTGTACTATGCCTACTTTGAGATGGGTCCCGGAGACCTGCTCAGCTTCACCAAGATGTTCAAGGAACAGGGCTTCGGCCTTCGCCAAACCAACAGACACCTGGTAGACAAGAGCATGGATGCCCTGGTTGACCGCATCGGGTCAGTCACAGCACTAATACACTGGAGTGGATGGAAATATTCATATAGCTAGCTACTTCTTGTTGGCCTCTATATTGATCTGAGGTTAGGGACATGGCCTACATTTTAGAAGATTGCAAGCTACATTTGTTTCCTTTAGCAATTAATTTGTAAACAGAATGGCAGAGCATTAGCGAATACACTGTACTGGATGTAAATCTACATAGCCAGCTATCTACTTCCTAATGGCATCTTTATTGGTCAGACAGATTTAAGTAAGTTACATTTTCAGGATAATTGCTACATTTGTTGCTTGGGCAAGGGATTCAGTTTAATTAAAGAACAATAATATTTTCTAAAGATATTCCCTCTTGTTAATGTATCTCCTTCTGTCTTGCAGGTACTTCAGCTGTCTGATCCTGGTGGAAGGCATGGACATAGACTTCCTCCACAAGTGTGCCCTAGAGGACCGCACGGAGCAGCACCAGTTCTCCAACACCCCTGCCATCAGCAAGGTAAACACTGAGCACCTTTACATGTACTGTTGGAATTGACGTGTATACACTCCAGTTTTGTTATCAGAATGAGCTAGTTCAGATTGAAATGTTCTGGAAGTAGTAGTTTTGATGATCAGTTCGATGGGGGAATACTTTGCAATTGATCAATAAGTGACTCTCATTATTGTCAACTTTGTCACCCACCAGGAGATGGACCAGATGCTGCTGACGTTTGGTGACATCCCTCACCACGGGCCAGTGCTGCTGGCCTGGGTCCTGCTGAGACACACCTTGAGCCCAGATGAGTCCAGCCCCGTCATCAGACGCATCGGGAACACCTCCCTACAACTGGGGGTGTTTCAGTACCTCACCACCATGCTGCAGGGTCTGGGAGGCACTGGGAATAATGTAGGAACACACACATTATAATAAAAATACACACAAAACGCTCACCTAGCACAGGACAGCACACACAGACACATTTTACATACGCATACAGCACAACACGCACAACCTGCAAGAATTATTCACACAATGTTTCAGAAATATTCTGCTTTCATTTTTTTGTATTTATTGAACATTTATTTAACTAGGTAAGTCAGTTAAGAACAAATTCTTATTTTCAATGATGGCCTAGGAACAGTTGGTTTAACTGCCTTGTTCAGGGGCAGAATAACCGATTTTTACCTTGTCAGCTCGGGGATTCAATCCAGCAACCTTTCGGTTACTGGCCCAATGCTCTAACCACACCTGCCGTTATGTTTCCTCCTCCCACAGTGCACAGCCAGTACAGCCAGGATGTGTATCTACGGCCTCCTCTCCTTTGTCATTACCTCCTTTGAAGAGGAGACGCTGGGCAGCCAACAGGTACCAGGCCTTGCTATTGCACATTGAGGCTCAGACAAGTAACAATAATGTTTAGTTGTTGCACAGACTGATCAGTTATATCACAGATTCATGACTTAAGAATTCGGCATAGTTTCCAATTCCTAATGATGCTGATAAATAATATCACAGATTAATGATTGAATGGTCCCCCTCATAGCATCTAATAAATGCAGCGTGTGAAGTCCTCTCTGCGCCCAGTCTGGCTGAGCTCTTCTGGGAAACGGTGAGGAGAAATTAATTAAACCGATTCTGCTTCGTGAAGGATGTGATATCACTCCAAGAATATGTCTCTAGCTAAATTTCCTAATATAATGACTTTTTGAATGCTTTTCCCAGAAGCCCACTATGGGATTGGGAATGATCCTGGATAGCGCAATGGGAATGTTCCCACACAAGACTGGTATGCTGTTGCAGCTCCTTACTGCGCTCCTGTCAGATAAGTCCACTGCAAAGAAGGTATTGATTACACAAACCGTTCTGCTGGTCTGTGGTTACACTTGATTAATGTGTCTGTGGTTACACTTGATTCATGTGTCTGTGTGTTAGGTGTACATTTTCCTGGACAAGATGTCGTTCTACACCGAGGTCTACAAAACAAAGCCCAATGATGTCATCTCTAGAGACGACGAGACACTGTGGAGGAGACAAGCACCAAAACTCCTCTACCCTCTCGGTGTGTTTAGGCTGCTTGTTAGAATAAACAGACTAATGTGTGTGCACATTAGTATTTTTGTGATGTTATAGTCTTTAAGTAATTGTCTTTCATTACATTTCTTCAAATATTTCTGATTGAGATCTCTCCCTCTGTCCGTCAGGCCTGGGCCAGACTAACCTGCGGATGCCTCAGGGTGTGCTCGGTCAGGTGGCTGTGGGGGAGCAGGGCTACGTGGTGCGCTGGGACTACTCCTACAGTGCCTGGATCCTGTTCACCTGTGAGATAGAGATGCTGCTCCACGTTGTCTCTACTGCAGGTAACTAGATAAATACAGGCACATTTACAGACCCACACATATACTTACACGGGTCAAGTCATACTATATACCCAAATGCATCCTCAAACATACAGTACACACACACAAATAATTTCTCTATCAGCAGAGATCCTTCAATACAAGCGTTTTTGTTTCAGTGTATGTGAATATGTGTGTGTGATTCTCTCCCTGGTCCAGATGTGATCTTGCACTGTGAGCGTGTGAAGCCCATCCTGGACCTGGTCCATAAGATGATCAGCACAGACTGGACCGTGTCTGACTGTCTGCTGCCCCTCACCTCACGCATCTACATGTTACTGCAGAGGTGAGATGCAACACACACATCTCTGTATCACTGTCATGGACAGTAATCATATATTTCACATGGAATAATGATAAGCTTGTTTGGGCTCCCTTCAAAGTTGATTTGTAAGTATTTTGTATTTGTTGGTACTTTGTATTCATGGATTATTTGAGAATATTGTGTTGTCTTTGAGTTAGGTTGACGTCAGTCATCAACCCTCCAGTGGATGTGATAGCGTCCTGTGCGAACTGCCTCATCGTCCTGGCTGCTAGGATGCCTGGCAAGGTGGGTTACAGATGGTCTGGTAGAGCAGGTTTTCCCAAACGCAGTCCTGAGGCTACCCCTGGGTGCACGTTTTGGTTTTTGCCCTAGAACGACAGCTGATTTTAAATAATCAAAGCTTGATGGTGAGTTGGTTATTTGAGTCCGTTGTGTAGGGGGGCCCAGGACCGAGTTTGGGAAACCCTGCTCTACGTGGCTCTGAGGGGCCTCATAGCCTCCAACAGACTTAAAGGACATGTGCAGTCAAAAACATGATTTCCTGTGTGTTTTATATATATTTCCACACTGAGGTTGGAGTAATACTGTGAAAATTGCCTTTTTTATTGTAAGATCTGTTTGAAAAGACCACCTGAAATGTCATCCTGTTTTGGTGGGATGGAGTTTTAGCCTGCCTGGTGATATCACTAGGTGGTACATTTTGTTAATAGACCAATAGGAAAGGGTTCCAAACCTCTCTGCCAATAAAAGCTGTTTTCAGTTATCCCCTCCTAACCACTCCCAGATAATAAAATACAATTATTGCTTGAGAAAGTGCTCTTTGATAAGAAGCTATTTTTGATAATTTAATTGAAAACAATCACAGGTACTTAATTGTTAACAAGAAATGATTTGATATTGAGATAAAAATGGACCTTTACCATTCTTTAATGTGTGTGTATTGTTATGCCCCCTCTACTTTCTGAGTAGGTTTGGTCCAGCTTGCACCACACTGGTTTTCTGCCCTTCGCCTCCTCCCCTCTGACCAATATGGCACAGTCCATCAGGTAGGTTGTGTCACACCATATCATATTCACAGGGGGGGGGGAAGTCTTTGAGGGGTCTTGTTTGGTCATAGTTAATATTATGTATTTGTATATATCCAGTGCTGAGGGGATGAAGGCAGGTAACTACGGCAACCTGCTGGTCCTGATTGAGCAGCCCAGAGGGGAGTACGCTGTGACCATCGCCTTCCTGCGCCTCGTCACCACCCTGGTCAAGGTATCTCGCTCTCTCTATTCTATTAACAGTCTAGTAATGGCTCATCAACCCCCCAAAAAATAGCTTACATCTATCCCATCTCAATGTCTTTCTTTTACATGGGGCATTATATAGCCATTTCAAGTAAATCTGTTTTTAAAGGGGGAAAATAAAATAAGCATACAGACAAGACAAAAACAGACAATACTTTATCATAACACTTCTCCACTCCTCAATCTCCACAAAGGTCTTGTGTTTAGGGGCTTGGAGTTTATTTGGCATTGAGCGGCTGGCTGACTATCAGTAGTTGTAATGACTGTGTGTCCTTCCTGCCCTCAGGGCCAGCTGGGCAGCACCCAGGACAAGGGCCTCATCCCCTGTGTGCTGCTGGTGCTGAAGGAGATGCTGCCCACCTACCACAAGTGGCGCTACAACACCCACGGAGTCAGAGAGAGGATCGGTGAGTACCTTCACAAGTCTATGGTGGTCAACTACATCAGTGATATCCCTTTTAGAATATGTGCAATGTTTGTCTGAAATTGCACTCTGTTCTCGTTTTATAGTGCACTACTTTTGACCAGGGCCCACAGTTGAGGGTGGCCTTAGCCCTATTGAAAGGGCTGGCTGTAAAACTACTGTCAGACTGACAAACATTCTGAATCCTCTAGGTTGTCTGATCCTGGAGTTGGTCCATGCCATCCTGAACCTCAGTCCAGAGGGAGAGGCTAGTGGCAGGTAGGGCTGCTGTGCATATCAAAACAACATTCCTTATTCTACCTAAACAGACATTACATCACTAAGAAACTAAATGCTTCTTGTCCGTCTGAATTGCTGGTTATTGAATTTGGAACTGAGTAAAACGCACATCTGAATAGTGCGTTGCAGACTGACAGGACTCTGTAGACCCAGATGGAGCCTAACCCCATAGTATTACTATCAAACAGAAAAGGATTGGTGTCATATTTTAACCTTTCTCTATCTCTCCCCCAGCACGCCAACCCTCCAGTCTCTGTGTATCTACAGTCTGGCTAACACCGAGGCTGGCCAGGCGGTGGTTAATATCATGGGGGTGGGAGTGGACACCATAGACATGGTCCTGGCTGCTCAGCCCAGCAGGTAACGTGTCACTCTACACCTTGGCGAGTCTACAGCTGACCACTGCCACACCAGTGGTCTTTGTATCATAGTGTCTCAGGAGGGGGAGACCGGTTCAGAACATTGCATGTAGATAGAAAAGCAGTGGATATAGAGTTGCCACAGCTTTCTTTTTTTTAAGAGTGGGGCAGTCCCACTCAAGTACTTTTTATTGGAGAGGACAGAAGTACAGAGGAAAGATGGAGCGTTTTCTGAAATGTAGTGGGACGGATTGAAATCCATGCTGCAGCGGTAATATGTGCTTCGGAGGCAGCAGCTTAGACCGCTTGACTACCCTAGACCACTTACAATGAATTCTGTTTATATAACTGAATAAGTACATTGGCCCCATTGTATGTTCTATTGTTTGTGAATTGGAAACTGATTTCCATGTTAATTTAAACTTTTCTGTGTCTCCCTCTAGTGGTGGCTCGGAGGGCCCAGGTCAGATCCTTATCCAGACGGTCAAGCTGGCCTTCTCCGTCACCAACAACGTGATCCGCCTCAAGCCACCGTCGAGCGCCGTTTCGCCCCTGGAGCAGGCGCTGACGCAGCACGGTGGCCACGGCAGCAACCTAATTGCCGTGCTTGCCAAGTACATCTACCACAAACACGACCCGGCCCTACCGCGCCTCGCCATCCAGCTGCTCAAGAGGCTCGCCACGGTAACTCAACACACATTGCACATATGATGATCAGAGCAATCAACTAAGGTAGTGAAAATCCCAACGTAGTTCGAGCAGCATCATAAGTTACACTTGCCACATTCTCTGTTGGGTAGTGTTTGGAGGTTAGCGAGCAAATACATGAATCAATCAAATGTATTGAGTCTTTTTTTTTTTACATCACCAGTTGTTACAGGGCTTAAAAGTAGAGAGCAAGAGAACGCAGTGAGACACTTGAAGTAGATGTTACCATTTCTGTTGACAAGACTACAGTACTAGTTTCTCAAGATCTTGTGTAATATTTACGTAACCTTCTGGTTTCCAGGTGGCTCCCATGTCGGTGTACGCCTGCCTGGGCGGTGACGCGGCTGCCATCAGGGATGCCTTTCTGACTCGGCTACAGAGCAGGACGGAGGACATGAGGATCAAGGTGATGATCCTGGAGTTCCTCACCGTGGCCGTGGAGACCCAGCCAGGCCTCATCGAGCTCTTCCTCAACCTGGAGGTCAAGGACGGCGCAGAGGGGTCAAAGGTAAGAGCTGGGCGAAGCAGGCAGTCTAAGCGTAGGACAGGAACATGTTAGGACTTAGACTTGTGTGTTGATGTTTAATACGTATAGTTAAGTTTTATTTGAGTTTCTGAATCTTTATACCAGACTCAGTTCAGTAATTTAATAGACAAGTCTTTCTTTTCTCTCTCCCTCCCAGGAGTTTCTGCTGGGTGAGTGGAGCTGTCTGCAGGTTGTGTTGGACCTGATTGACTCCAGGCAGCAGGGGAAGTATTGGTGTCCCCCCCTGCTGCACCGCGCCGCCCTGGCCTTCCTCCACGCCCTGTGGCAGGACCGACGGGATAGCGCAATCTCTGTCCTACGCACCAAGTGAGTGAGCTGACACTGCCTGGGCACACTAACACAGCCAGAGATACACGGTTGAAACATGCATGCACAAACACACCAACATGAGAGATTATGCCGTAACATTGTTTTTGTTGTGTGTTTCAAGTGATTTCATGTAACACCTCATGGCACAACGTCTCTCCCCCTTGTTACCTACTTTTGGTGTGCATGTATTGACATGTATGTGTAACTGACAGATGCACACACATTACTTGTTTTTGTTTTTATATGTATGTAAATTGTCTCATGTCCTTTTACATTATCTGTCAGACCCCAGTAAGACTTAAGTGGCGCCATCGGTGTTTGCTGATGGGCATCCTAATAAATGTATGTATTAAATCTATGACGTTTCCTCCCACAGAGAGAGGTTTTGGGAAAACCTGACCACGCCTTTGTTTGGAACCCTTCCCGCCCCCTCAGACATCACTGAGCCTTGTGTTCTGGAGACCTGTGCCTTCGTCATGAAAATCATCGGCCTTGAGATCTACTATGTAGTCAGGTAACTAGGCTACATGTTTCTATAGCTACATACAGAAATTCAAGCCAGTATATTTGGTGGATTGAGTTGTTACTGGTATCAATGGCTTTATCTACCGAACTGCATATGATATGTCAAGCTGTCTGCATTATGTATTATTCTGTGTGTAAATCCGGGACACTCCATTTAATTGTTATGATTAATTTGTGGATGTCCATCATCCATTTTGCATGACATGTTACAAATTACAATTCGTACACTGTGCTACGAATTTGCTAAACTTACAATTTGTTGCTAATGTTGGCTAGGTGGCTAACATGAGCTAGCTGGCTAACGTTAGTGCTTTATTTTTATTTAACTATTTATTTAAGTAGGAAAGTCAGTTAAGAACAAATTCTTATTTACAATGACTGCCAACACCGGCCAAACCCGGACGACGCTGGGCCAATTGTGCGCCGCCCTATGGGACTCCCAATAACGGCCGGTTGTGATACAGCCAGGATTCGAACCAGGGTGTCTGTAGTGACGCCTCTAGCACTGAGATGCAGTGCCTTAGACCACTGCGCCACTCAGAAGCCAACTGGAGAATATATTGGGTTAATGTTTGGCGTTAGGTTAAAGGGGAAGGGTTAGCCAACATGCTAAGTAGTTGCAAAGTAGCTAAAAAGTATTTGAAACGTTAATTAGCTAAAATGCTGACGTTGTCCTTGATGAGATTCTGGGATACAACCTTTTGGGATGCTAGACATTCGCGTTATTTGCCACCCCGACCAACCACTCTCCTTTCGGTTTTGTCTTATGTAACCATGACAAACGTAACATATCATACTAATTTGAGTGTCCCGGATTTCCATTTATTATGTTATGTCTAGTCTGAGACCAGGCTGGTGCGAAATGCTAAACAAATACCTGTGACAATAAATGAATAAAATATATACATTGAGATATGAGATTGACTTGAGTTGAAATGTTTTAAATGTAATGGATAGATCAAACACGATTCCCTATTCTACCTGACAGACATTCATATCTGTTCCACACAGTATACTTCTATCTGAATGGCCCTCTCTTTTCCCCAGTGGCTCTCTGGAGCGCTCTCTGAAGGATGCACTGCAGAAGTTCTCCAGCGGGCGGCGCTACGAGTACTGGTCCCAGTATGTTAAGTCCCTGGTGGTCCATGTGGCAGAGACGGAGGAGGAAGAGGGCGTGCACTCGTTCTCCGAGACCCAGATGGTCATCTCAGCCTGGCGGATGCTGCTCATCCTCTCCACCAGTCATGTATGTCACACACCACTCCATTCACCACTGTGGAGTTTTTAAAAATTCACTGGAATTCTGTCAAACATGGCATAGGAATTCCATGATGAATACATGCATAAGCGATAAACAATACCCCATACATATATGGGAGGTAAAAAGAAAGATACTATGCAGATCAGTGTGGTTGGTTGGTTCATTGATGTGTTCTGATGGTTACAGTCGGATGTGATGCAGTTAAAGGAGGACTCTGCCAGACTTAAGCTCTTCATGGACGTGCTGGATGGGACCAAAGCTGCTGTGAGTTAGTCACCATGACAACTGCTCTCATCTCTTTCATCTCTGTCCTCTTCTCACTCATTAGCTATCACTTCCCCCTCTCTCTCTAGTTGCTGGTGCCCATGTCTGTGCCCTGTCTACGTCTGGGATCCATGATGGCTACTCTTCTGCTGATCCTGCTTAAACAGTGGAGAAGGTTTGTGTGTGTGCCCACATGTGTGAATTGATGTACATTGTGTCCACACATGTTGAAATATCAGGATAAAGAAAATCATCTCAAAGCTGTTCTAATTCAGTGAGGTAGTACATTGGTTGTTAATAATCAAACTCTTTCTGCACGTCTTAGCACTAACAACTGTTGTCTGTCCTCCTGTCCTGTTTACCCCTGCAGTGTGGTGGCCACGGCCCCTGACGTACTGGCCCCCCTTTCTCTGATCCTGGAGAGTGTCCTGCAGGCCGACCAGCAGCTGATGGAGAGTACCAAGGCCAAGGTGTTCTCTGCCCTCATCTCTGCACTTCAGATACAGGGACTCAACGGTGAGGGGGACTAATCGCTGTGTATGCAACTCAATATTAGGAAGGTGTTCTTAATGTTTTGTACACTCATTGTACATGACTTGTCGAGTACTCTAACAGTATTGCTCATTACATTGATCAGGTGAGGAAATCTCCCAACTGCCCCAGCTGCTGCTCTGTGTGTGTGAGACGGTGCAGGACGAGGCGCTGGCACTGATTGACAGCACTCGTCACGCGGCTCAGGTGAGGGACATCCCGGATGACAAAGACAGCATGGAGACTGACGCCGTCCGCAGCTTCCAGAAGGACCAGAGAGACGGGGTGAGTCACACAGCGCCGGCAATTTAGAATGAGATTAACTTTATTCACGTAATGTGGACATTTCTCTTCAGCTTAACCGCATAAAAACAGACCTTAAGCAACACTAGAATAATTGTACTCTTCTAAACACACACAGTGCATAACTGTTGCTCCAAGTGTTTTGAAAAAGGGCACATCCAACCAAATAGTAAGCTGCAATGAATTACCTCTGCATGTGCTGAATAAATTCTAATCTTTGATCACGGTCAGGGCAGGTCAGCATGTCTGTTGTGGATCATCTCTAGCTTTGGTTTATGTAAAGCAAGAGTGGAATCAGAAGTTTTGATTTAAAGAGATTTGCATGATTTCTTGGTAATTCATTGAGTGATGAGGCGATTCATATTCACACCCCTCTTTCGCTCTCCCTCTTCATCTCTCTGTCTCAGGTGTGTGTGCTGGCCTTACACCTGGCCAAGGAGCTGTGTCGTGCCGACGAGGACGGGGAACACTGGGTTCTAGTGATGAGGAAGATTCCTGCTCTCCACTCTATTCTCAGCGCTCTAGAACTCAGCCTGCGCTCCAAACAGAACCTCTACTTTACCGAGGCTGCCCTGCACCTGCTGCTCACGCTAGCCCGCACACCACAGGTTCACACACACTACTACATTGCCAAATAATTTACTAAGACAGATATATTAGACATGATTTCTAATGCAAAAACCAAAATAACTAAATGCTTTATCAACCACATTAGTAATAAAGGATATTTCATCCCTCCTGTCCTCCAGGGTGCAGCAGCAGTAGCCGGGGCCGGCGTCATCCAGAGTATCTGTCTCCCTCTGCTCAGTGTCTACGAAGTGCCCTCTAACGGAGCCTCACAGGTAAAACACAAGCACAACATTGTACGCCCCAAAGGGCACCCTATTCCCTGAAAAGTACACTACGTTTGACCAGGGCTTTTATGTCTGGTCGAAAGTAGGGCACCACGTAGGGAATAGGGTGCCATTTGGAACACATGCTAAACCGATCATTAATTGACACTGCATTGAAGAATTGTTGTAGTGTTATTTTAACGTTAGGCGCTCGTGCTCTCTGTGGTATTATAACGTTAGTTTCTCTTCCTGATCTCCCTGGTCAGGGTTTCTCCCGTAAGTCCCAGGATGCTCCCTGCTGGCCGGGGGTGTACCGCCTCTCTATGTCCCTCATGGAGATCTTGCTCAAGACGCTGCGCTACAACTTCATCAACGAGGCCCTCGACTTTGTCGGAGTGCACCAGGAACGCATACTGCAGGTGTGTGTGTGTGTTCCTGTCTGTGAATTGTCATCTGTGTGTACACCATCTCTCTTCTTTTCTGTATATGGGTCCTAAAGCCTCTTTCTTTGTTTCTGTCAGTGCCTGAATGCGGTGCGGACGGTCCAGAGTCTGGTGTGTCTGGATGAGGCTGACCACACAGTGGGCTTCCTGCTGCAGCTGTCCAGCTTCTGTAAGGAGTGGCAGTTCCATCTGCCCCATCTGCTCCGAGATGTACAGGTCAGTCAGCACTGAGCATCACCAAATGTACACTTCAACTCTAATAATGAATGAAATGCCCTGTTTATTGTGATTTTTATTTTTCCCCAAAGTATATATTTTTGGCTTACAACAATAAAAACTTGGGTTTTTACTTTTTGTCAACCTGCAGATCAATCTGTGTTACCTGTGCCAGACGTGCACCTACCTCCTCCACAGCAGGAACATGCTTCATCACTACCTCCAGGTCAGACAGACATTACCATGTTGTTACTGGGATTATAAAGTCACATTTGTTATACCAGGTTGAATTAATGTCTAGAGAACTCTCCTTATTTCCATTTATTTTACCGGACGTCTTGTCATTGTCCCCCAGGCTAAGAATGGGGAGGCGCTGCCCTCCGGCCCCCGTGCCCAGAGAGATCCTCAGACGCCCTCCAAAGCTGCAGTCGAAGGAGGGGGCGGGGAGAGGGAGGAGGCGGAGCAGAAGGCCCTGCTGGCAGTGCAATGCAGCCTGCTGAAGATCCTCAGTAAGACTCTGGCCACGCTGCAGCACTTCACCCCTGACTGCTGTCAGATAATACTGGACCAGGTGAGAATAACACTCTCTAAAAACTCTGTCTGCACTGTTTGAACCGTGACTCCTATCATACCCACGACTCCATTAGCTCAATCTTCTAACAACTTACCAAACAATCACATCCTGCACCATCAGCTTCTACATAAAGAATGTGTTTGAACTGCCTTTTAAAGTTGAAACGTGTTAGCATATGTTCACTGACTGAGATTGTGTGTGACAGTGTATGGACCTGGCAGAGTACAGGACCTTGTTTGTGCTGAGCTTCACCACCTCGGCCTTTGACGCTGACGTGGCGCCCTCTTTTGGAACCCTACTGGCAACCATCAACGTGGCCCTAAGCATGCTGGGAGAGGTGGTTCCCCCCCAATAATTTCAAATTAATTCAGTTCGATCCAAGTCAAACTATGATGACATTGAAATTATTTTATTTCTTGCAAATTAGGAAAATAAATTGTACTGTACATTTGACTTTCTGTTTTCTGTCCGTATTTAGGTAGAGAAGAAGGAGCCAGCCTCTCTGAGTGTGGCCTCCCTGGCCTCGTCAGAGGAAACCCAAGCCCTCAAGTAAGGAGACAGAGAGAAAGTTGTTCTCACTGGTGGTAATATTGGTCATTTCTAACTGGTATGTGTGACTGTCCTTCCAGGTCTCTGCTGATGTTCACCATGGAGAACTGTTTCTACGTGCTCATCTCCCAGGCCGTCCGCTGTCTGAAGGACCCCAGCATCGCCCCCAGAGACAAACAGAGACTCAAACAGGAGCTTGGCTCTGAACTGGTAAGTCACTCATTCAGACTCAAAGCACCACCAGACTAGTTCTTTGCCATTCCAGTCCCATCAGCTCAGTGTCTTGTTTCTAGTAGCCTGCAATTCATATAAAATAAGCTATTTTAATATATTTTGTGATGCCTGTCTCCCCTCCAGAGCACCCTCCTCTCCAGCCTGTCCCGTCACTTCCGCCGTGGCGCCCCCTCGTCCCCGGCCAGCAGCCTGCTGCCATCTCCCCAGCCCCCAGGCGCTAAGGCCAGCCACGAGGGTCAGGAGCCTTTCATCCAGCTGGTGCAGGCCTTCGTACGCCACATACAGAGGTAGACCCACCACGTGGAGTGTACGACTAGGGCCAGGAGGTTTTCCTGTTAAGAAGTTATGGGCCTGAAAAACTCTTGTCACACATGGCTATCGTATTCTCTTCTGAATTATACTTTTCACGGTGCAACAGTGTCGGTTCATTCTTTTCAGTTGAAGTGATATGTCAAGCCAGTCACCTTTCAAATCTGCTGTACAAAGTCCTGACGTGCCAGATTCTAACAATCGGGCTTTGGGTGTTCAGAAAATGCTCCCATACACATGGGTCATATGTCCAATTTGTCATGCTTATAGCCTACTATACCTCAGTGGGAATGTCAAAACAGAGGATACAGCTGCTTACAAGGGCTAGCTAAAAGAAAGTCCATTGAGAGACTAGACATTTACCTCTAAAAGAATCAGTAGTAACAGATCTTGGTGCTATTGAACATCTGTCTTGTTGACAGTGTCCAGTCTTTCCACCGGCCTAGTTTTATAGGCCATTTCTGACAACAGACCTTTTGGTATCAAAAAATCAAACCCATATCAAATTGTGACGCCACATTTAATCAATTTATACATTTGTAATGAGCTGCCTAGTTACTTTAGCTGCTGTTTTCTATATCATTTTGACTTTTCTAATGCTTGGACTGAGGGATTTTTTTCTCCTTTTAAAAATGTTGCTTGGATTTTCTGATTTATGTGCATCACGTACTGCTACATTAAAACAGGTTTGCTAATAAAATACCTAGTAGAACATGACATTTTGATTGTGTCTTCATGTATAGTTAATGTGTTGACTTGTTTATCATGTTTTGAGGACATTACATTGAGACATTACACTCCGAAGCCCAGGACAATATATAAACAAGAACCCACAATTGACAGGGAAAGACATCATTGTATAAAAAGGATATTACAATCTTAAGAAATTACATTTACAAGAGGGATAAAATGTTACATTTCCTTTTACAACTTTTGTACCGAACATAGGCAAGTGTGCAAGTACAGTCCTATTTGCATAGCTCAGGGTAAGGTTACTCAACAAGCAGACAGTATTAGAGCAGGGGAGGGGCCTGAAGGCAGTGTCCCTGACAGCTGGGGTACATCTCAATAGTGAGAAGTAAAGTGCCTACCTCTCCTTGTCCCTTTTCCTTAATTTGAACAGATTATGGGAAAACCAGTAATGCTTTTGCTAAACTGTATAACACATCAGTGCAGACAAAGGAAGGTGACGAGAGGAAGGCACCGTAGACTTATTGGATCGGCAGCTCTAGTAGCTGCAGTGGGATGAGGAGTCACTGTTCCTCTCCTCTGGGGATTCAGTGTATCTGCTGGCAGGGCTGAGGACACTCGGAGCTCCCTTGGAGGATCCTGAAGGACCGATGGTCACTGACCATTGACCGGGACCTCCTGTAGAGGCAAGGATGGGTCAGTTAACCAACCATACACATGCAATGTCCTAACAATAGCTGATCAATGTCTCTTCATTATGATCCATGCAGAGAGAGCTTTCAAATTGAGGTCTGAAAATCCAGTGGAATGCCCCTATAATTCCAACTGATCAATATTTTTGTGGTAAATCTTAGACAACAGAACATGCAATATATGAATCCAAAAGACCAACCAGAGAAACAACCGAGCCCAGCATGGGCCTGTGAGAATGACCAGCATGCATTTGGGTCCGGTGCTTCTTTTCATGCAACACTAAGGCTGCACACCTGATTAAGGCAGTTCACTGAGATTGCAGCAATGTCAGCTCAAGCATCATTAATTTTAACAGTAAAGTACAGTGCAGGCAAACCAAGTCATAAAAGCTATGGAACAAATCAAGTCATGCATCAGAACACTCAAACTCTGTCCCCTTACACACTTACCTTCCTCTGGTCCTCCAGACAGGCCTTTCAGCCCAAAGACGGTATAATAATTTGTCTTTTGCCCACATTTTTAGACAGAGTGAGAAGAAAGACCGATAAGAGATGGCACATTAGAGAGAGAAGGCTAAGGAGTTGGTCTGACAGACAATACTGGTTGGTGTCTGTCTAAACTGATTCTTTGACTCACCTCTAGATTCCCTCTGGCCTTCTTCAGCACTCCATGGGTTAACGACACTGGTTTGAAAGAATAACAAATCATGTCAATTCAAATGTTTGGATCTGCTTCCACACCTGCATTGCTTGCTGTTTGGAGTTTTAGGCTGGGTTTCTGTATAAGAAGGGCTTTATAAATTAATTTGATTGATCTCAATCAAATGCATTAATTCTCAGAATAGGATCTGAAGAAGTTACTGAACTAAAATAAACGCTACATGTAAAGTGTTGGTCCCATGTTTCATGAGCTGAAATAAAATATCCTAGACATTTTCCATATGCACAAAAAGCTTATTCACATCCCTGTTAGTGAGCATTTCTCATTTGCTAAGATATTCCATCCACCTGACAGGTGTGGCATATTACACAGGTGCACCTTGTGCTGGGGACCATCAAAGGCCACTAAAATGTGCATTTGTGTCACAATTGTCTCAAGTTGAGGGAGTGTACAGTTGGCATGCTGACTGCAGGAATGTCCACCAGAGCACTGAATGTTAATTTATCTACCATAAGCCACCTCCAACGTCATTTTAGAGAATTTGGCAGTACGTCCAACCGGCCTCACTACCGCAGACCACGTGTAACCACACCAGCCCAGGACCTCCACATCCGGCTTCTTCGCCTGCGGGATAGTCTGAGACCAGTCACCTGGATAGCTGATGAAACTGGGTTTGCACAACTGAAGAGCTTCTCAGGGAAGCTCATCTGCGTGCTTGTCATCCTCACCAGAGTCCTAACCAACTTCAGTGGGCAAATGCTCACATTTGATGGCCACTGGCACGCAGGAGAAGTGTGCTTTTCATTGATGAATCCTGGTTTCAACTACTGGGCAGATGGCATGTGTGGGCGAACGGTTTGCTGACGTGAACGTTGTAAACAGAATGCCCCATGGTGGCAGTGGGGTTATGGTATGGGCAGGCATAAGCTACAGACAACAAACACAACATTGCATTTCAATGCAGAGATACCGTGATGAGATCCTGAGGCCCATTGTCGTGCCATTCATCCGCCGTCAGCACCTCATGTTTCAGCATTATAATGCACGGCCCCATGTCACAATGATCTGTACACAATTCCTAGAAGCTGAAAATGTCCCAGTTCTTCCATGGTCTGCATATTCACCAGACATGTCACCACTGAGCATGTTTGGGATGCTCTCAATTGACGTGTAAGACAGCGTTTTCCAGTTCCAGCCAATATCCAGCAACTTCGCACAGCCATTGAAGAGAAGTGGGACAACATTCCACAGGCCACAATAAACAGCCTGATTAACTTTATGTGAAGGAGATGTGTCGCACTGAATGAGGCAAATGGTGGTCACACCAGATACTGACTGGTTTTCTGATCCACTACATTTTTTTCCCTTTTAAGGTATGACCCACAGATGCACATCTGTACTCCCAGTCATGTGAATCCATAGATGAGGGCCTTTAATACATTTATTTAAATTGACTGATTTCCTTATATGAACTGTAACTCAGTAAAATCTTTGAAATTGTTTATATTTGCTTAAGTATAATATGAAAGCGTTGCATTGATTCTCAAGCATGTGAGGTGAAGTGATTTCTTACGCTGGTCAATAATGACCCTCTCCATGCCCTCTTTAAGCTGGTTGGTGGTCCGCAGCCGTTTGACTGCACCGCTCAGCATCCGCTCCTGCTGGGACAGACGGCTCTTCAGACTCACTATCTCATTCTTCAACAGCTCATCCTGGGAGAGGGAAGGGTAGAGGGAGGAATAATTGTTACTTCATGACTGAGTCACCCACAACATTTACACTGGTCTTATCAGTACCCCCAATTAGTATGGAAAGTGGATGACGTCACAATCAGTCAAACGTAAACACGACTGAGACACCCTGGAGACACAATAGTTAGCAAAAGTGTAGCGCGTGCAAACATTATGCATGCAGTCTCCTTAACTGATAAGGTGTCTCCACTAATGTTTACTTTTTAACCTTTGACATCTCCCCTTTCCACACACATTGTCCAATTTATGCCAATTGCATCATTCTAATTACATGTTTGTGTGTATAGACTTTGTGTGGACAGTATTAATATATCTATTTATAATTTGTGGGAAAAATGTGTGTACTTATGTAGAGTCTTGTTTGTGTGTGCACTGAAGACTGAGTTGCGAGGGTGTGTGTATAACTGGTGTGTGAGTGTGTGTGAGAGAGAGTGAGCAATTGTGTGAGTGTGTGTACCTGCTGGTTGCTGGTTGCGGTCACAGTGCCAGAGGGCAGGGATACCCTCCAGACCAGTTTGAGCAGCTGGCCAGCCTCCTCCAGGACCTGCTGCATAGTGTTCACACTGCTGGACAGAGCCTTCAGGTGACCCTGCTCCACCACCTGGACAATAACACAGAACACTGGCTCAACATTCAATATAAACATTCGAATACTCATAATGAACACATAGGAAATGCAATGAATTATTACAGCAATTTATTGTATGAATGATTTTCAAATACTACATGCACATTATAAATACTAAAGGTAGTTGTCTGGACTTCACCTGAGCAGGAAACAGGAAAGTCTGACATGTATTAAACAAGGGAATGTGCTCATAAGAGACGGTTGTATTTACCCTGTTGTCAGTCCCCTGCTGGCTGAGTGTGCAGACACACTCCTGCAGGTGTGTGTCCATGGTGCGGGTGAGCCTCTTTCCCTCTGAGATCTGCTTCCGCAGGGCATTGTGGTCCTCGATAAGACCCAGGATGTGGCGCCCTTGGCGGTTGGCCCACAGGCGGTGGCCGGGCACCAAGCGGGATGGAGGGGGAGCCGAGCCAGAGATACTGTCCCCAGAACTGTTACTACACTGTGACACAGCGTCCATCTCCGACTGGGCTTGACGCTTCAGATCTGGCAGAGAGAACACACAAATAAATATACATACATATGCACAGTGGGGCAAAAAAATATTTAGTCAGCCACCAATTGTGCAAGTTCTCCCACTTAAAAAGATGAGAGGCCTGTAATTTTCATCATAGGTACACTTCAACTATGACAGACTAAATGAGAAAAGAAAATCACATTGTAGGATTTTTTAATTAATTTATGGTGGAAAATAAGTATTTGGTCACCTACAAACAAGCAAGATTTCTGGCTCTCACAGACCTGTAACTTCATTAAGAGGCTCCTCTGTCCTCCACTCGTTACCTGTATTAATGGCACCTGTTTGAACTTGTTATCAGTATAAAAGACACCTGTCCACAACCTCAAACAGTCACACTCCAAACTCCACTATGGCCAAGACCAAAGAGCTGTCAAAGGACACCAGAAACAAAATTGTAGACCTGCACCAGGCTGGGAAGGCTGAATCTGCAATAAGTAAGCAGCTTGGTTTGAAGAAATCAACTGTGGGAGCAATTATTAGGAAATGGAAGACATAAGGACCACTGATAATCTCCCTCGATCTGGGGCTCCACGCAAGATCTCACCCCGTGGGGTCAAAATGATCACAAGAGCGGTGAGCAAAAATCCCAGAACCACACGGGGGGACCTAGTGAATGACCTGCAGAGAGCTGGGACCAAAGTAACAAAGCCTACCATCAGTAACACACTACGCCGCCAGGGACTCACATCCCGCAGTGCCAGACGTGTCCCCCTGCTTAATCCAGTACATGTCCAGGCCCGTCTGAAGTTGCTAGAGAGCATTTGGATGATCCAGAAGAAGATTGGGAGAATGTCATATGGTCAGATGAAACCAAAATATAACTTTTTGGTAAAAACTCGTCGTGTTTGGAGGACAAAGAATGCTGAGTTGCATTCAAAGAACACCATACCTACTGTGAAGCATGGGGGTGGAAACATCATGATCCGTGTAAAGGAAAGAATGAATGGGGCCATGTATCGTGAGATTTTGAATGAAAACCTTCATCAGCAAGGGCATTGAAGATGAAACGTGACTGGGTCTTTCAGCATGGCAGTGATCCCAAACACACCGCCCGGGCAACGAAGGAGTGGCTTTGTAAAGAAGAATGTCAAGGTCCTGGAGTGGCCTAGCCAGTCTCCAGATCTCAACCCCTTAGAAAATCTTTGGAGGGAGTTGAAAGTCCGTGTTGCCCAGCAACAGCCCCAAAACATCACTGCTCTAGAGGAGATCTGCATGGAGGAATGGGCCAAAATAACAGCAACAGTGTGTGAAAACCTTGTGAAGACTTACAGAAAACGTTTGACCTTTGTCATTGCCAACAAAGGGTATATAACAAAGTATTGAGAAACTTTTGTTATTGACCAAATACTTATTTTCCATCATAATTTGCAAATAAATTCATTAAAAATCCAACAATGTGATTTTCTGGATTTTTTTTGTCATTTTGTCTGTCATAGTTGAAGTGTACCTATGATAAAAATTACAGGCCTCATCTTTTTAAGTGGGAGAACTTGCTCAATTGGTGGCTGACTAAATACTTTTTTGCCCCACTGTACAGTGGGGAGAACAAGTATTTGATACACTGCAGGTTTTCCCACTTACAAAGCATGTAGAGGTCTGTAATTTTTATCATAGGTACACTTCAACTGTGAGAGACGGAATCTAAAACAAAAATCCAGAAAATCACATTGTATGATTTTTAAGTAATTAATTAGCATTTTATTGCATGACATAAGTTTTTGATCACCTACCAACCAGTAAGAATTCCGTCTCTCACAGACCTGTTAGTTTTTCTTTAAGAATCCCTCCTGTTCTCTACTCATTACCTGTTTGAACTCGTTACCTGTATAAAAGACACCTGTCCCCACACTCAAACAGACTCCAACCTCTCCACAATGGCCAAGACCAGAGAGGGTGTAAGGACATCAGGGATACAATTGTAGACCTGCACAAGGCTGGGATGGGCTACAGGACAATAGGCAAGCAGCTTGGTGAGAAGGAAACAACTGTTGGCGCAATTATTAGAAAATGGAAGAAGTTCAAGATGACGGTCAATCACCCTCGTTCTGGGGCTCCATGCAAGATCTCACATCGTGGGGCATCAATGATCATGAGGAAGGTGAGGGATCAGCCCAGAACTACACGGCAGGACCTGGTCAATGACCTGAAGAGAGCTGGGACCACAGGCTCAAAGAAAACCATTAGTAACACACTACGCCGTCATGGATTAAAATCCCGCAGCGCACGCAAGGTCCCCCTGCTCAAGCCAGCGCATGTCCATGCCCGTCTGAAGTTTGCCAATGACCATCTGGATGATCCAGAGGAGGAATGGGAGAAGGTCATGTGGTCTGATGAGACAAAAATAGGACTTTTTGGTCTAAACTCCACTCGCTGTGTTTGGAGGAAGAAGAAGGATGAGTACAACCCCAAGAACACCATCCTTACCATGAAGCATAGAGGTGGAAACATCCTTTGGGGATGCTTTTCTGCAAAGGGGACAGGACGACTGCACCGTATTGAGGGGAGGATGGATGGGGCCATGTATCGCGAGATCTTGGATAACAACCTCCTCTCAGTTAGAGCATTGAAGATGGGTTGTGGCTGGGTCTTCCAGCATGACAACGACCCGAAACACACAGCCAGGGCAACTAAGGAGTGGCTCTGTAAGAAGCATCTCAAGGTCCTGGAGTGGCCTAGCCAGTCTCCAGACCTGAACCCAATAGAAAATCTTTGGAGGGAGCTGAAAGTCCGTATTGCCCAGCGACAGCCCCGAAACCTGAAGGATCTGGAGAAGGTCTGTATGGAGGAGTGGGCCAAAATCCCTGCTGCAGTGTGTGCAAACCTGGTCAAGAACTACAGGAAACGTATGATCTCTGTAATTGCAAGCAAAGGTTTCTATACCAAATATAAAGTTCTGCTTTTCTGATGTATCAAATACTTATGTCATGCAATAAAATGCAAATGAATTACTTAAAAATCATACAATATGATTTTCTGGATTTTTGTTTTAGATTCTGTCTCTCACAGTTGAAGTGTACCTATAATAAAAATTACAGACCTCTACATGCTTTGTAAGTAGGAAAACTTGCAAAATCGGCAGTGTATCAAATACTTGTTCTCCCCAGTGTGTGTGTGTGTGTGTATATATATATATATATATATATATATATATATATATATATATATATTACACACACACCGTTAATGACTGACAACTGACACAGACGTACATTGATGTTGTACACAGTTACTCACCTCTAACTTATTGCCATACAAATGTGACATTTGTTGTGGTGAACCTACAGGCCAGTAACATACAGTACATTGTGGATTGGGTGTGCTGTGGGTTCTCACCGTGAGAGGAGTGGCAGGGAGGATCACAGCCTTCACAACCAGGAGACCTGCCTGTAACCTCTGGAACACACAACATAGGACAAATGTTTATGCCACGGGACTTTATGGTTGAATATGGGTGTGCATGCATTCAGTGAGAGAGCGAGTACATATATATCCTACCTGACGTGGGTAGTACATGATAGTGTATGGATTTCTACCTCTATATTACATACACTCCATGACCAAAAGTATGTGGGCACCTGCCCGTCGAACATCTCATTCCAAAATCATTGGCATTAATAAGGACTTGGTCCCCCCTATGCTGCCATAACAGCCTCCACTGTTCTGGGAAGGCTTTCCACTAGATGTTGGAACATTGCTACTGGGACATTAGTGAGATGTCTGATGTTGACCGATTAGGCCTGGCTCACAGTTGTTGTTCCAATTCATCCCATAGGTGTTTGATGGGGTTGAGGTCAGGGCTGTGTGCAGGCCATTCAAGTTCTTCCACACCGATTGCGACAAACCATTTCTGTATGGACCTCGCTTTGTGCAGGGGGCATTGTCCTGTTGAAACAGGAAAGGGCCTTCCCAAACTGTTGCTACAAAGTTGGAAGCACCGAATCATCTAGAATGTCATTAAGATTTCCCTTCACTGGAACTAAGGGGCCTAGCCCGAACCATTAAAAACAGCCCCTGACCATTATTCCTCCCACCAATCTTTACAGTTGGCACTATGCATTGGTGCAGGTAGCATTCTCCTGGCATACGCCAAACCCAGATTTGTCCGCGGGACTGCCAGATGGCGAAGCGCGATTCATCACTCCAGAGAACGTGTTTCCACTGCTCCAGAGTCCAATGGCGGCGAGCTTTACACCACTCCAGCCGACACTTGGCATTGAGCATGGTGATCTTAGGCTTGTGTGCAGCTGCTCGGCCATGGAAACCCATTTCATGAAGCTCCCGACTAACAGTTATTGTGCGGACTTTGCTTCCACAGGCAGTTTGGAATGCTGTAATGAGTGTTGCATCCGAGGACATACAATTTTTATGCACTACGCGCTTCAGTACTCGGGGGCCCTGTTCTGTGAGCTTGTGTGGCCTACCACTTCGTGGCTGAGCCGTTGTTGCTGCTAGATGTTTTCACTTCACAATAACATCACTTCCAGTTGACCGGGGCAGCTCTAGCAGGGCAGCAATTTGACGAACTGACTTGTTGAAAAGGTGGAATCCTCTCTGTCGTAACCGGCCGCGACCGGGAGGGTCCGTGGGGCGACGCACAATTGGCCTAGCGTTGCCCGGGTTAGGGAGGGCTTGGTCGGTAGGGGTGTCCTTGTCTCACCGCGCACCAGCGACTCCTGTGGCGGGCTGGGCGCAGTGTGCGCTAACCAAGGTGGCCAGGTGCACAGTGTTTCCTCCGGCGCATTGGTGCGGCTGGCTTCCGGGTTGGATGCGCGCTGTGTTAAGAAGCAGTGCGGCTTGGTTGGGTTGTGTATCGGAGGACGCATGACTTTCAACCTTAGTCTCTCCCGAGCCCGTACGGGAGTTGTAGCGATGAGACAAGATAGTAGCTACTACAACAATTGGATACCACGAAATTGGGGAGAAAAAGGGGTAAAATTAAAAAGAAGAAAAAAAGAAAAGGTGGAATCCTATGACGGTGCCTCATTGAAAGTGACTGAGCACTTCAGTAAGGCCATTCTACTGCCAATGCTTGAATGGCGATTGCATGGCTGTGTCCTAGATTTTATACACCTGTCAGCAACGGGTGTGGCTGAAATAGCCAAATTCACTCATTTGAAGGGGTGTCCACATACTTATGTGTTTAGCTCCAAAAGTATTGGGACAGTGACATGTTTTGGCTCTTGTACTCCAGTACTTTGGATTTGAAATGAAACAATGACTATGAGGTTAAAGTGCAGACTGTCAGAGGGTATTTGCATCCATATCGGGTGAACTGTTTAGAAATGACAGCACTTTTTGGACATACACAGAGTGCACTAAACATTAGGAACTCTGCTTTTTCCATGACAGACTGACGAGGTGAATGCTATGATCCCTTATTTATGGTACTTGTTAAAGAAGGACTTTTAAGCCTTTCAGACAATTGAAACATGGTATGTGTATGTGTGCCAATCAGAGGGTGAGTACAGTTGAAGTCGGAAGTTTACATACATTTAGGTTGGAGTCATTAAAACACGTTTTTCAACCACACCACAAATTTCTTGTTAACAAACTATAGTTGTGGCAAGTCGGTTAGGACATTACTTTGTGCATGACACAAGTAATTTTTCCAACAAATGTTTACAGACCGATTATTTCACTTATGATTCACTATCACAATTTCAATGTGTCAGAAGCTTACATACACTAAGTTGTATGTGCCTTTACTCAGCTTGGAAAATTCCAGAAAATGATGTCATGGCTTTAGAAGCTTCTGATAGGCTAATTGACATCATTTTAGTCAATTGGAGGTGTACCTGTGCATATATTTCAAGGCCTACATTCAAACTCAGTGCAGCTTTGCTTGACATCATGGGAAAATCAAAAGAAATCAGCCAAGACCTCCGAAAAAAAATTGTAGACATCCACAAGTCTGGTTCATCCTTGGGAGCAATTTCCAAATGCCTTCGGTATAAACAAACACCATGGGCCGTCATACCGCTCAGGAAGGAGACACGTTCTGTCTCCTAGAGATGAACGTACTTTGGTGCGAAAAGTGCAAATCAATCCCAGAACAACAGCAAAGGACCTGTGAAGATGCTGGAGGACACAGGTACAAAAGTATCTATATCCACAGTAAAACTAGTCCTAAATTGACATAACCTGAAAGGCTGCTCAGCAAGGAAGAAGCCACTGCTCCAAAACCGCCATAAAAAAACAGACTACGGTTTGCAACTGCACATGGGGACAAAGATCGTATTTTTTGGAGAAATGTCCTCTGGTCTGATGAAACAAAAATAGAACTGCTTGGCCATAATGACCATCTTTATGTTTGGAGGAAAAAGGGGGAGGCTTGCAAGCTGAAGAATACCATCTCCACAGTAAAGCACAGGGGTGGCAGCATCACGTTGTGGGGACTGGTGCACTTCAGTCCCCACAACACTTTGCTGCAGGAGGGACTGGTGCACTTCACAAAATAGATGGCATCATGAGTATGGAAAATTATGTGAATATATTGAAGCAACATCTCAAGACATCAGTCAGGAAGTTAAAGCTTGGTCGCAAATGGGTCTTCCAAATGGACAATGACCCCAAGCATACTTCCAAAGTTGTGGCAAAATGGCTTAAGGACAACAAAGTCAAGGTATTGCAGTGGCCATCACAAGGCCCTGACTTCAAACCTATAGACAATTTGTGGGCGGAACTGAAAAAGTGCAAGGAGGCCTACAAACCCGACTCAGTTACAACAGTTCTGTCAGGAGGAATGGGCCAAAATTCACCCAACTTATTGTGGGAAGCTTGTGGAAGGCTACCCGAAACATTTGACCCAAGTTAAACAATTTAAAGGCAATGCTACCAAATACTAATTGAGTGTATGTAAACTTCTGACCCACTGGAAATGTGATGAAAGGAATTAAGCCTAAATAAAATCACTCAACTATTATTCTGACATTTCACATTCTTAAAATGAAGTGGTGATCCTAACTGACCTAAAACAGGGATTAAATTACTAGGATTAAATGTCAGGAATTGTGAAAAATTGAGTTTAAATGTATTTGGCTAAGGTGTATGTAAACTTCCGACTTCAACTGTAGGTGCCAGGCGCACCGGTTTGTGTCAAGAACTGCAAAGAGGCTGGATTTTCCACTCAACAGTTTCCCGTGTGCATCAAGAATGGTCCGACATCCAGTCAACTTGACAACTGTGGGAATGCCTCCAACTAATTGAGGCTGTTCTGAGGGCAAAAGGGGGTGCAACTCAAGTGTTCCTGATATTTTGTACACTCAGTGTCGTCCCTCCATTTTAGGGGACCAAAAGTATTGGGACAAATTCACTTATGTGTTTTAAAAAGTCAGAAGTTTAGTATTTGGTCCCATAGCATACAAGCTTGTGACTCTACAAACTTGTTGGATGCATTTGCTGTTTGTTATGGTTGTGTTTCATTTAATTTTGTGCCCAATATAAATTAATGGTAAATTATATATGGTGTCATTTTGGAGTCACTTGTATTGTAAATAAGAATATAATGTATAATAATTATCCTTAATCATGGTAGCATTCATATTAATGTAGAAGTGTTATATTCTTATTTACAATACAAGTGAATCCAAAATGACAATACATAATTTACCATTCATTTCTCTGACAAAACATTTATATTGGGCACATCTACAAAAAGTGCTGTTCTTTCTTAGAGTTCCCTTGATATGGATAAAAAATACCCTCAAATTAAAGCTGACAGTCTGCACTTTAACCTCAGTCATTGTATCATTTCAAATCCAAAGTGCTGGAGTACAGAGACAAGACAACCAAAAATAATGTCACTGTCCCAATACTTCTGGAGCTCACTGTACCTGAAGTAGCCAGTAGATAGTTGATATTGATGGTATCTGGGCGGTTGGGACCTCTGAGCAGCTGTTCCTCCAG
This sequence comes from Oncorhynchus mykiss, assembly GCF_013265735.2. Classification (NCBI taxonomy): domain Eukaryota; kingdom Metazoa; phylum Chordata; class Actinopteri; order Salmoniformes; family Salmonidae; genus Oncorhynchus; species Oncorhynchus mykiss. The sequence goes on along the minus strand of NC_048569.1, from coordinate 14,879,848 downwards.
TTTCTGCCTCAGGGACGTGTTGGTCTGGATGCTCCTCTCCAGCTGCAGCCTCAGGTGGCGGATCTCTGACAGCAGCTCCCCCAGGTCCACTTGGTTCGACCCAGACCCTGAACCAGACTGTTGGGCTGTACCACTGGACTCTAGAGAGGGAATGTCAGAAACAACTAAGCGACAGGTGTGTGTGTGCGCTCGCTTGTAGGATACTACCTGTGTGCTTGTAGGACACTACCTGTGTGCTTGTAGGACACTACCTGTGTGCTTGTGTGTCCCAGTTTTGATCTGTTCGTAGACCTGCAGCTCCACGCGTAGAGACTGGAGGAGGTGTTGACTGTCTGACAGCTGCTGTCTCTGCATCTTCACCTCACACTGCAACCTAGAGGAACACACGCTTAGGACGGGTATACAAGCAAGTTGCACACGCACGCACACACCCTGACACACAGTATAGTGAATTAGGGATACCTAGTCAGTTGTACAACTGAAATGTGTCTTCCGTATTTAACACAACCCCTCCGAATCAGAGCTGCGGGGGGCTGCCATAATCGACATCCAAGACTTCAACGCCTGGGGAACAGTGAGTTAACTACCTTGCTCAGGGGCAGAAAGATAGATTTTTACCTTGTCAGCTCGGGGATTCGATCCAGCAACGGTTCGGTTACTGGCCCAACGCTCTAACCACTAGGCTATCTGCCACCCCAGTAGCAACCCAACGAAACAACCACATTTACCATCACATCTACACTGCACCAGTGACTAACACGTCACATCTACACTAGAGGTCGATCGATTAATCGGAATGGCCGATTACTAATTAGGGCCGATTTCAAGTTTTCATAAAAATCGTAAATGGGTATTTTTAGACACCGATTTGGACAATTTTTTTTTTTTTTAATATATATTTTTTTTTTACACCTTTATTTAACTAGGTAAGTCAGTTAAGAATAAACTCTTATTTACAATGATGGCCTAGGAACGGTGGGTTAACTGCGTTGTTCAGGGGCAGAACGACAGATTTTTTACCTTGTCAGCTCGGGGATTCAATTTTGCAACCTTACGGTTAACTAGTCCAACACTCTAACCACCTGCCTTACATTGCACTCCACGAGGAGCCTGCCTGTTACGCGAATGCAGTAAGAAGCCAAGGTAAGTTGCTAGCTAGTATTAAACTTATCTTATAAAAAAACTATCAACCATAATCACTAGTTAACTACACATGGTTGATGATATTATTAGTTTATCTAGCGTGTCCTGCGTTGCATATAATCGATGCGGTGCGTATTCACGAAAAAGGACTGTCGTTGCTCCAATGTGTACCTAACCATAAACATCAATGCCTTTCTTAAAATCAATACACAAGTATATATTTTTAAACCTGCATATTTAGTTAATATTGCCTGCTAACATTAATTTCTTTTAACTAGGTAAATTGTGTCACTTCTCTTGCAATAGAGTCAGGGTATATGCAGCAGTTTGGGCCGCCTGGCTCGTTGCTTGAAGACCATTTCTTTCTAACAAAGACAGCCAACTTCGCCAAACGGCGGATGATTTAACAAAAGCACATTTGCGAAAAAAGTACAATCGTTGCACGATATTTTTAAACCTGCATATTTAGCTAAAAGAAATCCAGGTTTGCAGGCAATATTAACCAGGTGAAATTGTGTCACTTTTCTTGCGTTCATTGCACGCAGAGTCAGTGTATATGCAACAGTTTGGGCCGCCTGGCTCGTTGCCAACTAATTTGCCAGAATTTTACGACATAACATTGACATAATTATGACATTACATTGAAGGTTGTGCAATATAACTGGAATATTTAGACTTATGGATGCCACCCGTTAGATAAAATACAGAACGTTTCCGTATTTCACTGAAAGAATAAACGTTTTGTTTTCGAGATGATAGTTTCCGGATTCTACCATATTAATGACCTAAGACTCGTATTTCTGTGTGTTATTATATTATAATTAAGTCTATGATTTGATATTTGATAGAGCAGTCTGACTGAGTGATAGTAGGCACCAGCAGGCTCGTAAGCATTCATTCAAACAGCACTTTTGTGTGTTTTCCAGCAGCTCTTCCCAGTGCTTCAAGCATTGCGCTGTTTATGACTTCAAGCATATCAACTCCCGAGATTAGGCTGGTGTAACCGATGTGAAATGGCTGGCTAGTTAGTGGGTGCGAGCTAATAGCGTTTCAAACGTCACTCGCTCTGAGACTTGGAGTAGTTGTTCCCCTTGCTCTGTATGGGTAACGCTGCTTCGAGTGTGGCTGTTGTTGATGTGTTCCTGGTTCGAGCCCAGGTAGGAGCGAGGAGAGGGACGGAAGCTATACGGTTACACTGGCAATACTAAAGTGCCTATAAGAACATCCAATAGTCAAAGGTATATGAAATACAAATCGTATAGAGAGAAATAGTCCTGTAATTCCTATAATAACTACAACCTAAAACTTCTTACCTGGGAATATTGAAGACTCATGTTAAAAGGAACCACCAGCTTTCATATGTTCTCATGTTCTGAGCAAGGAACTAAAACATTAGCTTTCTTACATGGCACATATTGCACTTTTACTTTCTTCTCCAACACTTTGTTTTTGCATTATTTAAACCAAATTGAACATGTTTCATTATTTATTTGAGGCTAAATAGATTTTATTGATGTATTATATTAAGTTAAAATAAGTGTTCATTCAGTATTGTTGTAATTGTCATTATTACAAACAAAAAAAAATAAAAAAAAAATAAAAAAATTTGGCCGATTATTCGGTATTGGCTTTTTATGGTCCTTCAATAAATCGGTATCGGCGTTGAAAAATCATAATCGGTCGACCTCTAATCTACACTGCATTAGCGGACACAGAGACCAGTCACAGTATACACTGACAAAATCAGCCTTCAATCTTGCCATGCAACTTGAAAGTACACAAATTAACCAATCATATAACCAGTCATATCATTGTACGTTCATCATTACCATAACCAACACATTACACATCATCATTACTGACAACATCATTATACTCTGCAACCTGAGAACACAAACACACTAATGTGGAATCCCTTACATCTGTGGTTCCCAAACTTTTTATAGTCCCGTACCCCTTCAAACATTTAACCTCCAGCTACGTACCCCCTCTAGATCATTTTGTGCCCAATAGAAATGAACAGAAATGCCCCAGGGTCAGCACACTCAAATATTGTTTTTGCCATCATTGTAAGCCTGCCACACGCACACTATACAATACATTTATTAAACACAAGAATGAGTTTTTGTTACCAACCAGCTCGTGGGAAGTGACAAAGAGCTCTTATAGGACCAGGGCACAAATACTAATCAATAATCTTGCTCTTTATTTAGCCATCTTACATTTAAAACCTTATTTGTTCATCAATAATTGTGCTTGAAAGGATGCACATAACTCTGCAATGTTGGGTTGTATTGGAGAGTCGCAATCAAATACTTTACCACACAGTCTGTGCCTGTATTTAGTTTCATGCTAGTGAGGGCAGAGAATCCACTCTCACATAGTTACGTGGTTGCAAAGGGCATCAGTGTCTTAACAGTGTGATTTGCCAAGGCAAGAAACTATGAGCGCAGCCCTATCCAGAAATCTGGTAGTGGCTTTGATTAAATACAATTTTCACAGAACCGCTTGTTGCAATTTCGATGAGGCTCTCTTGTTCAGATATCGGTAAGTGGACTGGAGGCAGGGCATGAAAGGGATAATGAATCCAGTTGTTTGTTTCGGAAATTACCTGCGTAATTGCGCACCCAGCTCACTCAGGTGCTTTGCTATATCACAAGATTGAGTTAATTTGTACACAAAAAAATCATACAATGATGGAAAGACCTGTGTGTTGTCCTTATTAATGCAGACAGAAAAAAGCTCTAACTTCTTTAATCATAGCCTCAATTTTGTCCTGCACATTGAATATAGTTGGAGAGTCCCTGTAATCCTAGATTCAGATAATTCAGGCAAGAAAATAGGCCAGTCGTGTGAGAAACCAGTCATCATGCAAGTGGTCAGACAAGTGAAAATGATGGTCAGTAAAGAAAACTTTAAGCTAGTCTCTCAATTAAAAAAAACGTGTCAATACTTTGCCCCTTGACAACCAGCGCACTTCTGTATGTTGTAAAAGCGTTACATGGTCGCTGCCCATATCATTACATAATGCAGAAAATACACAAGAGTTCAGGGGCCTTGCATTAAAAAAGTTAACCATTTTCATTGTAGTGTCCAAAACGTTTTTAAGATGTCAGGCATTCCCTTGGCAGCAAGAGCCTCTCTGTGAATGCTGCAGTTTACCCAAGTGGCGTCGGGAGCAACTGCTTGCACGCACGTTACCACTTCACGATGTCTCCCTGTCATGGCTTTTGCGCCATCAGTACAGACACCAACACATCTTGATCACCAAAGTCCATTTGATGTCACAAAGCTGTCCAGTGCTTTTAAAAAAGATACTCTCATGTTGTCCTGGTTTCCAGAAGAGGATGTCTTTCTTAATTGACCCTCCATAAATATAACAGACATATACCAGGAGCTGTGCCAGGCCCGCCACGCCACGTCTGTTGACTCGTCCAGCTGTAACGCATATAATTCACTGGCTTGTATGCGAAGCAGTAATTGTTTCAAAACATCTCCTTATATGTCACCGATGCGTCGTGAAAGTGTTTGATGAAGGCATTGTCTGTATAGTTTTTTTTGGCCTTTTCCCCCAGCATTGTCCCAGCCATATCCGCGGCAGCAGGAAGAATTAGGTCCTCCACAACAGTATGGGGCATGCCTGTCCTAGCCACTCGGTAAATCACCATAAGACGCTTCTAGCCCTTGTTATTAATGGTATCTGTTGCTTTTATACATGTCTTACTACTCGAAAGTCGTCTTTATTCTCGCTCAAAAAACTTCCGTGGCTTATTTTTTTCAAATGGTCATGTTTAGTTTCTAAATGTCTGCGCAAGATCGAAAGTTTCCCGCGAGAGAGTAACAGTTAATGTGATTGGATGTTAATTATTTGACTAGGGTACCTGTATTTGATTTTTTTTTGTTATTTAGCTGAACTGTAGATGGTTAAAAAAAAAAATGCCAGTGAAACGAGGGTACACAGGCGGAAAAAAAAAAAAAAAAAAAAAAAAAATGTATAGCCCTGTTGGAAAATATAAATGTACTGTTTGAAAAATGTGAAGGAAAAATCCGTACCTCAGTTTGGGAATACCTGGCTTACATGACCTTGGTCTCCCAGTGACACAGTTGAGTGAGGATGACACCCAATACCAGGAGTCTACTTCTCCACAGCAGTATCACCTCTCCTCTCCCTTTCCACCTGGGGTTTGTGTGTGTGTTTAGTATAGTGTACCCTGTGTGAGTGTGTGTTTATGCATCCTGTGTGTATGTATTTAGGAGTTTGTATTTGTATTTAATATGGATACCCATTAGCGGCTGCCAAAGCAGCAGCTACTCTTCCTGGGTTCTAGCAAAACTAAGGCAGCTTATACAATTTTAAAAACATTACAATACATTCACAGATTTCACAACATACTGTGTGCCCTGAGGCCCTACTCCACCACTACAGTACTAAATCCATGTGTATGTGTGTATATAGTGCGTATGTTATCGTGTGTGTGTGTATGCATGCGTCTGTGCCTATATTTGTGTTGCTTCACAGTCCCCGCTGTTCCATCAGGTGTTTTTTTAAATATTTTTATTTATATATATTTTTTTAAATCAAATTTTACTACTTGCGTCAGTTACTTGATGTAGTACTGTGTGCCTCCCATAGTCTGTTCTGGACTTTGGCACTGTGAAGAGACCTCGTGGCATGTCTTCTGGGGTATGCATGGGTGTCCGAGCTGTGTGCCAGTAGTTTAGACAGACAGCTCGATGCATTCAACATGCAATACCTCTCATAAATACAAGTAGTGATGAAGTCACTCTCCTCCACTTTGAGCCAAGAGAGATTGACATGCATATTATTAATATTAGCTCTCTGTGTATATCCAATTGCAATTTTCTTAAGTTATTTTTTGTGGCACCTGACCACACGACTGAACAGTAGTCAAGGTGCGACAAAACTAGGGCCTGTAGGACGTGCCTTGTTGATAGTGTTGTTAAGGCAGAGCATCGCTTTATTATGGACAGACTTTTCCTGAACTTAGCTACAACTGAATTAATATGTTTTGACCATGGCAGATTACAATCTAGGGTTACTCCAAGCAGTTTAGTCATCTCAACTTGCTCAATTTCCACATTATTTATTTATTATAAGTTTTAGTTGAGGTTTAGGGTTTAGTGAGTGTTTTGTTCCAAATACAATGCTTTTAGTTTTAGAAATATTTAGAGCGAACTCCTTGGCACCCACTCTGAAACTAACTGCAGCTCTTTAAGATGACGTGTATAGTGTTGAGTCATCCGTATACATAGACACTCTGGCTTTACTGAAAGTCAGTGGCATGTTGTTTGTAAAAATTGAAAAAGCAAAGGGGCCTAAACAGCTACCCTGGGGAATTCCTGATTCTAACTGGATTATATTTGATAGGCTTCCATTAAACAACACCCTCGGTGTTCTGTTAGACCAGTAACTCTTTATCCACATTATAGCAGGGGGGGTAAAGCCATAACACCTACGTTTTTCCAACAGCAGACTATGATCGATAATGTCAAAAGCTGCACTGAAATCTAACAGCCCTAACAATAATTTTATCAGCAATTTCTCTCAGCCAATCATTAGTCATTTGTGTAAGTGCTGTGCTTGTTGAGTGTCCTTCCCTATAAGCGTGCTGAACGTCTGTTGTCAATTTGTTTACTGTGAAATAGCATTGTATCTGGTCCCAAAAAGAATCCAGAAGTTTACTAAGGGTTGGTAACAGGCTGATTGGTTGGCTATTTGAGCCAGTAAATGTGGCTTACCATTCTTGGGTAGCGGAATGACTAACTTCCCTCCAGGCCTGAGGGCACACACTTTCTAGTAGGCTTAAATTGGAGATGTGGCAAATAGGAGTGGCAATATCGTCTGTTGTTATCCTCAGTAATTTTCCATTCAGATTGTCAGACCCTGGTGGCTTGTCATTGTTGATAGACAATAATTTTTTCACCTCTTCCACACTGACTTTACAGAATTCAAAAGTACAATTCTTGTCTTTCATAATTTGGTCTGATATACTTGGATGTGTAGTGTCTGTTACTGGCATGTCATCCCTAAGTTTGCTTATCTTGCCAATGAAAAAAATCATTAAAGTAGTTGGCAATATCAGTGGGCTTTGATGAATGAGCTGATTCAATGAACGATGGAGCCGAGTTGGATTTTTCCCCCAAGATTTCATTTCAGGTGCCCGTAGCTTTTTACTATCATTCTTTATATAATTGGTCTTTGTTTCATAGTATAGTTTATATTTATTTAGTTTCTTAATCTGCAGTGCGTTTTACAATCAGTTGGGCTGCCAGACTTATTTGCCATACCTTTTACCTCATCCCTCTCAACCTTACAATCTTTCAATTCCTCATCAATCCAATGGGATTTATCAGTCATGTTCTTAATGGGTGTTTGCTTATTAGTAAAGGGAATAAGCAATTTCATAAATGTGTCAAGTGCTGCTTCTGGTTGCTCCTTATTGTGTTATGTATTGTTGTCTCTACCTTCTTGCCCTTTGTGCTGTTGTCTGTACCATGTTGTGTTGCTACAAAGTTGTTGTTATGTTGCTACCATGCTGTGTTGTCATGTGCTGCTGCCTTGCTATGTTGTGGTCTTAGGTCTTTCTTTATGTAGTGTTGTGTTGTCTCTCTTGTTGTGATGTGTGTTTTGTCCTACATTTATATTGCATGTATTTATTTATTTTAATCCCAGGCCCCGTCCCTGCAGAAAGCTTTTTGGTAGGCCGTCATTAAGAATTTGTTCTTAACGGACTTGCCTGGTTAAATTAAGGTTAAATAAAATTACACACCACAGACCAAGAAACATTCTTTACATCATCAACATATGAATCACTACAAACATGCGTGTCCTGTGTGTGTGTTTCTGTATATTACCTGTGGATCTCCTGGCGGCTGTAGTGCAGTGTGTCCTGGAGGTGTGTGTGTTCCAGGATGCTCCTGTCCAGGCGGTCCTGAAGACGTGTGTGTTCCTGTCTCAGGACCTCACACTCCTTCCTGCTCTGCTCCAGCTTGGCCGTCCGTCTGGCCAGCGCCTCACGCAGCTTCTCGTTCTCCTTCTGCTTGTCTGGAGAGATCATAATAATATTTAAATCAAATATTAATAGGATAGACAACAAAAATGGCTATTATTCTCCCTCTACTATATTGGGGACATTTTGTGGCTCAGTTGGTAAGAGCATGAGGCTAGCAATGCCCAGGTTGTGGGATCAATCAATTCAGGAATCACAAACACACTAGTATGTGGGGAAAGCGGCTACTCATTTTGTTTTACCTCTGGAGCCCAGGTTGAGCTGCTCCTTCAGGGCCTGGTTCTGTCCCCAGAGGAACCGCAGCTCACTGGTCAGCTGGCCCTGCTCCTCCGTACCGTGGATGAAGATGTTGGTGGCTGCTAAGTTCATTATTGAGGAGGAAGTCAAACACAATATACTCTGTGTGTATCCATTGTATATCCATCTCAGCCAGTCAGTGTGACTCTATGCAAATATGAACATAGAGAGAGCGAGGTAGAGGTGTGTGTACCTGGGTCTCTCTCCACCTCACCCAGTCTTCTCTCCAGCTGTTCTCTGAGTCGGTCGTTGTTGTAGATGGTCTCCTCCAGACGCTGTCTCAGGGCTCTGATCTCCAACAGGTGTTCTGTTAACAGGTCTTACAACAATGTCAGTCAAAATACACACACAGTTTTCTAACCTTGTGAGGACAAGATCCAATGAGCATACCATTAGAAACAACTACAGGCCTATAATCCCCATTCAGACGTGACGATCACCACCCACTCCCGGCTCTGTACCTGGGTTCATGCTGCATAGCTGGGCAGTGTCCTGCTGTGAAGCTGGGTGTCCCTCTCCCCTCTGGTCCTCCCTGTTCTGTGGTGACCCCCCAGCCTGTCCCTGGCTCTGCCCCAGCCCCTCTCCCTGGGCGTGTAGTGGTGTGGAGATCCCCTGGACCAGGATAGAGCGGTGGAGGTCCAGCTCGCAGCGCAGCGTGGCGTTAAGCTCCTCGCTGCTCCTCAGCTGCTCCACCAGGCGCCCATTCTCCCTCTGCAGGCCCTGGAGCTGCCTGGCTCTCAATTTATGTCCAGAAACTACCCCAGGGCCAGACACACCCCCATCCCCATCCTGCTGGGCTGCAGACTCTGGAGCCGACGTTGATCTCCCGTTGGACTCTTTCATTCCTTGATGGATGAAGTATAGGATTAGAGGAAATTTGAACAAGTTTTTTACAACATTTTTCTTTGTGCGATGTAGCCTAAACATTTCTCAAACAAAATCCTAGAGAGAAAAAGTATAATGTCAGTCCACACAATATCCCTATGTACCCATGCATTCATCTTTGGTAGCATCAAGTGCCATTTTCCACCGTCCTCGAATTATGTCATTTGGTTCCACTTTCTCCTCCTTTACATCCATGGTATCAGAGATGGCCTTGCTACCTACACTGACTGGCTGAATGACAGCTCTGATGGTTAGCCTTGCTACCTACACTGACTGGCTGAATGACAGCTCTGATGGTTAGCCTTGCTACCTACACTGACTGGCTGAATGACAGCTCTGATGGTTAGCCTTGCTACCTACACTGACTGGCTAAATGACAGCGCTGATGGTTAGCCTCTTCAAACTAATACTATAGAATGCTCCCCGTTAGCTTAGTCTCCATGCACAGCAAACTCGTCACCAAATGAGCCTCCGCTAAGTTAGCCTAGCCTATGAACACTTCGCCCAACACTCAGGAGCCCTATGAGTAAAAAACTGCAACACGCTAGCATCTGCAGTGCCGCAGGACTAAGCTAAAAGAGAGTTCTTCTTCAGTAGCACTCCTCTCCTCTGTCCTCCCACAACCCATCATCTATCTTTGTAATATCCCTCGTTGTCCACACTCAAAGCGAAACACAATTTGAAGATTAAACCAGATAGGTGGTACTACTAAATAATGCAGTTTTAAGTGGAGAGAGAGGGGAGGGGATGGAGGCGGGAGAAAACAGTAATGGGTGTAACCAGACACCCGTACTGCCCTTGGCTGGCCCTCTTTGTCCTTTTGAAATCCCTGACTGGTCCACAATGGGCCTGAGTGGAAAATAAGTACCATTAGACTGACTGGGATTCAAAGGCAATCTCAACGCCACGGACCCAGCTGGGCCGCCAGAGGGGAACAATATCCATATTTAATGGAGAGCTAAAAGTTAATCCGGCACCAGCCCAGAATAGCTTAACACTGCACTACTCATATACCACACCTGGTTCGTATTCATTAGGCACCGAATGGAAGAGAACAATCTGAAACTGGAGGGACTAGTAGTGCTCATTTTCATTTTCCATTGCAACAAAGTTTTTAAATGTTTTCCATTGTGTACTGAATGTGACCCTGGCAAAAAAACTTAGAGGAAGACGGAGAGACTCTGGGACAGTGACCGGACCTGGGTGACATTCAAAGAGTGGCTTCTCTTTAGCATGGACCTTTCTCTGCTTCCCTGCACCCGATAGCAAGTCTGGGGACATCGGTTGAACTCATTCTGAACAACTGACAACTCTTGAAATTGTCAATTTCATACAACCTTGATGACAAACTGAAAACTGTCTGGGTTCAGCTACACGTGGCGACAGCATTAAGTTATTTTGTCTGTTCAGCATGTCATAACTAGTAGCTTGATGATCTCTTACCATGATAGGCCTGGTTGCCATGGAGTTTGCTACAGGCTGGCAGGGTGGGGCTGTTGTGGTAGGAGGCTGTGGCCTGGTTAGAGACCCTGTCCGACAGGTCCGAGTCTGAGCTGTGGTGGCTGCTAGGAGTTTGGCCTCGCAGCTGAATCTGTAGACTCTGGACCAGACGGGTCTTCTCCTGTAACTCTTTAGACAGCCTGACAGAGGAAATAAGAGAGAGCGGGCGAGAGAGAGAGAGGGAGAGTTACAGCAGGTTAAGGCAAGGGGGAGGCCGCTTCCACACAGTCTGAAGTAGTCTGTCCAAAATAGTGAAAAAACACTTAAAAATCAGTCGGAAAGAAGGGAGTGAGTGCCGCAGAGAAAAGTGTTTCTTTCACATGACTGTAGATTGCTGTTCTTGTAGCTGTTCTCTCAACAGACAATTCAGAAACACACACACAGAGGACCCAAAACACAACATACCAAGAGCAAAACACCTACCATCTAGAAAGGGTCTATTTTGACAGGTTTCGAAACATTCCAAAAGAAATTACCAGCTGAAGGAAGACATTTCGAAAGAGTCATAAGTCAAGAAGAGTTCACAGCAAACTCATGCTTCCAACCTCGCAGAATTCCTCTTGGTGACCGGCCACTCACGAATCTAGCTGCTCCCTGGCACACTCGGCCAAACTCTGGTTCTGTTGGCCCAGAAAGCAGACCTGCTGCTGCAGCAGCTCCCTCTCGCCCTCTAGCTGCAGCAGCTCCCTCTCGCCCTCTAGCTGCAGCAGCTCCCTCTCGCCCTCTAGCTGCAGCAGCTCCCTCTCGCCCTCTAGCTGCAGCAGCTCCCTCTCGCCCTCTAGCTGCAGCAGCTCCCTCTCGCCCTCTAGCTGCAGCCGCTCCCTCTCGCCCTCTAGCTGCAGCAGCTCCCTCTCGCCCTCTAGCTGCAGCCGCTCCCTCTCGCCCTCTAGCTGCAGCCGCTCCCTCTCGCCCTCTAGCTGCAGCCGCAAGTAGTCTATCCCCTGCTGCAGCAGCTCCCTCTCGCCCCCTCTCCTGATGGAGCACGGTGTGGCTGTCCAGTAATAATGTTGAGATGGATGGATGTCCGTGAAATGTGAGTGTTTTAAGCAGCTGAGGTAGAAGAAACGTTGGACTCTCTTGGGGCAGCAGGGTAGCCTAGTGGCTAGAGCGTTGGACTAGTAACTGAAAGTTTGCAAGATCAAATCCCCGAGCTGAAGGTAAAAATCTGTCGTTCTGCCCTGAACAAGGCAGTTAACCCACTGTTCCTAGGTCGTCATTGTAAATAAGAATTTGTTCTTTACTGACTTGTCTAGTTAAATAAAGGTCAAATAAAAAAATGAACAGATCAGTGACAGTCAGGGCTGTCTAAGAAGGTCAATAGAACTTGGTTGGCTGGAAAACATACATCTCACATAAAAAGGCTCCATTAGTGATGGAGGGTGTTTGTGTGGTACAGGACGAAGGGAGACACACACACACACACACACACCTTTGCGCCAGCTCCAGTGCTGCCCCGTCCTCGTTATCCAGTTGAGCGTCTCCTAGAGACAGGGAGAGGAATGGTGAAAGGCTTGTCTCTTTCAGTCTATCACACCTCACACTCTTCTATTTCAGTCCCCTCTCTTCCCTACTAACCTCTTCAGGTAGACTATGTGCTGTGTCCTTATGGTGATTACACCCCCCCATGATATCTAAATTATGGTTTTAGCTAAATAGTGTTTATTTACAAACAATAGGAGTAAAACAAGCTCATATTTTTGGTTCTGATGGGGTATGACAGTTAAACTAAGCTCATGAGCCAGTTCTAAGTTATATTCTTCAACAATCAATGTGTACATATAATTACATTTTTAAAAATGTATGTAGCACTAACAATTGCAGATTACTTCTTTAAAATAGCTTTGTTTATTTAACAGCTGCTATTCAGAAGCCACCTTACACTTGACAACATTTTGGACCGTCTGTTAGGGCTGGGCGGTTTGGGTTTTTACTTTACCTTCTATACTGGTATTTGAATGTTCGGTTTGTTAAACGTGATATGCCAAGTGTAATGTCCATTTTTATAGTTTACTTGGCTACTGGAGTCATCTTGCGCCACTCCTTCTCTCTGTGCCACTTTCCACACAGACCTAGCCATGCCGCCTTTCAAACTTGCGTTCAGTCTGCATGGTCAACGCAGCACATGCAACAATGCTGTTTTCACTTCGCTTCTTAATATAAATCCACTAGCGTTCTATAATGACACTATCAGTTTGTTTCTTACATCAGCAAACAGCTAGTTTGTCTTTTCTTAACAAGTTGCCCTAAATCTTGTTAGCCTCTAATGCTAACAGTTAGCTAATAAATGTACTGAGTCAGAGCAAACGTAGCTAGCTAATACAGCCTGATAATACCAGTGATGGTGTAGACCATATAAGGAATTTGAAATTATTTATACTTTTACTTTTAATACTTAAGCATATTTAAAACGAAATACTTTGTATTTTACTCAAGTAGTATTTTACTGGGTGACTTTCACTTTTCATTTTCTATTAACTATCTTAACTTTTACTCAAGTACCGTAAAATATCGGCATAATGTTTTTTGTTGTTGTTTGTTTTTAAATACCGTGATATAATATTTTGGCCATATCGCCCAGCCCTAACCTGTATTCTCATGCTTGCCAATTGGCGAGAGGCCTGTATTCTCGTGCTTGCCAAGTGGTGAGGCCTGTATTCTCGTGCTTGCCAGGTGGTGAGAGGCCTGTGTGTGGGGTTTCTGGTATTGGATGATGATGTGTGGTTTGGCTAGAACGTGTATTACACTACAAAAGTAGTGCAACTTTGATCTTTCATTTTATGAAAATGAGACCCTCACAGATGTTCGCAATCACAACATCGCATCTCTGCATTGGTGAGTAAGTTATGAAATATATACAATTTCAGAATGGGTAGGTGAATGGAGCATCTCAGAACAGTCTCAATAGACTCCATTCTGTAGAGGCCATATGCTCTTTAAGAGTTCTTAGTACATGTTTGTATAGCTGCTTTTAAAATCCATTTACTATCATCAATGTCTACATACAATGTTTGTTGTGCTTACCTTTCTCCAGCCGGCCCTCGAGCCTCTCCAGGACGCCCAGGCTCTTGTCCAGCTGCTCTCGGAACACCTCTCCCACGTAGTAGTCCACGTCGCTGGCCTGTAGCAGCTCCTCGAAGGCCTGCGACAGCTCCTCCAGCTGCATCCGATGCAGTGCCCCCAGGCCCCGGCTCTCCTGGATCTGACGACGCAGCTGGGACAGTTCCCTTGCCTGCGACTGCACCAGGGAGTCGATCCTATAGGGAACAGATGAGATTATTAAAAATCATTTTTAACCAGAGGTTTAGTGGTGATGACAATAGCTAGATTACTAGACAGATTTATCGGAAATTTCTAAACAAATACACTGCAGAGAGCTGACCCCACAAATTAGACCCCAGGGCTCTCTGGTTAAATGAAGGTGAAATAAAAAATAAAACTGTAAACAAACATTAATTTGGGTCCATAATAATACAATGAAATAGAAACTGAAGAGTCATTCAGAGTTCAACTTTTTACCCTGTATAAAAAACATCCATAGTACTTTATAATGAAGAAAGTTAAGAAACAACTACTTAGCAACCTGGCAGGTGAGGCTGATCGACTCCGCTGCTGGGCCTGCAACAGCTGCTCGCTCATACTCCTGTTCACGCTCCTCTCCCTCTCCAGCTCCATGCTCATACTCTTCATCTTCTCCTTCGTCACCTCCCCCTCTCCCTCCAGGCTCCTCTCCTCCTTCCCACCCTCCTCCCCCCTCTCGGAGCCCGTGTGACCTCCCGTGGCAGTGTGGGAGTCAGATGTGGCGGTCAACAGTTCGCTGGACAGGGAGGCGCGGCGGCGTAGCATGGTCTGCAGGTGGAGGATGACCTGGTGTTGGCTCTCTAGCTGGGTCTTCAGCTCCCTCACCTGGGCCTGGAGCTGGGCTGGGTCTTCACACAGACCGTAGGAGTCAAACGTCTGGAGGCTCTTCAGACTCACCTAGTGAGAGATGAGGGATGGGGAGGAGAAAGAGAGATAGAACAAGAAAGCACAAAAGTGAGGCAGGATAAAGAGAATGAAAGAGAAAGCACATAAAGGTGAGGGATTAAGAGAGACAATACAATCAAACCAAAACACAGGACGAGGACAATGTCCAATAAAAATGTGAAAAGCAGTAACTAGGGCGGCAGTACCTTGGGGGAGCTGAGAGTGGGGGAGCTGGGGTAGGAGGCACTGGAGGCCGTGTCAAGGTTCTCTGTGGAGGAGAATGAGGGCTCCTCCTGGTCCTGCTTCAGCAGGCAGGGTAGGCTGCTGTTAGCACTGCCAGGGACAAGCTGCATATCTGGAGGGATCATCGCCAACCACACACACAAAAGGATCAAACAGGGGTCTACAGTATATACCTAAAATAAGCAAGTCTGACGAAGATGGTACAATGTGAAAGGAGAGAGGATCGGTTTTGTGCAGTTGACCGTGGTCAAATAAGGAGGAGTTAGTATCCCATTGAGCAAACCATTCCAGAGTACAACAACCAGAGTGCACACATGCAGGAGAGACAGGCAGCGAGAGACAGACAGGCAGAGACACAGGTGTGCTGTACAAGTCAGTGCCCTGGTTAAACCACATAGAAGGTGTGACTATCAGACCCATACAACACAGTGGTGTTATCACCACAATGTTCCAGCCCAGTGTTCATTCCCCATGCAGTCTTTAGGGCTGAGTCTCAATAGTCTAAAGTCGCTTCCTCTCCTTTTCTCCTCCTCTATCTGCACTGACCTGAAAACACAGGCTAGAGAAAAATGGCGGATGCCCGGGAGCTGCTTTCACCTGTCCAGTCCTTTTTATGTCAGAGCAGATGAAGGAGAGGAAAGGAAGCCACTTTAGACTATCGAGAACGCACCCGGACGATGTGTGACTATCAGACCAGAAAAGCACAGTGGTGTTATTATCAAACAGTCTTACAGCCCAGTGTTTTCATTCCTCATGCAGCAGACGCCACTCCACCACTGTGATTATTAGTGTCCACTCGACAGACAGACATGGTCGTCTACCTGTGCTACTGCTCTCCTCCCTATCCACCTCGGCCTCACTCTTGCCACTGGTTTCGTAACCCAGGTCTTGCAGGTCCACCTGCACGCCCTTGTCTTCCTGCTCCAGAGGGGGCGCTAGAGGCAACACCCAGGCAGGCAGGGATTAACAAGAGAAGGTTCAGATTCTCTCTCTTTTGGCTTGATCAGATGCCGAGGGTGTGATGTCATCATTGCATTTGGATTGTGTCGTCAAACGTTAACATTTGATGTAACAATTGAATCACACAGGCAGTAGTTTAATTCTACATAGAGCCAGTCACTGTCATTCTTTGTCATGCTATGCGAAGCTCCCTTTAGTGCATCAAAAACAGTAACCGAAAGGCTTGGCTGTCATGCTCGACACACCAGTACATGCACTTCTTGCAATAGAGGTCTATGCGCATTTATAAAAACACAGCTCAGCAAAGTGCAGGTTTCACACATTCCTCTAAGAACGTATGTCAAGACAAACATTTTCAAACAAAAAGCTGATTCCAAATTCCTGACGTTGTGTTGTTCTGTCTAGATCTGTGCTTTAAATTAATCTTGAAAAACAAAGTAGCCAACAGATCCGGCTCGAAGGGCCATATAAGAAATAGTAAGAAGGTATGTCATTTTTAAGTGTATGTATGAATCTTATCAACAATTTGACCTCAATTATTGTTCCCTTACCTCTCTGTGTTGCTACATGACTGGTCTTCTTGGAGGAGTTCTGCAGAGCTATGATGGACTGAGCCGTGGCCAGCTTCTCTTCCAGGCTCTTACAGGCCCTCTTCCTCTCCTTCAAAGCCTTCTGAAGGCTTTCCAGCTGGGCCTGGACATCTTGTGGTGGTACCCAAGCTCCAGGCTCCATCGTCTTGGCTTCCCTCTCCCTGCGTCCCCTCTCCTCCTGCAGGTCGTAGAAGGCCTTCTGGAGGAGGCAGATGTTATGGTGGAGCTCTAAGGGAGAGGGGGTTTCAGCCCCAGGGGTGGTGTGTCGTGTGGGGTTCTCACTGGTCTGTTGGTGGGTGGGTTCAGTGGAGCCCAGGTCGTCCAATGCTTCTCTCTCCTGTAGAGTTCTCTGTAGTCTGTCTAGGTGATGTTGTAAGTCAGAGCTGGTTTGAGCTGCTCTGGTCGTGATAGAGGTGCTAGTGCTCGTGTTGGTACAGTGAGCTGTGAGTGAGCCTATGGCCGACTCGGCTGCTCTGAGACACTCGGAGAGATGCTTGGCAACTTGCTCAGATTCTAGGCTGCTCTTCACATCGGACGCAAACTTGCTTCTTCCATGATGTTTTCCCCAACCTCTCTGTTCCTTTGTTTCATTCCCTCTCTGAATCTCATTCAGGTCTTCTTCTGGCTGCCTGCCGTAATTGCCTTCCAGGCCAGTGTTGGCAGTGCCCTGCTGTGCTGCGACAGCCTCCTCAGCTGACCTCAGCCTCTCCTGCAGCTCGACATTCAGCCGGCTCTGCTCCCACAGCGCCTCCTGCAGGGAGTCCGCTTGCTGCTGCAGCTCCGCGTTGAGGCTCAGGGGGTACCCCGAAGGCCCTGGAACCGAGGTTTTCAGGACCAGAGGGTCAAGAGAAGCACTGACCTGCCGTAAGGCCGCCTCCAGCCTCGCGCACAGCTCCTGGGGGTCCAAATGACCATCCAGGGCGTTGGCGGATGACGAGGTGCCGGGGAGCGAGGCAATGGCCACCTCGACCATGTTGAGGCACTCCACCAGCTGGGTGTTGAGTCTCTCTTTCTCCTCAAGGGCTTTCTGGAGCTCAATGCACTGTCTCTGGAGTTTGTACTCTGAACCAGAGCCTGGTACTCCACCCTGGCTGTTTCTGTCCAGGTTGCAGGCTGTAAGATAAGTGATGGTGGACTCGGCGGCCTGCAGGGCTTCCATATAATGACAGTTGAGCCGGTCTTTCTCCCGGAGCTGGGCCTGAAGTTCGTCCCACTCAGCCATCTGCTCCTCCAGACGGTCTATCAGCTGCTCCTTGTCCTGGCACTCCTGGTGGAGGAGCTCCAACTGGGATAGGAGTTCGGCGTCGGTGGGGGCCTGAGCTCGGAGGAACTCCGTCTCCAGGCCCTGTCTGGTAGTCCCCCTAGTGGTGCTGCTATGGTTAGAGCCTGGGCTGCAGTGCTGGGCGGCTCTAGGAGAGCTGTGGGAGTCAGAGTCTGACGTTTGCTGGTCATGGTGGTGGTCCGGGCCTAGTTGATGTAGTACGTCTCCTCTCAGATGTTCAGAGAACTCGTCTGACGCCTGGTTTACCGACTCCCTGCTGCCAGCAGTGTCTGTTTTATTGTGTCTCACGGGGACGGGCAGGCGAGATTTCACACCAGCCTGCAATACAGAAACAAATAGCAGAGCAGGAATATTAAAATGTGTGCAAGTCTCCTCTTTACTTCATGTTTCTTTCTCATTTCAATGACAGTACTTACCCCATGTCTTGCGATGCGATATGAATGTCCCTTGGCAGGCTGTGTGTGGCTGTTCCCCTGTGTGGCATGACCATCTCCCTGTGCTTTCCCTCTCTCTTCTCCTTCAAGCAGTTTCTCTCTACCATGAGCTCCTCCCTCCTGCTCCAAACGCAGCCTCTCCATCTTCTGGGTCATCGTCACCATCATGTCCGGCTGACTATCCGACAGGGTCTCTACGTCCACCACCGCTTCAGTCCTCTCCAGCTGCTCCTTCAGCAACTGGATAATCTTGCGGTGACCTTTTGCCTCTGACCTCAGCCTCTCCAATGTCTTGCGGAGGTCACCCTGTGCGTCGCCGATGTCGCCCAAGGTGTCGGCGCTCTCCTTGGACTCTCTGGATTTCTCCTCCTTTAATTGACCCCTCAGGTCCACATTCTCTGACCGCAACCTCTGTAGCTCCTCCCTAAACACACATAATTATTAGTGGAAAAGCACAATCGCTTTCCTCCTCCTCCTTATGAAAATGTACCCAACCCCCTTAAAACACAGGAATTAGATAGAAGATGAAGGTGACTCACCTGAGGTGGTTGACTGATAAGGCCCCACAGTCAGACAGAAGAGAACAAAGCTGCTCCCAGTTTCTGTCCCTCTCCACCTCTCCCTGCTGGCTGCTCTGTGACTGGCTCTCACTGGTGGCTTTGGAAGACCAGGGAGGCCATATCCCTCTCTGGATCTGGGCCAGGGTACTGCTCACAGTCACATCAGCAGATTGGTGGCCGTCATTCAGCCTTCCATCTACCACCTGAAAGGGGCATTTTTCAGAGTGTATGAGAAGTACTGTACGTGGTATGGTATGAAGCATAATGCTCAATGTATACTTTCTCACGTCAAAATTCCAAGGAACTCCTCAGATTAGGAAAAAAATACCCACAACACATATTTAATGTGCTCTAATTGCTATGGTTCTTTAGGATGCATAAAATAACTAAACATGTTTTTCCTTATCACCCATCAGCCCTGCCTACCTGTCCAAGGCCGCTGTCCGTCTGGCTCCCTCTGTCCTGGCCAGAGTCACTGTGGACTCTGTCACTGTGCGGTGACTTTTTCTCCTGTCTCCGCTCTAGATGCTGCTATAGTAATGGGATGGGAGGCGTATGTGACACATGGCTTTGTAACGGAAAAAAAAATGCAATGAGGGAACAGAATTCATAAGACAACACGGCACCACAGCAAAGGCAGAATGGCGTGACAGCGACGTGTCTAATGTGGCATGGGGTAAGAAAAGACTGTTTCATGGGACACATAAGAAAGAACAGGGACGGAGTTAGGAGGGGTGGAAAGAGATGGTAAATGCTGTATACTACAGAGACATAATGCATTAGTTAAGAGGTAAAACAGATATAGGACACAGTACTGCAGATGTAAAAGTGTTTGGTAAGGAGATAGAACAAACTAACATACATCATTCAGTGAGGGTTCAGGGTCAAAGGTTAGATCAGTAAGAGGTTAGGGGGGAGGATTAGAATGAAGCTGTGCCCAGGGCTCTAAATTCAAATGTGCCACATGAAATGTAGGAGCACCAGAATAGTTTTATTGATTGAGATACAGCCTGTATTGGGCCTGGATGCATTCTAGCTACTTTTAAAGCACATATTGCCCTAGAAACTAATATGTAATGCTGTAAATATGTTTATTATGAAAGCTAAAATGTTGATCCGAATACCGGTCATTGAATTTAGTCATTTGTGGAATATTAGATTTCTACAAAGCACTATTTTCCCATTGAGATGCATTACTTTGAACATTTTAAACAGTCTCTTTAAAAACGTCAGGTTTGTGATGAAGACATGCAAGAGATCTGTAGTTCATTCATTGCTGTGATCATTGATCTCCTGAAGAAGATATCCCCGTTCCTTTCCTTCTGTGCCACCAGATGTTTGGATATACTGCTGAAGTTACCTGGTTGTAAGCTAGTTAGTCAAAGGGCTAACATGCTTGAACAAAGTGTAAACAAATGGTAGAGAGGCTCAACGCTCAAGTACTTTTTGAACGGCCCACGACATGGTTTTTGACTGTAAAATGTGATCCCAGCGTCCCACTGAAATGTGGGTGAGTAATTTTGACCTGGTTGGGCTAGAAGCCAGACGTTTTCGCTGTAGTAATGGTACAACCATGACGCTAATGAATCTGCACTCGTGTGTATCTCTTAGATTTTTTTCATAGTCTCACAGTGCTCCTACAATGATGGTCTCACAGCAAAATATTTATTTGTTTCTCGCAATTTAAAGCTGTGTCCAGAGCATCAGGAAGCACTACTTCTGGTCTGCATTCAGTAGGTTTTTACATTCTGAATGGAAACGGTGCTGTACTGAACAACCAGTAAAAAAAATGGGTAGGGTTTGGGGAACGCTGTCAGTATGGCTAATGCCCTTTAAATAGGTCACTCATTTCTTCAAGCCACACCTCGCCACACCCAGCAAATAGGAGCAAACATACGGGTCTGTTCAAGAACATTTGTGAAATATGTTGTTCAGTACAAACCGTTCCGCAACGTAGCAAACATTCAAGCAAACTGAACACACCTCCGAATTCCAAATCGACCACTAGCACTAAGCACAAGAGCCTACATATACAGTGGGGCAAAAAAGTATTTAGTTAGACACCAATTGTGCAAGTTCTCCCACTTAAAAAGATGAGAGGCCTGTAATTTTTATCATAGGTACACTTCAACTATGACAGACAAAATGAGAAAAACAAATCCAGAAAATCACATTGTAGGATTTTTAATGAATTTATTTGCAAATTATGGTGGAAAATAAGTATTTGGTCAATAACAAAAATGTATCTCAATACTTTGTTATATACCCTTTACTGGCAATGACAGAGGTCAAATGTTTTCTGTAAGTCTTCACAAGGTTTTCACACACTGTTGCTGGTATTTTGGCCCATTGCTCCATGCAGATCTCCTTTAGAGCAGTGATGTGTTGGGGCTGTTGCTGGGCAACATGGACTTTCAACTCCCTCCAAAGACTTTCTATGGGGTTGAGATCTGGAGACTGGCTAGGCCACTCCAGGACCTTGACATGCTTCTTACAAAGCCACTCCTTCATTGCCCGGGCGGTGTGTTTGGGATCATTGTCATGCTGAAAGACCCAGCCACGTTTCATCTTCAATGTCCTTGCTGATGGAAGGAGGTTTTCACTCAAAATCTCATGATACATGGCCCCATTCATTCTTTCCTTTACACGGAGCAGTCGTCCTGGTCCCTTTGCAGAAAAACAGCCCCAAAGAATG
Organism: Oncorhynchus mykiss; assembly: GCF_013265735.2. Classification (NCBI taxonomy): domain Eukaryota; kingdom Metazoa; phylum Chordata; class Actinopteri; order Salmoniformes; family Salmonidae; genus Oncorhynchus; species Oncorhynchus mykiss. Next base: position 14,858,265 of record NC_048569.1, on the reverse strand, counting down.
ATGTTTCCACCCCCATGCTTCACAGTAGGTATGGTGTTCTTTGGATGCAACTCAGCATTATTTGTCCTCCAAACACGACGAGTTGAGTTTTTACCAAAAAGTGTTATTTTGGTTTCATCTGACCATATGACGTTCTCCCAATCTTCTTCTGGATCATCCAAATGCTCTCTAGCAAACTTCAGACGGGCCTGGACATGTACTGGCTTAAGCAGGGGGACACGTCTGGCACTGCAAGAGTCCCTGGCGGCGTAGTGTGTTACTGATGGTAGGCTTTGTTACTTTGGTCCCTGCTCTCTGCAGGTCATTCACTAGGTCCCCCCGTGTGGTTCTGGGATTTTTGCTCACCGTTCTTGTGACCATTTTGACCCCACGGGGTGAGATCTTGCGTGGAGCCCCAGATCGAGGGAGATTTTCAGTGGTCTTGTATGTCTTCCATTTCCTAATAATTGCTCCCACAGTTGATTTCTTCAAACCAAGCTGCTTACCTATTGCAGATTCAGTCTTCCCAGCCTTGTGCAGGTCTACAATTTTGTTTCTGGTGTCCTTTGACAGCTCTTTGGTCTTGGCCGTAGTGGAGTTTGGAGTGTGACTGTTTGAGGTTGTGGACAGGTGTCTTTTATACTGATAACAAGTTCAAACAGGTACCATTAATATAGGTAACGAGTGGAGAGCCAGAAATCTTGCTTGTTTGTAGGTGACCAAATACTTATTTTCCACCATAATTTGCAAATAAATTCATAAAAAATCCTACAATGTGATTTTCTGGATTTTTTTCCCTCATTTCGTCTGTCATAGTTGAAGTGTACCTTTGATGAAAATTACTGATGAACTTGCACAATTGGTGGCTGACTAAATACTTTTTTGCCCCACTGTAGATCTACATGGATCTGTCAGCTAGAAACAATACAGTAATAACTTAACCTTCCTCTCTGATAGAATTTCCACCATATTAAATGCACTTTTCCAATCATTTATGATCGACAGAAGTGCCAAGGTGAATGCCAAATGGGTCGATTTGAAATTGGACATACCTCTTTCCCAGAGCTGCTTTGTGATAGGTTGTGGTCTGAGCCCTCAGTCAATGAGAGCGTCCTCTGCAGGTCCTCATTCACAGCCAGCAGTCTACTGACATAGTCCTGCAGCTCCATCACCTACAGGAGATACAATGACGTTAGCAACTCATCAGTAGTGATGTACACCTTGCATTAACCACTAGCATTGGATACTTAGAAACAATAAAAACTGTGTTTCCCTCCAGTTTAGCTCGTCGGCTCGATGCCAGAATAAAACTACATTATTTAAAGGAAAGAGGTATGATAATGTATAAATAAAATAACATTAAGTATGATCATGTATGAATCAAATATGACATATGAAGTATAATGCAGTAGAGTAAATGCTGACCTTCTGTCGGAGCTCCTCTACAGACAGATGGTCCAGGCCCTCCCCCTCTCCTACACAGATACTCATGTAGGACGTCTGGTCGGCCATGAAACTACCCAGGGTGTCAGCTGGAACAGAGGAGTTACTTACTACCAATATACAGACTGCACTTTAACTTCAGGTATGCGGTACTTAATATTTCAAGGAACACTCCTTTAAGTCTCTGACTGACTAACACCAAGGAACCCAGGGTTGTGCACTCTAAAGAGACCCTGCAGTTCAAGCGTCTCCTCGAGTTTCCCATCCCGACTCTACTGTCCTTGTCAATGTGCTGAGACATCGTCAGGGTTTGTGATGATGCGATAGCACAGTATTCTGGTTCTCACCGGTGTCATTGATGGCACCCACCCCTCCCCCGCGGTTCTTGATGACTCCGAGGCGGGCCTGCAGGGAGGCGTTCCAGCGCTGGGTGTCCTCCAGCTGATGCCTGACACTCTGCAGCTCCCTGGGGTCAACGTGGCCCTGGCCCTCGCGCCCTGCAGAGACATGATTGGGTTAGAGAGAGACGGAGGACCAGGGTGTTCTTTAGGCACTAACGTAGCAGGCGTAAAAGAAAACGACTGAGCAGAGTTCCCACACCCAGTTTTAGGTGGAAAAGGAAGCTAGGTTGAATTAGCTGTATTCATGTAAACCGGATACATCCGGTAGTTGGCAACTCTGCTAAGGGTGTTTAGGCACCAAACGGAAGAATAAGGACTAAAACAGGCAGGGACTGCCTGGACTTTACAACATCTTAAAATGTTTTCTACGATGTGTGCTAATGAATACACCGCAGATGTTTTTACAATGTGTCCCATCTTAAAGCAATGTGAATGTCCTTGGTCCACTAAAAGTCCTATTTAACCATAACCGAGTCTTTATTTATGATTCCTAGTTCGAGAGACCAAGACAAGATGAATAAAACACTATCTACTGAATCTACTCTCAGAAAGGTGGGGTGAAACACTTGAAAAGGTAAGAAATATGCTCACTGTTTGCTACTCCAAAATGTGATCTTTAGTAAAGCTTCTGTTCTTCTTGTATGTTGGGTCACCACACTTCATTTAAGATCACCTCTGGGAGCAACACACATTAGCTTCTGCCCTTTCCAGTTCCTATGTTACGTTTGGAAGTGTATATTTAGTTTGTGTTTATCAAGAGCACATAATCGAGCATGAATAGAAACCTTATGCACAGGTGAACTATGCATTGAACAGAAATATCAACACTCAACAGGCAGGGGTTTGGGTCACTGCATGTAGTTACATAAGGAAAGAGTCCATGGAATAAAGTGTCAAGTGCACCCATGTTGTTTACATTCTATTATACACACAGGTTCATTCAAATCATTCTACATGCGGTACTGAATTCAACCACCTAGATTGGAATACTAACATTAGGAACACCTTCCTAATATTGAGTTGCACCCCTCCCTTTTGCCCTCAGAACATAGACTCTACAAGATGTCGGAGCGTTCCACAGGGATGCTGGTCCATGTTGACTCTACAAGATGTCGGAGCGTTCCACAGGGATGCTGGCCCATGTTGACTCTACAAGATGTCGGAGCGTTCCACAGGGATGCTGGCCCATGTTGACTCTACAAGATGTCGGAGCGTTCCACAGGGATGCTGGCCCATGTTGACTCTACAAGATGTCGGAGCGTTCCACAGGGATGCTGGTCCATGTTGACTCTACAAGATGTCGGAGCGTTCCACAGGGATGCTGGTCCATGTTGACTCTACAAGATGTCGGAGCGTTCCACAGGGATGCTGGTCCATGTTGACTCTACAAGATGTCGGAGCGTTCCACAGGGATGCTGGCCCATGTTGACTCTACAAGATGTCGGAGCGTTCCACAGGGATGCTGGCCCATGTTGACTCTACAAGATGTCGGAGCGTTCCACAGGGATGCTGGTCCATGTTGACTCTACAAGATGTCGGAGCGTTCCACAGGGATGCTGGCCCATGTTGACTCTACAAGATGTCGGAGCGTTCCACAGGGATGCTGGCCCATGTTGACTCTACAAGATGTCGGAGCGTTCCACAGGGATGCTGGTCCATGTTGACTCTACAAGATGTCGGAGCGTTCCACAGGGATGCTGGCCCATGTTGACTCTACAAGATGTCGGAGCGTTCCACAGGGATGCTGGCCCATGTTGACTCTACAAGATGTCGGAGCGTTCCACAGGGATGCTGGCCCATGTTGACTCTACAAGATGTCGGAGCGTTCCACAGGGATGCTGGCCCATGTTGACTCTAACGCTTCCCACATTTGTGTCAAGTTGCCTGGACGTCCTTTGGCTGGTGGACCATTCTTGATACATACGGAAAACTGTTGAGCGTGAAAAGCACAGCAGCGTTGCAGTTCTTGACACAAACCGGTCAACTGGCACCTACTAACATACCCTGTTCAAAGGCACTTAAATATTTGGTCTTGCCCACTCACCCTCTGAATGGCACACACACAATCCATGTCTAAAGGCTTGAACACCCTTCTTTAACCCGTCTCCTCCCCTTCATCTACACCGACTTAAAGTGGATTTAACAAGTGACATCAAGAAAAGGATCATCCAGGTGAAAAAGCTGGATTTATCTGTTCAGTCTCATGGACAGAGCAGGTGTTCTTAATGTTTTGTACATTCAGTGTACGTACAAGTCACTCTTACAATGTATCCAATTTCAGTTTGTGTAGTTGTTGCTTTAGCTTTCTGTAACTTTATAGCAAGTACGGTCTGCATGTGTAGGTGCCTATCATGTCATGATTGCAAGGTGTCCCAATATCATTTCCATTCTAGAATGCCCTTCTAGCCAATAAGAAATTATTCAACAATGCTGTGGTATAAAATATCAATAATGGACAAAATAAAATGTATCGTATACTGAACAAAAATATAAAACGCAATAAGTAAAGTGTTGGTCCCTTGTTTCATAAGCTGAAATAAAAGATCCCAGAAATGTTTACATTGCTGTTAGTGAGCATTTCTCCTTTGCCAAGATAATCCATCCATCTGACAGGTGTCGCATATCAAGAATCTGATTAAACAGCATGACCATTGCACAGGTGCACCTTGTGCTGGAGACAATAAAAGCCCACTAAAACATGCAGTTTTGTCACAACACAAGGTCACAGATTTGAGTTGAGGGAGTTTGCAATTGGCATGCTTACTACAGGAATGTCCCCCCAGAGCTGTTGCCAGATAAGTGAATGTTCATTTCTCTACCATAAGCCACGTGTTGTTTTAGAGAATTTGGCAGTACGTCCAACTGGCCTCACAACCACAGACCAAGTGTAGAGCGTCGTGTGGGCAGTTTGATGATTTCAACGGTGAGTACAGAGTGCCCCATGGTGGCGGTGGGGTTACGGTATGGGCAGGCATAAACTACGGACAACGAAAACAATTGTATTTTATCGATGTGAATGCACCATGACAAGATCCTGAGGCCCATTTTTTGTGACCAACAGATTGCATATCTGTATCCCAGTCATGTGAAATCCATAGATTAGGGCCTAATTAATTAATTTAAATTGACTGATTCCCTCATTTGAACTGTAACCCCATAAAATCAATGAAATTGTATTTTTTTCTGTATTTTATATTTAACTAGGCATGTCAGTTAAGAACAAATTCTTATTTACAATAACGCCTAGGAACAGTGAGTTAACTGCCTTGTTCATGGGTAGAATGACAGATTTTTACCTTGTCAGCTTAGGGATTTGATCTAGCAGCCTTTCAGGTTACTGAGCCAACGCTCTAACCACTAGGCTACCTGCCACCCCGTATAAATATAAAGCCACTATAAAGAGCAATTCCCTCTACTGAGCAGCATTGAATACGAGCCCAAGGCATCTTACCTATATTTATATAGCTGACTCTCTTTATAGGGGAGGAATGGTATGAACTGGAAGGCAGATGGGCACATGCACACACACAGGTTGCACCATAGATGAATAAATCATCAGGTTCAGACGGTCACACCTATACAGAGCTCTCTCACTGGCACCTGGCCTCATCAATCAAGGTTCTATGTTGGTACGTGTCCTAACACTGCATCCACTGAAGCCTTGCACTACTAAACAGTGACATTCCATCACTCTGTCGTTGAATTCAGTTCAGCATGTAGGATGATTTTATCGACCTGTTTATGTTTTGTAAACAACTTGGGTAATATGCTTGACACGAATGCACGCTTCACAAGCAAGTGCACACGTTGGAAGAAGGGTAGAGAACAGGGAAGCAGCCACAGAGAGGTTTGCTCTGTAACTGCCCCAACCCTGTAGGCTGTAATTGAAACAGCTTACGGATGGCTTGATAAGAGTGTGTGGGTACTAACTGCTATGTTTCTAATAGAGCAGACATTGGACAAGTGACAATGGTTTCATGTGATATGCGAGTGAAGTAATGCAACGAGACAGACACAGATTTTTAATGGATAAACAAAAACAAAAGTAGAAGATAAGCAAATGAGTAAAGGTAAGCTGTAAGTGAGGAAGACAGACCGACAGAAACACATGCATTATGTTTTATTGTGCAGAGTAGCTCAACCAGGACAAAGAAAATGACTTTCCAGGTGAGAGGATGAGTTTATAGGAGGTGCCAGTGGGGACATTAACAGAATAGGGGAAAAAAACGTAGGCTATTGCGGTCTTGTTTTAGACATGCAGATGGGGAGGATGCTAATGATGAAGATGACAGCAAACAGATGAAAAAATGACCAGGTGGACAGCAGGCGTGGCAACACCAGGCAGTGTTAGAACATGTAGCGACCAAACTGACCATGGTTGATAGCATGCATGCATGTGTGTGCCTCTCTCTTTCTAAGATGGTATAACTTCCTATTAAAGTACCATGAATAAAATGTTAGTGTTGGACATTTTAAATAATATAGTGGGTCTCTACTTCCTCAACTCAATATAGACATTGTTCATTCAGCTTCAGCCAGCGGTCTAGTTCAGGAAACAAAGGACCCCTCCTCACTCTCATTCTTTCCTCCCTTGTCTCCCCCTCCTCTGTGCCCTTCCTGGTTCCATCTCTCTAGTCTCCCCCTCCTCTGTGCCCTTCCTAGTTCCATCTCTCTAGTCTCCCCCTCCTCTGTGCCCTTCCTAGTTCCATCTCTCTAGTCTCCCCCTCCTCTGTGCCCTTCCTAGTTCCATCTCTCTAGTCTCCCCCTCCTCTGTGCCCTTCCTAGTTCCATCTCTCTAGTCTCCCCCTCCTCTGTGCCCTTCCTAGTTCCATCTCTCTAGTCTCCCCCTCCTCTGTGCCCTTCCTAGTTCCATCTCTCTAGTCTCCCCCTCCTCTGTGCCCTTCCTAGTTCCATCTCTCTAGTCTCCCCCTCCTCTGTGCCCTTCCTAGTTCCATCTCTCTAGTCTCCCCCTCCTCTGTGCCCTTCCTAGTTCCATCTCTCTAGTCTCCCCCTCCTCTGTGCCCTTCCTAGTTCCATCTCTCTAGTCTCCCCCTCCTCTGTGCCCTTCCTAGTTCCATCTCTCTAGTCTCCCCCTCCTCTGTGCCCTTCCTAGTTCCATCTCTCTAGTCTCCCCCTCCTCTGTGCCCTTCCTAGTTCCATCTCTCTAGTCTCCCCCTCCTCTGTGCCCTTCCTAGTTCCATCTCTCTAGTCTCCCCCTCCTCTGTGCCCTTCCTAGTTCCATCTCTCTAGTCTCCCCCTCCTCTGTGCCCTTCCTAGTTCCATCTCTCTAGTCTCCCCCTCCTCTGTGCCCTTCCTAGTTCCATCTCTCTAGTCTCCCCCTCCTCTGTGCCCTTCCTAGTTCCATCTCTCTAGTCTCCCCCTCCTCTGTGCCCTTCCTAGTTCCATCTCTCTAGTCTCCCCCTCCTCTGTGCCCTTCCTAGTTCCATCTCTCTAGTCTCCCCCTCTGTGCCCTTCCTAGTTCCATCTCTCTAGTCTCCCCCTCCTCTGTGCCCTTCCTAGTTCCATCTCTCTAGTCTCCCCCTCCTCTGTGCCCTTCCTAGTTCCATCTCTCTAGTCTCCCCCTCCTCTGTGCCCTTCCTAGTTCCATCTCTCTAGTCTCCCCCTCCTCTGTGCCCTTCCTAGTTCCATCTCTCTAGTCTCCCCCTCCTCTGTGCCCTTCCTAGTTCCATCTCTCTAGTCTCCCCCTCCTCTGTGCCCTTCCTAGTTCCATCTCTCTAGTCTCCCCCTCATCTTCTGTGTACTACTACTGCACCTTCTTTTGAGAGCTTGGTTCTGGCGATCTCTCTTTCCAGGTCTTCTCTGAGCTCCTCGTTGCTCCGGATCCCTTCTTCCAGCTGCTGTCTGAGGAGCGTCACCGCTGTCAGCTCCATCTGGAGGGCGTGAAGACGCTGGGCACTGCAAAACACACAATGTATGACTTACTATTCCACATATACACACACAAGTAGACAAATCTAATTGTATGTGTCACATGCTTCGTAAACAGGTGTAGACTAACAGTGAAATGCTTACTTGTGGACCCTTCTCAACGATACAGAAAATTATTTTTAAATAATAGAAAAATAACAACATGAGGAATAAATGAGTGACACAATGAGTAACGATAACGTGGCTATGTACACGGTGTACCAGTAGACAATATCTGTCTATGGAGACACTGGGTATTGCAACAAAAAAATAAACCCTTTTGAATGCCACACCAACCAAAGCATATAAAAAAGGACTTTGGTAAGACTATTTCAATTACATGGCAATATGTGGAATTAATCCAATCTGTGATAATCGTCCAGATACCTGTCCTGTTCTTTGACGGTGCGAACCAAGCTGGAGTAGAGCTGCTGCTCGGCCCTCAGGGCTCGGTTCAAAGAGCGGTGCTCCACCTGCAGGTCAGCCAACAAGGGCAGGACCTGGGGAGGGAGGGGGGCACAGGTCAAAGGTCAGATGCCACTCAATCAGTTGCTATACAAGGGTCATATTCATTGTGCATGCAATGGGAGTTGTTTTAAAACGTTTCGAAATGGAAAATGAGTGATCGTTATTGGACAGGTCCAGGTAGTCCCGCCATATGTCAGTCAGTTTTGGTGCCTAATGAACAGGACCCAGGTCACGGTGGGTTTATTCTCATGCTGGACTGTTTTTGACATGCAGACCAAAGAGTGAGCCTTTTCAAATTGTGACTGTGTTGTTGAACACTTTATTTTCACACAATTAAACCAGACATCACAAAAGGTTGTGACTTTATTGATTTTTGATGTAACACTCGACTATGGTACATTCAGACATGGCCATTCTTCTGAAGATAGATGGCACACTACAGCTCATAAATACGTTTCAGGCAGGGCTTGCTTTTGCGTGGTGCTACCTCTTGTTGGCTGTCACCACCGATGATGGTCCTCTCCCGCTGAGGGAGGCCAGGGAGCGAGTGCGCCACCCCGGCTTCAGCAGCCTGATCCTGGGGCCCCTTGGTCTGACTGTCCCCTCTCTGGCCCAGACGCTGGTGGAGGTCCTGTCAGCATATACACAGCAGAGAGACTCTGACATCAAACTAGTTATAGCAAATGGAAAAAGTGCCCTTGAAGGGGTTTAAAAAAATGAATGTATTGAAGTGAAAGTATCGCTCAGATGTGTTAATTTCCTTTTTATTTATAACTGAGCCAAGCTCAAGAGGTAGCACAGGTGGTGATGGCCAAAATCAGTTCAAGGTCAGCCAGGTTAACCCTGTGCAAGCTACCTATGAAACCAGATGGCACCAGGTAACCTCCTGAGCCTGCTTGAGTGTGTGTATATGAGTGTCTGTGTAGATTAGTAGCCGTGTGTGAGGAGACCACTGGCCATCCACTCACGTTTATAATCTCGTCCTTGGTCTCCAGGGTGGTGGTGAGGGAGTCTATGCTGGCCGCCTGGCCCTCGATACGCCCCTCCAGCTCAGACAACACTGACTGGAGATCAGCCAGGGACATCTGGAACACAGGAGAACAATGGGATAGAATGAAGACATTGACCCAAGGTCCATTTTCTATTATCCACCTAATAGTCAGGATTTAGACTTGTGGAGGGTAATCTAATGATTCTGATCTGTACCCAGAGGTAATTTGTTTACCAAGAGCAAAGAAAAAAAACTATGTTAACGCAATGACAAACAAACAAAGGATCAAGAAAGTTAAAGTGAATCACTTTCTTATTCATCAGTCAAAAATAGTGTATTCTTTGACCAGAGTAAATGGGAAAGGGGGATACCTAGTCAGTTGCACAACTCAATGCAATCAACCGAAATGTGTCTTCCGCATTTAACCCGACTCCTCTGAATCAGAGGTCGGGTGGGGGTGCTTTAAATCGACACCCATGTCATCGGTGCCCGGGAAGCAGTTGTTGTTGGGGGTTAACTGCCTTGCTCAAGGGAGGAACGTCAGATTTTTTCCCCACCTTGCCGGCTCAGGGATTTGAATCAGCTGCAGTATGACTGTTCTCACCTTGAGCTCATTCTCCCTCTTCAGAGACTTGTTGAGAGCCTCAGTCTTCTGAGACAACTCCTTCTTCAGGATGACCACTGTCTTCTTGATGAGAGGGACCTTCTCCATGCTGTCTTCGTTGTTGTTCCTCTTGGAGCAGTCACCTACAGAGGGAACAAAACCAGTAGAGGACATTAGTGGGGTCAGGGTGTTGGTGGACAAAGACAGTTTGACAGTATGCACTTCGGCCAACTTCTGTTTTGTTCATTGGTATGTCAAACTGTTCAGCACAGCTTGCAGCTTTAAGAGGTAAAGCCTCTCACCTTCCCTCTCCTCCAGTCTCTCCTGCAGCAACTGGATGGTCTGTCTGAGCTCCAGCACCTGGGACGGTGCAGGTTCCTTCTGCCTCAACTCAGCCAGGAACTGGTCCCTCTCCCGGCCGCGCTCCAGAAGTTTCTGGCAGAGGAAATCAAAAGCTAAACACACCGGCTCTCATAACCTTGCCATTAACTTTATTCAACGTTGTTCTACCAAGACAAATCAAGGATGGCCAATGTGCAGGTTTTGTTCAAGCCCAACATTAACAAAACAATCTGGGCAGGAGCAAAATGCTGCACATATTGTAGCCAGCCATGATTTAAATCCTAAACTATCAAAAACACAAAATAGTAGTGTACTCTGCACCTATCCAAATAACTCTGTTCAAACTCACAATGATAATGGATTCCTTCTCGGTCAGCAGGGCCCTGAGCTTGGCCATCTCTAGGTAACCCTCCTGTGTTACAGTGGAACTAAGTTTCTCAGCGGAGGCCAGCTGCTGCTGCCGGGTACACAGCTGTCGCCTCAGCTCCTCGATCTCCTGGATGCGCTCAGACAGTGTCCTGTTATAGTGCTCCGCTGACTCCTGGAGGGAGCGAAAACATGGTCATAAACACTAACCCTCCTGTAAAAATATTACAAGGTTAAGACAAATAGAATGTGAGTGTGGATGTTGTTAGACAGAGACTTTCTCATCACAATAAATCAACCAGTAAAGGTGCCTCCAGTGTGCATGTGTGTACCTTGAGAAGCTGGTCCTTGCTGCCGATTGTGGCCAGCAGGCCCTCCACGGCGCTCTCGTTGTCCGCCACCAGCCTCTCACGGGCCTTGACCGCGTCCACCAGCATGGCCTCTGCCACCTTTAACCTCTGACCCATCTGTTCTGCAAGGTCACGGGCCTGAGACTGGGACTGGCTCAGCAGGGAACTTGCCATCGCCTACACACACAGACAGAGGCAGAGGAAGACCAAACAAAAGAAGAAGAGATTTGTTATTTGTCAATCTTTACTTATCCAACTTTATCCTTCTGGGATTAACCTCTTTTGCAAGATATACTAGGTCAATATTATATCAAATCAATATATCATTGAACGACAGCGTGTTTGGTGAATGATGTCACTGTTTTGTGAGTATTGATGCCTGTGTTAAAAGAGTCTTTATGTTCAGGTAATATTTTGTGAGTGTCAGCTAGTAATACATGGGATTTACTTTCTCCTTATGTGTCTTCCTACCTCCATGTCCTTGGTCTTGCCCTCCAGGGACAGCTGCAGCTGACTGATGATGGAGTCCTTCTCCCTGCAGGCTCGGTTCAGGTTGTCCTCCACATCCTGCTTGGCACGCTGCAAGTTCTTCATAGTGTTGGCAAGGTGCTGCAGCTCCACGTCCTTCTCCTTGATCAACGCGTCAAAACTCTGCGGGGAGCAATGGAGAGTGAGAGACCAGTGTTGTAGACTCTCCATTCAACAGGATGTTTACCCTAGCAGTCCTTGCAACAACTCCACATAAGAGGTAGTGTGTGACTTCATTAAATATGATATGCAGGGTTGGTGTCAATTCCATTTCAATTCAGTAAGTAAATTGAAAATCCAATTCTCCTCAATGAAAAGCAATGAGGGAAATTGGAGGAGTTGACATTTTTGTTGACTAACTAAACTGACTGAATGGGGTGATCATGGTCCATTACGTTGATGGTGTCCTCATTGTGAGACAGCAGGTTGTTGAGTCTCTCCAGGTCCCTCTCCTTCTCCCTGAGTGACAGACGCAGCTGGTGGATCTCGTTGTCTTTCTCTTCTAGCGCTGAAAACTTCTCATCCAGCGCTTGCTGTGGAGGAGCCATACGGAATATTGAAATTAAAAGACCAAAGGCATACAATGATCATCAGATCAGAGCGAGAGAGAAAGATCGACATCCTGTTCGTGACGATCTTCATTTTTAATGACGTTGTTCATTAAATCATTTCATTTCCAAAGTATACTTTGGCAATATGTACATTTTTACATCATGCCAATAAAGCAATTGAACAGAGAGAGCGAGAGAAATATTTTACATTTCAAACATTGATAGAAAGCCCACCTCCAGAGCCTTTTCTTTTTCTTTCAGTCGTTCTCGCAGCTTTGACAGCATGGTGTCGCTTTCCTCAGGACTTCTGCTCTGCTCTATGTCTCTCATCATGTTCATGTATTCCTGATAGAGGGAGAATAGAGAGAGAGAGACGAGGCAGACAGAGAAAAGAGGGAAAAAAGCAACAGCAAGAAAAAGATCGAATAGAGGGACAGAAAGAAAAAAAAGAGGGTAAGAACAAAGTTTTTCCCAGTTCCCGTGCTACATTTTAGTCATTTAGCAGACACCTCTTATCCAGTGACTTATAGTAGAGCGCATACATTTTCATATATACACACTACCGTTCAGAAGTTTGGGGTCACTTAAAAATGTCCTTGTTTTGAAAGAAAAGCAAAAAAAAAATTACCATTAAAATATCATCAACTTGATCAGAAATACAGTGTAGAGATTGTTAATGTTGTAAATGATTCTTGTAGCAAAAAACGGCAGTTTTTTTTATGAAATATGTACATAGGCCCATTATCAGCAACTATCACTTCTGTGTTCCAATGGTACATTGTGTTAGCTAATCCAAGTTTAGCATTTTAAAAGGATAATTGATCATTAGAAAACCCTTTTGCATTATGTTAGCACAGCTGAAAACTGCTGTGCTGATTAAAATAAGTAATAAAACTGGCATTTTTTAGACTAGTTGAGTATCTGAAGCATCAGCGTTTCTGGGTTCGATTATAGGCTCAAAATGGCCAGAAACAAAATCTTTCGTCAGTCTATTCTTGTTCTGAGAAATGAAGACTATTCCATGTGAGAAAATGCCAAGAAACTGAAGATCTCATACAACGCTGTGTACTACTCCCTTCACAGAATTGCTAGTATGGTGCTAGTACACCATATTTACCTAGTTCCATAGAAAAGGAATATATAGAACAGGCCTCAATAATTGCTAGTGTTTGATACTCTAAGCCCCCTTCTATAGATTATATTTCTATGGTTTCACTTTTAGTTTCTCGAGCTCTCAGACTATCTACCTGTAGCTGCTGCTCCTTGTCGGCCAGGCAGGTGGTAAGGCGCTGGATGGTGACCTCGTGACTCTGCAGCCTCCTCTTTGTCTGCTCCAGCTGCTCCTGGTACTGCTGCTCCAGACTGCTTTCCCTCTCGCCCAGCTCCCCGTTAAGCTTCTTTAGCTGGTTCTGCATCTCCTGCATGGCGTAGATAGTTTACCCAGTAAGCACAATACATTGAAAATACGTCTTTTCAACGTCTTCTCAACCAAAAAGGGTCAAGAGTTCATTCCTGGTTGGGTCATGTGGTTTAACAAAAGCCCAGAAAATAAGTTGCCCTCAACTTTAGGGAAAATGGATGGCTTTGGGGAATATATTCTGCATTCTATTATGCGCGGGTAAAACAACGTAGTTACATGGTAGTAAAATGGGTTAAATAGGACAGCTTTTATACCTGCTCCCAGCTTGCCCATTGCCAATATCAAAGCTTTCCACACAACGAAGTAGACCTGGGCAATATGGCCAAAATATCATATCACAGTATTTTCTCATTTTTGACACTTCTGAATAACAAAAGTTATAAATATGCTTCATGGGTAGGGCATGATCCTAGGATGGCAACAAATGAATCCTAAGTGCTTTTATTAAATGGGCTTTCTCCATTCTGATTGCATTGCTTTATACTGTTCAACCAAACTTCAACCAAAAATAATAGGACAAAACTGACAGTGGTCTTATTTGTAGAACATTGCATAGGAATCAAAATCCTATTTTGTAGCCTCTAACTCTGGTACTTGTAATTCCAACACTCACTTCCAGCATTCTAATACATTTCTTAATTTCCTTCATTCATTTGTTATTATTTACCCACTGCTACAAATCACAATAAAATCTCAGTTTCGAATCGCAAAACGGATAGAATCTTGAGAAACACATTAGATATATTATCAGCACCTAAGTATCGTGATAATACCATATCGTTAGGTCCCTGGCAATTCCCAGGAAAACAATAGATATTCCTCCTGTGGCCTTACATTGAGAGCTTTGTCCCCCTTCTTCCTCTGCTGCTGCAGCTCCTCTAGCTCCTGCTCCAGCTGCTCCTTGGCCTGCTGCAGATCAGCCAGCTCCTGCTCCCTCCTGCCCAGGGAGCGCTGCAGCTTCTGCGCCTCCAGCCGCTTGGTGTGGTGCTCGCCCTGGAGCTGGGACAGCTCCGCCTGCTTCTCCATCAGCAGAGATTGGTGCTCTTCCGCACCCTGGAGGGAAAGCATGAATATGGATAGAGTTAGAGAAGCAGGAGACTTATTTTTGTATTTTGAGTGCATGTGTGTGCAACCCAGAAGTCTGTATTGATGTGACCTCTGGCAAACACGCACAGATAGACATTACAGCCCTAAAGCAGAGTAGATACACACACTGCAGCTGCCTGCCAGATCTCACAATACCTTAAACGGTGTTTAGCGAATAATATCACATGACATAGCACTTCCATGCGCCGACTGCGCAGTGAATGACGTAGCACACAGCCATTGGTTGATGCATGCAGCGTGACTGATGTATTGGGCCTGGAACGCAGCCAATGCTGTGTCTGATCTGACTTGCCTGGTATTTCTGGAGCTGGGCTTTGTGCGCTGCCTCCCTGGCTTTGGCTAATGCCTCGTCCCTGTCCTCAATCTCATGGCACAGCTCTTCAATCTGGAACACACAGACAGAGACAGACGTGTTGGTGTGACAATGTTACATAAGCCCTCAGTCTGCGCAGCATATGAGCATATGAGGCGATATATTTTTTAGTTGGCAACAATAGTTGATTACATCAGTATTTTATCAAATGAGGTTATCATCAAAATGTATTACAGTGTGAATATTATGTAATCAACCGCACCTCTTTTTCCTTTTCTTTGAGCACAAGACTGAGTCCCTGGATGGTTTTGTCTCGTTTCAGAGCGTTCTTCTTCTCCGAGCCCAACTCGTTCTCAGTCTCCTCCAACTTACCAGACAGTACCTGTTAAAAAAAAAAAATAACAAGTGGTCACTTGTGGTCCTCTATAGCTAAGGTCGTGAGAGAATGGCACTTGTGGTCCTCTATAGCTAAGGGCGTGAGAGAATGGCACTTGTGGTCCTCTATAGCTAAGGGCGTGAGAGAATGGCACTTGTGGTCCTCTATAGCTAAGGGCGTGAGAGAATGGCACTTGTGGTCCTCTATAGCTAAGGGCGTGAGAGAATGGCACTTGTGGTCCTCTATAGCTAAGGGCGTGAGAGAATGGCACTTGTGGTCCTCTATAGCTAAGGGCGTGAGAGAATGGCACTTGCTTCGCCAAGATTCTGGGTTTGATTCCCAGGGCCACTCATATGTAAAATGTATGCACACATGACTGACAGTCCCTTTAGATAAAAGCATCTGCTAAACTGCATATAATTAAGTAGCCAAAACAAGAGACAGTAAATTCATCTTCCTCCAACATGTTCGATTAATCACAATGGTACATTTTGAATCCACCCTAAAAATGTGCTCCTACCCCATAGCCATTTCTGTAGAACATGAAAGGATAGCCTAGCTGTATTCATTTCAAAATAGTGAAAATTCCATGATGAAAACATTTACCGGTATGTATGTATATTTTCACTATTATTCTACACTGTAGAAAATATTTTAAAAATTAAGAAAAACCATGGAATGCGTAGGGGGGTCCAAACATTTGACTAGTACTGTGTGTGTGTGTGTGTAGAGAGAGAGAGAGATATCTATATCTCTACACACACACACAGATATATATATATACACATACATACACACACACACACACACACACACACACACACACAGCTCAAAAAAATAAAGGGAACACTTAAACAACACAATGTAACTCCAAGTCAATCACACTTCTGTGAAATCAAACTGTCCACTTAGGAAGCAACACTGATTGACTATACATTTCACATGCTGTTGTGCAAATGGAATAGACAACAGGTGGAAATTATAGGCAATTAGCAAGACACCCCCAATAAAGGAGTGGTTCTGCAGGTGGGGACCACAGACCACTTCTCAGTTCCTATGCTTCCTGGCTGATGTTTTGGTCACTTTTGAATGCTGGCGGTGCTTTCACTCTAGTGGTAGCGTGAGACGGAGTCTACAACCCACACAAGTGGCTCAGGTAGTGCAGCTCATCCAGGATGGCACATCAATGCAAGCTGTGGCAAGAAGGTTTGCTGTGTTTGTCAGCGTAGTGTCCAGAGCATGGAGGCGCTACCAGGAGACAGGCCAGTACATCAGGAGACGTGGAGGAGGCCGTAGGAGGGCAACAACCCAGCAGACGCTACCTCCGCCTTTGTGCAAGGAGGAGCACTGCCAGAGCCCTGCAAAATGACCTCCAGCAGGCCACAAATGTGCATGTGTCTGCTCAAACGGTCAGAAACAGACTCCATGAGGGTGGTATGAGGATCCGACGTCCACAGGTGGGGGTTGTGCTTACAGACCAACACCGTGCAGGACGTTTGGCATTTGCCAGAGAACACCAAGATTGGCAAATTCGCCACTGGCGCCCTGTGCTCTTCACAGATGAAAGCAGGTTCACACTGAGCACATGTGACAGACGTGACAGTCTGGAGTCTGGAGACGCCGTGGAGAACGTTCTGCTACCTGCAACCTCCTCCAGCATGACCGGTTTGGCAGTGGGTCAGTCATGGTGTGGGGTGGCATTTCTATGGGGGGCCTCCATGTGCTCGCCAGAGGTAGCCTGACTGCCATTAGGTACCGAGATGAGATCCTCAGACCCCTTTGTGAGACCATATGCTGGTGCGGTTGGCCCTGGGTTCCTTCTAATGCAAGACAATGCTAGACCTCATGTGGCTGGAGTGTGTCAGCAGTTCCTGCAAGAGGAAGGCATTGATGCTATGGACTGGCCCGTCCGTTCCCCAGACCTGAATCCAATTGAGCACATCTGGGACATCATGTCTCGCTCCAGCCACCTCGCTCCAGCCACGTTGCACCACAGACTGTCCAGGAGTTGGCGGATGCTTTAGTCCAGGTCTGGGAGGAGATCCCTCAGGAGACCATCCGCCACCTCATCATGAGCATGCCCAGGCGTTGTAGGGAGGTCATACAGGCACGTGGAGGCCACACACACTACTGAGCCTCATTTTGACTTGTTTTAAGGACATTACATCAAAGTTGGATCAGCCTGTAGTGTGGTTTTCCACTTTAATTTTGAGTGTCACTCCAAATCCAGACCTCCTTGATGAATTTGATTTCCATTGATAATTTTTGTGTGATTTTGTTGTCGGCACATTCAAATATGTAAAGAAACAAGTATTTAATAAGATTATTTCATTCATTCAGATCTAGGATGTGTTATTTTAGTGTTCCCTTATTTTATATATATATATATATATTAGAGGTCGACCGATTATGATTTCAACGCCGATATAGATACTGATTATTGGAGGACCAAAAAAAGCCGATACCGATTAAATCGGACAATTTGATTTATTTATTTGTAATAATGACAATTACAACAATACTGAATTAACACTTATTTTAACTTAATATAATATATCAATAAAATCAATTTAGCCTCAAATAAATAATGAAACATGTTCAATTAAACATGTTCAATTTGGTTTAAATAATGCAAAAACAAAGTGTTGGAGAAGAAAGTAAAAGTGCAATATGTGCCATGTAAGAAAGCTAACGTTTCAGTTCCTTGCTCAGAACATGAGAACATATGAAAGCTGGTGGTTCCTTTTAACATGAGTCTTCAATATTCCCAGGTAAGAAGTTTAAGGTTGTAGTTATTATAGGAATTATAGGACTATTTCTCTCTACACCATTTGTATTTCATTAACCTTTGACTATTGGATGTTTTTATAGGCACTTGAGTATTGCCAGTGTAACAGTATAGCTTCCGTTCCTCTCCTCGCTCCTACCTGTGCTCGAACCAGGAACACATCGACAACAGCCACCCTCAAAGCAGCGTTACCCATGCAGAGCAAGGGGAACAATTACTCCAAGTCTCAGAGCGAATGACGTTTGAAACGCTATTAGCGCGCACACCGCTAACTAGCTAGCCATTTCACATCGGTTACACAAGCCTAATCTCGGGAGTTGATCAGCTTGAAGTCATAAACAGCGCAATGCTTGAAGCACTGGGAAGAGCTGCTGGAAAACACACAAAAGTGCTGTTTGAATGAATGCTTACAAGCCTGCTGCTGCCTACCACCGCTCAGACAGATATCAAATCATAGACTTAGTTATAATTATAATAACACACAGAAATACGAGCCTTTGGTCATTAATACGAGCCAGGCGGCCCAAACTGCTGCATATACCATGACTCTATTGCAAGAGAAGTGACACAATTTACCTAGTTAAAATAAATTCACGTTAGCATGCAATATTAACTAAATATGCAGGTTTAAAAATATATACTTCTGTGTATTGATTTTAAGAAAGGCATTGATGTTTATGGTTAGGTACACATTGGAGCAAGACTGTCCTTTTTCGTGAATACGCACCGCATCGATTATATGCAACGCAGGACATGCTAGATAAACTAGTAATATCATTAACCATGTGTAGTTAACTAGTGATTATGATTGATTGTTTTTTATAAGATAAGTTCAATGCTAGCTAGCAACTTACCTTGGCTTCTTACTGCAGTTGTGGAGTGCAATGTAAGGCAGGTGGTTAGAGTGTTGGACTAGTTAACCGTAAGTTTGCAAGATCGAATCCCCGAACTGACAAGGTAAAAATCTGTTGTTCTGCCCCTGAACAAGGCAGTTAAACCAACTGTTCCTAGGCCGTCATTGAAAATAAGAATGTTCTTAACTGACTTACCTAGTTAAATAAAGGTGTAGTAAAAAAAAATAAAAAATAAAATAAAAAACGGCAAAATCATGGCCCTAATTAAAATTGGCTATTCCGATTAATTGATCGACCTCTAATAAATATAATATATATATATCAAATAACAAAAACTATTTGCTACCCATTTTCTTCCCTCCCCCCCAAATCACCTTGTTGTTATTCTGGATGTCCTCCAGGGTCTTGGAGAGGTTCTGGTTCATTGCTCTGAACTGGTTCATCTCCTCATTCAGCTGCCTCTGGGCTGTCTCCAGCCTGCTCACCTCATTCAGCTGCTCAGTGAAACCCTGGGGAAGGGAAACAGAATTCTGGGAAATTAGTCAAAGAGAATGAGTTGGCTAAGAAAGGAAAATAGGACATCAAAGGGGAAGTAAAAACTGCCACAGGGGCAAAGAACACCTGTGAATCCCTTTTATTGATACATTTATTCACGTATACTTTATTTCCCATTATCAACAAAAATTGATCCTTTTACTGCGACGATATCCAACCTCACAACTGGTAGATCCTTTATAGTCAAATAACTATCCAAATTCAGTCTAAAGCTATATTTCCATGGCCTTCCAAGTTCTCTACAGAGGATCGGTCTGAGGTGAGAGGACTGGACTACCTCAGCTCTGAGAGGAATGTAACCATCATTAAACTCCTCTGTGAGGTCCTGGAGCGACTTCCACTCAGCCTCTCTCCGTCTGCGTCGGGCACCAGGGGTGATGCTGCATCCTGGGGGGAGTGGCTGTCCCACCCTGGGCTTCCTCCGCAGGACGGGGATGCGGCTCCCGGGGGTCCCTGGGATTGGTCGTCTGGGGATGGAGCGCAGCAGCTGCAGCAGGTCGGAGATTGGAGCCTGGGCTGGGGAATGCCCTCTCTGGTTTCTGGTGGTAGTATGGCCCACTGAAGGAGAGCATTCCCTCACTGATATCTTTGACTCTCTGCACGGTCTCTGTGACAGGGGGCCCAGGGGTTCTGTCTGATGAGGGTGGTCAGGGTTCAGGGACTGAAGCGAGGCTGAGCGGAACCTGGAACTGGGGGAGGAGAGGGTGCATTTGCGGTAGACCAGGTCCTGGTACATCATGCTCCGGGAGCGGAGCCCAGAGTTCTTCTCCGGGCAGGGATCCCCACCAGACTGCACCCTCTTGTGGGCTGAGCTTGACCGACCTGAGGCTCCCACTGGACCACCCAGGAGGTCCATACTCACAGAGCGCCTCACCCGCACATCCCCTCCATCTTCCTTCCTCTGCCCTTCTGACGTAAACTGATCTCCCCCGCACTCATCGGGACTTCCACCTTCAGAGGACCTCCAGAGGGGGGTCATAATGGTGCTCACCTCCCCCACGTCAGGCCTCTCCGGCAGGGGGTTGTGGCGTCCATAGACGTGGGCTACACACTGCTTCAGATTCTCTCTTTCCTGCTGCAACCGCTGCACTTGGGCAGCATGCTCCTCCTGCAGCCTGCCAATCTGTACGTCGCACTGCACTATGCGCTCCAGCGTGAACACGCACTTGCCGCACAGGAACTCGGATGCTTGGCCGTCGGGGTCGCGGTCGACCTGGCGCCCCAGCACGTGGGACAGGATGACCTGAAGCTGCCGTTTGCCTGACGGGTTGAAGATCCAGCGGCACTGGCTGCCAATGAGGCGTAATTTGCATACGCGGCATGGGTCCTTCATGGTGATGACTAGAGATGATGGTTCGGTCCAACAGAGAAACACACTCAGATAGGCTCTGTGTATAAACGCTCCAATCTTCCGCAGTCGTCACCTTGCCAGCCATGGCACAGAGAAAATGCTCTCTCCATTTCTGTGACAGGAACAGTGCAGTAAGCTCACAGTTCAGTCCAACACTCAAAAATGCTCCTTACAGACCCTAAACACAAAAAACTCTCCGCTTTCCCATGGTCGTCAGTCTGCCAGCCATGGCATACAGCAGACTCTCCCGCTCTGATTGAAGAGGAGAGACTGACAAAGCTCTTCCTGGTGAGAGCAGCGTAAGCGTTAAGCCCCATCTTCTAATCCCTCCTCCGCTGTCCCACACATTCAATCAGACCAAATCCCCTGGACTGGACCCGCGGTGATCTCCTGTGTTACGGCTGACTGCTGGCCTCGTAATCCAGCCCCATCTGAACCCAGGACTATCTACTCATCCTGGCTGCCCCAACAAGGACAGCAGGGCCTGGGCGGGCCCTAAGTCTACACAGGTGAGGTGACATTGACCAGGGGCTGGTTAAAGTGTGTTGGTCTCCTTGGCAAGGCTAAGGTAAATCTGATTTAAGATTAAGAGATGGCCTCACCTGGTCCTCAATGCCACCACCTGCCTCACCTCAGAAAACATGATAGAGCTACAGTGATGAACTGCCTGGCCCCTTAGACCTCTACGTATGTGGCTCTCTGATACACACTACTGACCTAACAACCCAGAGACTGGACTCTTTTTACCCAGCTTTACCCCTTTTACACCATGTAATCTGACAGACAGCCCAGACAGAATCCAATAGAAAGCAATAGGGGTTGTGGTTTTTAATATAAAGTTAGTCCATAAATAACCCTAAGGGCAACTCTCTCCTGCCGGGATGCTAATCCTGTATTAACACAGAAACCTGGGCCAAGAGAGCGGAGGAAAAATGGGCACTGACAGCTTCCCCTACTGTCTGACAGGACAAAATAATAATACTATATTTGTCCATCTTGCAGATGAAATCCATCTTTTGATCTGCTATCAACAGTGCTTAATTTGAGCCGGATCCTGACGGAATTTTGGACTGTTTCGTTCCGCAACCCATTTGCCAGGAGGCGGTACCTCTCGTGGCACGAAAAAGTATTCACCATATGCAATGTAAAAATTCTAATCACAGTTCATTCAATTTAGCCTCCTCTATAATTATCCTGCTCCCTAAAAAAATGTAATGTGAAAATAATTGATATTCTAACACTTGATTAGTGTTGGGCTGACCCGTGTTTATGGTTTGCACAACATTGTAGTCTAGAATGATATTAACTTCCTAGGATCTCTTTCTGCTCTAATAGACATGAGCCCGCAACTGATCTCTCCAGCGTTGCACTTCATCTATTTCCTTATAGAATCATAGCCGCGGGAAGGGTGCTGCAACTCCTCTGATAAATTGAAATACAATTGTCAAAAGTTATAGAATGACTGCTTTCCGTTCGGGAAAAGAAATGTAATAATTTGGAATACTACATCAGGAGTAGGCCTATAATTTAGCCACAGAGGATCAATAGCTTTTTCTTCTTCTTAGCCTAGCTGTGGATGGTGTGTAGTCCAATCACAAGGCATGCCTACAGCTGGGAACGCAAGGCAAATCTGTCAGCGAACGGCATGCAGCCAAAACAGGCCTTTCGCAATATTTCATATGCAATCGTAGGAAAACACCGGTTGGAAAGCAAATGGAAAGAAGAAGACTAATCTGACTGTAGGCTACCAAATATGTTATCAACTTGCAAATAGGCCTATTGATCAAACAGTATTGTTTACAAAGTAAAAAATAAGAGAGAGAGAGGCTCCTGGCACGAGCGCATCAGCCATCACCGTTGAGTGAGCTGTGCATCATTGGGTGAGTCAGTGAAACAGGAAAGCTTTATCAGGACTAATTTCCTCCTCATAAATGTACAATATCAGTCTTTCCACACACCTAGGCTAATGATGGGGGGAAAATTAATTCAGATGCCACGCGGTTACTCATCCCTGCACCTTAGAGGCCCCATGTACATAGATGTGGAACACTGGTCACTTTAACAACGTTCGCATACTGTTTTACCCAGCAGTAGTCAAGTCCATACTATTCAACTATTGCTGTACATACACTATCCACGTATTCTTCAGATATAGTATATATTCTATCCCCATACTGACAATACATCACACTTAATCTCCGGATTCCAACATTGCGCATCCTAATATATTTCTTAATTCCATTATTTTACTTTGGATTTGTGCGTATTATGTATTGATAGATATTACTGCACTGTTGGAGCTAGGAACACAAGCATCTAATTACACTCGCAATAACATCTGCTAAACATGCGTATGCAACAAATAACATTTGATTTAGGTAATTTAGCAGACGCTCTTATCCAGCGCGACTGACAGTCAGTGCATTTAACTTATTGTAGCTAGTTAAGACAACCATACATCCCAATAATTTTACATCATTTAGGTTAATAAAGTAGACAGATTCTAGCAGTAGATTATAGTGTTAGCTTGCAGATGGTTGAGAAGAATAGAACAGACATCTGACAACTCTACTTCTCTCCCTGGGGAACCAATGACGTCAGCTTCCTCTGTTGATGGCAACTTCTATAAACTACAAAGCTCTTGCCTGCCGCAACAAAGCAGAACAGACACAGAGAAACCAACAGAAACCAACAGCACTGTAAAGAACATAAGAGGAGGTATACGGATGTAAAAAGGGCAACACAATAGACAATTTCAGAATGCATTTCCTCTCATGGAGCAGATTCAGAGTCAAACCGCCTGACAGATTGTGTCTGTTCCATGTCACACACAGAGAGATATATGGCCAGAGGACATATGTGTGAGTGTGCGTACACTTGAATTACATGAATGCAGGAGACAGCTAAGAGAGGGTAGCTAATGCCTGGTGGGCACACCGTGACCTGTCACTAAATAAAAGAGCCGCCACAGAATTGCCCAACAAAACAGACAATCACAAGCAAGTACACTCTAGTTGGACACTCAGAGGTCAGAGAAGTCTAATACGCATTAGTGTATGCACTGTCAGACACTATGGGAAGATGTCCCCACGTCCTGTCTCCTCTCTCCCCCTTCTCAAAACCCATTGGAGGAAAAGGTCAGAGGGGAGGGACCACTGGCTTTCTCATCCAATGGGTTTTGAGAAGGAGATGAGGAAGAAGATGCGAGGGGTATGCATTATTTAGATCTTCCCCATGGTCCCATTCAGAAACTACCTCAACCGGCTCCTACCCCCTTTGGCACTCGTTCTGAGAGTCTGGCTCCTTCTCAATACATATTTTCTTGATTCCTGGCACTCTCTCTCTCCTCACTTTGTTCTCAAAATGCACTGGAGCAGGAGGGAATGGACCTTGGGCTTTTTCCTCCAATACGGTCAAGAAGGAGCCTAGGCAATACTGGATGGGAAGGAATCATAGATTCCGGGGTGGTCTGTCATCACATGATGTAAGAGGGTAAAGTTGGTAGACTGAGATATTAAGCTGATATGCGTTAGGCAATATGGTGACAGAAATCAAGAAAAAAAAACACCTGATGGTCCTTCTCCGTCCTGCCCTTCTCGCGGCCCAGCTCAGCCCTCAGAGTCTGCAGTTCCTGGTCTTTCTGGCCAATAAGAGCAGAGAGTTGTAGGGTGTGCTCTGTGGTTGGTGTGTCCGTCCCGTGGTCTCTGCCAGTACTTTGTAGCTGTTGGATCACAGCTTCCTGGTTCATCACAGATATCCTCAGTTGATCTATGACACTGGAGGGACAAAAAGTAGGCTACGTTGTGTTACATTATCAAAAACATTTATCCCCATTATAAACAAAAGACATATTGTCCTTACATTTAGGTGCCATTGGATAACACAAAAGTATTAGGTTTCATACTCAAGGCAGGTGAAATGGAAGAGACAGAGGAAATCAGAGCTACATAATCATCTAATTTCTCCATGATCAACATGTTGGTGTCAGTGTAGAATATCACAGCAGATATTACATTAAAAGTACATGGGCTGCAATTGAAATGGAACCCTATTCCCTATATAGTAAACTACTTTTGAACGGCACCGTATAGGGAATAGGGAGCCATTTTGGACACAGCCGAGGTTTTACACTTTGTTGAAAACCCCCTTTGTATCGGTCCTTACCTGTTTTTCTCCTGTAGAGCCTGCTGCAGGTCGTGGCTGGGAACATGGATGGGGGTGAAGGTTCCCGACGGGCCCAGGGCCAAGAGCTGCTTCTCCATACCAATGCTTCTCACCTTCTCCTGCTCAGCAATGGCGGCCATCTTGTCGACTTCCTTCTCGGCCGCTCTCAGACCCTGACATGGAAGAGAAAATTGATGGGAATGTTCCAAGACTAGTCACTGACCTTTTCCAATAATGTGCCTTTTCATTATCACCTAACTTTGACTAAAGTATCTTAGACACATGGTAAGACCAGTGGAGGCTGCTGAGGGGAGGACGGCTCATAATAATGGCTGGAACGGAGCAAATGGAAACCATGTGTTTGATATATTTGATACCATTCCGCTGATTCCGCCATTACCACAAGCCCGTCCTCCCCAATGAAGGTGCTCTGTATACAGTGTTCATATTAGTGCAGTAATGCCGTAGCCCAGTGCTCACCTGCTCCAGCTCAGCGATGCGCTTGTTGAGAGTGTCTCGGAGTGCATCCATCTCTCTGTGGGCTCGCTCTCTCACACGCAGGGAGTCACCAGACTCTCTACCTGCCAGGCTCTCCAACGCTTTCCTGATAACAAGACAGGAGTGATCAAAGTTTATTTATTTATTATTTGGATTTTCAATAGTTGACAGAATAAACTAAAGTTATTTGACAAGTAAAGGGCAAAAATACACAACTGGCCCCCTAACACACACTTGGATCAATGACAGTCAGTTTAGTTTACCAACTAATGAACTAGTGATTAATCAAAGAGTGAAAAGTGAGTCAGGACTATTGATGACTGAAATGACAGTCAGCCGCAGTCTGTACTCACAGACCGATGGCGTCAGCCGCAGTCTGTACTCACAGACCGATGGCGTCAGCCGCAGTCTGTACTCACAGACCGATGGCGTCAGCCGCAGTCTGTACTCACAGACCGATGGCGTCAGCCGCAGTCTGTACTCACAGACCGATGGCGTCAGCCGCAGTCTGTACTCACAGAGATAGCATCAGTTGTCAGTACTCAAACAGTATCAGTAGGCTGTACTTACGATGCAGACACCAGTAGCTCATGCTTCTCTGCCAGATCTCTCTTCATAGACTCCACCTCCACCTTCAGCTCAATGTTCTGAGGAGGACAATCATTCAGTCAAATTCCATTCACTTTAACACAGATATTTTACATGGAGAAACCTGGCACACCGTAGCTTAGCTCCAATAGTTCATTCCTGCATTGTATTTTGTTTGGAGTGGTTCCTAAAGCACTCCAAGTATGGTCTGAGAATAAGTTGAGTATGGTCCTCAACTGCATACTTCAACAATGTAATTCGCTTTGGCACTGGAAGCTATGTGTTCATATCGTAACAATGAGTAGGTGTGTACTCAATTGCAGGCGGATCATCGTAAAATATAATACAGAAATAAAATAAGACAATATTTTTCTATGACGAAGACAACAGACTTGTCTCTGAGATCAGTAGACTGAGATCAGTAGATCAGTGAGATATGTCAGTTGTGCATTTAGTAAAGTAGTGAAACTGGTCTGAGATCAGTGGGCTAAATGTAAGACACCAGGTTCTCCAAAGGATTTTTAAACAAGGTGGTGCTGCTGGTGCGTACGGCAGTGGGAGACCCACAAGGTGGAGCAGCGCCACTCTTACATTCTTTGGAGAGAACCCTAAGACATGGTAGATGAGTATTTAGTAAAGTAGTGAGACTGGTCTGAGATCAGTGGGCTAAACTCTGGTGGGGGTTAGCTGTGTTTTTGGGTGGAACTAGGGCTGGAAGATATGGACAAAATATCATATCAATATTTTTCACATTTTTGACAGTATTTGATGACATTTTATGTTTTGGAATAATAAAAAAAGTTCTAAAATATGCTTTCCAAGTAGTTCATGACCCCAGGGTGGCAACACACACATTATAGGCTTTCTCCATTTATACTGTTCAATCCAACTCCAAACAAAAGTAATGGCCAGCATTTACCTGTACTTTTATTATCATTTCGACACTGTGCCACGCAGTATGATGAGGCAAAATAATCTAGGCCTAGTTCATTTGTGAACTGTTGGAGTCATGATATATAATGACTATTCTAATTCTATAGATGGAATATAGTGGGCAGCACAGGAGGTTGGTGGCACTTTAATTGGAGAGGGCAGCCTTTTGGTAAGTGGAATGAGCGGAGTAAGTGGAATGGTATCAAATATGTCAAAACATGGTTTCCTTGTGTTTGATGCCATTCCATTTGCTCCGTTCCAGCAATTATTCATGACTCTATTCATATCCCCGGAGAAAAAGCAGCCATCCTTCCCTCAGCAGCCTCCACTGGTGGGCAGCACCTTGAATGCATTGTTGTTTGACACGACAACAAATTAATATATCACGGAGGAATTATTGACAGGGTAGGAACCAGTGTTGATCAGAGAGCGTGAATCTAGTTGCACATTTGAATTCACGGGCAATAAAGATAAAAGATAAAACACCATGTTAAAAACTTATTACACATTAGGAATGTGACAAAAATAGCTTTTTACCACCTGAAACACTGCCATGCTTTGATTACAAGCAGGCTTGACTACTGTAATGCTCTCCTGTCTGGTCTACCCAAGAAAGCTATTGGTCAACTGCAAAACATTCAGAATGCTTAAGCACAGGTACTGACCAGGACCAGACAAAGAGCACACATTACACCGATTTTAAGGTCTCCTCACGGGATGCCTATGAGTTTAAGAATTCATTTGGAGATTATTCTATTGTTTTTTAAAACAATCCACAATTGTGCACACCAATACATGTCAGACATGCTTTTAAGTGATGGACCCAGTAGGTCCCTCAAGTCCCCTGGCACAAAGTCTAGGACCAAGAGGCATGGCAAGGTAGCCTTTATGCCCCAGCCTCTGGAATAGCCTGTCAGAGAACCTGAGGGGGGCAGACCCCGTGGATATATTAAAGAGAGATAAAACAAATATGTTTTAAGATCTTTGCTTTTCCTTAGGGCACTTTTTAGTTGTTTAGTTTGTATTGTTCTTTATTTGTTTTATCTTATGTTTGTTGTGTAGTAAATATTTCAGATTTTTTTTTTTTTTTTTGTTTATTAGTTTTTCCTGTAAAGCACATTCCATGTTTGAAATGTGCTGTAGAAATAAAGCTTGATTTGATTTGAGTCAGTGTTTCCATGGGGCCCTAATTAGACCTTACATTAAATGTTGTTTTCTTACTTCATGTAGCTAGCTAGCCAAAATATTCATGCTTCACCTATTCCTCTCTGATAAGATACCATTGCACAAACATGCTTATCTAGGCCTACGCCAGCATTGGTACCAGGCACTATTAGCTAGCTAGGTTTGCTGACTCGTAATACATTTATCAAGCTAAATAGCCAGCTAACTAGTGATTAGCATTAGCGGCTAACACAAATTATTTTAGCAATAACTTGCTAAGACTAACTAGCAGACAGTAGTTTGCAGACAGTAAAATAATAGTGTAATTCTAGAATGCTTATGGAAAGCAGCATGTCACCAACATCTTGTTGCATCCATCTGACCATGCAGAGTGAACAGGAAGAAAGTGCTTGTAACTCCGTGGTCGAGCAACTAATCTCTCCTTGAGTGACAGGGGGCATGGCTTGGTGTGTTTAGTGGCATGCAGGAGGAGAGGGAGAGAGAGATGACTAAAGTATCAAACAGAGTAAACAAAAAAAATTGACCAAATAAGCGGATTTGTTAAGTTCCGGATCACATTTAACAAACCAAACATTGAAATACCATTATAGAGGGTAAAGTAAAAACTCAAACCGGTACATACATCAATACCGGTATATAATAAAATACAGTATACCGCCCAGCCCTAGGTGGAACAATGGCCTGTTGTATTCATGGCTGCTGGGGCCATGTGGTCATCGTTCCTAATTATGGACCTCGCTACATATTCGTTGCCAGACCCACTGGCTCCAGGTCATCTACAAGTCCATGCTAGGTAAAGTTCCGCCTTATCTCAGTTCACTGGTCACGATGGCAACACCCACCCGTAACACGCGCTCCAGCAGGTGTATCTCACTGATCATCCCTAAAGACAAAACCTCATTTGGCCGCCTTTCGTTCCAGTTCTCTGCTGCCTGTGACTGGAACGAATTGCAAAAATCGCTGAAGTTGGAGACTTTTATCTCCCTCACCAACTTCAAACATCTGCTATCTGAGCAGCTAACCGATCGCTGCAGCTGTACATAGTCTATCGGTAAATAGCCCACCCAATTTTACCTACCTCATCCCCATACTGTTTATATTTATTTACTTTTCTGCCTGCTCTTTTGCACACCAATATCTCTACCTGTACATGACCATCTGATCATTTATCACTCCAGTGTTAATCTGCAAAATTGTAATTATTCGCCTACCTCCTCATGCCTTTTGCACACAATGTATATAGACTCTTTTTTTTTTTCCTACTGTGTTATTGACTTGTTAATTGTTTACTCCATGTGTAACTCTGTGTTGTCTGCTCACACTGCTATGCTTTATCTTGGCCAGGTCGCAGTTGTAAATGAGAACTTGTTCTCAACTAGCCTACCTGGTTAAATAAAGGTGAAATAAAAAATAAATAAATGAATGACTGAGTCACATATTACATTATCATGGCACTGACGGGTGTGAATGACGTAACACATGACCACACACCCCTCTACACACACACACCGTTTTGTATATGTCCTCTGTGGAGTCGTCGCATTTCTGCTGCATGCGCTCCTCCATGAAGTAAATACGCAGCTTCAGGTTGAAGTTCTCCTTCTTCAGAGTCATGATTTGCTGAGAATAGAAGGAGAAGAAAAGAAATACAGACTTATGTAACCTCGGACTTCATTTGATTAGAAAAGGAGACACTGACGGACAATGAAAACTAAAAGTTATGACCATTAAAGCTACTACCTTCTTGAAAATCAGACCATTCTATAACCATCCTATGTATAACTGCCTATACAGTCTATAACAAGCCTACTGCAAATACAGTAAATGAGGTCAAAATAACATAGCAGCTGAGCAATTTATCCCCGGAGAAAAAGCAGTCATTTCACATGGTCCAGTAGAGAAGCACACACACAGAGAGACAGAGAAAGAGAGAAAGAGGACAGGGGGTGGGGGTAGTGTAATAAGCCATGTTTCAGAGAGTTTTTGTGGTCTGGGAAAGGGGAGAGGTATTCAGCTTCGGCAGACTGTGCTACAGGGCCTTTAACTGCACACATCTGGAGCAGGAGATGGAGTCCAGATGACCACTCTACCAACATCTAATCATCAAGCATAGGGAGAAAATAGAAATCTGAGTAAACCACTGAATTTCAGCAGGCTTCCCCTACTGTAGGCTCTCCCCCCCATGATTGGAACAAGGCTAAGTGGTTGTCGTCTTCTCCTTGGTTTGGCTAGACACTGGATCCGGCTTAATATCCGACATGTCTGTCGCTGATACTGGGATAAGGCCTACAATGCTGCAGTGGTCTGTATTTCCATTCAATGGTTTACCATGAAATGATTACCATTTTAAATGGAACATATTAGGATAAATAACTAGTTTGAGACAGATAATGCTGGTTAGAGTCTCAGAGGATCCTTTTTATTTAACTTTTATTTAACTTGGCAAGTCAGTTAAGAGCAAATTCTTATTTACAATGACGGCCTACACCGGCCAAACCTTAAAGATGCTGGGCCAATTGTGCCCCACCCTTTGGGCCTCCCAATTACGGCCAGTTGTGATACAGCCTGGAATTGAACCAGGGTCTGTAGTGACGCCACTAGCACTTAGATGCAGTGCCTTAGACCGCTGAGCCATTTGGGATCCTGACACATGAACAGCCCTCTTGAAATTGTATCTACAATGGTTGGAGACCTTGTCAGGTAAGGCAGAAAACATCTCCATAATAGGGATTGAAGTGATGAAAATTCCTCACATTCTCATAGTCTTTTAGGGTGAGAGCGGTCTTGACAGGGGACATCTTATCTGGAAATGTAGGGGCTGTAAAAGAACAAGAGGGAGAATTGACATTAGTTCAGTTCACATACAGTAATGACCATAGAAATAAGAATGAATAGAAAGGTTGTCTACATTCAAGTCAATGATGGCATAATGGGTGAACTGGCAGCCATTTTGAGTGTACTCATGCCATGAAGTAAAAGGAGGAAGGAAGTGCACCCTGTGCTGTAATTTGTTGAGTCAGCTTAACTTACATTACAAAAAATACATTCCACTGCATGAGTGATATCAGTTAGCACCATTTGAATTAATATTCTACATTACAATCAGTTGACAGAACATTCCAAAATACCCTGGAAATGATTGAGTCACAATACCAGGCAGCCATTGCAAGTGTACCCATGAATTTGCCAGTCAATTGCCAGGGTTAGAGCTTTCAAGCCCATTCTATTCATTCTTATTTATATGATAATGACATAGTTCATCTTAAAACCTTTGGTACAGTACCAAGCTTTTATTCTGAAAAACACCAGGGTAAATCATAGTGATGATAAGCACACACACACGTACACACAGATCAGAGGTGAAATAGACTGAGTGTTATCTTGGAAAGCTGCACCGTTTAGCACCCCAGTGAGCCAAGCCAACCACAGACTGACTGACTCCACCACTGCTCATATAACACTAAATAAATCAACAGCACATTTGTATACTACACTAATAACCTGATCACAGCCCCACTGCTTAACATGAGAACTATCACTCTTCAGTTTTACAGTTTATTTTGCTTCTCAAAAATGACCAGCGGACATGTTCAATCTCATATTCAGTTGGGTAGTTAAGCGTCCCCGTCCCCAGTCCCAGAGGAGAGTCCAGTCTGCAGCTTGGAGTCACGGTGGCGTGTCAGCTACAGGCTGCAAAGAGACGCTATAATTGTCTCAGGTGTCTGGTTACCTAGAAGTTTAGCACAGCTGAGCCTGACGGAAAGCCCTGCTAAAAAGGTGTCTGGATCAGCTGGCGAAAAAGAAAGAAAAAATAAAATGCAGATTCGTACCTGGAGTCAGTAAATCAATTGATTGTACAAAGCAGTTGCTCTGCACATACTCTGTGATTGTTTGTTCAACAGAAAATAACTCCATACAAAATCAAGCGGATGGTGAAACCATTTAGGGGTAGTATTCTCTCACTCTCAAAGTCACAACACTCAAGGGTAGGGAACCTAGGTAGTGGTACCCTAGAGGAGCACACGGAAGCACGTACTGTACCTGTCATGTTGTCCATGGAGAAATCCCCGACGTCTATGGAGTCTGGGAGTTTGGACATGCTACAGCTGGAGACAAAAATGAATCCATTAGGGAAAGAAACAAACAGCCAATCTGAGTCTGGATCCAACATGTGAACTCAACATTGTAGGTAATAGGCTGTAACACACAGCCAAAGTATCAGTCAATACCACAATCAAAACTACAGAAAACCTCCTCTCTAGCACAGCCAATGCAAAATTGTGCAATCAAATGCACTGCAAAAAGATAAAAAATACAAATACAAAAAAATGTCCTGATGTAGTTTAGGCATTACTCATGCTTGGCTCGCCTGTTCCCTAGCCCCTAAGGAAGCTCCATAAATAGCAGGAGAATTAGTCTCTGGTTCTTGTGATTCATTATGACAGTGCAATGCTTTTCTCTCCCAGGTCACTGTTTAGGTTATTCCTCAGTGTGCCATGCAGAGTAGACTGGACTGGAGAAGACCATGTGCCAATGGCAGGCTGACTCTCAGGTCCAGAGCACAGGGTACAGACTTAAGAGGGCTTTCATTGCTAAACAAGCAGCTACTGTGGACCTGCTCAGCCAAACATCACTCAGACAAGAAGGGAACACAGTGGAGTCACACAGTCAGACACACAACACAATGCACACATCTGGACAAGGCTGATGACATTGGGGAAATAATAAGATTGCGATGAAAACAGTGCTGTCTGTCAAAGCCAGTGATGGGGAAGCTTTGCTACCACTAAGCTCACAACTAACCAATATTAGATAGCTTCCCCTACAATCGGCACCAACATCTCTCAGGCCTTCCTAACCCAAGTGAATATTACCCAACAATTTGGAGAGAGAAACCATGTCTAACCCACTTAACGTGTCTACACTCTCTCAGCCATTTAAGCTGCCCTGACTTTTGGCTCTAACAATATGACCAGCTCTGTACGTCTTCCTTCCCTCTCTTCCCCTGGCAGTGGCGCTGATCCCAGAGCCCAGCAAACACTCATGTCCACAGCAGTGGTATGGTCTACTCATCCTGGGTGCCTACTGCCCAGGAGCAAGATTGTATAATACTTGTCAACAGGTTTGAATAAGACAGACCAATTACAAGTGTTAACCACAGGGCACTCACAAACTCAGTCACAGCAGAAATGACGCAAACAACTCAGGGACAACACCACAGCAGAGAACAGACCCAGATATTAACAGGATGGTTCAGTTTTGACAACTGATTTGACAACACTGGCAGGAATCACCACACAGACAGACGCACCCACAGACAGACACCCTTTGCGTGTCACTGAGCACTATTTAACCACAAAGTCAGTGCTTACCAAAAGTAGGAGGACTAACGGGCTGGCATAGGATATAGCTATGATGTCGTCTTGTTCACTGTGTGATAGGTGTGTGTGTGACATGTACACAGTTATAGCTCAGTGTCTATGAAAATAAAGCATTGTAGAGTAACAGTACCAATGACTTGACACATGCCAACTCTTTTACTCAGCGTACTATGAGCCGGAATGAGGTGGCCAGTAAACATCGACTTCCTCTTTGTACATTTTCATTTTCCTGTTTAGCATTCCAATACCAGTTACAAAGCCTAATATTACATAACGAGTAAGAATAGTTGTAGAGATCTTTGCTCTGGAGTAACCAAATTGCACTTTTTAATGGCTGATTTAAGTGAGTCAGGTTTCAGAATGAAGTCATTTACACCACTCCTGTTGCTTATGTCTTGAACTACTGTGGAGACTTACCACCTGGATGATCCCATTCAACACACGCACCCACCTTATTGGTGGGATACATAGTTAAACAATTCTCTGGAACACATCGACGCTCACGCAGCCACTATTTTAACCTTGGCCAGGAGTCTAAGGATAGCAAAATGTCCAACAAATTACAACTAAAACAAAACAAGTAGGTTAATCTACAACTAGACTCTCTCTAGCTTACAATGGGGTAAAATGAGAGGCTCACCTACCAATATTAGATGGTGACTCACTTCATGGCAAGCATACAGGAAGAAAAAAATATCCGTATTGGCTAGCCTAAACATTACATAGTTGCAAGGAAGAAACAAACACATGCGTGGTTTCCGCTTTTCACGTGGACTCTCCGAAAGTTATTAGAGGGAGGACTTTGCTGATTTGTTGTGACAGGGAACGACTGAGCCACATGTGAAGTCATCATCCGTAGTGTTTAAAAATAGACTAGTATCACAAGCGCAGACAGCAATAAACCACATGACCTTGCCAGTAAATCCATGACCAACTGTACTCAATAGAGCTAGCTAGTGTAGCTAAATATGAAAGAACAAATGGGCTAGTTTGCCTGACAGACTGATACCTCTTGTAACAGTCGGAGGTTAATGTCATACATTTGTTTGGAAATGTTCTCTACCCATGCCAGAATGTTAACTATAATATAATAGCTCTGGTGTAGAATTCTGCAGTCAGCATGCCAATTGCACACTCCCTCAAAACTTGAAACTAGAGGTCGACCGATTAATCGGAACGGCCGATTATTTAGGGCCGATTTCATGTTTTCATAACAATAGGTAATCAGCATTTTTGGACACCGATTGCGGGCGATTACATTGCACTCCACGAGGAGGCTGTATGGCAGGCTGACTGCCTGTTACCGAGTGCAGCAAGAAGCCAAGGTAAGTTACTAGTTAGCATTAAACTTATCTTATAAAAAACAATCAATCTTAACATAATCACTAGTTTAATACACATGGTTGATAATATTACTAGTTCATCTAGCTTGTCCTGCGTTGCGTATAATCGATGAGGTGCCATTTAATTTCGCATCGAATCACAGCCTACTTCGCCAAACTAGGGATGATTTAACAAGCGCATTCGC
This sequence comes from Oncorhynchus mykiss, assembly GCF_013265735.2. Classification (NCBI taxonomy): domain Eukaryota; kingdom Metazoa; phylum Chordata; class Actinopteri; order Salmoniformes; family Salmonidae; genus Oncorhynchus; species Oncorhynchus mykiss. The sequence goes on along the minus strand of NC_048569.1, from coordinate 14,823,273 downwards.
AAAAAAAAGGCACTGTCGTTGCACCAATGTGTACCTAACCATAAACATCAATGCCTTTCTTTAAAATCAATACACAAGTATATATTTTTAAACCTGCATATTTAGTAAATATTGCCTGCTAACATGAATTTCTTATAACTAGGGAAATTGTGTCACTTCTCTTGCGTTCCGTGCAAGCAGTCAGGGTATATGCAGCAGTTTGGGCCACCTGGCTCGTTGCGAACTGTGTGAAGACCATTTATTCCTAACAAAGACCGTAATTAATTTGCCAGAATTGTACATAATTATGACATAACATTGAAGGTTGTGCAATGTAACAGAAAAATGTAGACTTAGGGATGCCACCCGTTAGATAAAATACGGAACGGTTCACGCTAATAGCGTTTCAATCGGTGACGTCACTCGCCCTGACCTTGAAGTAGTTGTTCCCCTTGCAGAGGCTTTTGTGGAGCGATAGGTAACAATGCTTCGAGGGTGGCTGTTGTCGACGTGTTCCTGGTTTGAGCCCAGGTAGGAGCGAGGAGAGGGACGGAAGCTATACTGTTACACTGGCAATACTAAAGTGCCTATAAGAACATCCAATAGTCAAAGGTATATGAAATACAAATGGTATAGAGAGAAATAGTCCTATAATAACTACAACCTAAAACTTCTTACCGGGGAATATTGAAGACTCATGTTAAAAGGAACCACCAGCTTTCATATGTTCTCATGTTCTGAGCAAGGAACTTAAACGTTAGCTTTTTTACATGGCACATATTGCACTTTTACTTTCTTCTCCAACACTTTGTTTTTGCATTATTTAAACCAAATTGAACATGTTTCATTATTTATTTGAGGCTAAATTGATTTTATTGATGTATTATATTAAGTTAAAATAAGTGTTCACGGGGCCTCCCGGGTGGCGCAGTGGTTAAGGGTGCTGTACGGCAGCGCCAGCTGTGCCACCAGAGGCTCTGTCTCAACCGGCCGCGACCGGGAGGTCCGTGGGGCGACGCACAATTGGCCTAGCGTCGTCCGGGTTAGGGAGGGCTTGGCCGGTAGGGATATCCTTGTCTCATCGCGCACCAGCGACTCTTGTGTAGCGGGCTGGGTGCAGTGCACGCTAACCAAGGTTGCCAGGTGCACGGTGTTTCCTCCGACACATTGGTGCGGCTGGCTTCTGCGTTGGATGCGCGCTGTGTTAAGAAGCAGTGCGGCTTGGTTGGGTTGCTTATCGGAGGGTTAAAATTCAACAACAATTTTTTTTTTTTTATTACAAAATAAGTGTTCAGTCAGTATTGTTGTAACTGTCATTATTACAAATAAATACTTTTTTTTTTTTTTTTTTTAAATTGGCCGATTTATCGGTATCGGCTTTTTTGGTCCTCCAAAACTCGGTATCGGCGTTGAAAAATCATCTGCGGCATTGTGTTGTGTGACACAACTGCACATTTTTGTGGCCTTTTATTGTCCTCAGCACAAGGTGCACTTGTGTGATGATCATGCTGTTTAATCAGCTTCTTGTCAGGTGGATGCACTATCTTGGCAAAGGAGAAATGCACACTAACAGGGATGTAAACACAATTGACATGCTGACTGCAGGAATGTCCACCAAAGCTGTTGCCAGAGAATACAGTGTTTTTCTACCATAAGCTGCCTCCAAAGTCATTTTAGAGAATTTGTCAATATGTCCAACTGGCCTCACAACCACAGACCACATATAACCACACCAGCCCAGGACCTCCACATCTGGCTTCTTCACCTGCTGGATAATATGATAATCTAATATTTCTGTCTGTAATAAAGCTCTTTTTTTGGGGAAAAACAAATTCTGATTGGCTCGGCCAGGCTCCCAAGTGTAGGCTTATGCCCTCCCAGGCCCACCCATGGCTGCGACCCTGCCCAGTCCAGTGAAATCCATAGACTAGAGCCTAATACATTTATTTCATTTATTTTTATTTAAGTATAGTTATCCTAGAGATAAACTTTATGTCCCAAAAACCATGCATAAACACAGTGAATATAATGTATGTATAATGCCTACCTGTTAAGAGTAACTCGCCAACCAGGGTAATACGCCTTTACTTCTCACAGAAACCACTTCATGACACCCCCCCCCCAACACTTTCCCTGGTTGCCACTACTCATGATCAACTAAAAATATTATGTTTCATACAAGTTATTTTGAGGTAGAGTGGCATTGTACCCCAAGTTACCCAACAATATGACATGTGTTACATTTAACCCCACTCTCCCCTATGCACTTACTGCTAATTGCAAAGCTGTAAAGTGCATAACCATGCCACTGCTAAAAACTCAGTTTAAAATGGTGCAGGTCGTGCAGATTTAGGAGTTGAAAAATAAAGTAAGAATCGAAAGCTGGAATCCCTTTTTTTAACAAAGGCCATTAAAACTGCTGTTCTGGCGATTGCAAGAACTGTTGTGCATTGACTGTGTCAGAATCCATTTTTTCCCCCCTATGGCTCACATAACTAGAATAGCCAACGAGAGGAATATTTATCTTGCATAGAACACACACGCCGATTCGGGTAAATAGATCATCTATTCTACTATGGGGTTTTCCGATTTATCTATGAATTAGTCGTTTTGTTTGACCAGGAAAAGTAAACGTGGACTGTTCTACCATCTTCAAAGTGCGCCTAAGCAGAAATATTTTTTAATGTTCCATTTTTTTTTATTATTATTGTTGCGTGGCGGCAATTATTTTGCCTTGGAGGTGCGCCACAGCACATGGAACGGGAAAACACTGGTTAGTGTGCGTGCATGTTCTTCCGTCTTGTGCACGTGCTTCAGGTGATTAGCAAACAAATAGTGATAGCCACACACAGAGACCAGTGTTTAACTCGTTTTAAAAATACTTTCCTGTGGATATGTTGTCTAATTTAAACTCACAAAAAGTCCAAATTAGCGGACAACAGGTAGAGTAAGTTCTAATTGAATTTAATTCTACATTCGCGTCAGAGACGTAGTATTGGATCTCATCACTACAAATGAACGTGACTTGTCAAGGGACAGCATAGGAACGTCGGGGTTAGTTATGCGAATTCACAATAATCAACTGCCTTGTTGGTTGTTAAGTTAGTTAACATTAACTAGCTATTAATATTTGACCACATCCGAGTGCATGAGTTGCGCAACTGTGGTGGCTTAAATCTAAATGTATGTCACCTGCTTCGCAGACAACAGGTGTAGCCCATTAGTGAAATGCTTACTTGCGGGTCCATTTCCAACAATGCAGTAAATGACACGAGGAATAACGAAGTAAAAATTGAGGTAGCTAGCTATGTAAAGTGACAAGATAACAGGAAAGATAAGACCGTAGCAGCATCGAATGTTGTGAGTCGTCAGTATGCACATGTTGGGGTGTCAGATTCCTCTGTGCATAGTCAGCAGGCTCAGGTAGTCATTTGACTAGCTATTTAGTAGTATTGTTTAGAATATTTGGTTTGAATGGATGTTAATGACAACAACCGAGGCTAACTAGCGTTACTAGCCAGATAACCAGTTGGCAACCAGCCACCATAAGATTTGTAACAACTAAGTTAACGGAAACACGATAGCTAGCTTGTGCAAAGTCAAGTGAGGAGTTCAAATACAGGGGAAACTAACGCTAGCTATTAGTTGCAGCCCTATTGTCTTACCAGTCAAACAAATACCACAGACCACTTGAGCTAGCTAGCTTTAACCATAGTAAGCTAATAACGTTTTATCAACACCAATTTTGAACTTTAGTTGAGACGTTAGCTAGAAATGCTAGCGAGGTAGATTTAACATTATTGGCAGGCAAATCGCGTACCTTCCATTGATGTCAAAGGGAAGCGTCTGATCATCTCCAACGACGGAATCCATCCTGAAATGGTATTCCCTTTTAATTAATATCAATATTTACGCGTAAACCTCAACATGAAGCGGGTATAAAATTCAAAGCAGTCGTTACTACCGCCATTTTGATTTAACGTCATTATGGGTGTATTAATTATGTCTTGCAACGGAAGCCGTTTAACATTTTAAATAACCAAACGAACTGATGAGGGACGTACTTGAATTTGTCCAATAGAAACTCTGGTTTTCGTTGGAAAACGTTTTCTTTTGGAGTAAACGTTTTCTGTTGCAGAACTTTTGCAACAGAATAGGTGTAATGAATACACCCCAATGCCACCTCGCGTGCAACCTTGGAAATTCTAGGGTGGAGCCCAAAAGCAGGCGCGCAGTGTCCGATTGGTCAAAATAAATACACTTTTCCTAATGATTGGTGGGGAGGCTCATGGAAAAATGTAGTGTGTGTGTATGAAGCTGGCCAAGTTGTTAGGTACGCAAATACTCGGAAAATGAAACCATTGTTTTTATTTTAAAACTAAGAAAAATAATGAGTTAACAATTATTGCTTACATTATATTTGACCATGGATGGACACTTTTTCATAATGACACAACCAGAGAAGTTATACAATTGAAATAACGCTTATGGCTTTGTCGTCTGCTCCCTTACAAAACATGTCATGTGGTAGCGTTATCACAAACAGTTTTAAAATATTGATCTATTTCCCTTGTGGTAGCTAAATTTACTCAAAATGTTCACATTTTAGGTTTACTAATCTCATATTCTAATGTTGTGACATTTGATGCCTCCACAGATTATAGCTGACTATGGTTGCCTGGCATGAGTGGGGGAGTTTGGTCATGATGGTTTTACCTGGGTTCATAGCACCCTCTGCTGACCATCTATGGCAGTGGTTTTCAATCCTGGTCCTGGGTTACCCTAACGTCTCAACTAAAGTTCAAAATTGGTGTTGATAAAACATTTTTGTTTTTGCCCTCGCACTACACACCTCAGCAGGATTTGGATGATTTGAATCAGGTGTGTAGTGCTAGGGCAAACACAAACATGCGCACCCCTTTGGGTCCCCAGGACCCGGATTGAGAACCACTGATGGGAATGCTTGCTTCTTTAATTACAGATACAAAGCAAACCTGATACTAATGATCACCAAATCGTCAAATCCCTTAGTTCTGGAATACATGAAACAAAATGTGGACTGCTAGATTACTGGTACTTCAGCAGTGATCTTAGTGGACTTGGTCAATCAGGTCACTTTAGGGCAGGGGTGTCCAACATCCTGCCTGTGTAAAATGACTAAAACCAAATTGAAACTGTAGAAATTATACTAGACATTCAGGGAGCTTTTAAAAAATCCCCAAACTATGGATAGAGGACTATTTTTGATGGAGTGGATATAAAGTGCATTCGGAAAGACCCCTTTACTTTTTCCACATTTTGTTACGTTACAGCATTATTCAAAAATTTATGAAATTGGTTTTTCCCCCTCATCAATCTACACACAATACCCCATAATGACAAAGCAAAAACAGGTTTAGACATTTTTGCAAATGTATTGAAAATTTAAAAAACTTTGCACATTTACATAAGTATTCAGACCCGATAGTCAGGATTTTGTTGAAGCACCTTTGAAAGTGATTATAGCCTCAAGTCTTATTGGGTATGACGCTACAAGCTTGGCACACCTATATTATTTGGGGAGTTTCTCCCATTCTTCTCTGCAGATCTTCTCAAGCTCTGTCAGGTTGGAGGGGGAGTGTCGCTACACAGCAATTTGAGGTCTCTCCAGAGATGTTCCGGGCTCTGGCTGGGCCCCTCAAGGACATTGAGACATTGAGTCCCGAAGCCACTCCTGCGTTGTCTTGGCTGTGTGCTTAGGGTCATTGTCCTGTTGGAGGTGAACCTTCACCCCAGGCTGAGGTCCTGAGTGCTCTGGATGAGGTTTTCATCAAGGGTCTTTGTACTTTGCTCTGTTCATCTTTCCCTCGATCATGACTAGTCTCCCAGTTCCAGCCGCTGAAGAACATCCACACAGCATGATAATGCCACCACCATGCTTCACCGTAGGGATGGTGCCAGGTTTCCTCTAGACGTGATGCTTGGCATTCAGGCCAAATATTGGTTTCATCAGACCAGAGGATCTTGTTTCTCATGGTCTGAGAGTCTTTAGGTGCCTTTTGGCAAACTCCAAGCGGGCTGTCGTGCCTTTTACTGATTGGTGGAGTGCTGCAGAGATGGTTGTCCTTCTGGAAGGTTCTCCCTTTTCAGAGAAACTCTGGAGCTCTGTCAGAGTGACCATCAGGTTCTTGGTCACCTCCCTGACTAAGGCCCTTCTCCCCCGATTGCTCAGTTTGGCCGGGTGGCCAGTTCTAGGAATTGAATACATTTTTAATTACCCTTTATTTAACTAGGCAAGTCAGTTAAGAACACATTCTTATTTTCAATGATGGCCTAGGAACAGTGGGTTAACTGCCTTGTTCAGGGGCAGAACGACAGATTTTTACCTTGTCAGCTCGGAGATTCGATCTTGCAACCTTTCAGTTACTGGCCCAACACTCTAACCACTAGGCTACCTGCCGCCCCAAAGAAGCAACAGGTTCAAGGGACCAAGCCGTTCCACATTTCTTGATCATTATATTACTCAGGTGATTCAAATACAACAGACGATCATTAATGAATTAAACCCTAAAGCAGGGGTGTCTTAACTCATTTTGTCCCGGGTCCGCATTCGGTCTTCAACGAAGCCCGTAGGGCCGCACTGTGTGTTATACAGTGCATTCGGAAAGTATTCAAACCCCTTGACTTTTTCCACTTTGTTACGTTACAGCCTTATTCTGAAATGGACAAAAAAATACGTTTTTCCTCAATCTGCACACAGTACTGATAATGACAAAGTGAACAGGTTTTTAGAAAATGTTGCTAATTTATTAAAATTAAAACACAGAAATACCTTATTTAAATAAGTATTCAGACCCTTTGTTATGAGACTCGATATTGAGCTCCATTGATCCTCCTTGAGATGTTTCTACAACTTGTTTGGAGTCCACCTGTGGTAAATTCAATTGATTGGACATGATTTGGAAAGGCACACACCTGTCTATATAAGGTCCCATAGTTGACAGTGCATGTCAGAGCAAAAACCAAGCCGTGAGGTCGAAGGAATTGTCAAATTCCGCAGAGCTCCGAGATAGGATTGTGTCGAGGCACAGATTGGGGGAAGGGTACCAGTAAATTTCTGCAGCATTGAAGGTCCCCAAGTACACAGTGGCATCCATCATTCTTAAATGGAAGAAGTTTGGAACGACCAAGACACTTCTACATGGGCTCCCAAGTGGCCCAGCAGTCTAAGGCACTGCATCTCAGTGGTAGAGGCCTCACTACAGACCCTGGTTAGATTCCAGGCTGTATCACAACAGTCCGTGATTGGGAGTCCCATAGGGCGGAGCACAATTGTCCCAGCGTCGTCCAGGTTAGGGTTTGGCCGGGGTAGGCCGTCATTGTAAATAAGTATTTGTTCTTAACTGACTTGCCTAGTTAAATAAAGGTTAAAAAAAAATAATAATCTATCTCCTATTTACAGTTGAAGACAGAAGTTTACATACACTTAGGTTGGAGTCAATAAAACTCATTTTTCAACCACTCCACAAATGTCTTGTTAGCAAACTACAGTTTTGGCAAGTCTGTTAGGACATCTACTTTGTGCATGACACAAGTAGTTTTTCCAACTATTGTTTACAGACAGATTGTTTCACAAAAAATTCACTCTATCACAATTCCAGTGGGTCAGAAGTTTACATACACTAAGTTGACTGCCTTTAAACAGCTTGGAAAATTCCAGAAAATTATGTCATGGCTTTAGAAGCTTCTGATAGGCTAATTGACATAATTTGAGTCAATTGGAGGTGTACCTGTGGATGTATTTCAAAGCCTACCTTCAAACTCAGTACCCCTTTGCTTGACATCATGGGAAAATAAAAAGAAATCAGCCAAGACCTCGGAAAAAATTGTAGACCTCCACAAGTCTGGATCATCCTTGGGAGCAATTTCCAAACACCTGAAGGTACCACGTTCATCTGTACAAACAATAGTACGCAAGTATAAACACCATGGGACCACACAGCCGTCATACCTCTCAGGAAGGAGTCGTGTTCGGTCTCCTAGAGATGAACGTACTTTGGTGCGAAAAGAGCAAATTAATCCCAGAATGACCGCAAAGGATCTTGTGAAGATGCTGGAGGAAACAGGTACAAAAGTATCTATATCCACAGTAAAACGAGTCTTATATTGACATAACCTGAAAGGCCGTTCAGCAAGGAAGAAGCCACTGCACCAAAACCGCCATAAAAAACAGACTACGGTTTGCAACTGCACATGGGGACAAAGATCATACTTTTTGGAGAAATGTCCTCTGGTCTGATGAAACAAAAACATAACTGTTTGGCGATAATGACCATCATTATGTTTGGAGGAAAAAGGGGGAGGCTTGCAAGCCGAAGAACACCATCCCAACCGTGAAGCACGGGTGTGGCAGCATCATGTTGTGGGGGTGCTTTGCTGCAGGAGGGACTGGTGCACATCACAAAATGGATGGCGTCAAGAGGAAGGAAAATTATGTGGATATATTGAAGCAACATCTCAAGACATCAGTCAGGAAGTTAAAGCATGATCGCAAATGGGTCTTCCAAATGGACAATGACCCCAAGCATACTTCCGAAGTTGTGGCAAAATGGCTTAAGGACAAAAAAGTCAAGATATTGGAGTGGCCATCACAAAGCCTTAACCTCAATCCTATAGAACATTTGTGGGCAGAACTGAAAAAGTGTGTGCAGAGCAAGGAGGCCTACAAACCTGACTCAGTTACACCAGCTCTGTCTGGAGGAATGGGCCAAAATTCACCCAACTTATTGGAAGCTTGTGGAAGGCTACCCAAAACATTTGACCCAAGTTAAACTATTTAAAGGCAATGCTACCAAATACTAATTGAGTGTATGTAAATTTCTGACCCACTGGGAATGTGATGAAAGAAATAAAAGCTGAAATAAATCACTCTATTATTCTGACATTTCACATTCTTAAAATAAAGTGGTGATCCTAACTGACCTAGAACAGGGAATTTTTACTAGGATTAAATGTCAGGAATTGTGAAAAACTGAGTTTAAATGTATTTGGCTAAGATGTATGTAAACTTCTGACTTCAACTGTAAGTATATGATTTTCCCTCCCTCTTCCTAGCCTGGGTACCAGTCTGTTTCTGCTATTAAGGAGTGGATTGATAATTCAAAACAGACGGGTACCCAGGCTACCCCTCACCCTCTGTTACCAACTTAATGCACACTGTGTTCAAGATGCTCCTCTCTCCTTGCTCAGTTCAGCACAAGCCACTTTTCCATCTAATTAAAGTTAGTGGGCCGCCATTGCTTGTAGGCTGACAGACGGAACATGACAAACTCGATCAGGCACTTCTCAGTGTTTTGCGTTTGCGCTGAGCGAAGAATGCTTACAGACGTTCATTATGGATGGCAATGTTGTCCAAGTAGACGGCCAGTCCAGGGTCCCCTCCAAGGATGATGGATATTATTTTCTGGAAATATCTGGGAACCGAACTGAGACCAAAAGGCGTTATCGTGTAGTGGAATGGATTATTCCCCGGATGAGTCACAAACGCTAGTAGGTTCCTCCCTACTCTCTGGGTGTAGGGGATCTTGACGTAGCCGACTATCTGCTCTGTTAATTCTGTTTTAGGGTAAGTGTTATCATTCCATCTACAACAGCCAGTGACTGAGAAATTCAGAGGAAGTGAGTCAGAGGAAAAAGCAGGAGACAGGGCGCAAGATTCCGCAGAAGGGAGAGAAGTGGGACATGTATGACATTTTTTATCCTTAGGTTGTAGATCACCTTTAATATTGCAGATACTGTAGATTGTGGCTTCTAACAATGTAATTATCTGCATAATTTCCAATCCCCCATATATCTTTTGGTAAATATATACAGTACCAGTCAAAAGTTTGGACACACCTACTCATCCAAGGGTTTTTCTTTATTTTTACTATTTTCTACATTGTAGAATAATAGTGAAGACATCAAAACTATGAAATAACACATGGAATCAGGTACTGGGAACAGGCACTTCTATTAACCAAAAAAGTGTTAAACAAATCAAAATATATTTTAGATTCTTCAAAGTACTGTCGTGGAGAATCGTCTCAGAAATATAACACTCTTACAAGAACTTGTGAATTCAATATACATTTTAATACAAAGTAGCAAAACTGAGCCCTTCCATGGAAGGACCTTATCACAAACATAACAGGGCCGAGCCCTTCCATGGAAGGACCTTATCACAAACATAACAGGGCCGAGCCCTTCCATGGAAGGACCCTATCACAAACATAACAGGGCCGAGCCCCTCCATGGAAGGACCTTATCACAAACATAACAGGGCCGAGCCCCTCCATGGAAGGACCTTATCACAAACATAACAGGGCCGAGCCCCTCCATGGAAGGACCTTATCACAAACATAACAGGGCCGAGCCCCTCCATGGAAGGACCCTATCACAAACATAACAGGGCCGAGCCCTTCCATGGAAGGACCTTATCACAAACATAACAGGGCCGAGCCCCTCCATGGAAGGACCTTATCACAAACATAACAGGGCCGAGCCCCTCCATGGAAGGACCTTATCACAAACATAACAGGGCCGAGCCCTTCCATGGAAGGACCTTATCACAAACATAACAGGGCCGAGCCCCTCCATGGAAGGACCTTATCACAAACATAACAGGGCCAAGCCCCTCCATGGAAGGACCTTATCACAAACATAACAGGGCCGAGCCCCTCCATGGAAGGACCTTATCACAAACATAACAGGGCCGAGCCCCTCCATGGAAGGACCTTATCACAAACATAACAGGGCCGAGCCCTTCCATGGAAGGACCTTATCACAAACATAACAGGGCCGAGCCCCTCCATGGAAGGACCTTATCACAAACATAACAGGGCCGAGCCCCTCCATGGAAGGACCTTATCACAAACATAACAGGGCCGAGCCCCTCCATGGAAGGACCTTATCACAAACATAACAGGGCCGAGCCCTTCCATGGAAGGACCTTATCACAAACATAACAGGGCCGAGCCCCTCCATGGAAGGACCTTATCACAAACATAACAGGGCCGAGCCCCTCCATGGAAGGACCTTATCACAAACATAACAGGGCCGAGCCCCTCCATGGAAGGACCTTATCACAAACATAACAGGGCCGAGCCCCTCCATGGAAGGACCTTATCACAAACATAACAGGGCCGAGCCCCTCCATGGAAGGACCCTATCACAAACATAACAGGGCCGAGCCCCTCCATGGAAGGACCTTATCACAAACATAACAGGGCCGAGCCCCTCCATGGAAGGACCTTATCACAAACATAACAGGGCCGAGCCCCTCCATGGAAGGACCTTATCACAAACATAACAGGGCCGAGCCCCTCCATGGAAGGACCTTATCACAAACATAACAGGGCCGAGCCCCTCCATGGAAGGACCTTATCACAAACATAACAGGGCCGAGCCCCTCCATGGAAGGACCTTATCACAAACATAACAGGGCCGAGCCCCTCCATGGAAGGACCTTATCACAAACATAACAGGGCCGAGCCCCTCCATGGAAGGACCCTATCACAAACATAACAGGGCCGAGCCCCTCCATGGAAGGACCTTATCACAAACATAACAGGGCCGAGCCCCTCCATGGAAGGACCTTATCACAAACATAACAGGGCCGAGCCCCTCCATGGAAGGACCCTATCACAAACATAACAGGGCCGAGCCCCTCCATGGAAGGACCTTATCACAAACATAACAGGGCCGAGCCCTTCCATGGAAGGACCTTATCACAAACATAACATGGCCGAGCCCCTCCATGGAAGGACCCTATCACAAACATAACAGGGCCGAGCCCCTCCATGGAAGGACCTTATCACAAACATAACAGGGCCGAGCCCCTCCATGGAAGCACCCTATCACTAACATAACAGGGCCGAGCCCCTCCATGGAAGCACCCTATCACTAACATAACAGGGCCGAGCCCCTCCATGGAAGGACCTTATCACAAACATAACAGGGCCGAGCCCCTCCATGGAAGGACCTTATCACAAACATAACAGGGCCGAGCCCCTCCATGGAAGGACCTTATCACAAACATAACAGGGCCGAGCCCTTCCATGGAAGGACCTTATCACAAACATAACAGGGCCGAGCCCTTCCATGGAAGGACCTTATCACAAACATAACAGGGCCGAGCCCCTCCATGGAAGGACCTTATCACAAACATAACAGGGCCGAGCCCCTCCATGGAAGGACCTTATCACAAACATAACAGGGCCGAGCCCTTCCATGGAAGGACCTTATCACAAACATAACAGGGCCGAGCCCTTCCATGGAAGGACCTTATCACAAACATAACAGGGCCGAGCCCCTCCATGGAAGGACCTTATCACAAACATAACATGGCCGAGCCCCTCCATGGAAGGACCTTATCACAAACATAACATGGCCGAGCCCCTCCATGGAAGGACCTTATCACAAACATAACAGGGCCGAGCCCCTCCATGGAAGGACCTTATCACAAACATAACAGGGCCGAGCCCCTCCATGGACAGAGGCTAAATTCTCATATTACAGAGTCCTGCCTTTATAGGATTCTGTCTTTGCATTACGTATAGAGTCCCCTCCCTCTATATATGAAAATAGCTTCCCTTGACCTTTCTCCATTATTTTCTTCTCATCTCAGAGCTTGCTCGTTCACTCCCACTAACGCCCATATCTGCTTTTGGTTAGGTTATAATGATGGTAGAACTCTTTCCATGTTCTAAAAATAATGTATGCACTGCATGCTTATGTTTTACGTGTTAGTCATCAGTTATCTTGCTTCCATCTTTCTTCCTGTATCCTGCTGACCATAGTACGTCCAGCTGTCATAAATGTACGTATGGTCTTGGTTAATGTACTCTTTCAAAAATAGAGTATAGCCTGGGTGTCATATGGCCTGGGTGTCATCTTCTCTTAATGTGCATGTCCTTGCTACTTCAGCCTGGCAACTAGACCTATTTATATTTAATGCTTTTGTTCCTACAGTACAAAATTCAAAAGGCACTCGCACATCTGAGCAATCTTATTTGCAGGTGCATGGCAACAATTGAACAGGATGAAGGAGAAAGGAAAACACACACTGTTCTTGATAGTATCACTGATCTTTAATAAGCTTACGTATAGGCCTCACGGCCTTGGTCAGAGCTCTACGATACGGCCGATACGTAAGCTTATTAAATATCAGTGATACTATCAAGAGCAGTGTGCGGTTTCCTTTTTCCATCATCAGATTCTTCAAAGTAGCCACCCTTTGCCTTGTTGACAACTTTGCACACTCTTGGCATCACCCTGGACCTATCTTTCTCTACTACTCTCTTCACTGCCTCAGCATACGACACCTTCTGCACTACTCTGATCCTGGCAACCTCAACCTGCCTTTCTTTCACCAGACACCTCTGATCTCAAGCACCATGGGTACCCCTACAGTTTACAACACAACCTTTTCCACCGATACTACACATTCATTTGTCTCATGTACTCCTGCATACTTCTCACATATAGGAATCTCTACTACACACTGCTGCCACATGACCCTAAGCTTGACACCTAAAACACCATAATGGTTCAGGACAAAAGCTCTCAGGATACCTGACACATCCTAACTTTACTTTATCTGGTCAAAATTCTGCATCAAAACTCACTAGTACAGACAGTGTTTCACCACGCTCTCCACCGGGTCTGCGTTGCACCAAACAGCGACTGTCACAGACACCGAGAATCTTCAACTTCCGTTGACCCATCTCAACAGATAACACCACTTCAGTTATCACTGAAGATAACTCTGGATGGCAGAAACTGAAAAAATCCACACAATTCCACTCCGAGTCACTGACCCAACATTCCCCAACCTCTTTTCCATCTAACCTGACACAACAATTTGATTAGCCAGAAGGCAAGGATCTATTCTCTCAAAAAAATTGCACTCCACTGGGCAAAAAAAAATCTTCATCACTATAGGGACAAGGCTCAAACTCTGCATTCTTCAAATTCTTATTTTCAATGACAGTGGGTTAACTGCCTGTTCAGGGGCAGAACAACAGATTTGTACCTTGTCAGCTCAGGGGTTTGAACTTGCAACCTTCCAGTTACTAGTCCAACGCTCTAACCACTAGGCTACCCAGCCGCCACCTTCTTCCTTTTTTCCCTGTCCGCTTCCTTACCAACCTGAATGGCTTTCCCTGACTCCATCTCCAAGTCTGACAACCATTCTGGTGGACACGCCATCTTGTCTTAAACTATAGACTTAAGAAGAAAGTTAAGCAAAGTTGCTATTCCTCAAAACGGTTCTTGGACATTTTCTTGCGCTATTTCTTATCTTTCTTCTTAAGCAAAAAGTGTTATTGACAATAATCTAATTATTAATCTTAATTATAATAATAATAATCTTAATTATTATTGACAATTGGAAATTTCCTTAAGCTAATAGCTAAACCCTTTTCTTAAACTCAGTGCAGTGAGAGAGAAAAGATATTGAAAGCAACTGAACATGTTTAATTCACTCACAAACTTCATCTTAAAGTTTCAGTATTGATTAATTTTATTTTAAATCAGTAAGAAATATGCTAACATGATTGCAATTGCTAGCTAGATAGCTAGCTAAAATGGTTGCCTAGCAACATACATTTTAAAAAGATATGTAAGAAGATATTTGAGAAGTTCGTAAGAAAATCATTCAATCTTAAGATATTGTTGAGGGATTGGATTTACGAACCATCTTTTTTTATTAAGAAGCTTCTTAAGTTTTTGCGTAAGAGATGTTTTGTGTCTATGAACATTTGAACATCTTGGCCATGTTCTGTTATAATCTCTGTTATAATCTCCATAATCTCCACCCGGCACAGCCAGAAGAGGACTGGCCACCCCTCATAGCCTGGTGTTTCATAGCCTCTATGTTTCTTCCTAGGTTCTGGCCATTCTAGGGAGTTTTTCCTAGCCACCGTGCTTCTACACCTGCATTGCTTGTAAACTCGTCTGAGAGATTGCCAGTAGAATAAGGGAGTTATCATGGAAGGTGACGTCAGAATGCTTTAATGCATCGGAGAGATATTTTTATCACAACAAGTGTGTGTGAAGCTCAAACGCACCCTACTGGCTGAAGAGTGAGGGATAACTGTGTCTGATGACCTGTGAACTAAATCTGAAATAGACATGCTGGAATGATGTGTGTTGAATTAAGAAGGTTACATTTGAGTTAAAGTAAGCACAAGAACTTATTCTGAATTTGGGTTGGAAAATTCATACAACTTTTTAGTTATGATTTGGATATAGAACGGTTTAAATTTACTAGGCCTAGGGAAGCTCTGGAAACTAATCCTGAGACAGGGAGGTTGACAGAATTTACAGAATATTAGATTAAAGGTTTTGTTTCTTTTGTTTTATTATGTCATTAGAATTTTAATGTTAAATTGTATTGATATAATTAATTGAATAAAGGGTTATAGTCTGTTTTATTGCGAATATGCAGTTATTATAATTTTTTTTTTCTCTTTTCTTGTTTGGTCAATTTATTTTTGTTTTGAGGAACATAAATGTGTATATTGTTCCTGAGGAGGGACTGTTATAAATTGACTAAAATTTATTTGAGAATGTGGGATTTCCCCACAATTGACTTTTCAGCTCTTGAATGGTCCCCTAAAACAGACAATTGAAGTTAGAACGACAAAAGAAGACTTTCGGCCTCCCGGGTGGCGCAGTGGTTAAGAGCGCTGTACTGCAGCGCCAGCTGTGTAACCAGAGCCCAGTGGGGCGACGCACAATTGGCCTAGCGTCGTCCGGGTTATGGAGGGTTTGGCCGGTAGGGATATCCTTGTCTCATCGCGCGACTGCGTGCTAACCAAGGTTGCCAGGTGCACGGTGTTTCCTCCGACACATTGGTGCGGCTGGCTTCCGGGTTGGATGCGCGCTGTGTTAAGAAGCAGTGCGGCTTGGTTGGGTTGTGTATCGGAGGACGGGTTGTGTATTTGTCTCTCCCGAGCCCGTACAGGAGTTGTAGCGATGAGACAAGATAGTAGCTACTAAAAACAATTGGATACCACGAAATTGGGGAGAAAAAGGGGTAAAATTCAACAACAACAAAAAAGAACAATGACTTTGACATAGCAAAAGTAACAGTGAACACTAGTACAGAAACAACAGCCTCACACATAATCAAGAAGTATGGTGGAAGCAGGAAGAGAAGAGAGGAACCAGCCGGACAATCTAAAAAGACTGACTAGGTTAGAATCTCTGTTCCACCTCAACTCATAACAGAAACAGGAGAACAGAAGTCAATCTCAATCAAAAGGATCAAGCCTCTATCTGAGATTGTATTCTGTGGCTGGACACACCATCAAACGAAGGGAGAAGTCATTTGGGACCCGAAAGGATGTGACCTGACGTTAACCAAAGAAGTAGACGAGTGGGTGCTCACCATGAATAAGATTGAACCTGTTGAAGATGAATAATTAATAGTTGAAATAGCAAGAACAAGATTGACTGAAGGGAGTTTCACCACAGTCATTAGAATTGGCCCTACGCCGATACCTGAACAGGCAGGAGCCAGGAAGAAGCCGAAGAAGAGGAAGAGCAACTTCCAACAGCCAACTGGCACTCTCTCCTGAATATCCAGAGTCCGGGAATGGGGAGGAGTGACATGCCTGTTGCTCCTGATGACAAGGGAATGGAGAAACGATGAAAGGAGACTTTCTTGTCATCAACTTCTCTGTCCTCACATGGTCTTTCTAACAGACAGTGAACCAGGACCGATGAAGAATGATAGAATGGCCTTGACAGCAACAGCAACAAACCTAGAAGAAATTGTAAAATCACCTCCCACTAGCGACTAGTACACCAACTAAGACAGTAGCAAGACCACAAGAAAGAGGGTTGATGCAGAAAAACTGGACATCTGTTAACTGGGGTAGCCATAAAGAAGAAACTACCCCAGAATCAAACATTGACCCAAAATGTAGAAAAGCAGTAAAGAATGACTTGTACACAACAGCTAAACATAGGATGGACAATTGTATTTTGTGTAGAAAATCACCTTTGTCTGATCTTTTAATAGTACCTGAACTTACATCATTTGAAGAATGTGTTTAATGGAAAATGTTCAATGTATTCAGAGAAAATACTACATTCCTTTGTGTAACATATAATGCAGGTTGGCATTAGGCAACACTAAAGGCAGAAGTGAATTAAATAAAAATATGTTGGGAGAACATTAATGTGCAACATATGACATAAGAACTGAATTGAATGATCCTCATAATGATAGGTTTACGATTGTAAAAAGTAAATATGAATGTTTTTACAGCTATGGAGATAATGGGATGGATGTGGGAAACACTATAGTTAATTGGAGATAATGGGGTGGATGTGGGAAACACTATAGTTAATTGGAGATAATGGGGTGGATGTGGGAAACACTATAGTTAATTGGAGATAATGGGATGGATGTGGGAAACACTATAGTTAATTGTTAAACTATTTGGGTGTTAGAAACTGCAGGAGGTAGTACATTTGATAAAGGAATGATTGTGAATCACAAAGGTAAATGTGGTAATATAACTCAAGAATACATTATCTGTTGAAATGTTAAAGTATCAGGATTAAGGTATAGCTGATAGATTCTGGATGTGTGGGCATACTACATGCTCATTGCTTCTTCACAGTATATTGGTTTATTGTAAGAGTTTTATTTTTGTTTCTGACTGTGTTCTGACTGTGTTGCGTGGGAACTAGAAACCATGATGGAAGTGAAATATTAGGCTACCAGTTATATATTAGGCTACCAGATGCGAGTAGGTCTTCTGCCGCTCCATGACTGCGGAGCACAGCTGGAATTTAAATGCGGCCTGGAACCCCCGTCGGAAGTTCTCATTGAAGAAGCCGTAGATGATGGGGTTGACGGAGGAGTTGAAGAAGGCCAGCCAGTGGGCCAGCGGGTACACGTAGATGTTGATGATGCGGTGCTGGCTTGCCGTCAGGCTGGCGTAGTCGCTTAGCATCATCAGCGTCCACAGCGGGAGCCATGACAGGATGAAGAGAAGCGCTACTACCAACAGCATCTTGATCACCCTCTTCTTCTTCTTCGACTGACGGTTGTTGTCCAGGCTGGGTTTCGTCCCACCGCTGCTGCCACTACCACTGCACCCGCCGGAGGAGGGTATGGCCGTCTTAAAGAGGGTGAATCCGATGCGGGCGTACATGATGACAATGAGTGATAATGGGGCTAGATAGATGTTAGCGAATAGGACGGTGGTGTAGATCTTCCTCATCTCTTGATTGGGCCAGTTCTCACGGCACCAGTAGAAGGGGCGGGTGTTGTTGTAGCCGTCCCCCAGTAGGATAAGGACACGCTGCTCCTTGGTCACCTTGGAAATACAGAGTCACAATAAAAAACTGAAGGGGATGAAAATGTGTCTGATGCTTACGCTTTACATTGATGTTAAACTTGACATGTTGATGTGTCCCTCTCAAATCCGTTGATTAATAAAACCTGACATGCACCAGCATTAGACAGTGTACCTGGAGCATGACCCCTGAGGGACACATTATGGAGATAGCCAGCACCCAGATGATGATGATGATCAGTGTGGAGGTGGAGATTGTCAGCTTCTGCTTGAAGGGGTATACGATGCAGCGGAACCTGTTCAGACGGGAGGTGAGGGGGAGAACATTCTGTAAAATGATCTTTTACTCCATGTTATTGATTGGAGATGTTTGGTTCGGTTGGGTTGTTATTCACATTCATTTCATCTTCTATTTGTATGTACAGTGCCTTGCGAAAGTATTCGGCCCCCTTGAACTTTGCGACCTTTTGCCACATTTCAGGCTTCAAACATAAAGATATAAAACTGTATTTTTTTGTGAAAAATCAACAACAAGTGGGACACAATCATGAAGTGGAACGACATTTATTGGATATTTCAAACTTTTTTAACAAATCAAAAACTGAAAAATTGGGCGTGCAAAATTATTCAGCCCCCTTAAGTTAATACTTTGTAGCGCCACCTTTTGCTGTGATTACAGCTGTAAGTCGCTTGGGGTATGTCTCTATCAGTTTTGCACATCGAGAGATGTTTTTTCCCATTCCTCCTTGCAAAACAGCTCGAGCTCAGTGAGGTTGGATGGAGAGCATTTGTGAACAGCAGTTTTCAGTTCTTTCCACAGATTCTCGATTGGATTCAGGTCTGGACTTTGACTTGGCCATTCTAACACCTGGATATGTTTATTTTTGAACCATTCCATTGTAGATTTTGCTTTATGTTTTGGATCATTGTCTTGTTGGAAGACAAATCTCCGTCCCAGTCTCAGGTCTTTTGCAGACTCCATCAGGTTTTCCTCCAGAATGGTCCTGTATTTGGCTCCATCCATCTTCCCATCAATTTTAACCATCTTCCCTGTCCCTGCTGAAGAAAAGCAGGCCCAAACCATGATGCTGCCACCACCATGTTTGACAGTGGGGATGGTGTGTTCAGCTGTGTTGCTTTTACGCCAAACATAACGTTTTGCATTGTTGCCAAAAAGTTCCATTTTGGTTTCATCTGACCAGAGCACCTTCTTCCACATGTTTGGTGTGTCTCCCAGGTGGCTTGTGGCAAACTTTAAACAACACTTTTTATGGATATCTTTAAGAAATGGCTTTCTTCTTGCCACTCTTCCATAAAGGCCAGATTTGTGCAATATACGACTGATTGTTGTCCTATGGACAGAGTCTCCCACCTCAGCTGTAGATCTCTGCAGTTCATCCAGAGTGATCATGGGCCTCTTGGCTGCATCTCTGATCAGTCTTCTCCTTGTATGAGCTGAAAGTTTAGAGGGACGGCCAGGTCTTGGTAGATTTGCAGTGGTCTGATACTCCTTCCATTTCAATATTATCGCTTGCACAGTGCTCCTTGGGATGTTTAAAGCTTGGGAAATCTTTTTGTATCCAAATCCGGCTTTAAACTTCTTCACAACAGTATCTCGGACCTGCCTGGTGTGTTCCTTGTTCTTCATGATGCTCTCTGCGCTTTTAACGGACCTCTGAGACTATCACAGTGCAGGTGTATTTATACGGAGACTTGATTACACACAGGTGGATTGTATTTATCATCATTAGTCATTTAGGTCAACATTGGATCATTCAGAGATCCTCACTGAATTTCTGGAGAGAAATGCACTTTCGCTGCACTGAAATTAAAGGGGCTGAATAATTTTGCACGCCCAATTTTTCAGTTTTTGATTTGTTAAAAAAGTTTGAAATATCCAATAAATGTCGTTCCACTTCATGATTGTGTCCCACTTGTTGTTGATTCTTCACAAAAAAATAAAGTTTTATATCTTTATGTTTGAAGCCTGAAATGTGGCAAAAGGTCGCAAAGTTCAAGGGGGCCGAATACTTTCGCAAGGCACTGTATGTTGCCAGCTCCTGCTCCACTGATCTGGACTCTCTGGTTTGACTACAAATCGTGGTGAGCCCTGCTCGCAGCTCCAACTGTTAGGTTCTTATTCTCAGAGTAAAACACTCAATGGACATTATGAAAGCTTAACCAAGTGTATTCTTCCCAGAGGATCAATACAGCTGCATTAGACAAAACATGTTTCCACCACCACAAGTATATATACTTCAATTTAGGAACTCCTCCTTCTCTCCAATCCTTACATCTATTATGGTTCAACAGGAAGACAAAGTAATTGGGTAATAAACCATAATTTCTCCCTTAAGGGGATCTGACAACAAACTCTAATTTTCCTAATCCACAGATGTCCACCCGTATCCCCTACAGCAATCCTGTGACTTCCTCCCATCCACCCAGCACATTCCAAAGCCATCTGGCTCCTACAGATAACCATTAACTTCCGATGTAAATACCAGTCTCTAGGATAGCAATGTTCCAAGTTTAACTCCAACTTGTTATCAGTTATCAGCATACTAATGATGGTGGTAGTCATCCATACATACAAAAAAGGAACTGTGTCATGGGTGTGACTAATTGCCCTCATTGTCAAGACAGTATCCTCTTGGGTAATTGAACTGATCATGTGACTTTGATGTGCGTATTTAAATCCCCCTCTTTATGTGTTCTAGGCAGCAGCCCACAGGAAAATATGCAGTCCAGAGACATGGTGGAGTCACGTTGGTAGAGAGCATGTGGCAGTATTTAGGGGAGAGTACGTGGCTACTGAGGATTGTGAAACAGTTAAAAGAAAATGGTTGTCTGCTAGCTGGGCCACACCACATCCTGTTCCTCAATGGCTGCATTCCAAACATGTAAAAGACACATCCTCAGCCCTCAAGTTAAGTACTTCTAATGACATATCATGACGTTTGATGAGTTGACACTTACAGGGCGAGGGAAGAATTAATTCATTTGAAATGGTTCACTCTTGCCTGGAAATTTGGCACTCGTTCAGTACTTAATGCAGCTGGTGGCCACACCAGATATTGACTGTTACTTTAGATTTTGACCCCTCCTTTGTTCAGGGACACATTGTTCCATTTCTGTTAGTCACATGTCTGTGGAACTTGTTCAGTTTTTGTCTCAGTTGATGAATCTTGTGTTCATACAAATATTTACACATGTTAAGTTTGCTGAAAATAAACCCAGTTGACAGTGAGAGAACGTTTCTTTTTGGCTGAGTTTATGTATGCATTATATGCGCTCACTATATATATATAGTTGAAGTCGGAAGTTTACATACACTTAGTTTGGAGTCATTAAAACTTGTTTTTCAACCACTCCACAAATGTATTGTTAACAAACTATAGTTTTGGCAAGTCGATTAGGAGATCTACTTTGTGCACGACACAAGTAATTTTTCCAACAATTTGTATACAAACAGATTATTTCACTTAAAATTCACTATATCACAATTCCACTGGGTCAGAAGTTTACATACACTAAGTTGACTGTGCCTTTAACTTCTTATGGCTGCAGGGGCAGTATTGAGTAGCTTGGATGAAAGATGCCCAGAGTAAACGGCCTGCTCCTCAGTCTCAGTTGCTAATATATGCATATTATTAGTATTGGATAGTATTGAAGTTTCTAAAACTGTTTGAATGATGTCTGTGAGTATAACAGAACTCACATGGCAGGCAAAAACCTGAAAATAAATCCAAACAGGAAGTGATAAATCTGAGGTTGGTCGATTTTCAACCCAGGCCCTATTGAATTCACAGTGGGATATGAATGAAGTTGCACTTCCTAGAGCTTCCACTAGATGTCAACCGTCTTTAGAAACTTGAATGAGGCTTCTACTGTATTGTGGGACTGAATAAGAGCTGAATGAGTCAGGTTACTGGCAGAGAGCTATTTCCTGGTCACGCGCATTCCACATGATATCGACCTGCGTTCCATTGCTCCTCTAGACACAAAGGAATTCTCTGGTTGGAACTTTATTGAAGATTTATGATAAAAACATCCTAATGATTGATTCTATACCTAGTTTGAAATGTTTCTTCGACCTGTAATATAACTTTTTGAAGTTTTTGTCCGAAGTAATGCTCGACCTGCACAAGCGTTTGGATATGTGTACCTAACACGCTAACAAAAGTAGCTACTTGGACAAAAATAACGGATATTATCGAACAAATGAAGCATTTATTGTGGAACTGCAATTCCTGGGAGTGCATTCTAAGGAAGATCATCAAAGGTAAGGGAATATTTATAATGTATTTTCTGGTTTCTGTTGACTCCAACAATTTTATTATTTTTCTGAGCGCCATCTCAGATTATTGCATGGTTTGCTTTTTCTGTAAAGTTTTTTTGAAATCTGACACAGCGGTTGCATTAAGGAGAGGTATATCTATAATCCCATGTGTATAACTTGTATTATCATCTACATTTATGATGAGTATTTCTGTTGAATCGATGTGGCTATGCAAAATCACTGGATGTTTTTGGAACTAGTGAACATAACGCCAATGTAAACTCCAATTTACCCTGCTCTTTCACTGGCTGTTGTCATATCATCCCGTTAACGGGATTGCAGCCCTAACAGCTTTGAAAATTCCGTAAATTGATGTCATGACTTTAGAAGCTTCTGATAGGCTAATTTAAATCATTGGAATCAATTGTAGGTGTACCTGTGGATGTATTTCAAGGCCTACCTTCAAATTCAAAGAAATCAGCCAAGACCTCTGAAAAAATGTGTGGTTCATCTTTGGGAGCAATTTCCAAACGCCCGAAGGGACTGTGATCATCTGTACAAACAATAGTACGCAAGTATAAACACCATGGGACCATGGAGCCGTCATACCATTCAGGAAGGAGACGCGTTCTGTCTCCTAGAGATGAATGTATTTTGGCGCGAAATGTGCAAATCAATCCTAGAACAACAGCAAAGGACCTTGTGAAGATGCTGGAGGAAACAGGTACAAAAGTATCTATATCCACAGTAAAACAAGTCCTATATCGACATAACCTGAAATGCC